>NC_041709.1:23371947-23987392 GCF_900700375.1 Denticeps clupeoides
CTCCTCCAGCCTTGTGCTCCTCAACACACTCACTTGTGTTAACAAGAGGATCACTGAAATGTTCTCAGCAGGTCCTTTTGTGGCAAGGGCTGAAATGCAGTGGAAATATTTTTTGGGGGATTAAGTTAATTTTCATGGCAAAGAGACATTACATTTCATCTGATCACTCTTCATAACATTCTGGAGTATATGCAAATTACCATAACGATAATGGAAGCAGCAGACTTTGTGAAAGCCTGTATTTGTGTTACTCTCAAAACTTTGGCCATGACTGTAGATTGCATTTAAGGCCAAATGCCTTAAATGCAAATGTAAATGTACAGCAGAAGACCCGTGGTGCTCACCTCGTCCACGTCCACTGCATTGAGCTCAGACTGCTTTCCTTGTTGTTGGAAAATATATCTAAGTTATCATGCAATTACCTTTTATTTCCTTTTTGACATTTATATCTCACATGTATTAAACTGTATTATTCTTTTTAATATGCGCACTATATTTAATCATTAGTCTCTTGGATGAGAAACTGGTGGGCTAAAGGTTGTTTGCAGAACAGAATGACCACGACTTGATAAGAGGAGGCCTGCAGCCGCAGCGAAGCAAGAAAACAAGAAGACCTTGCGATGGAGCGTCTTGCGATGGAGCCTGCAAATGGTGTCAGTGCAGGGTTTGTGATGATTTGTCCAATAAGATAAATAAATAAATAAATAAGTCATGGATGTCATGAGAACCAAGGTTCTGTTGGTTTCGACATATCTTGCAAATATTCAGAGAAATGTTGTAATTACGAGCTCCGGAGTAGATGCGGTGACAGATATAAGCAACACTTTGTGACCGTGGAATGTCGGGGTGACGAGAAAACGACATTTTGTAGGCTGCAGTGGTGACCGGGCGACGTGGGAACGAGCACGTGGCCTCCAGCAGTGCGCTCATCCTCCTCTTCATTATCGTCATCGTCGTGGCGAAAGCGTGCGTGAATTATTAACACGGCGCGTCAATAATTAATATCGCGTTGCGCATGAACTCGGTCCGTATTGGTAAAAAAAATGGGGGGGGAGGAGCCTCCAGAAAAGGGGGGTCTGGGCGGGGCGGGGGGGGGGGGGGGGGTTGCTGCAGACGGAGGGCGGGGTTTCGAGCGGAAAAAAAAGAAAGAGAGAAAGGGAGCGGAGCTGTTCGGGAGATGAGGAGGAGGAGGAGGAGGAGGATGACGATGACGATGATGATGATAATCATGGGGACGAAGGAGTCGCGACAGGAGGCGGGGGCGCGTCCTAAATAAAAAAAAAAAAAAAGAAAGGAACGAAATAAAGGGATATTTGGACGGAGATTTGGTGAAGGGAGGGAATAAGGAGCGGCGGCTTCGGCGGCGGGATGGACGCGGAGCTCCCGGCCGCAGCGAGCCGCGCAGCGCGGCGTGGGGACGGGCCGGAGGACCGAGCGCGGCGCCGCTGACTGCGTCTTCGCCCTTTTTGGCGCTCCCGCGGCCGCTTTTTTTTGACCGAAATTGGCCCGAAGAGGCCGGATCAGTCGCCGGATTACCCGCGATGCCTCCGCGGTGAAAATCTAGACCCTCCTGGCGCACGCAGGCGATGGGTAAGAGGACGGAAGGAGCGCGGCTGCTGTCACCTTCATCTTCACCGCCACCATCATCACCGCTTCGCCCGTGTGCATGCGCGCGTGGTTGTAATGTCGCGAGGAGGAAATCACGGTGTGCCAGAATATGATGGAAAGATTCCAGAATGTTCCCGGCCTCCCGGGGTCGCCAAGTAAATTTCCACCGTGGGAGGGTGTGTTTTCATTTTCGCTCTTCAGCAGTGTGTATGTGTAGGGGGGGGGGGGGGTTCTGCTGGTTCTGTATGTTGTCTGGTGTGTGTGTGTGTGTGTGTTTTCTGGGGAGCGCCTCACTCCCCCCACTCCACCTGAACGCCCACCTGCCTGCTGTTACCCCATCGTGGGGGTCACATGATCGTGCGGTGGAGTCCAGGGTCTTGAAGGTCCGGGGTGTGTGCAGGTTTTTCCCATGATCCTTGATCTCCTGATGGTGTAGCATCTTTACGGATGTGAACGGGTTAATGATGGTTAAGTGGCTCATGTAGGCTGGTCCTGGTCCTGGTGGACCATCTTCTCTAAGGTTTTGATCCAAATCCACACTGTGTACAGCTGGCCGTTGAGCCTCGTGAAGGGCAGTTTGGACTAGAGAGCACAGGAACAATGGGAACAACGCGCCCGGTGGAGATCACAGAAGGTTCTTTCAGGAGCCTCCGGGAACTCCACTGATGTTTATTAAGATGGAGCGTCAAAACCAGGAACCACATTGTCAGTTGTGTCCCCTCCCAAGCATGGAGGCAGATGGTACCGAGCCCATAGCCTTGTCTACATCACTCACTTCCAACAGTGTGGTTCAAGAAGAACATTGAAAATTGATAATGTTGATTATCTGCCCAGCACTATTAATGTTAATGACCTCAGCCTTCTTCTCAAGGTCAAGCGGCTGCAGAGGTCAATGCTGGGAGACGATCCGCTTCATGCCATGGAAGAGTTGGCAGTTTTTTTTGTTTTTTTTTTCCTCATCGATGTTCACGTCTTCAGTGGTTCCAGTTATCGTTTCGCCAGAGCCTGTTCCTCAGAGCCTGTTCCGTGCTCTAGATAATGATTACCCACTCTCAACACACGGATCACATTTAATAATCGATTTCTTGTCCAGCTTCACATCTGTAAGTATTTTGCTGAAGGCGAGGTGGCCTGGTTCTTCTGGGCAGGTGGAGCCGGCCTCTCAGGGACAGGGTCTCGCTGCGAGGACACGCGAGGCCACGAGGCGCCAGCGCTGCTCCCGTTCTAAATAAGGCGCTGAGGGGAGCCCGTCACGAGTCCGGTTTTAGAAAGCCCACGCTCCTCCCAGCACGCACTGCGTTGCCCGCCAGCTGCCTGAGATGGACACCGGGGGCCGGCGGTGACCTGTGGCCGACCTTTGAGGTGTGTTTACTTGTAGGTGGAGCTTTCCAAAATGGCGTCGCCGGATGGAGGGAGATTATGAGAAGGACAAGGCGACATTGTTACACACGGACAGAGCTTCCCGTGTGTATCAGAATTGAGCCTCTGTAACACAGTTCCTTCCGCCATATCTGCAGGGCTTTGTTTGCTGGAAACGCCGGGTCTGGGTCGGCGTTCTGGTCCTGCAGAGATTTTGTCAGCTCTGCGTTCGGGCAGGAGGATCAGGTCACCTTCTGGCCGTATCGGTTTCCCAGCGAGTCTGGCTCTCTCTCTGTCCCTCCGCCCGCGTGAGGCTGGGTGATGATGGGACTCCGCCTCCTGCCCGGTGGGTAGAATGCGGCGCTCCGCGGCGGGGGTCTGCTGGTGAACGGTGGGGTCTGTGCGCCCGGAGCTGGAACAGGCGGCGTTTTGTGCGGAACGTGATATTCGAGATGCGGGCGGCGGCGTGGGAGCAGCCGGCAGAATGGACACTATTGTGCTCTAGAGGGACTTTTAATATTCACATTGAACAAGGTGCCTACGTCACCGCAGACAGTGTCCATCACCTATAAACTCACGGGGCCGGTCCTGCTTGTGGGTTTGTTCGGCCTAGACTCGGACATTTGACTTTTTTTTTTTTTTACAGCACAAAAATTACGAGAGACAGACCGGGTGACATATGAAGAAGCTGGGCTCTGATTGGTCAAATTTGAGCCTTAGTGAACCTTTCGAACCTTGTGGATGGCCAGATGGCTGTACGATATATATTGCTTTGTGCCCATATGCCATTGTCACCTAGCAGGATGTAATGCAAATGAAATCATGCTCTAACCAGCATCCACTTTTTTGCTATTTGATTTAAAAGTAAATGTCACTGTCGTTTTAGGTCAAGGAGTAAAAATTATTAATATTCTGATAATTAATCTTAGTCAGGCTATATGGTATAAAACCTAGTAGGGTGGTAGTGCCCTAGTAGGTTAGACACTCACCTATGAACCAGAACAGCATCAAGTCACACCAAGTTTATATTTGGAAAATGTATATTTGGAAAATGTATATTTGGAAAATGACCAAATCAATTAAAAGCAATTAATTCTTTTCAGATGGAGCTTTTCAAATTATCTGATCATTTAATGTTGCAATATATACAGTACAGGCCAAAAGTTTGGACACACCTTCTCATTCAATGTGTCTTCTTTATTTTCATGACCATTTACATTTGTAGATTCTCACTGAAGGCATCAAAACTATGAATGAACACATGTGGAGTTATGTACTTAACAAAAGTGGAGACCCGGCCTCCACAGTCACCGGACCTGAATCCAATCAAGATGGTTTGGGGTGAGCTGGACCGCAGAGTGAAGGCAAAGGGACCAACAAGTGCTAAACACCTCTGGGAACTCCTTCAAGACTGTTGGAAAACCATTTCAGGTGACGACCTCTTGAAGCTCATCGAGAGAATGCCAAGAGTGTGCAAAGCAGTAATCAGAGCAAAGAAAGTAGAATCTAAAACATGTTTTCAGTTATTTCACCTCTTTTTGTTAAGTACATAACTCCACATGTGTTCATTCATAGTTTTGATGCCTTCAGTGAGAATCTACAAATGTAAATGGTCATGAAAATAAAGAAAACACATTGAATGAGAAGGTGTGTCCAAACTTTTGGCATGTACTGTATATCTGGAAAATGACCAAATTAATTAAAAGCAATTCATTATTTTCAGATGGATCTTTTCAAATGATCTGATTATGTCATATTGCAACATTTATTAGAGGGGAACAAATGAACTTTTTCCTACATTGTGCAGCCCTAGTGGCCTTTTGACCATTTGATGATTGGAGTCCCGTGATTGATTTCACTGAGGCGTAAAGATGTTCCAACATCTCCCGATGCATGTTGTCCATGTCTGGTAACGTAGATAAAGTGGGTTTTTCTGAGGACCTTAGGAAGCAGAATTGCATGCAGACGGCAGGTCTAAACCTGTGCCAGATCTGTAGACCAAATGCATGTTGCTGTGGTTACCCTGGGTGCTAAGTATATATTCAGACTTTCGAGAGCTCTGATCTCACTTCAACAAAGGTTCAGAGCTCTGGCACCACCTGCACGCCCAGCTACGCCTCTTCATCACGCCATGATGGGGTCTGGACAGGTGGTCGGATTCATGCTTTGACCCTTTGCACCCTTTTTCAACATTAAAACAAGCAGCGTTTCAGGACAAAATCTCAGGGCTTTCATCAATCCATTCAAAACTTGAGGAGAAGGTTGGAGGAAGATGTGACAGTTTTTCAGGACGCAGGGAGAAGGTCAGCCGTTTTGGTTCTCAGGAGGATACGGGTCATATTTCAGCCTTTGTGTAGGTCAGGGTTGTGTTTGTAACAGTGGAGTTATTCTTGTCTGAAATGTACTCGCTTCAAAGCTGGGTTGGGCAACGTGAGGATTAAATCAGTTTAGGAAATTATGACAGACACACAATGAAATGAATGGCAACCAGACACGCCCTCTGTCTCAAAAATCCATAACCACTGTATGCACCTCGGGATGGAGAAGTGAAAAAAGTGAAGTGATTGAGATACCCTGCAGCACATGACCCACCACTCCTTAGTGAGCAGTGGGCAGCCATGACATTCGTGGAGCAGTGTGTGGGGATGGTACTTTTCTCAGTGGCACCTTTTTTCGGGTTCGGCATTCGAATTCTGAGTTGAAAGTTCAGAGTTTTCTTTATTGCTGGAGTACAAAGGATGAAATTTGGATGACTGTACTGCACTGAATCAGCAGTTTCATCACGCCGTTGTTCTAATTCAGCTATTTCGTGTCACCTCTGACTGACTTGGGGTGAACTGAAGCCCTCTCTATGCTCGAATTCCCAGCGGCAGCCATTTTGGCTCCACTTTGTGGGAGGTTTATGTAAGGGGATTAGACAGCATCCAGTTGCACCTTTCATCTTTCTCATCCCTGCTGACATCTTGTCTGAACCCCCTTGTTCTTCCTGTGGTTGGGATCAGCTGTAAACCCCAACAAAGCAACTGTGTTTGGATATTTTTCACATCTTCTGTCAGTTGATATGATGAATTAATATCAGTGTAAACATAAGCTGGTGTTCACTCATGATAATTTAACTACTGTGTGTGAGCCAGTGTTTAAATGACAATCCGAAGATGATCTTCATCTTCGTCTATTGACAAATATAATGTGCCTAAAATAATAACAGCAAAAAAATCTGATCTTTCACCTAGTAGAGAACAACCATAAAGAAGTGGAAAAGTATGTGAACTGGTTGAACAGTTATTAATTGGCTATTACAGGTTGACACTAATAACTTCAAACAGGCACTTCCTGTAGCTGTGGATCAGATCTGCACATTGTTCAGGAGGAATCTTAGTCCCTTCTTCCTGACAGCACTGCTTTACAGGGATTTTACAGTCATTTGAAACCTGGAAAAGTCATGGAATTTGAAATGAGAATTTTCCAGGTCTTGAAAAGTTGGAAAAGAACCACGAAAAATGGAAAAGAACATATAAAGTTATGGAAAAGTTATTGAAATCTGACTGACACATGAATATATATCGAAGTACATAGTTTCCATAAGACAGCACAAGAAACGTTTTTCAAAGTTTACAACGGCAACACATGGTACTGCTGCCATATTCCAGCACCTCCGTAGCCGCCTATTAGTGCCGGGTGATTCATGACTCACCTGGGTTAATCACTCCATTAAACAACTCATGAGTTATGAATCTGAGGTCTCAATTGAACCGAATCGTTTGAGTCCTAATTATAGCATGTCTTGATTGTAAACTCTGTCACTATTTGAATCTGAATCGCTCAGAAATCCAGGTTAGCGCTACTAACCCGAGTGAGTGCATCCGGCGGTTCCTCTGGCCAGAAGTGTAACCGAATCGGAATCGCTCAGAAATCCAGGTTAGTGCTACTAACCCGAGTGAGTCATCCGGTGGTTCCTCTGGTCAGAAATGTAACCGAATCGGAATCGCTCAGAAATCCAGGTTAGTGCTACTAACCCGAGTGAGTCATCCGGTGGTTCCTCTGGCCAGAAGTGTAACCGAATCGGAATCGCTCAGAGATCCAGGTTAGCGCTACTAACCCGAGTGAGTGCATCCGGTGGTTCCTCTGGCCAGAAGTGTAACCGAATCGGAATCGCTCAGAGATCCAGGTTAGCGCTACTAACCCGAGTGAGTGCATCCGGTGGTTCCTCTGGCCAGAAGTGTAACCGAATCGGAATCGCTCAGAAATCCAGGTCAGTGCTACTAACCTGAGTGAGTGCATCCGGCAGTTCTTCTGGACAGAAATGTAACCGAATCGGAATCGCTCAGAAATCCAGGTTAGTGCTACTAACCCGAGTGAGTGCATCCGGTGGTTCCTCTGGCCAGAAGTGTAACCGAATCGGAATCGCTCAGAGATCCAGGTTAGCGCTACTAACCCGAGTGAGTGCATCCGGTGGTTCCTCTGGCCAGAAGTGTAACCGAATCGGAATCGCTCAGAAATCCAGGTCAGTGCTACTAAGCTGAGTGAATTCATCCGGCAGTTCTTCTGGACAGAAATGTAACCGAATCGGAATCGCTCAGAAATCCAGGTCAGTGCTACTAAGCTGAGTGAATTCATCCGGCAGTTCTTCTGGACAGAAATGTAACCGAATCGGAATCGCTCAGAAATCCAGGTTAGTGCTACTAACCTGAGTGAGTCATCCGGTGGTTCCTCTGGCCAGAAGTGTAACCGAATCGGAATCGCTCAGAAATCCAGGTTAGTGCTTCTAACCTGAGTGAGTCATCAGGTGGTTCCTCTGGCCAGAAATGTAACCGAATCAGAATCGCTCAGAGATCCAGGTCAGTGCTACTAACCTGAGTGAGTGCATCCGGCAGTTCTTCTGGACAGAAATGTAACCGAATTAGAATCGCTCAGAAATCCAGGTTAGCACTACTAACCCAAGTGAGTGCATCGGGCGGTTCTTCTGGCCAGAACTACTGACTCAAGTGACTTGTGTATCCGGATCAGTTTACTGAGTTACTCAGAGGGAGTCTGACCCTAAAAATTTATGTAATGTAAATTACAGCTGATGATCCATTTTTGCTCGGGCTCAGGCTTACGCGAAATTGGAGGAAGAAACACTATCATATAAGTTTAGTTTTTCAGGGTTGTCACAAATTTAGCTTTAACAATAATTCTACTTTTTGTGTTTTTTTTTCATATTTGCACAGAAATTTCATAGAATATGTTGTCATGAAAATTTGCCTTAGAGTAATTGAAATGTTATGGAAAATGTGTAAGAGTTCAGGCTTTATCTTGGTCAGATTCTGTGGATCATCAGGCACTCTTCAAGCCATTCTATAACATCTCTTCTGGGCTGAGGTCTGGACTGACTTGATGACTCCAAAAAGTGGATTTTGTTTTCTGTCGTGCCATTCTGTCGTGGACTTGCTACAATGTTCAAGGTTTCAGCCAACTTACAAATGTTCTCATATCGTCTGGCTCTGGAAGTGAGCTGAGGCAGCAGGAAGATTAGATTAGATTCAACTTTATCGTCATTACACATGTACAAGTACAGGGCAAAGAAATGCAGTTTAGGTCTAACCAGAAGTGAAATAAGCAGCAAGTGCAGGATAAAGGTCAAATAAGTTATGTATATACATAAGGTGATATGTGCAGGAGATGGATAAATATGAACATGAAATATAAAAAAAAAGTGTATAGTGTATGTATAATGTAGTGCAATGATTATGTGCAAAAATGTGCAAGATTAGGTAGTACAGTGGTTATCAGGAGTGTATGGTAAAAAGAGGAGGTCAGCAAGGAGACAGCTCTGGGAAAAAGCTGTTCCTAAGTCTGCTGGTTCTTGTCTGTGGTAGCCTAAAGCCTCTGCCCGAAGGCAGGAGAGAAAACAGTCCGTGGGCAGGGTGGGAGGAGTCCTTAAGAATACTGCGAGCTTGACGCAGACGGTGCTTCCTCTGGATGTCCTCAATGGATGGAAGTGGAGTCCCTGTGATGCGCTGCACTCAGCAACAGTGCAGCTTTCATACCACACTGTGAGACAGCTGGTTAGGATGCTCTCTATTGTAGAGTGGTAGAAGTTCATCAGGATGGTAGTGGATAGCTTGTTCTTCTTTAATGTTCTCAAGAAGATGAGGCGCTGGTGAGCCTTCTTGACCAGGCTGGAGGTGTTAATGATCCAGGACAGGTCTTCTGCAGATTATTGTCTGTGCACCAAGTGACCAGATGCTGGACCTCCTTCCTGTAGGCAGTCTCATCGTTGTTGTCGATGAGACCTATCACCATGCAAACTTGATAACAGAGTTCGATCCATACACAGGTCGGCAGTCGTGAGTGAAGAGGGAGTAGAGGAAGAGGCTCAGCACACAGCCCTGTGGTACACCAGTTCTGAGCGTGACAGTAGTGGAGATGTGGCCTGACCTTACATGCTGTGGTCGGTTGGTCAGAAAGTCCATAATCCAGGTGCAAAGTGAGGTATTAATGTCCAGGGTTCTAAGTTTAGTGATTAACTTAGAGGGGATGACAGTGTTAAATGCTGAGCTGAAATCAACAAACAGCATCCGTTCATAGGTGTTTTGCTTCAGATGTGCCAGGACTAACCACTCGAAGCACTTCATGATTATGGGTGTGAGTGCTACAGGGCGGTAGTCATTCAGGCATGTTGGGCTAGAATGTTTCGGCACTGGCACAATGGAGGTGGATTTGAGGCATGCTGGAACAGCTGCTTGGGCGTGAATATGCCAGTGAGCTGCTCTGCACATGCTCTAAGTACGCGCCCCAGGATGCCGTCTGGTCCAGCAGCCCTGCGTACTCAGTGCAGTGCAAACATCTTAGGAGGTGAGTGTGATGGGTGAGTGGTCGGTAGAGGAGGGGATGCTGACAGCAGGTTGCTTGTTGTCTCTTTCAAAGCGAGCATAAAAGTCGTTAAGCTCATTCAAAAAAAGGATATTTGTGGTTGTGGGGGTTGAATTGCTGGGTTTATAGTCTGTAATGGCCTGAATGCCCTGCCACAAGCGTGGAGGATCAGCGTTGGAGAAGCACTCCTCTAGACTGTGGCTGGCAGCGCGAGGGCATGCAGGAGATGGGGAGTGGGTGTCCGTGTGGCCGTGAGCTGTACACTCCGTGGAGTGGCTCCCCGGCGGGGGGTTACCATGGCATAGGAACGTGGCGGGCTGTAGAGGAGTCAGGCGGTGGTAAGACTGGAACATCAGAGGGCAAAGCGTGTATTCGGCAACATGCGGTTTCAGAAGACAGTACAGAAAAGGAACAGGAATTCATCTTCCTCTCAGTGATTGCAGGCCCATATGATGATGTTTCCTCAACCGTACTTCACAGTTGGGACAATATTTTCATGCAGGGATTTTTTTACACTAGATAAAGTTTCGTGTTCCTCGGCTTCCTATGTGGTGTCCTGCCATAGACATCCTGCTTAGCCAGTTCCAATGATACCTTCAAACCTTTTTTTACCTCATTGATGAATGTTGTAAACATTTGAAAATATTGTACATATTTTTAATGTTAGACCAAACTCCAGGAATAAAAGAATGACATTTTGAGACTGCCTTTAGAAATTTGTGGGTGAAAACCCCACCCATTCACCCACAAGCCAGTTATATAGCAGCATATTCAGCCAATCACAGCCAAATCCCACCCAGTCCCTAACAAGCCAATCACTTCATTGCAATGACACACATGCTGTTGTGCGAGTGTAGTAAATAAACATCTGCAGTTTTGATAGGAGCGTGGACTCTTTAACCAGTGATGAACATTTTTACATTTCATAACAAATCACAGCTCCTTTATCAGCCCAACTCCAACACAGAGTTTAGAGATATAAGGAAACCGACCAAAATGGTGAGCAGAAGCCATGTTGTCGTTGTCTTAGCCATTTGTTAATAATAATTACGCATTTGATTTATATTGTCACGACTCGGGGTTGTGATGGGAAGGAAGCACAGAAGCAGGACATTGTGGCATGAAGGAATTTTTAATAAACAAAAGAGCACGTCTCGAGGGCCAGAAGGAAACAGAAAGAACTTAGATCTTCCTGGAGGCGTGTGTTGTAAAGACAGGGATGGAAAACAAACTCCAAGGTAAGTACAGGTTCCACGTTAATGCTTTTAAAGGAGTCCTGAGCACTCATGCCTAAGCGGCTTCTGCTGAGATTACTCAGGTGTCCTTAACCAGGTCCCTCGGCAGCTATGGGTGCCCAATGTGACCGGGAGGGGGGGTCGGTGGCGGCCCTGCTGTTGCTGGGGTGCCTCTTCTGTCCAGGAGGACACTGTGGTTGGACCCCAGACATCATTCAACATGGGGGGCGGCTACAGCCCCTCTGGCAACCTGCACAGAGAAAACAGGGCGATGCTGTCTGGGCCCGTGCAGCCCCTGGTACAGCACGTCCCTGACAAATCATCCGGCGTCCCTCTCTGCATCTGGCATGGAGGCGATCCCGGACCGCGCGGCGTCTGGGCTGTGGGGCCGGTCCCGATACAGCACGTCCCATGTGACCGATACCCGGGGCCGATCACCATACCGCCGGATTGACGTGTCAGGGCGTGTGCAGCCGCACCCCTTCTGCTGCCTCCAGCACTCCTCCCGGCGGTCCCGGCGGTCCCGGCGACCGATCACCAACCTGCAGGGCTATACCTACACCTTCCCGCATGGCCCATAGATGGTGTGTGAGAAGGGAAACGTATATTCCATCCTGGTGGAGACGGGAAGCCTGTGAAGCGAGAGGAGGATGGCGGTGAAGTGCTCATGTTTGAATACTTTCATCAGGGCCTTGACACAAAGTGGATTAGGATTTCAGAAAATGATTCGTAATAAAAAAAAGTTCATTAGCATGACAGAAAAATGAACCTCAGCAATTAAAACAACACTGCTAACAAGACAGTACAGCTTTGGTAGCTGGTTTAAACCCCCGACTTTTACATCCATGCCAGGCCTGAAGCTCGCTGTCGCCTGCAGTGGGTTTGATCGGTGGTGCTACTCTGGTGGACTTGGTGGAGCTGCGAAGCTTCTGAAAATCACTGCCTCTGGTGTGTTTGGGTGTGAAGTTCAATCTTGAGCTGTGGGCAGCACATCGGAAACATTAAAACTGACTTCAGAATCAGAACCGGCTTTACTGTCTGTGAGATGCACTACGTCTTGTCTATAATAAAGCACCTTGATATAATTAAGAACTCTTTAAAATACGATTTGCAATTGGAAGTGAAGTGATTTGTCACAACAAAATGTGTCTTCTGCATTTAACCCATCACCATTAAATCTTTACCTTGCTCAAGGGACCTCAGTGGCACCTTTGGCCGTTCAGGATTTGAAACATTCAATTATAAGTTTGCTTCCTTACCTGCTAATCCACCACTGTAATTCTAAACAATTTCTTACTATCTTAATAATTAGGTAAAAACTACCCTCCTGCAAATGCAGCCTGACTGCAGAAATGCTTATCTTTATGAACTCGGGTTTCTGCAAATGTATAGACTATATATAACTGAGCGAAATTCATAGAAATGCTGTTGCATTGTCTGATTATTTATATTGTATGCTGCGAAAAGCTGTAATGAAAATGCCATTACATTAGTGGCCCAACCCACTACAAGAGTTAATCTCACCACTTTAATCTCGTTTATGCGATAAAAGCACCTCCTGCGATAGGAAGTTCTTTAAACAGAGCTGGATATATGTACTCATTAAGGAAACACCTGGAAAGGATTGACTTGCATCAGAGATTTGAATGTGGGGAGAGATGTGACAGTAGGACATCAGTGGAGGAGGATGGGGTGGTGATGCCCGTAGAACCTGGAATCCAGGGACCACTCAGGATAGAATAGAACAGAATCCCAGGGTTTGTGAGAGACACCACTGATGATGATGAATAGTGTTAGCAGCAGTAGGATGGAGTCATTCCTCACATCAGCAGTTGAACAACTATTCAGTGTTAGATATTGAAGTGCTACTGGGGTAGTAGTGGTCTAGCGGATAAGGTAGCGGACCCGTAATCAGAAGGTTGCCGGTTCGAATGACAATCACTTCACAATGACACAATGACAATCACTTCACTTTACTGGAAGAGGGGATGGATGGAGCTGCTCTTCAAATGTTCCTGTTCTATTGTAAGGCCATGTTCTGGACTGCACTAGAAGTTCCTCAATGGAAGAAGCGTAGTATAGAGACAAAATGTATCCCAGTGAACCTCTTGTCTTATAAAATATAATTTTTCTGAATGGTCTCTTATCTTGATAGTGGCGTATGCCTCAGATAACCTTTTCCTCCCGTATTGACATGTTCTCTACTGTAGTGAATTCACCTTGGTGAATATTGCTCTGGGTGAGGAAATACCCCTGCATTTGTAATGTTCTACTTGTTTAAGATAAACTTTTACCGCCCTGCTAAATATTTCACCACGCTAACAAGGTTTTCCTGCAGCGTGCCGCAGAAGCAGAGCAATGATTTGCAGACTCTCGGAACGTTGGTCCATCTCTCATGCTCTCACTGCCCCTGTTGTGTTGAGAGGGGAACAGATGAACAGGAAATAATAGGTGAAGGAAGCGAGTCCGAGATAAAGTACAGAAATACACGAAGTCCCATGAGTCAGCAGGAGACACTTTCAGTGAGAATGTAAGAACCCGATTATTTCACGACGCCTTGATTGACACTCGTGACTCCCTGCAAGCCACTAACTGTGGGGAAAAAAGGTTGTTTATAAGTTTATTTGTAGCATGTGAGGCATTAATATCTTTGAACGTGAAGGATTGCATTGTCATCAAATTGCCATTTAAAGCACATAATTCATTTATTTACCATATTATCTGATTAGAGTGTCCTATGTTGTACAGATCTTCTCCAACCCATCTTCAGGGTTCTCCACTAGTTCTCATTTTGTTATATTCTAAACCAGCTGGGATGAGCAAAATGTTTCAACACACTATTTTTTCTCCTTCTGCTCAGGATGAAAATGCGACGTCACAGGGTGTTCTTACTTTGCACAGTGGGCCTGTGTGTCATCTCCTTCCTACATTACTACAAGGCTCTTCATTACGTGTCCCTCTTGCGTGAGCTCTCTGCACCATACCCCAACATCAAGTCCTTCATCATGGTCACAGGCTTCTTCTGGAAAGAGCGGGCCACACCACTCACCAGTGCTGTTCCTGAAGGGGGACCTCCACCAGCTTTTAGACCTTCAGACATGAAGACCCAGGCTGTGGATGGAAGTGTAAAGAGAGTGGGTGGGGTGGTGCTGGAGGTTCGGAAGGACCCCGGTGGGCCACAGCCCTGGGGCAGTCCAGAAGAATCGGTGCACCAGAATGCTGATTCTACTCAGGTGGGGAAATATGGATCAATGCATCTTATGTGTGTAATTTAAGCAGAATTTCATTTAGTCATTAATTTATTTATACATTGTTGAAATAACTGTATTAGACACATTGTAAGATATAAGATGGTTCTTTATACAAAGCTTTGTACTTATGACACAAATGACTACAATTTCACTTTGATTCTATTTATCCATCTGAATTTTAAATAATCTGGAAAAAATTATATGTTGTTTAGTAATCTAAGCAACATATTTCTCAGCTGGGTTCATAATAATATTCATAAGAATATGTGCATGTTTCCCATGATTAATGCCAATGTAAAGAAATGCTTCTATCAAAAAAGCACAGGATAATGGAGTCCATGTAAGCCCATCAGAATCACAAGAAATGAATTTGGTCAGATTAGAATAAATCCCCCATGCTTCTCCAGCATTGGATGCCCTTATTTCTTCTCTTTCCCCCCCCCTTTCTTTTATGCTCCTCTTGCTAGCACAAATGACAGTGTTCATGATAGGTGAACATCTTACTTGAAGCTCAGCACCGAACCAGAATCATCAGAAAAATTAATCAACCTGCAAAACTACAAGATGTATAGTGTAGACCCATCTTTCCAAACCCTTATCCAGAGTGACTTACAGTCAGTAGTTACAGGTACAATCCCCTTGGAGGCACTCAAGGTTAAGTGTCTTGCTCAAGGACAAGTGGCGTTAGGACATGTGACATTGTGGTCACATATGCATGTGTACATAGGCAAGTGTGTTAGGCTAGTACCACCCTTGGAGTGACACCTATCAGAAACATTTTCCTGTAACCCTGTTTTAGTTAGGCCCTAGCCATTCTTAACTAATGAATTGTAAATGTTTGGAATGAAAAGTTCCAGGCAGATGGTCCAGGATTGGGAAACATTAATGTAGGTGTTATTAGATCTGTAAATGTGTTCTTGTTTCAGGAACATAAGGAGCATCTAATACAGATACCCTGGCATGCCAGCCACCCAGCTGTCGCAAGGCACGAAGACACAGGGAATGTGGTGGTTGAAGAAATGAACCCCACGATAGCTCCTAAACCAGACCCGATTGAATCCTTGGGTGACCTTCATCATCGCACCCACCAGCTCCAGGATGACCACACACTCTACTTTGTTCACACCAAAGCTGGAGCCTTGTGTTTCCGGCAGGGAACAGAAACCGCACCTCCTCCAGGCCAGGTGATGGCCAGCATTCCTACAGTTGCAGCCCGTTCTGGACAGCGGCAGCTCCTTCAGCAGATGCAGAAACCCAAGGAGTCCAGTGGTGTACTGTCCAAACCTAAACAAGGCAAGCGGCTAGTGAAATGTGTGTGCCGACCAGGCTGGCATGGGCCATATTGTGGAGTTCCCACCATGGTCTATCACTCCAACTTGCCCACGAAGGAGAGGCTGACGCCACGCAAAACTCCACGGCGGATCATCAACGCCATTAACGTAAACCACGAGTTCGACCTGCTGCACGTGCGCTTCCATGAGCTGGCGCAAGCTGTGGACCTTTTCCTTGTGTGCGAGTCCAACTTCACGGCATATGGCGAGCGAAGGCCGCTGCGGTTCTTGCAACTGCTGCTCAACGGCACCTACAACTATGTGCGCCACAAGATACTCTACGTCTTCCTGGACCACTTTCCTGAAGGAGGCCGACAGGATGGATGGATAGCCGACGACTACCTTCGAACCTACCTGACACGAAACGGCATGTCCCGGGTTCTGGGCATTCGGCCGGATGACGTCTTTCTCATCAATGACGCCGATGAGATCCCGGTGCGGGAGGGCATCTTGTTCCTCAAGCTGTTTGATGGCTGGACGGAGCCCTTTGCCATCCACATGCGCAAGTCACTGTATGGCTTCTTCTGGAAGCAGCTGGGATCCCTGGAGGTGGTGTCGGGATGTACAGTGGGCATGCTCCGGGACGTCTATGACACGGATGGGATCCGACTTCGCCGCCGGGAGTACTACACCATGCCTGGCTTCCGCAAGTACGAGAACGACACGGGACACATTTTAGTGCAGTGGTCACTGGGCAGCCCTGTACACTTTGCTGGCTGGCATTGCTCCTGGTGCTTTACACCTGAGGGCATTCACCTCAAACTTGTCTCCGCCCAGAATGGCGACTTCCCTCGCTGGGGAGACTATGAGGACAAGAGGGACCTGAATTACATCAAGGAGCTGATCCGGACGGGGGGCTGGTTTGACGGCTCCGTACAGGAATACCCTCCCTCGGACCCCAAGGAGCACATGTATGCACCTAAGTACATGTTGGATAATTATAAGCGTTACCGCTACCTGCTGGAGAACCCGTACATGAAGCCTCTGGCTAGGGTAGAGGCATGAGATGCCTGGCATGGGGTCGTTGGTTGGGTATGGGTGAATATTTCGGTAAGGGGGCGGTGTTGTAAAACCACTTGAAACTATTTGTCTCCGCCCACCTTCAAGCTAGCCTATGTGCCCAGCGCTCCATCTCCAGCCACTGCAGGTGGGGTTGGTGGGCAAAGCTGGGTGCAAAACACTACGGGCAACTGAAAATGAGCCTACACGTCTGTCATTGATGTTTACTTTGTTGTTACCAGACTTCCTTGGCTCGGGTGTTCCTCTTGTGTCTACAGCTCCATCTGTCCCTGTGTGAGAATCACTTGTTTGGTCTTCAACACACTCTTGCTTGCAGAACTCATTTAAAATAAGTAATAGGCATAATTAAATAGGTTCCCGGGTGGCCTTACCATTTGCCATTGACATAAAGGTCCTTCTTTAGCCATATTACAAGACTTTGCTGTTCATCTGGAGATCATCTCGGGGGTTTTGCAGAGAGGAATTTTCTGTTCCTGCTGTCATGTTCTCAGCTAATGCAGGAGAAATTGGGAATGGGTGTCCAATGCCTGGACTTATTTGCCTGTTTTTTGTTTTTTTTTTTGTTATTGCTAATGCGAATGCAAATTCTGTACCCAATGTTCCCACTCCTTTCTCTTCTACTGAACAACATATCTCCTCATTATGAGTTCAGTGTGATGCTCAATGGATTCTGAGTGCTTGCTTTACTTTACTTGCTCAGAAATTATGATTGCACTTTTAAGTTTGTGTCAATGTGTAGTAATGGGCAGAGAAATGTGACTCCAGAGGCTTTAAAAGGCAATAACCCAGGCAGAACTTAGCAGCAGGCACTTCCTTTCAAATTTGTCCCAGCCTGTGATTTTGCTTGCTCTTTTAGGGTTTTCTCATGTTGGGAGAGCCTCAACTGGGAAGGACTGAGAAGACCTTAGTTGTCTTGAGATCACTCCCCACATGTTACTAAGTCTAGTTACATATATTAATCATTTACTTTCCACATCCAGGTTCTTCCAATTCTAATTAGATGTTAAGAGACTTCATTGAGACTCAAAATTAATATTTTAGCCAAGTGTTGATCAAAAGACTGGGGCCATTTAACGCCACAGGCCTCAAGTTGGAAAGCTTCAGTCCTTAACGAATTTGCACCATTTCATTGTCTGTTGGCTTTTCTCTGGTCTTATATCTGCATATAAGACATATGTATATGATCTGCATACCATGCCATTGCAGCTCAGCCAATCATAGGCAGCTGAACACAGACCAAGGAATCTGGCTCGGCTGCAGTTTGTTTTTACCACCTTTTGTGCTGAAACCACGCTAATGTCGCCATGCACAAATAAGACCCCCTTAAGGAAGTTTTAAGTGCACTAATTAATTTTCATGAATTGCAAGATTTACTGTAACATGATCATTTTATTCACTTTAAATATTTTATAATATAATAATATTATAATATTTTGTGTTTTGCAATACTTTACCCATTTTCTTTTCTTTCATCTGAAAACTTTGCGAATCCTGAACCATTTTGAGTTTTGCAAATGAATGAAGCGTCCTCCCACCAGATTAGGGCAAGATATTGACAAAACATCATATCCTGATTGTGAACATCCGTATGAATTTCAGTATCAACACTCCAGTTTCCATGCGCTATTTTTACATAAATTCTATGAAGACGTGAGTTTGTTGTTGCCATAATTTATCATCATACCCCATCATACGTAACTCATCAGAAAATAACCATCAGGACTGATGTCTACTGTCAGGGACATTTCTCAGAGATCAGCTGTACACAACAAAAAATGTCAGCAGATCTATTGAGCAGAAGTGTCCTGGCAGTGTGTGAGACCTTTAAACAGGAAGGAAGGAGGTGGGTGGGATCAGCTCACCAAGTCTGTATTGGGAATACTGTTCACTCATTGTGTGTGTGCGTCAGTGTGTGTTGGGGACTGAGCAAAAGCAAATTTGGATGCATTTCTTCAATCAGTAGACATCTTGTAAGGTGACAGACCAAACTGTCCTCCGTCCAGCTCTGACCTCTCACACACAAACCTACATTTACATTTACAGCACCCGCCCCCCACAGTCTACAGCACCCACCCATGAACAGAAATATCCGTGTGAGTCTCTGTGCGTGAGGGCCGCTCGCCAGCTTCTCCTTGAGCCTAGAGGCGCGGCCGTCTGATCCGAGGCCCTGGGGAAAGAGCGACGGCTGAGATTGTGATCAGGTGGAATTCGAGCGGCAGGAGAGGGGAAGGCCAAAGCTTGCCGTGCTTTAGGGAGAAGTAGCAGGCTGAATAAGCACCATTCATTAAGAACAGATGAATTCCCTGATAAACCCGCCGCTTCATGACCCACTTTCCTGCCGTCTTGTGTTCCAGAGAAACATGCACATATGACGTTCCTCATCAAAGACACTCAAGTGTCAGATGACAGGGACGTTAAATTGCCAATAAAGTGGGTTTCTTGACATTCAGCTTTTTTTTATGATTATCTGTTTCAGGGAGTGGTCTAGAACTGAGAACAGGGTACAGGATAAAAAATGCAGTTTCGGTAGAAACATTACTATAAAATGAACTTCAGTTGTACATACTTAAAAAAAAAAATATTCATCGGCATTGTAACTAAACAGGCGTAATTAAGTAGACAGGCCACTGATTCGTATTTAAGCATTGTGTAAGGAAATCCTGATGGTGAATATGAAACTGATTGATCAGGTATTTGGTATTAAAGGCCAATGTTATTGTTATTGCTTAGTCCAGATTAGCTGGTGGGTCAGAAACACATCGATAAAACCAAGTGCCAATTGATGATGAAATTGTTGATCTTGAGTCACAGAGCGAACTGCCAACTCCTAACTGCCATTGGTGGAAAGGGGGCAATGTCCCGCCCACAGTGTCCCACCCAGAATATCAGTATAATGGTTCCGAATGTTGGAGGTACGGCATCTTCGTTTCTAATAACCAATATCATCTGACTCATCACGCTTCCTTTAAGCCACAACTGTGCCACATTTTTGTTTGGGTTTGGTCTTCTTCTTTGTGATCTGAACGGAAGCTGCACCATCGTGGACTGGGATACAGGTCTCACTGGGGGGTGATGGAGGCCGGGAGTCTCCAGAAGGCCTCTGTCTTCCTGTCTTTTTCTGCTATCTTCATCTAATTTATTCTATTTTTTTTTTTTTTTCAAATATGTGTGAAAAGCTACAGGGTGTTTTAAAATGTTGCTTTTGATGGACTCTGTAATGCACTGTGATGGCCGCGCTCTCTGTTGCTGCCCCCGATGACTGTAATCGAGCAGGCGTGGAACTGCGGCGCACATTTAGACATGTTCCTGCAGATGGGTCACCTCAGGACAAGTGGGTTATTCACTCAACACAGATGTGCGAGTGTGTGTGTGTGTGTGTGTGTGTGTGTGTGTGTGTGTGTGTGCATGCATGTGTGTTCATTGGAAGGTGGAAGTGTCCCCGCTGACCAGGCAACGCCAGGCCGATAACAGGGGTATGACATTAATAAGGGAATTTTCTGTAACAAATATGTATAATGACAGATGATGCACTGGGTATAATTATGACCACTTTTTATTCACTTTGTGTTGAAGGCAGCTCTGCGTTTTCATTGCCGCTCTTCTCGTTCCAGCCCTCGAGCCGCGTTAATAAAAAAAAGCTGTAAATACCTCCCACTCCTTTTTAATACCACAAAACCATGGCCCCTGCCCCCCCAAGGCGTGGTGCAGCGGCCCTCATCTCCGGGCCTTCGCACCGCGGTGACTCCCTGCAGCCAGCAGGGGGCTCCCCATTCTCTCCGAACCATGGACACTGGCCCGGCATCAGCGCTGTAAGCTGATTAGGCTTTCGTCCCCTCCGGGCCTGTTGGCGGGGGGTCCACGTCCCGCCTGGAGCTTTGGGTGTGTTTGGGCCACATGGTGTCCCCCTCTGTCTTTTATCTCCATTCAGTTACGTGCCACACTGACCGCCGACCGAACCACTTTGTTTGCTGTTGATTGGGTTGGAGCCGCCTGTCCTTACCACTGCACTTTGTGTGTGCGTGTGTGTGTGTGTGTGTGTGTGTGTGTGTGTGTGAGGAGTGTATGGTGGTGTTCTAAGGCTCGGCAGCTTCCCATCATGGGTCCAGGTCACTTCAGCCACTACTTCTGGAAAATGTGGAGCAACAGGCGCTGCGGAATCATGACGAGTGTATATTTAATGTAATTTAAATCTACAAAGCTTTTGTTCTGTATATGAAAAGCTGTGTGTTAACCTCTGGAAAAATATGAATTCTATAACAAAAAACTACAATAAAATAAGTTAATTTTAAAACTCTTAATAGGTTGTGTTTTTTTTTCTTGTACCGGTAGCACAGTGTAGTAGCAGTGTTGCCAGATTGAGATATTCAAAACCCAAGAAAACAATATGACAGTAAAAATAACCCACGAACAAACATATTTTGTGAATTTTGTACAATTGATTTGTTACTATGTATTACAATGTGATTTATTTCAATGACAGACATTCCATGGTATTCCAGTATATGTCATTTCTGTGTGGTAATATAAGAAACCATATTCCTGCGCGGGTTACATTCATGTGGGGCGACTTTAATCCTCCTCCACACACGAGAGTGGAATCTGCTGTGGAACGTCCTCGAAACAAACAATGGGTTCCCGCCTGGCTGCAAACTCTAATGCGTCCAGAGCGAGAGAGTTTGAGGTCAAGTGGACCAGGGTGGGACCAGCCAGAATGGAACCACAAAGCCCCTGGAATGTCTGTTATGACAGTGGGCCAGAACAAAGCAGCAGGATTCTCACATGAGCGGCTCCGTGGATTTCTTCTTCCTTTTTTCTTCTCGCCCCATCAGAACAGCTATGTTCAGCTCTTTCCTACCAGCGCAGACGTGGAGTCTGAGAACTCTGGGCTTTTATAAACTATGTTTATGGGACATAAATTCTTTATGTTAATGTTGTTACAGATCAGATCTTGCAGAAAGCAACCCTGGGTTTGTTAAAGGTGTCACATATATTCAAGTTTATTCAAAGTGAAAACAGCTGTCAGTAGTTCCACATTCTGGACCAGAGATGTTGAAGACATGTCTTCTGTGAGCTGTCCTGTTGGTCAGAACCACTGGTCCTGCATCATCTTGTGGTGCTCTGTACTGGTGATGAAACGATCTGCATTTCCACTGACCAGCGAACACACAACTCCGACGTTTAACCTCCGCCCACGTCTCATGATGGATTCTTGGTTCCAGACCAGCAAAGTTCTGTCAGGCGTGGGCCTGAGGAGACCAGTTGCATTAGACTGCAGTGAAGGAGAAGCTGCTTGTCAGACGTTCCTCATGTTTAAAGTAAAGTGGAGAAGGAAGCCCCTGCTGGGGTTGCACAGAAATAACATTACACTGTGGCCATGTCAAACAAACCAGAGGCGGTTTTATGAATGCATAATTTGTTCAATGAAGTACAGATGGACAGTTCTGGATTGAATCGCTCGGGCCTCTTGAGTTCTGAATCGGGTCGGGTCATCACATTTTTAAAATGAACCAGCCCGCCAGTACATGACATGACAGTACAACTGAAAAAAAAGGTCTTTTATAATAAAGAAAAGTAATGTTTCACCTCTGAATAAAGGCTGAAATGCCAGATAGTTGCAGATCGGAACATGGTCCAAGTTGTGAAACCGCGGAATAAGGGACATACACTGTGGATTGCACATTTATTAGCACCTGTAGTTCACTTTAAAGCACCAGAGTGAATATTTACAAAAAAATAACACATTCTCACGTTCTCCAGACATGTCAGCTCTGCTTTTAGTCCATAATGTCAAATTACACCTAAATTCTTCACATTATCACTAGTGGTTTTGGGCCATTTCTCTGATTAGCTTCAAATTGCAAGAACAGGAAGTGATACAAATCTTGAAATAATAAATAACAGTTTTATCTTGTGTATACAAATGGTACTATAAAATCCTTCAATGATTATAAAGAAAATACCGGAGCTTTGACTTTCAGAATTTTCAGAATGCAACTGGCGGCTGAACGAGCCAAGGACGTGGATTTCACTTCACCCACAGACACCGACGAGAGAACCCTCGCTTTGTGCAACGTACGGTTCTCCTAGAACGGTGGTTCTGGTAGTGGGCTGGGCGATTGAATGACTGACTTAACCTTTGGAAAAGCTATTTTGTGCATTACTTAACCTACCACAGTGGCAGCTAAATACAATTCTAATACACAGCTATTTTAACACAATGGTGTTTGAAGACCTACTGAACGATTGCATGACTGAAAAGGATTTAATAGACATGGACTGCGGTGTTTTCACATGTGAAGAACACAATCACCGACCACGATCTAACCCTGACTTATAAACCAAGTTCACAAGGTTGTAACGAGACCCTTCCTGTCTCTGAACTGGTTTGTTGCCAATTACAAATATCTTCTTCTATGGAATGGAGTTTGTATTATGTTGTGTTGATGAACAGTGTAATATGTCTGTAGTTATTTCCATGTCTGAGAACCACTGCCCGAAAGATCTTGTCCTTCTGTCTATCCCTCGACCGCACTCTCTGTTTCTGAGCACCGTATTGTGGAGTCTGGAATCGATTGTGGCTGATCTGATACAGTTCCCTGTTTTCCGGTTTAAAATGACCAAAGCAGCCCTGGTTTTGTACGTCTGTATTCAGAGCTAGTTTACAGCCAGCTGTGGCACTCAGCTGACGTCTGCCACCACACTTGAGAAGATGGATGTGAGGTGACTGCAGAGGGGGAAGCACCAAATCAACCAGGTTCCCTTGCACACCGTAACTAGTACAAAAAACGGGAGTTTTCCACTAGGTCTCAAACTGTGTGCTTCTTGCAACTCTTCTAGCATCGACACTCATAGCTACTACTCGCAGTGCACTGGGAGTACCCTGAAGGTCCATTCTTCACAGCCAAAAAGATCAAAATGCTGGCCACTCTGTGTCCATTTTTTCAAATGTCGGACCACCAACATTTGAGCAAACGTGACGTGGTTCATGGACCAACTGCAATTAAGGACAGTTGAGATTGTCATTTCTGGCCAACGTGACACTTTGGATTTTCAACACCAGTCAAGAGTACTAGAAGAATGCAATTTGAGACACAGTGGAAGACCTTTGTCCCTCTGGCTCCGACAGGCAGACTAATAAAAAAACTGTATTTTATCAAAGAATTTTCAATGCCCTGCTTTTCCCCGCTCTTGAGGGAACGGCGCACCGGCATTCCCATCAGCATTGGAATCACAATTCACAGATGTTTTTTTGGAGACAGAGCAGGCTGTAATTTTCAGCAAGTAATTAACGGCACATTTTGCAATTTCTGCTGCTCAGCAGCCTCGAGAGGATCTTTGAAGAGGATATGTTTTGTTAAAAGATGTTCCTGATCTGCCCCATTCTTTATTCATGGTACATTTGTCTTCCCTGAGAGAACATGGATATGAGCAATAGTGAAAAACCCAACCGAGAGTTAAAATGCGGAATTTTCCCTACACACTGGGTGCCACCAGGTAGCCGTTGAAGGTGATGTAGATGTCCACGTCGTCGCTGTAGATAGCATTCTCGCGCTCGCGCTTGTAGAGGCGGACCCAGACCTCGTCGTTGAGCTCCAGCGTCAGCATCACACTCTGGCTCTGCATGATGGAGCGGTCGCTGGGCTGAGCATACAGGATCACCTGCTCGTGCTCGTTGTGCATGAGGTGCAGGTAGGTCTCCTTGAAGTTCCATGTGTGGATGTTAACGTTGAAGAAGTAGACACCTGGCACGTAGCAGTAGAACTTGCCCTTGAACATGCTGAAGTGCTCCCCGAGGTTGACGAAGACTGTGTCGAAGATCATGGCCTGGTAATAGTCCTCACTGTGCAGAGCTTTACGCCGGCCCACCGAGAAGGATGAATGTTGGGTTTTGCAGGGGTCTCCAGGGGCACCTGCTTGGCCCTTAGAGCCTTTAGGCCCCACGGGACCTAAGGAGCCTTGCGGTCCCTCCGGCCCTGGCTTTCCAAGTGTGCCTCTTTCCCCTCTATCTCCTTTGTCCCCTGAATGTCAAACCACACGACATAGAAAACGGCAAAACATCAAGCTTCTGATATACACCACAGATCTATTAGAGGTGTGAATATTCACTGATTCACTTCAATTATCATGTCAGCATTTCGATTTGAAATGCTGACATGATGACATGATAATTGCATCCCAATGCATCCCATTAGTTTTTCAAAAAACAAAACTTCACATTATGTGTTCAAATACATGAGTGAGCAGAGAGTTAAGGCCTCGTTCACACGGCCGTCTGAACCAGGCACTTTCTGGCGTTCGTGGTGTCAGGCGTCAAATGAACGCTAGTGAAACACCAATCAAAAACAGCTATAAAGGGCAAAAGAAAATGCACATGGCAATGAGAGGGCGATCGTTTCGAACGTCCGTGTGGATGAGGCCGAAATCCTGTACTCAGATCAGGCAGCCACAGACACTACCAGCAGTACCTCTTATGATATAACCGAGTATGTTCTGCACTGCATCGATGCAGAATTGCGCTTGTCTCCAACACGATGCATTGGTTATGAGAAAGATTTCAGCCCCCCCTAATACCTCTATATGTATATCAGGCTCAGTCACTCAGATTCATACCATTTTCCAGCTTTGAAAATCAGTTCAGTTCAGATAACCAGGTCATAAACATTCTTCACTTGTCCTGTTGGTAGTTTTAATGTTTTGGCTGATTGTGCAAAGCCTTGTAGTATTACAGGCATGAGAAGCTAGGAATGTACCAACATGCATCTGGTCCATCCGCAGTGAACTGCAGCGCAAAACTATTCCTCATTAACCAACCAAAACCGCACAAAAAAAAAAAAAAAAAAGCTTTAACTTCAAAGTGCATGGAGCGCTGCAGGGAAATGGACCCTGAGGGGCTCCTCACCAGCTTTCTGCTGTGACTCAGTTCTAACCCCTCTGCTGCGCGTGTGTGCCTTTCAATCTGTCTATCTTGTGTACACTCATACACACAGGCACATGCTTTTCTGCCACATAAGCAAACTCCCTGCCAGAACGTTTTTTCCACACTTTCCTCAGGAGAAGGTTCTTGCCTAACGTACAGGAAAATAATCCATGCATGCATAGGAACAAATCCATAAGGTGAATGATTGGATGTTTTGGAAAACCTACAGAATTAGATAATTTAATTAGGAAAAAAAATTGTGTTTGTTGCCAGATGCAGTTGGTTGGATTTCCTTAATTGAGGCTTTTCTGTAGGCATCACCCAACACGTCAGCATCTAATGTGTATAAATGTGTGTCCTCTGACTGCAATCCTATCTTTTCCTGTTCTCTGTGTGACCGTGAGAAGGCTGGACTGAGACCCAACAGGAAACAAAAGGACATGGTGCAGGCATGTGGCCTCCTCTCAACCTGAAAATATCTCATCAGGCTGGGTGCCACGAGCCGCTTATCTCGGTCTGGAACTCTTTCCTTCCTTTGGAATTTCAGAAACTGTGGTTATTAGAATTCGCTTCATTGCAGTCCACAGATATCAGCCACAATATTAAAACCACAGACAAGCATCGGGTGGGAAGATGCCCCACTTCTGATTCCTGGGCCCATGTAGAACCTGTGTGCAGCTCCTAGACTCCCTTTACTGTTGCTAAACGTACAGTGCATCTTTAAAGTATTCACAGCGCATCATATTTTCCACATTTTGTTATGTTACAGCCTTGTTCCTAAATGGATTACGTCCCTTTTTATTCCTCAAAATTCTACACACAATACCCCATAATAACACGGTTGCAAATGTTTACATCAGTATTCACAGCCTTCGACATGAAGCTCATGGTCATCCTTGAGATGTTTCTGCGTCTTAGTTGGAGTCCAGCTGTGGAAAAAACAGTTTGTTGGACCTGATTTGGAAAGGCACATTATGTCATTATGTTGTCATTATGGGATGTTGTGTGTACAATTCTGAGAAAAAAAAATGAATTTAATCTATGTTGGAATAAGGCTGCAATGGGACACGGGGCGTTTCAGGTGCAAACATACACACCGCCTCTGCTCTGCTGCTACTGCTTTACATTTACTACAGTTCACACCAATACGCCACCTTTGCACACTCCTGTACAGATGTGTATTTATTACATATTTATTTTGCCTTACGTGTCCCTTCTTTAGTGTGCAATGACAATAAAGTATTTAAGCTTTAAACTTAAGAGGGGACACCAGAACACCAGGAACCAGGTTTTGAATGAGATGGTTCTGTGGAAGTATTGGACAATGAGAAAACAGAACTTTATCTGCTGAAACCTTGGTCCTCCAATCTAAATGCCAGTGGTTAGTCACCGTAACCCCATACGTGATGATGACAGTGGCGCCTACCTTTGAGGATGGTCATGTTGATGAAGGTGCGGACCTCAGGGCTCACATAAAGGCCACCAGGACGAGGTGACGACGCACTCTCGGGAGGGTCCAGGTGGTCACAACAGCGACGGCAGTAGCGAAGGGGAGGCCGGGAGGGTGAGGGCACTGAAGCACCCAGGGGAGGGAGCAGCAGAACCAGCAGAAGAACTCCAGACATGACAGCACCTTACAAACAGCGAGAGAAAACAGTCGATTCGGTGATGGCAGAGATCCCAGTCCTGCAGAAGGGTGCCAGCGAGTGATAATAATAAATAAAAATAAAGTGAAGTGATTGTGATACACAGCAGCACAGCACACTGTACACACAGTGAAATATGTCCTCTGCATTTAAACCATCACCCTTGGTGAGCAGTGGGCAGCCATGACAGGCGCCCGGGGAGCAGTGTGTGGGGACGGTGTTTTGCTCAGTGGCACCTCAGTGGCACCTTGGCGGATCGGGATTCGAACCGGCAACCTTTTGATTACGGGACGGCTTTTTTAACTGCTAGGCCACCACGTGGGCCAGTCCACGGTGGCTGCGTTGTCTTTGACTCTTCTGAGTTTCATGCAGTGCAGCACTGGCCTGAGTAAAAATGTACATTTATGGCACCTGCCCTCATCCAGCATTTACAAGGACAGCCCCTCAGGAGACAATGGTTTTAATTGGGGTTTGAACCTGTGACTTTCTGCTTGATAGGCACATGGACCAGAAGGCGTTACAAGGAGGGCTTCCTGGACTTTCAGCTTTCAGTCCACGTCCTCATTCAAACGGCAGCCACGTACAGGAACACGGCAAACCAAGCCGGAAATCCTTTTTTCCTGGCATGCGGCCCTGTGCCGTAGTATCATAACGGGACAGTTGGTGTGACGTTCCTGGAACGACGTCTCACTTTTTAAGCAATAATCGTGCCCTGCACAGCTGATGTGTCGAGGAGTTGCGTCACCCAGCGATATGGTGAGCAGCAGCTTTCGCCTTTAATAAAAGGTAAAATCCCCACAACGTCCTGTGAACGCTCCTGGAACCGTAAGGGGACGTTGATGGAACGTTATTTGGTTTGTGGACATAGGCCAACGATTTTTATTATCGATTTTGTCACCTGATGGTAGTCCGACAATGAAGACTCCTCTTGACCCATAATTTGGTATGTGTGGTGGTAACACACTCGCCCATGAACCAGAAGACCCAGGTTCAAATCCCACTTACTACCATTGTGTCCCTGAGCAAGACACTTAACCCTGAGTGTCTCCAGGGGGGGACTACTGGAGACACTACTGATTGTAAATCGCTCTGGATAAAGGCGTCTGATAAATGCTGCAAATGTAAAATGTAAATATAATGTATACTGATGGCATAAAATGTTAATAACATTTGAAACATGATGACATGATGGTGTGGAGAAATATGGCCAGGGATTTGGCAGCTGACATTTATGAGCTTTTCCTGTAGATCCGGAGTGAAGGAGTTGTGGTCTCTTTCTCCAGAAACACGTGTTGAGGATCTCCGACCTGGACGCGTTTATTCCCCGGCCATCTAACTGCAGGAGGGAGTGAAGCCCGGACTTCCCCCAGAACAAAGAGCCACGTCCGCAACTTCAGCATCCGCAGCGCGCAGGAGATATAAAAAAAAAAAAAAACCCACGAAACTAACCACGACCAGAGCAGCGTGGTCCCACGCAGCAGAACGTCGTTCCGGGCGCCCTGCTGACGTGTCGTCCCGCGTTTAAAAAAGAAGAAGAAGAAGAAGAAGAAGAAGAAGAAGACCCTCTGGGCATGAAACCGAACTCACCTCAGTCCGGTCGCGGCCGCTCCGTGTCTCGGTCTGTCGCGGTGTGGATCTCGGGCTGCTTCTGCATCTCCTCTCCGCCCGCCCTTCTCCTCGTGTTCCCGGACGGAACGCAGAACCCGTCCGCCGAACCCACACCCACCGACAACGACCCGCCCAGAATCGCACCTACCTGAGCACCGCGCATTTTACATTTACATTTACTCAGGGGTTGGTAGTAAGTGGGCTTTTAACCTGGGACTCTGTGGCTCATAGGTGTGTTACCCACTAAGCTACTACCATCTGTCCATCCATCCATATATCTATCTTTCTATGAGTCTGTCTGTCATAGATTTAATATTTTTGGATACAGCATTTAGGCCATATTGCATGAGGTTGCCATGTGGCTGTTTAGCAGCTAATTCCATTAATCGTGTTAAGTGAACGCATCTGCCACATTATCAGCCACCCTGTCAACAACACGCGTCTAAACGGATTGTAGATATTCAGAGCGCTGCCGGGGAACCAGGGGAATGCGGCTGATGGCCCGCCCGTTCCACAGTAGAATCAGCATGGTGGCCATGGGACCTTATTGGTCTGCAACCTCAGGGATGTGTGAAGAGAGGAAATGCAGGATGCTTGAAGATATGAGTAGCTGCACGATCTCAGTTGCACACAATGTTCTGAGGGCAGATTCTGAAGACCAGAGTTAAACAACACAGTTGTTTAACACAGTTGTTTAACTTGCTCTGAACAACTTCAGAGCAAGATACGATGATGATGATGATGATAAAGATGTTGGAGCATTCTAACCACATATTCTAATAAGAGGTAGAACTACAGGAAACATTTTGTCCAGCAAATGAACCTCCTGGCCTTCAGGACATTTTTCAGCAAAGATGGTCTACAGGCTTCCAGACCAGGACCCCCCTTATCCAGAGGGACTTACAACGTGCTTTCAAGTTACCATCGATGAAGTGATCAGTCCCGGGTCATTAGGACCCAACTATGAATACAATCTTTTTATTCACTCTGTTGTAGATTCTGCTGTAGAGAACGTCCACCCCCCTCCACGCCACACGACCACCACCATCTCCACCGACGCGCCCAGCCCCATGTGGGACATACCCATGGTCCCGGGACCCTTCAGTGGGGCAGCAGGTACATGCCAGACGTGCAGTGAGAGGGGCTGCATGTTCCCAGAAGGCACCTGGAGGCTTCCTTCCCTGCGCGGTGCAGGGAAGGAAGCTGGCCGCTCTGCCAGCGGGGACGTGCAGCAAGAGGGGCTGCATGGTCCCAGAACCATTCTGGGGTGCCTGGAACGGTCGCCGGAGTCTCCGGGACCACCTCCCTGCGCAAGGCGCATCAGAGGGGACGTGCGGAGACAGGGCCCGCACGTATCTGGAGTGATCATGCTAAATGCTGTATGCTGTATGCATGATAAATGCTGTAAATGTAAATGGATCAGCCCGGGGAGCCAGCCCAAGGGACCAGGGCTGCCACACCAGACCACGCCGTCCGCCCTGCTGTCTCAACTGATGGTACCTCTGGGGCTCCGAGGACGTAGCCCTTGGAGGGGGGGGCTCTATAAGGATTGGCTCCAGGTGATCGCGACAGCTAAAGCCAATTCTGACCGCCTATAAAAGACTGTAACTCCGCCCCTTCTGGAGTGGCAACATTCTAGCGAACTTAGTGTGTGAACTGGATGTGATCGTGACCTGGTAACTTGCATAGTTTTTGAGTTCTGGCAACCGCCACACGCCTGCGGGCTCGTTTTTGTTCTCCCCATTGTTTCACTGTTTTTCGGTCATCGTGCTGATGTTTATTTGTGTTTATTTATTGTTTATTAATAAATCCTTGTTCCCAATATGTCTCGCCTCTGCGTTCCCTCTCCCGTCAGCTCGCCGTCGTGACAGTAATCAAATGTAATTAGTTACATTACTTTCATATAGTAATTAAAATAGTTACACTACTATTAAATTATAAATAGGGTAAATTGTAATATTCCCAACACTGCCTGTTCTCCAGGATTCCGCAGTCTCCCAGCTAGAACCCTCTACCCCGGGCAGGGTTTCCAGGGTCCATGATTCCATGAAAACATGGAATGTTCCATTTGTCTTTTTTTTTCACATTGCAGCATTCTTATTTCAAACCATTTTTCCTCTTATTTTTTATGCATATTTAGGTTCTGAAATACTCAATTAAAACCAGGGGAATGTCCAAATCCACAATCCTTCAAATACCGGGTTCTACATCCAAACCACAGTCAAGAGCTAATGAAACTTAAGTTCTGGAGTTAGGATAATCCACCTTAGAACCTTGAACCATACATATTTAACAACAACAGCAGTTAAACCATGACATTATTTTAGTCCCATGACCCTCGGCATGCTGGGTTGAACCCCTTTACAGTTCTTTTGGTCAGAATTTAGATTATTCATAATCCCCATATACATGACGTTCGTTTTTACCCATGAGAAATAATAGAGTGCATTAGACTAGAAAAAGAAAAGAAAAAATATACCTATGATGGCGATTATTGTACAAAAACAAAAATGAAATTGCAAAATAATGTTTACTATTTCAGACATTTCGGAATATGTTGGATAATTGACAGTATTGTGGATTCTAATAGTGTCTTTATGAGCAGCATCTGTAATGCAGGCGCTGTTTTAAACATCCTGCTGTCTTCTGGAGGATTTGTTTGCGTTTAGAACATATAGGGTCACAGCTGGAGTGTGTTACTGTCATGTGTGTGTGTGTGTGTGTGTGTGTGTGTGTGTGTGTGTGTGTGTGTCTGTGTATGTGTGTGAGTGTGTGTCTAAGCCTATCATTATATAATTATGTGTGTGTTCTGTATTTTCCACCCTGCCTCCCACGTCCCTCCCGACTCTTTTCTTCTCCCCTGCGTCTCGCCGTTTGCAAGGCAACAGTGCACACGCAGGCCCTGTTTCCAGAATTCCACACTCCTCTTGCTGCTGCTGGTGGAATGATAAAAACATGCAGCCCTCAGCCGTTCCTGCAGAACATCCTGAGGGACGCTGGAGTTCCTACCCACACACTAAAAATTTTCTTCTTCTAATCACCCACCCACCCCCACTGCAACATCCAGTCTGGGTTCCTTCACAGATCTTCACTGTGCACATCCAGGTCCAGGGAGGATGGGCCCGGAGTCTATGTTCCTTTACAGATCTTCACTGTGGGTCTCTAACTGCACATCCAGGTCCAGGGAGGACGGGCCCGGAGTCTATGTTCATTTACAGATCTTCACTGTGGTTCTCTAACTGCACATCCAGGTCCAGGGAGGATGGGCCCGGAGTCTATGTTCCTTCACTTTGGTTTTAAAAATAATGTACTTCCAGGCCCAGTAGTGGATTGCTTTCCTGTTGCTGTTACAGAGAGCACATTTTCATTTCATAAAATTAAGCATCACCTCCCCTAACATGTCCTCTTATTCACAAGCAAAACATCATGTCCATTGTCCCGGTCCATCGTACCTTCCCTTGCCATATGAGTCGCTGCTTGTAAGTTTGATTGGTAAAAGTGTTTTGCATGCGGTTTTAAATTTTGTTTTATGAAATGTTGATTTGATCTCACACTATTTAGCCACCGAATAAAAAAAGAACAAAACCACCACGCCCCACACAAGCACTGGTGGAGGAACACCAGTAGCCTCTCCTGGAGGATGTTTATCTGACGTGAAGTCATTGTGGTTCATCTATTGTGGTGATATTCGTGTGTGTGTGTGTTTTTTTCAGGAGGAAAATACCAGTTCTTCTATTTCTTAAAGAGTTCAAAATTTGTACCAAAAACTAAAACTAAATGAGTCCAGATTGATGTTTTCAAAATGAAGTCACGACACAGGCCAGAAAAATTCCAACCACATTTCATGTGCAAAAAGCCATAAGGCAAGTCGAGAAAACAGGAATTGTTGGCGGGGCATCCGAAATGAAAGAGGACAAATAGCTGTGGCTTTGTGAACATTTGACATTTTCTCTCATTTTAAAGAAACTGCTGGTGTTTTTATGTTGCTGTCAGTATTTTTCCTGCGGGTTCGTCTGACACACACACTAAGTAAGATTAGCTCAGCATCAGAAAAAGAAGTAGGGTGGGTGAGAGCTGTGCATCATGCCTACAGGCCCCTCCCCTTCTGAAAGTTCTTGTGTTTGCTGCTCCAAAACGCCCCCTGCTGAGCAGCTCCTCCACCCTGGATTTCACTTCGGTTTCATACATAATTTGAGTTTCATAGAAAAGTTCTGCAAACCGGATTCATGGCACCGATGAACGAGGTCTCTGCATGTGAGAGAATCCATGCAGCTTCTTTTAATAAAAACTCACATTTGTCGTCATTTGTTCGCTGCAGGTTGGTTTTTAGGATCTGAATTGAACAGGTGAAAGTAGCACAAGGATTTACTTCCTCTTCATTTCATTGTAGCCCAGTGACTACCTGTTACTATGGTCAACAAGTATAGAACAATGATCCCAGAATTGAATTTACTACAGTGATCATGAAGAAAAGAACATCAGTATTATCATATACATCATCTGCATTCAAACAGGAATTAACTACTCATTTGGCCCAACATCCAAGTTGAATGAATATAATAAAATCACACATAAACACATAATTTTACATAAAAAAATTATTAATAAAAAAAATAATGTGAACTGTGACATATCAGTACTGTTTTCAGTCAGTGTTAAATGAAAAAATGAAATTACGAGAATATGAATTATTGAAATAATTCGCAACTTCTACATGTGGCTCAAGGGCCTAACGCTGGATATGTGCAGATGCTCTGCCAGAAACAGTGTCTTTCAGGTGGAGATGAGCTGCTTCATCCAGCTGGTGAATTTGGTTACGCGGGTGTAGACGCCGTAGTAGTCGGGCCGGGCGCAGCCCCTCCCCCAGCTCACCACGCCTGCCAGAAACCAGCGGCTGGACTGTTCCTGGCAAACCAGCGGACCGCCAGAATCGCCCTGATACAGAGATACAGAGAACAGCAGCAGGTTTCATTTCTGTTCCCTCATATCTATGCAATATAATCACCAAAACCTGTCTTCTCTGGAGTTAATTCAGACAAGATGTGGTGTGCATCCATAAAAAGGGGCCGAAACAGAGAAAAACATGAGAGTCAACGAACCAGTAAATGGACTATCCTGTAAAGGATGAAATGATTAATAAATGCAGACATGGACCATGATGCCATATCAGAATCATGGCAGAATTCTGTACTGAAGATCTATGTACCTGGGCCAATACCATTTACCATCTCACTGATGGCACCATGAACAAGAAGAGGGAAGAGATGGACTGGATCCAGCTTGACCAGAAAGGGGTCAGGAGGGACAATTATGGGCTGGGGTCACCACCATAGAACTGTTAAAAAGATTTCCAGAAATTGACACCAGCTTCTGGATACCACCTTCCTGGAGCAGAAGTACTGAATGAAGCTGGCATCATTCATGCTGCTGCAAGGCCATTACAGATTTTATGTCATGATCCAGTCCGGCAGGGGCTACTCCAGTTTCTGGGATTCGGACCAGAGTTTCATGTTGGTCCTGTGCTATTATATTTCCTATATATTGTTTTCATCTGTGTCTGATTGTATAAAGCTGCCCTATTGTGTCTGTTCGCAGTCTCCCCTGCCCTGTTCACCATGTATTAAAGCCCCGTTTAATGACGTTGTGCGTATAAGTCCTCTTTCCTCGCCATGTCCAGCCAGCGTGACACATTACAGCACAACCAATGATTCATTAATCAGGTAAAAAAATAAACCTTCCCTCAGAACTTCTTCAGATAAAACCCATTCTTAACATATCCTTTCCAGCCTCAAGAACAGCAACATGTGAACCATAGAAGCTCTTCAGGAAAACCTAGTTTTAAAGGTCCCTGACATAGAAATGTGTGAGATTATTTAACATTAATACGAGTTCCCCTATGGTTACTGTCTATGGTCCTGCAGTGGCTAGAAATGGCGATAGGTGTAAAGAGTGCTTTTAGCCATTCTTCTCCGCTGTTCAGAGAGCAACATCTCAGACAGTCAGATCTGTCCTCATAAGGTTACACAACGGCCTGTCGGTTCCAAACATTGTGGTGGGCGAGTGGTGTTGATGCCAACATTTATGCAAATGCCCCCTCAACTTCTATAGTCTGCTCTCCTCCTCGACCCGCCTCTCTCCTCCTCATTAACATTTAAAGCTACGGCGCATCCTGGGAAAATCTCATTGTGGGACTGGATCAAAGTGGCTGTAATTCGGCAATGTGGCTGAATTCCAGAAAGAGACTTCAGATACAGTATTAGGGGACCAGTAAGATCTATATAAAACCTTAAATGTTGTGCATGAGGTGAGAAGATGTCTCTATCACCTGACAAGCGTCTTTCTTTCCACTGCGGTATCCTGCGCAGAGCATTCTGGGAGTCACCATGTATCCATAGGAACGAATGCAAGCTTCCTGACTCACCAGCCGGACGTCCACCTTCTGTAAAATGTCACTGGGGACACCTGAGGTTCACAAGACATGAATATTATTTTAATGCACCTAGACTCAAGTTCCATTCTAAAGGACACCCAGGACGTCAGGACCTTGTTTGGCTTTCTGATCTGGGGAAGTGCTGACCAGAAGTCAGTTGTTGGGACTGTGACTCAGGCCTTCAACACTCTCTCAGTCTTGTCTGGTGGCCAAACAACAAATGGAATGCTGAATTTACAACTGGTAGTGACAGGGACGCTCCCGCAAGTGACACTCTTGCTCAGGGACACAATGGTAGTAAGTGGGGTTTGAACCTGTGCTCTTTTGGTTCATAGTCGTGGTGAAACCCGCTAGGCTACAACCACCCTAGACAGCACGGCCCACCAATGACAGCATGTCTGTATTTTAACAGAAGAAAGGCCGCCAGTCAGTGCCATGCTGCAGTAAGGAACCTGTCCTGAAGCTACAGAGACTTGCAGATGCTGCAAGCACCATCAGCCTGTGGTTACCGTCCTTGCCTCCCACTGAACCTTGTGGCTTTGAGATTAGCTGAGAACGGATGTGACTCTTGTTTTTGACTTACTTGGGCTCCAGGCTTAAAAATATTAATTGTGTTTTTATATCTTCTGTAAATTTAGAAGTCTGTTTTTTATTGCCAGAATGTGATAAAGGGTGTCTGTGTGAATATGCATAGTTAAGGGGTGGTTAGTGGGTAACACGCTCGCCTACGAACCAGAAGACCACAAAGTCAAAGGTTCAAACCCCACTTACTACCATTGTGTCCCTGAGCAAGACACTTAACCCATGTCTCCAGGGGGGGACTGTCCCTGTAAGTACTGATTGTAAATCGCTCTGGATAAGGGCGTCTGATAAATGTCACAAATGTAAATGTAATTATAAATATTTTACTGCGTGTTTGTGGCTTTATAGGTTTAGGCTTTGTTCCACAATGCTGGTTGGAGAATTATGATAGCCTAGCCCATTTCTTCTGAAATATCTAAAGAAGAATGAGTGTGTGTCCATGGTAACACCTTACCCCCTTCCCTCAGTGCCCCCCAGCCGGTGACCCAGCAGAGTAGGCCGGGCTCATGCTGGTGGGTAGGGGAGGGCAGGCAGATGGGCAGGGCCAGGGTCCCTGGGGAGACGGGCCGCTCCAACCGGAGCAGGGCCAGGTCGTAGTCGTGGGTTTCCGGGTCATAGTACTGGTGCAGCCGGATCTCAGACAGGCGTATGGCGTCCTCCGTCTGAGAGCTGCGGCTCAGGTGCAGCTTGCCCAGATACACCGTCCACAGTGGAGGGTCAAACAGACTGCAGGCACCAGACAGTCAAACATAGAAACAACGAATAAAACTGGACAGCGAGCTTGATTACTTACCGCTCATCATAGAAACAGTGGGCTGCAGAGACTACCCACTGGATGGAGACTAGCGCTCCACCACAGATGTGCTGACCTCTGACCTTCAGACTGGCCTGCCAAGGCCACTCCCCCTCTGAGGCATTAACACCACCCACTATGCGACTGGAGAACTGCCTGAGACCACAGTCTAGGAATGGACACACAAATGAGCCTCATTAATTTATTTATAACAAATTGCCTGTATGACATTTTTTGCCAGCCAAGATGGGTGCTAATACTTTAGTGCAGTGCCTCTCAAATAGGGGGGCGATGCCAGGGGAGCAAGTAACTTTTTTGCCGCAGGTAGTAAGTTTTTCTTTTTTGCACCGAGCAAGAGCAGAGGATATGTGAAGAGCTGTGAATAAACCCGCGGAGGTGGGGGTGGAGAGAATCTGAGATAATAAACATAAGTCTCCCGAAAGCTAAGACCAGAAAATATGACGATAATTGTATCTTAATATTAAAAGAACAAGATCACAGAAATGTACCTTATTAAGCCTATTAAATAGTAGTAGTAGTAATAATAATGATATGTTATCATTACGTTATGTTTATCAGTCTTCCTAGGGGGGAAGAACCCGTCGTAACAGAACCTCTCGTGCACTTCCTGGGTGCCCCCCTCCCTCATTCCAACTTTTTTAGGGTCATCACATCTCACCACAGTGCTTCTCATCAGAGGCATCTGGGCAGTCAGTTACAAGGTCACACTCGGGGTTGGGCTTCTTCAGACACGTTCCGTCTGCACATGTGTACGTCATGCTATTACACTTCACACCTACAAACACCCACACAGAGTGAGATCAGTTGAAGGCAGGTCACCTCATGTCCAACACAACAACAGCCGCATGTGGGTGATAGACAAAAGTGGACAGTGGACAAACATAACAAGTGACATTTCACCCGTTTAGACAGGAATTAGGAAATGAAGGCCAATTCAACACTGATGGACAGGTAGAGACAGTGAATCATCATTACAATGCAAATTATGGTTTTATAGTGTTTGTGTGGGTTATACCGTGTGTGCAATTATCCTCATCCATCCCATCAAGACAGTCCGGGTGCTCGTCACACACTTTGTAGTAGTCCACACACCGGCTGTCCTCTGGACACTGGTACTGCGCTACACAAACTAAACACAAATACAACATACAGGCACACACACACAGTCACTGAAGAAAAAACGGCACCTGAGTACCATCATTTAGGCTACATCTGGTCACGTGATGTCATAACTATGGCAGTGGGTTAAGGAAGTGATCTCCTAATCATAAAAATGGTGACTGATTTAAAATATTTAATGTGTTAAAATGAATCAACTGAAGTGGCGAACAATGTTTCATGCTCACTACAACATAGACACTTAGCCAATGTGTTCACATTCAGGAAAATGCAGAATGTAGTGAAGATACTTCACCGCAATTTCTCTCATCCAGGCCATTAGGACAGTCTTGGATGCCATCACAAGCCTGGACACAAAGTCCATTCACAGTGCAGAGGAACTGGCCTGGACATGCTGAAGCACACACACACAGTCAAAGCACAAAACATTAGTTAATATTTCATGTTTCATGAGATATATATGTGATTGTGTCTCATGTGTACTTATTTGTGAACAACTGACGCTCTGATTGGTTGAAGAGACTATAGTAAACTTGGAGTCCAGGGCTGGTCAAGGACACCTCTGATGACATGGCAACGGAGATGGATGGATAAAGGAGATACAGGCGCTCTGCATATGGCTGCCCACCACGAGTCCCACAGAGTCTAGACACCGGGGGGCGGGGGGTAACACACAACCCAGACGTCAGCAAAGATCAAAAACTTTCTGCTTCACCATAACCATGCTGAGGCGAGTTCTGGCATCTGGCACACCTGCGGTTCTGGATTACCCATAGTCCTTGGGTGCAGGCTTGGTTGTAGTTGGCCCGGCTCAACTCATAACCCTCAAAGTCCAGTGTCAGACCGTACTCCACAGATGGCACCTGGAACAGAGTCCAAAGTTCTGCAGGTACCAACAGCTTTTACTGAACTTATTACTGAACATAATTAGTATTTGTCGCATGCTAAGTCCTGGGTCTACAACCCACCCTGTCAGGATTGGCTCCAGGTGATCGCTACAGCTGAAGCCAGTTCTGACAGCTGTGAAAAGTATGTGACTCCGCCCCCTTCTGCAGCGGCGGCATTTTAGTGGACTCAGTTGAGTGAACTCTGTCATGAACTTGACTTTCCTTCTTTACATGGCAACCTTTTGAGTTCTGGCAACCACCACACACCTGCGAGCTAGTTTATGTTGTTCCCTATTTTTGTTTCACTGTTTTAGGTCATCGTGCCTTGTTTATTTGTGTTTAGTAATAAATCTATTTTCTAGTTTTTCTTTAAGCACAGCTAAAAATCCCCTGTTTTGCTAACATAGTTCCCATTTAATTAAGTATTATTGACAATCCAGATGTTTTGAAAAATTATGATCCAAATTCAGAGGAATGAGAAAGAGCTGGGCATGAAAACTGTCACAGTTCCACCTCCGTCATGTTCCACCTCCCCACCCACAGGGTGTGCTCGAACATGGAAGATGTGAATGTGGTGTCCGCTCTGCTCCCGATGCTTACAACCACCCTACCCACCGTGGTGTTCTGGACTTCGCTGTTGCTGACCCTCTTCTGAAGACTCCTCTCTCGCCTGCTGCCTTCCACTATCCACCAGCCATGGTAAAGACTAATCTCATGACCCCACAGCAGGTTCTCTGGGTCGTCACCCGCTGCTGCAAGCCTGCACTCCAGCTCTCCCTCAGCCATCACCCCTCCTTCCCTACTCCTCCTGCATCTCCCGCTTCAACAGTCATGTCTGCGAATGCCCCCCCACGTGACAAAGACCCATCTTGGTGCTCACAGTGAAGTGCCAGGTGCAGTTGGTGTTGGGTGGGTAGTAACTGGGGTAGAAGGGTGTCTGCAAGCTGCCCTGGATTCCTGTTACTGGCTGGAGCTCAACGTGGGAGGAGCATTCTGGAAAAGAGAAGAAATAACTAATTTTAGGTGATCTGTCCGAAATCATACATTTCTGAACTTTTCACACATATATAGTTATTGTGATATATTCTTTCAATTACATATTATTTTCTGGTTGAAAGCAATGTGATATGATCACCAAATAATTTTATAATCATTATGGATTGTGGGATTAATTTTGGACTCATGCCCTGATTAAATCTGTGCAAAAATACTGCATTAAATCGATTGCTGTCATTATGAACATGTTAATCACTGCTATTAGTTTTAAATAGTTTATGTTTGTTGATTCTACACTCACATGTACACATTACATCAAAGCTTAAGCGTGCACATGTCTGCATGCAGGGAGCACGGGAGCGGCAACCAACTTGCAACAATAGAGCCACCTGACGGCCATAAAATCAAAACGAGTGAATGTGAAGTGAGTGTCATTGTGAAACACTGCACTATAGCACACTGTGACACAACAAAATGTGTCCTGCTTTTAACCATCACCAGTGAGCAGTGGGCAGCCATGACAGGCGCCCGGGGAGCAGTGTGTGAAGACGGTACTTTGCTCAGTGGCACCAGCGGCATTCAAACCAGCAACCTTCTGATTACGGGGCCACTTCCTTAACAACTAAGCCACCACTGCCCCAGTGGCAAATTAGACTGGCATAAATTAATATTATTAGCCGTTCCTTTGATCCACACTTACAAAACTTTTTTTTTACTTTTTGACACAAGCAACGCAAAGTGACAGAACTTCTGTTTTAACCTGTTGTAGTCTTAAATATTGCAGATTAATTATTGCATTGTATCTACTGTCTGATATTTGGAGTTTTTCTGTTTACACAAAACAAGCAAGCAAGCAGATTCCACAATAAATCCTTTCACCTTTTAGAGATTGTTACATTTATTTGATGCCACAAGATCAATAATTAAAATAATTAACAGATTCATGATAGTATTCTTATTCCACAGACGTCCAGCACTGGCTATGTCTCTTGAATCTTTGCTTGCTTCTTTACAATCTTTCCATGTATTTTACAAAAACCGACACATCTCTTCCACGCATGTGTCATTCGATTTTTATCCTGAATCCCCGTGAGACGCGACTCTCCAGCTACAGGAGTCATGGCAGCAGGCGGCTCCAGGCAACCTTCTTGTCCCTGAGCTCAGCAGACCTACCAAGGAGAGGCCAGGCCTGAGCAGACAGTGAGAAGGGGTCTTGGTAGAAGTAGAGGCCCTGCTTCCACACCACCGTCATCCACTCAGCAGAAGACAGCAGCTTCACCACCTGCTCATGTCTGCTGCACCCGTAAAGACTGGGGGCGTGGTAAACATAGTGCAGTGTGGCAGGAGAAGAGAATAATAATTAGTCCAAGTCATCTGTTCACAACTTAGTAGAAACGTGTACAATTTACACACTGGTACAAATGTTACACAGTAAAAATTGTTATCATTATAATTATTCTATTTGGAATTGTATGAATTTTTGTGTGGAACAAGTTAATTTACCATCTCTAGGGATTGACTTTTTTTTATGTGTGCAAATAACCTCAACGTGTTATTACAAGGTTTTACACACACACACACACACACACACACACACACATGCATGCATATTGGTGAGTGCTGATAGGCTGGACTAAGCCCTGCACATTAATGCGTGAGAAAATCTGAGAAATTTTACAATTTAATGCACAAAATTATCTTATTTCAGATTTGATGCTTGCTACAGATCCCAAGATATTTGGGATATGGGCATGTTTACCATTGTAAACATGACATGACATATTTTTTGTTTTATCATGCACTACATGTTCTCTATATGTGGTGAAAGATCTGGACTGGTTTCTGGACATGGTCCTGGGCCAATTTAGTATTGATGAGTGATGCAGTGTCATCTGACGGCCCAAAGACCACAGGCATCCAATAAGACTTTGGTCTTGTCCCTTACACACAGATATATTGCAAGTTTATCAAAATCTTTTGATTATGTTTTCCACTGTAGATTATGAGATTTGCAAAGTCTTTGCAATTTGAGGTTGAGGAACATTGTATTCGACAATTTTTTTACAGAATAGTGAGCCTCTGCCCATTTTAATTTTGGTTTAACTTTTAACTTTTTGGGGGCCTACAGCAGGAATAAATTGCAAAATGATTGTTATGTTATCTCTGTTTTGTTGTGAATATATTGGCTAATGTGATTTGAAAGTCTTTTAGTTTTCATTTTAATTAAGGAACTTTGAATGCAAGCTTAAATCCGGATTGCATTTCCATGACTGTTATAGTCCTTGTAAAGGTTAGTAAAGGTGAAATTGCTTATATTTTGTTAGTTCTTGTCCCTGTTGAGCTTCATCATTTGAATGAAACAGCACACAAAAAAAAGCTCATAAAAAGCCTACAAACTCACGAAGTGATGAGGTGTGAGTCGGAAGGTGTGAGAGCATCGTAGACCGCCAGGCGATCGCGGCACTCCGGGAGGAGCCACTCTACGCGCAGCTCCAGCTGAGAGCCCTGGGGGGCCTGGAGGTGCCACAGGCAGGAGGACAGCTGTGTGTTGGGACCCCTAAGCTTCACCGGCTCTCTGGAGACCACAGACTGAAACCTGTAGCAGTCTGAGAAGGAGAACATCTCCACGGTAACACCACCTCAACAAATTCCCAGAGGGAGCGGCAGTGATTCAGCTCTTCTCCGAACACGGATCACAAAACAGTGAACAGCCACAAGATTACAACCACCAAGCACTTCACAAGACATCTGATGGTGTCCTCTGGTATCTGTATCTGGTAGCAAGACTTTCACTGGAGAACATGGGTCACATGACCAACAAGTTTGTGCTGCAGTAATCTCATATATCCAGAAAATCAGTGATCTAGAATTTACCTGTCAGTGGTCTAAATGTTCTGGCTGATCAATGGTCTACATGCTAGAGCCAGGAGCTCCCGAAACAATGAACCAATTCTAAATGAGATTATAAAGTTTCTATTTTGTTAGCACAAAAGTAGAAACTTGCAAAACAACTGAAAAAAGACAAGGACAAAGGAAAAAAATCCTACCAAAGGAAGCCTTCAAAAGCTCTAAAACCTTCACGTCAGATTCTGCAGAGGGAAATAAATGTGAGCAAAAGAAACGAAAGGAACCCAGGGCTAGCCGAGTAAAATGAAGATGAATGTGGGCGTGGCCACGTCTCACCGATGATGGAAATGGAAGGAAGGTGCAGCAGGTATCCTTCGAAACTGGCGGCCTCCTCGGACGCTCGGCTGGTGAAACCTGCCAGGTGTTTCTGCAGGCTGCTGTTCAGCCGACTCAGGGTCATCGTGGCAACATGGCTCTCCGGCACGGACAGTATCAGCCAGAAATGGGCCACCAGGCTGCCTTCCCTGCCATAGGCCAGCAGCGTCACTTAACATTTTTATGTTTTTATGTTTTAAGTTGTTAATAAACCAGAATCTTCAACTCCGCTTCATTTATTTATAAAGTGCATGTTGAACAGCATTACATGATTTTATTAAAGTCACCATACAGTATAAAACAGTATTCTGGGCAGAGGTGGACTGGTGAATTGTTCTACCAAGAGAAAAAAATCCCACAAAAAGCGATTTGTTCATTTCACGCCGTAAAGACGTCAGACCGTTGAATGGAAGTGGTACTGCTGAAGAACTACTTCTCAAAAAGCAGCTACTTAGGAGCAAGGGTGGGCGATATATAATACATGCTCCGAGTTTGTTCCACGTGCAATGTAGTAAATAGTAGTAACTGAGTACATCAAGTATAAATCCTAATCCTTTGCTTCTGATGTTCGCAAATTTGTGGAGATAAGTGAGATAAGTGGGTGGTAGTAACCTAGTGGGTAACACACTCGCCTATGAACCAGAAGACCTGGGTTCAAATCCCACTTACTACCATTGTCTCCCTGAGCAAGACACTTAACCCTAAGTTGCTCCGGGGGGGACTGTCCCTGTAACTACTGATTGTAAGTCGCTCTGAATAAGAGGGTCTAATAAATGCTGTAAATCTATCTAATAAATGCTGTAAATATAAGTGAGGGGAAAAACCCACATCTTCTTATACCTGGAGACGTCATCACAACATGGGCATCCTACACCCCTTTTTATGGCCGCAGTAACAGAATATTAATGATATGCTCCCAATTAGTATAGTGGAAAAGTCCAGATTCAAAAATCTCATAAGGACACTTGACCTAAAGTATCAACTTTCTGCTCGCAGTTGTTTTCGCTGATAAAGTTGTCCATTTCATTGATAGAAAATGTGGCCTTTTAATAAACCGCAGATCTGTGGTCCAGTAGAACCTGTGAACCTCATACATATTATACTGTTGTTTAAAATATACGCATTTACAAGGTTAAACGTTTTGTTAAATTCATTGTACTGGATTCATTTTATGCAATAAGTGGCTGAAGTTACCATTTATACAGTGAATTAGAGGAAATTTCAAGATATCGCCATATTTATCATATAATGCGATATTGCATAAAAATTTGAAAACACATTTTACTAATGCAGGCACACGTCTGGTTTGGATTATATCTTTCCTAGATAGACAGTCAGACAGACAGAGAGGATGAGGGGCAGGCCTCACTCACGTGAAAGCGAAAACGGTCGTGGAGTTGAAGTAACGTGCGACGTCGGTATTCTTCACAAGCTTTGTCACCTTATGTCCACAGCAGGAATTTAAACAAAGGTTAAAAATTCAGACAAGCCTTTACGAAAAAGTCACGGCCCAGTCTAAAATGCGATCTAATCACGGCTAACATCAACTATTTCCCTACGGTTTCTGCATAAAAAATGGAATATTTCAAAAGACAATGCAAACGAGAATCTCTATGTCAATCATGCCTACAGGCTCCGCCCCTTTCAAATCTTTCAAAAGACAGAGGAAGCCAGCGTCTCTACTCACCATGGCCTGGAAACTTCTGGCTTCATCCCGGAACTCTCTGGTTGTGTGTGAGGAGAGCCTGGTGGAGAAGTTCTTGTTGAGAACGCCGAGTGAGATGGTGTACCTCTGCTCCGTCCGCGACTCCAGCAACCACACCTTGTACTCTGTGGTGGAACAGCCAAGGACATTCATCTCATCGTCAACTACACACACACACGCATTACACACATAACCACACCCTCACATCTCACCTAGAAAATACCAAGCCAGCAGCCCGCCACCGGCCACCACCAGGAGAAGGAGGAGGGAGGAGGCCACCAGCAGCCACCTGGGGAAGACCTTTTTGTGGGGAGGGCCAGGAGGCTCTGGTTGGTCTGGCTGCACACATTCTGAGCAGAGTTCATTCTGTATGTAAATATGAAGGCATATTTCAAATCCTGACCCCAAATCTGCCAGCTCCAGCAGTCAAATATTTTCAATATTATCAGCCACACTTACTGACGTTCAGTTTGCACTGCATATATACGTAAAAATTAATGCCAAATGTATTTCTGTCTATCATTTCATATATCTATACATCTATATCTATCTACATACAGTACAGGCCAAAGGTTTGGACACACCTTCTCATTCAATGTCTTTTCTCTATTTTCATGACCATTTACATTGGTAGATTCACACTGAAGCACTCAAAATAGCCGCCCTTTGCTCTGATTACTGCTTTGCACACTCTTGGCATTCTCTCGATGAGCTTCAAGATGTCGTCACCTGAAATGCTTTTCCAACAGTCTTGAAGGAGTTCCCAGAGGTGTTTAGCACCTGTTGGCCCCTTTGTCTTCACTCTGGACCGCTCACCCCAAACCATCTTGACTGGATTCAGGTCCGGTGACTGTGGAGGTCAGGTCTCCACTTTTTGTTAAGTACATAACTCATAACTGTTAAGTTCATTCATAGTTTTGATGCCTTCAGTGAGAATCTACCAACGTAAATGGTCATGAAAATAAAGAAAACACATTGAATGAGAAGGTGTGTCCAAACTTTTGGCATGTACTGTACACACACACACACACACGAATACATATATATAACCACGCCCTCACATCTCACCATTTCATCTAAAACAGGGTGATAGTAGCCTAGTGTGTTAGACTCTTGCCTGTGAAGCAGAAGACCAAAGGCACAGGTTCAAATCCCACTCTTACCATTGTGTCCCTGAGCAAGACACTGGTTGTGTCTCCAGGTGGACTGTCCCTATAACTACTGATTGTAAGGCGCTCTGGATAAGGGCGTCTCCAAATGGAAATGTAAAAATAATCTGACAAAACTAAACAAGACAAAACTCAAAAAGAATAATAAGTGAACAACTTTAAGAGAACTTGAAAAAACAAACAAACAAACAAACAAACAATAAATCCTGTTCTCACTACAAATATGCTGTAAAAATAAAAAAAAATATGTTTTGTCAACTCCATATGATATGATGGAATTGACATTTAGGCTGACGGAGGTGACATAACTCAAATTTTTTTATGGTTAATTATCTTTCAAATGTTATAAATTGTAATTCCATTACAACTGAGGCTATCTACAAAAAATGTAAGTTGTCAGATTTCTAATGGTATTAATTTCCCACATTAAACGATATCAAGTTTTTTAATTGTACAGCTAAGAGTACAGCAAGTACATCTTGTATCTAATGCAACATAAAGCATGAAACGCTTCCTGTAATTTTCAGATAAACGCTGTCTAAGAAAAACAAGGCGTTCTGCGGTTCAAAATGTGTTTCCCCAGCACGACCGAAGACTAAAAGGTTCCTGTCCAGCCCCCGGACAGGAGCGTCTACATCACACGAGTCGCGGCCGTCGCGCAGGAGGGACCTGTCTGCTGTCTGCGGGATCCATGGCTCCTCATCTCAGCTCGTCTGGAGCCTCCGGCGCGGACATGTTCGCCGCCTGTGTTTGTCAGTCCGAAGGTCGCGCCGCTCCTCGGCGGAGTAACGGGACGCGATGCGCGCCACAGGTGGAGGAGCCGCGCATGCGCGATGCTGACTGCGAGTCGTCCGGATGTCGCTATTGGTCAGACGCTTAAAAATCGCATTGGTGCACGCGGGAGATCTTAGATCTATAGTTTTGAATTTATCTCATTCATGCAGTGAAGTTGCATAGTCTCACAATTTTTTTATTTTTATGGGCATTAAACACACAGAGGGTAAAATCCAAAAGGCTTAAAATCAAGATTGAGGCTACCTTACCTCTAAATTCATTTTATCATCTCTTCATTATTTCTATAGACAGACTGACAATTGAAAAAAAAAAACTGACCACAGTCTGAAGTGGGAGTTAAAAAACAAACAATGGAACTGTATCTGACCAAAGCACATCTCATGCTACACAAAATACACCTTATTAAAAGATACCAGCATATACAGTTACAGCATTTTAGCAGACGCCCCTTATCCAGAGCACCTTACAATCAGTAGATACAGGGACACTCCCACTGGAGACACTTGTTGTGACTTTGTGGTGTTCTTGTTCATAAGTGAGTGTGTGTCAACCATTCCCCTCGCTTCTTATTTTACAATAAGACACAGTAAAAATGTAAGATATTACGTTAAATTTAATGGATTTTAATTGATGGTTTTAAAATGTGTTGATTAGTTGATTTTCTGGTTTTTCTGTCCTGGGTCGGCAGCCAGGTGATACTGGAGGTTTCTCCTGAGTAACCACGCGTTTTATTACCTTGACTTGCTGAGCAGTTAGATGAGAGCTGCAGGATCAGTTCTTATAGCTTCTATATTCTCAGTCTGACCAGAACTTGAGCAGCAGATTACACGCATTCTGTAGCATCAGGGAACGTGGTTTTGACATTCTGTCATCCTTTTAAATATCCCTTAAAACATATCCCTTACTTCCTAAAATTCAAGCTACAAACAGACAGGAAATTAAATGAAAACCCCAACCTCAATAATAAAAATGAATGGAAATTTCCAAAACTGTGAAATTGCTTTTCTATTTGGGGCATAGCTCGGTGTAATAATTTGTGTAGGAAGAACAGGGAAGAACATCTTTCTCCAAAATCCCCACCAGAAAAGTCTGTCACAATGCACGGCATGCTGGGTTTTTTATAATAACTGTATGTTGGATGTTTTTTAAACAACCAAATGATAACATCCTGTCAACGTCCAGCAGTACGTCACAGTACATACACATGAATATTCAAATGAGAAAGCATGAGAAATGTCACAAGAACAAGTTTTACTTTTAGAAGAACTATTAGCAGGATAGCTTCACGTGATGAAAAAGACACAGGCCATGACATATATTTAACAAGAATGAAAAAATAACAGCATTAAGAGCAGTAACTACAACAAAGAGAAGAGTGGTTGACAACATCTTCACATGTTATGTGGTGAAGGTGATCGAACGCAACATAAATAATGTGCAGCTTCTGTATTTTTTACTTGGCAGATATGAAATAGCTATAATTGCATTAACTGTCTGAAGGTGAAGCGCCTGACAGTGGACCTCATTCACGCTTTCATTTCTGTACCGGCATGTAGCCATCACCAGAGGGCTCTAGAGGTTCTCCCATATACAAGAGAGCGGCATCCACCCCCAGCAATCTGCTGCAGAGAAGCGGGTCGAAGCTGAGCCCTGGGATGGGCAGGGTGGAGAAACAGGGTGGTGGGTTCTGGAGACAGAACTCTGGAGGAAACAGCTTTTTTGCTATGGTCTCAGAGCACATCTCGGAGACAGCCAGGGGCACCAGCTCTTTGAACCCCAGGCCATTGCCCTCCTGCTCTTCCTCCTCTTCCTCCCAGCTCTCCTTGTCTGTGGTTCCCCCAGAAAATCCAGAATCAGGACTCTGAGCCTCCACCCTCAGCTTCTCCAGGTCTTCATAGGACCAACAGGTCTGGATTGCGCCAACTACGGCCTTCATGTCAAAGCTGTGCTTTCCATTCCCATGGTCCAAAAACATGTCCATTTCCCTCTCTGTCCCTGAATTGCCTCCTAGGGGCTCGTGCGGTGAGGGACAAGGGTCAAGCTTGTCAAGGTCGGCACTGGTGGAAGTGTCCCGGGTGAAATATTGCATGTTGGAGAAGCTGCTGGAGGCGCCTTTGTCATGGTCCACTCTCAGCTGCTTCTTGCCGCTGACCTTCTGTACAGAGAGGCTACTGACGTCCATCACTTTGAAGACCTCCACAGGGTAGGTTGTCTCAAACACCAGTCCTGAGCCCAAGGACTTAACAGACATGATAGAACCAAGCCAAGACTAAAGTGGGATGAATAAAACAAAGATCGGCACGTTAGCACTTCACTCTAGTCACAGTAATGGGGACATTAATACTGCAGTCGAACAAACAGCAAGTGAGGACAGGAACTACCATCTCATCTCACAGTCTCCTGTACCATGCAGGCTCGAGTACTACAGTTCGAGAACCAACTGACTATTCTTATCTACAAGCAAGAATTGCTTGTGTACCTAAGATACAATGAATAATTCATTCAAGTCTAATAATGGCAATTATTGGGTTTTCAGAGCAGGGAATATGGCTGATATTTCACTCAAAAAGTGATTTATTCTTGTGTGACAGAATTACGTGGCATGTGGATCAAATTCAACAGAATCTGCATGTTGGTGTTGGTAGTGGGCTTCCCATTTTAAACTTTATTTTAAAAAAATAGTTAACGTTCATCTTCTGGGAGATAGAAATAATGTCTTAACAACAAATTGGGCTGGTTAGTTCCTCCTATCCAACATACATGTAACTAGCATGTACAGTCCTCAGTCACCTCTTACCTTCAAATTTCCACCGTGACCTGATTCCAAACCCTCAAAAAACTTTGATGGGTCAGGTATGTTTGAAGGCTTCGTTATGCCAACGCTGCAAAAGGAAATGGCAACATCAGCCATGGACAACATGTAGTGACTGACTCTCATTAATGCAGAAACTAAGAGACTGAAACTCCTTCACAGGCCCTGTTTAACAAGGTGCTATCATATCCTACATCAGCTCACTCACCAACAGGACCTCTTGAGCAGGATCAAAAACAAGAAGGTCAGAACCAGGAAGGAGCCTATCACACACACTCGAACAAGCCAGGAATCCGGATCCTCTGCAGGTCCAGGTCTTGGCGTTTGCCATGTGGTGACCTGGCTCCATTCGCTCCACTTTGGATCAGGGTAATTAGCCCCCTCTGGCCTGACTCGTACTCTAAACCAGTACTGCTTGCCTTTCCCCAGCAGGTCCTCAGGCAGCTCATATTGATTTTGGTTGATTGAAATGATCGTTTCATCCTTAAGTTTAAATAATACACAGTTATCAGTAAGGTCACCACAGTGATCAAAGAAGCCTACACAGATAGACATGGATATCAGAGTCTGATGTAAATGTACATTTAGGAGTCTAATCAAGTCCATTTCACTCACCTCCTTCTTCTCAGTGTCTCCGTACTGCAGCTCAAATGTCTTTTGGTCGACAAACGTTATGTCCGAAAAGTTCCAGGAAATTGTGGTGTTACTGATTTCTGGCTTCGTTGGCGCAGGCATTTTTACTGTGATAGTTTCAAAAAGGAAACATTACTAATGAAGATGTTAGAACACATTCGCACATTCACATTCACTTTTAGGGGGATACTTACTAGTGTGACGTATGGCGTAGTTCAATTTATTGAATGAATGTCCATCACATTTCACTTCCAAAGGCAGCACTGTATCGTAGCTAAATGGTCTCTAAAGACGAGACAGTAACATTTAGAGTCTAGAACAAGATATGCACCCACTGGATGAGGTCAGTCCTAACATCCAGAATTATAACTCTGTTTAAGGGGTGCTTGAATGAAAGTCATGGGTTCAAATCCCACTTAAAACCATTGTGTGCCTGACCAAGACACTTAACCTTGAGTGTCTCCAGTTGCTCGGGATAAGGGCATCTGATAAATGGCATATATATAAATGTAGATGTAGTACTGATCTAATTCCATGAATAAGACAAAAATGGTAAAAAGTGTTGGGGCGTCTGACCATTAAACCAGTAGGGACTTTTTTCTACATTGCATTAAAAAGCAGAGATTTTCACATGGAATTTATTCTACTCGGGCTACTCCAAGACATTGGAGACTTTCTGTGGGAATCAGGTTCATTTTATACACCTGGGTCTAACTAAAACCAAAAAAAAATGAAGAGGTGTGTCCCAATACTTTTGTCCATGTACTTCAATATGTTTCACTGTGTGGGACAGTGGAATAATTAATTCATGTATATGAATAGACTGGACCACAAGGCTTGAGTGAATAAAACAGAATGACAGTCATATTACGATTCAGGTCCTTACCCTGCCGTTGAAGTTGAGGGTGCATCCTTCATTTCTCGGAACCATCAGGCTACAATTTGAATGGCTGCTATTCGCAAACACAAGAGAAAAGACAAGAATGCAGTTTCTTCCCTGCTGTCTAGAGAGGAGCAGATGCTGACAGTCACATCGTCACATTACCTGTACCTGTTGCCAATCTTGAGAGTACCAGTCAGAATACATCTTCCACCTGAATTGTCGCACACATGTCCATCACAGTGCCAAACACATGTAACATTGCTGACAAAGTCATTGAAACACTCTAGACCTGTAAAAGAAATGAACCGTTTGTAAATGTTTTCTCTTGCCAGTTCTCGGTTCTCCGACCAAATACACTGCCTCACTAGTCTTACGTGAGGTTTCATTTCCCTGCTGGGCGTGGCTGGACGATGGGAACATCACCAGAAGAAGGAGGACCCACCACATCTCCATCGCAGCACCTTTTAATGCACTTTGCTCAGTCTGGCAGTTGGGCAGTTGTCACTTGTCCATTCACAAAGGCCACTTTCAGATTCCGATTTCTAACAGAAAAATCCCTGTTTTTGACAAAAAAAAAACAAAAAAAAAAAAAAACAATTATTTTGTCCGTTAAAATAACATCCAACCCAGACATTGTTCAGGTTGTAAACACCGCTAAACACCGTGTTAATGATGGAGTAACTGCGTACATGTAAAGAGGCTCATTATCTGCAGCAATGTCGAAAAGCGCCAGTACCTGCTACATCCGGAACCGTTATTCCTTGTGTCATCTCCTGTTTCTTGTTCCTTCGGTAATATTCTGTGCTTTTTTTTAGGGAATTTAAATCTACTAATACAGCTCAGGCTCCACAACATGTTAACAATGAAAAAGCCTTGATCAAAGTTTGATCCAGTATTTGATCATGAAACACTGCTTGAGTCTGTCTGACGTTTTTCACCATTAGACCTTAAAAGACATAAATGTTATTTGCCAGCTCCTTGGTGTGAAGAACTCTTCTTCCTCTGCTGGTTTCAACATCAATACCATAGTATGTCTAGATGTTCCACTGAGGTGTTAATGAACTAAGAGTCCAAAAAGTCCTAAGCCAGCAGATGTTAGAACTTTTAAGCTGGAGAACCAGGAGAATATTGCACCAGCGCACGTTAGGGCGTGTTTATCAGATCTATGCCGATCGCGTTTAGATGTTTAGAGGAGTCTGGTCTTCAGAAGACAGGATGAGGGTCAGGTGGGTCGTCTTTATTTAGAGAGTAAGGTCATTCAGAAAAGGGGAAAAAAATTTTTTAAATGAGACTGAGGCGCCCACAGAGGTGAAACTGAAAAGTGGCTGAGATAACAACAGGCTTCAGAGAAAAATCCCCCACATTCTCCAAAATAAAATCACCAGCCCCAGCCACATCCTCAGGCAGAGTCAGTCGTAGTGAAGCCGCTTCTCGACATCGGCGCAGGGTTTGTGGGGATGTGCTGCGTAACTCTGCTTAGATCTGATGGATCAAGTTCCTTTTACGTTCATCATTTCAAATCAAGGTGATTTATGAGCATCTTTTTCACTCATTTTCAAAATTGGGGAACATTTTCTATTCAGATCTAGAACTGCTTCACACTACATGTTCTGATGCTATTACGCTTTAGAATAGTCACGCTTTGTTTTTGTATGAAAACGCTGCCTTCAGCATCAACATTAATACTCTGCCATCAATAAAGCACAGATGATAAGAAACAATAATGCAGAGCCCTCACCTCCTTCATCCCTCTCTCCAATCTTCCTTCCTCGTCCCTCCTCCCAGCAGGTCTGATGATGAATGCTGGGTGATCGCCCGTTGCATGAGCTTGCTCAATATGACTGAACCACCTTGTTAAAGTCTAAAAGAAATGAGTTGAATTTAGTGCGGTGAGCGTACAACATAAAAAAGAGGAGGAGTCATCACAAACCAACAGCCACACTCACTGCTCACACACCCCCTGTAGTGACATTTCTCATAATCACATAGTTTTTTCCATTATGTTAATTTTTCTAACCTTTTACTCATATAGTGTCAAAAGCCTCGTCAGGAACCAGACCACCATGTCCGGTAGCTAAAGAAAAGAAATGTGCAGCAATTCATACTTTTAAAATTGTTGTAAAGCTTTTTACTGCTCCAGTGCCAGTGTTCATGTGTCCTGTTCACTGCTTTTTACCACTCCAGTGCATGTGTTTGTGTGTCCTGTTCACTGCTTTTTACTGCTCCAGTGCATGTGTTTGTGTGTCCTGTTCACTGCTTTTTACTGCTCCAGTGCATGTGTTTGTGTGTCCTGTTCCCTGCTTTTTACCACTGCAGTGCATGTATTTGTGTGTCCTGTTCCCTGCTTTTTACCACTGCGGTACCTGTGTTCATGTGTCCTGTTCACTGCTTTTTACTGCTCCAGTGCATGTGTTTGTGTGTCCTGTTCCCTGCTTTTTACCACTGCAGTGCCTGTGTTCATGTGTCCTGTTTCCTGCTTTTTACTGCTCCAGTGCATGTATTTGTGTGTCCTGTTCCCTGCTTTTTACTGCTCCAGTGCATGCATTTGTGTGTCCTGTTCCCTGCTTTTTACCACTGCAGTGCATGTATTTGTGTGTCCTGTTCCCTGCTTTTTACCACTGCAGTGCCTGTGTTCATGTGTCCTGTTTCCTGCTTTTTACTGCTCCAGTGCCTGTGTTCATGTGTCCTGTTCACTGCTTTTTACTGCTCCAGTGCATTTATTTGTGTGTCCTGTTCACTGCTTTTTACTGCTCCAGTGCATGTGTTTGTGTGTCCTGTTCCCTGCTTTTTACCACTGCAGTGCCTGTGTTCATGTGTCCTGTTTCCTGCTTTTTACTGCTCCAGTGCCTGTGTTCATGTGTCCTGTTCACTGCTTTTTACTGCTCCAGTGTATTTATTTGTGTGTCCTGTTCCCTGCTTTTTACTGCTCCAGTGCATGTGTTTGTGTGTCCTGTTCTCTGCTCTTTACTGCTCCAGTGCATGTGTTTGTGTGTCCTGTTCCCTGCTCTTTACTGCTCCAGTGCATGTGTTTGTGTGTCCTGTTCCCTGCTTTTTACCACTGCAGTGCATGTATTTGTTTGTCCTGTTCCCTGCTTTTTACCACTGCAGTGCCTGTGTTCATGTGTCCTGTTCACTGCTTTTTACTGCTCCAGTGCTTGTGTTTGTGTGTCTTGTTCCCTGCTTTTTACCACTGCATTGCATGTGTTCGTGTGTCCTGTTCCCTGCTTTTTACTGCTCCAGTGCATGTATTTGTGTGTCCTTTCCCTGCTTTTTACCACTGCATTGCATGTTTTTGTGTTTCATGTTCCCTGCTTTTTACTACTCCAGTGCATGTGTTTGTGTTTTTATGACTCTACTGCCTGTATTCATGTGTCCTGTTCACTACTTTTTAATGTTTCAGCCACTGTTTTTGTGTGTATGCTTTGTATCCTGTTATTTGATTTGTTTTTTTCTTTTGAAGTCATGAGGTTCACAGTAATGAAAAGCTGAACGCATGCAGAAGCTGTTTTTTAGAAAGGTCAGTGTGGTCTCTGACAGAGGAAGTAGAAACCGAGTTTCAGGTGTTTGTTAGGGCCAGGTGACACCTAAATATACAAACTGTCACGAAGCTGAACATTGTGTCCCATTTCATGCAGTAAGACATCACAGCACCACCAGCTACAGTACATCCACAAATACATCAGCGTTCAAAAGTTCAATTACAAACATTACATAAAATTTTGAGGCTTAATTTCATCACTAGTAATCAACGGTTCTCTGCTTTAAGGAGTTAGTTCAATCAAATCTGTGATGTGTTGCATTAGTGAGCACAGTATGGTTCTACAAGGGGCTCTTTAGGCCATGTATCAAGAAGAGCTCGCACATACACTACTTATTCCTTGAGCATCTACATAAAAAGCTCACACTACTTTTTCTTTTGTATATTGAACACTTTTTGTACATGCACTTATTCCTTGCACACAAAACACTATGTCCTTCAATAATGTAGTGTGAGATGTGTGTGTGTGAGGTAATATTTTAATGAAGACCATGCAGAGGACATGGCCGGCTCACCCAGCTTGTCCAGCCCAGCTTTCTCAAAAGATCTGGACATCAAGAAAGCACAGCAACTGAGGAGACTTCCATCCTGGAAAAATGGCAGGAGCCACTCAAGAGAAAGCACAAGTCATTCATTAAATTAATAATATAATGGCAGGGACCAGCTGGGCCAATGGTAATGCTCTCTGCATGGTCCTCATTGCACTAGAGTAACTTTTTGCACTGGTGCACTGTACCAGTACATTTATCGCTGCATGTAATGTGTTTTATAGGTGCATTGTGCTTTTTCAGGTGATGGATTTTGATTAGCGTGAAAATGGAAGCTGAGGTGCTGAGGTGGAGACTAGTCTGGGGTGTGGAAAAAAAGTTATACCATGAAAAATTATGCTAAAAATTAATAAATGGCTAGTAATGTGCATGAAGCATGTTGGTATAGTCATGTTGGTTGGCATCCATTGCCACAATAATGTCGGGTTTGGGCTTTTAAAAATCTGTACTTATCAGGCTCGGGTCAATACAGGACTATATGGACCACAGCCAATCAGAGGCTGGCTCGCCCTTCACGATCTCTGATTGGTTTAGAATACAACATTGACCTAATATGTGCTTGTTGCATGAACCACATTGACAGTGTTGCAGTCGAACAAAAGTTATTGTATTTGAACGATAATTTTACCCTATGTACAATGTACAATCAATAATTCCGAAAATCCCATAATATATGATAACTTTACCCCTTCATTTCATTAGTTAATTTTTTTTTTATTACATTTTTGGAAATTTGCCAGCAATTTTACACGTTTTAACTCGTTTTTACACAAGAACATTTGGCACAATGTTCTCATATGGGCGGGGCTTTGCCTCATTGGCCAGCAGGTTTTTAAGTCAGTGTAAGAGGGCGGGACTAATGCTGATTTTACCTGATCTTGTACAGACTATTGGTTTGGTCTGAGCCAGAAATGTACTTGCTGTGAGCTATGTATGTGTATCCATACACAGTTGTGTTGTTAACGTTTGTGCTGTTAAACTTGTGTACGTACTGTGCATCATAATCTGTATTGTGAACTCCTTACCACCAGGAGTCAGTGTTGAGGCCGCAAACCATATGAATGAATGAATACCTGCATCTTAAAATCATCATCTGTTGAATGCAGATTTCACAACACTGCCCCTATAAAGTAACGCAGGTATTGCATTCGTATCCGTTCTGTTGATTTTTGAGTATGTGCACAAAAACCAACGCAAAGAACGCAGAAGACAGACTGTGGCTGTTTGAACGTACAGCAAGTATATTTCAGCCTCAAAGAGAACCTTGTTCTGCCTTAATAATGTTCCCAATTCAGCCTCCAGCATATGGTCCAGAAACATGACAGGAAGGACGTGGTGACCGTGTAGATTTCTAGTTATAGATAAAAACACCTGCTTTTACTTTCCAGTCTTTATGGTCCTAAAGGGACCATAAAATGAGTTAAATAGGTCAGCATGCCACTGTGGTCACAACCACAGGAGATGAGTAAAGAAGCCACTGTGACAGGATCTACGAGAAACAGTGCGAAAGAGTGCAAAAGGATCATGTACCCCCTAACCAATTCACCTCCAGCCACATGTAGAGTATGGTGGATAGCTGAAAGAATTTTCTGATGACACAGAATGAGTAAATGGATGTAAATGATGTAAATGGAGTAAGGTGAATGTCAGGCTATACTGGACAAGGCCTATGTCCCCTCTTCCATTGCTACCCCACCAGCCCCAGAGACTCACTTCATTCTAGAAAATAATAAGGTTTTAGAACAGAAACAGTCATATATAATTTGAAAAGGTATTATAAAATAAAGGCTGTAACAAGTGAAAAAATATATATATAAAGAAAAGCACAATTTTATTACTCCACAAGATATCTTGGGAGTGGTGGCCTAGCGGTTAAGGAAGCGCCCCCGTAATCAGAAGGTTGCTGGTTCGAATCCCGATCCGCCAAGGTACCACTGAGGTGCCACTAAGCAAAGCACCGTCCCCACACACTGCTCCCCGGGCGCTGGTCATGGCTGCCCACTGCTCACTCAGGGTGATGGGTTAAATGCAGAGGACAAATTTCACTGTGTGCACCGTGTGCTGTGCTGCTGTGTATCACATGTGACAATCACTACACACACATCTTAAACCCAACTAATAAACCCAATTGAGCGCTCTAGCACGTATCAAATCATTTAAACCCCTCCCTATATACTCCCTCCTCAGGGAATCAGAATTATAATATGCTATACCACTACACAACTCAACAGAGCAGACTCCCGCCAGTGGGTCGCAGGATCATGCAAATGTCCATAAGTAAAGGAGTCCAAGCAAATCAATGTCACCCTCGCTTTGCACAGGTATTAATGCTCCAGAGCTGTCCGGTCCAGTTCCATGGGAACTGTTCACCCGGTATCAGAAGGTTCCTCTAGGATCAGCTAATGACAGATAAACTTCTCCAGTTGTGCTGAAGCACAGCACACGGTGACACATGAAATGTGTCCTCTGCATTTAACCCATCACCTTAGTGAGCAGTGGGCAGCTGAGAAAGGTGCCTGGGGGACATTACCTTGTGTGTGGAGACGGTACCTTGCTCAAGGGGACCTCAGTGGCACCTTGGCGATTTGATGTTTCTTTAGGCCACCACTGCCTCTGACCTGTACTTTATTGTACAGCAGGTACATCACTCGCATTGGAAGACATGAGGATCTTAGCCCTCTGGGTTGTAGGAAGGAATTAGGGTGCGTAAAGGGCTGAAACATATGCCTGAAACCTACACAGGCTTCTTTCATTTTATTATCTCATGTACAGCAATTATGCTGTTATCTGGCTCACTTTATTTCACTGGCTTCTCTGGAAGATCCTCTTACTTTGGATTCCCTAGTTTATATAAGTTTTAAAATACTCAACAATGTTACCTTCCTTTCACTTATATTTCAGCCCTTCATTTGTCATATTGATACACTGTAATACAGTAGTTTTAGTCATTATTAGTGAATCTTAGTGACTCTTCCTAACACTTATTTTTAAATATTTCAGGAAGGGACCTGAAAGTCTAAAAGTGTAAAACATAAATAATATTGATTAAAAAGTGCACGCGTCACTAATGTTCCTGTAGATGGTGAGTTTTACAGAAAACGCTGTAATAAAATAATGACGTCTGATGATATTTTATTAGAACTGGGTGAAGTATATGAACTTTTTGGGAACAAACAGCCGTACACCACTGATCAACAGTTTCCCTTCTTGTAACATTACACATGATGCATTATGGGAAGTTCTCTAAATGAAAGCTTCTGAATGGTCTTCTAGACATATGAGGTTCAGACCTTCCTTATACTGGTTCACCCATTTCGTACTCAAGTCAGGGTCACATGGAATCAATTGTCAGTAGCCTCGTCCCACCTTCGGCCACTCCATTATCCAACTGTAACCACGCCTTCTCCACAAATCATAACTAAATGATGAAAATAACGTCAGGAAGGCCGGGATTCGGTTTTCCAGCCGAGCATGGTGGCATTTCATTTCATACAAATTCATAATCAACATTGTGTCATTTCAGGCCCACTGTAAAAATATCCTGTACTTTTATGGTTCAAATTGTATAAAAAGTAGTCAGTAATACTGTAGTGAACTGTAGTGATGTAAAAGAGAAAAGCTCACCTCTAACGTCGATCTGGTTACTCCAGCGAATCGGCTTCAGCTCCTTCTAATCTCCTGAGCGGTAAACCAAGCAAGACCAGATACGGCTCCACACCAGAGCTGCTCTGAACAGAAATCTGACAAGACTTCCGAAAACGCAGGTTTCCGTGGCTTGCGAAAAAAAATAACACCTAACCACAAACATGACTCCTGCTTCACTTCTTGTAATAGCAGAGCTGAGAAAATCCCCTTTCAGCTTGGTGCTTCACTCGATTTCGTTCTCCTTTCTGTCACTACTGCTTCTTTTTAAGCTCATTGAACCTGTTCTGAGCTCTGACGTTAGACTCTTGATGGGGTTGTAGGTGCTATACGTGTTCTTTTAGAACACTGTTTCTCAAATCCACACCTTGGACCTACTTGCAGGCCTGACTTTCATTTCCCCTTTTCCGTTTTTTTTTTTTTACTATAAAAAAAAAAAAAAAAAAAAAAAAAAGTCCCATTTTGTCTTATTTTAATTCTGAAATCCCACATTCCACATGATAGCAGGACGCGTTCAAGCTAATCACCACTGAACCTCTGTAATTACCAGCTATTACTGCAGCAGTTATAAAATAAATGGAATAAAGAGAAGCTGGACATTTTCACGTTAATTAAAAGTCTGTTTATTAAAATGTCTTTGTTGGACTTTGCTGCCATCTTGTGGCAGTGAGACAATAGCCCACCATAAATTACCAACAACAATTACATCAAATACACAGAATCAACTTCATTTCATGCTGATCCAGTTCTACCAATAGAACAGAAATATTATTCCTTATATGGATATGCACATTATACCTGTTTGGACATATGAGGGTTCTAGTTTCCAGTGCCTGGTGGACACGCCCTTGAAAAGCAGCCTGCAGGCTTATCTGCACGGGTGCATGATCAGATGCGGTCAGGGCTGCAGACCTCGGATAGTGGAGAGTGGACCTTCTCTCATCCATCATACCTCCACCGGTCCACTGAAGACATCACGAACGTCCGGTCTGTAAAGTTTCAAGTTTGTTGTCATAAGGACAAAGTACATTTTTTACTTTTGTACCATTTCTACAGACAAGACATATAAAACTTCAAACTAAGATATGGAAGACATAATAGAGCACAAATACCAAAAAACTTTCATCAGCTTATAAAACACGCAGTAGTGGGAAGATATCGATATGAAGATATGGAAATATGACAGTATGAAATCCAGGTCTCTGATGGAGACTAGCGGTGCTTCCCGAGTCCCTCGGAGATGACATTCTCAGGCGTGGCCTTGGTGTACCACTCTGACCACGCCCCATCGTACACACTGACGCCTGGGTGGCCACACAGATGTGCAGCGAGGACCACGTGGCAGGCGGTCACCCCCGAGCCGCAGGTGGCGCACAGCGGGCGGCCCAGATCCACGCCCGCCCGCTCAAAGAGCTCGGTCAGCCGCTCGGCAGGCAGGAAGGTTCCGGACGGGTCAAGGAAGGAGGTGAATGGCATGTTGATGGAGCCGGGGATGTGGCCAGGCTCAGTGTCTGTCAGAGAGGGAAGAGAACAAATGTCATTAAACACAGTCCAGGAGGACGCACAACATTGTCATGGCAACGGTGTGACACCTATTTTAGATCAGGAATATGAATGATTTTACAGACACCCTTTATCCAGAGAGACTTACAATCAGTTGTTACAGTGACAGTCCCCCCCGGAGCAACTTTTAGGGTTAAGTGTCTTGCTCAGGGACACAATGGTAGTAAGTGGGATTTGAACCTGGGTCTACTACCAGGCTACTACCATCAATGATGACGTCTCCTACAGGTGATCAATGACAATCACAGCAAACGTTCCAGAGAGAGAACTTTTGACCTCTGACACAACTCCTAGTGTCAACATGAGTGTTTCTAACTTGTCCTGTCACTTTCGACCAACTCCTAAACCAGGCCCAGCGTGAGGAACCCTGCCTGTGGATCATCCACGTCCAAACCCACCCGAGCTCACGCAGAACTTACTGTCTCTGGGCTCGGGTTCCAGCCCCCGGAATCTCCCCGCGGGACGCGCGTCCACCACCTGGAACTCCCTGCTGTCCACGTTCCTCAGCACGTCCTCGTAGGTCTTCACCCGCGAGCGGTCGAGCCGGCCGGAGAACTCTGCGGGCTCCGGGCCGCGGTGGGCGGCCGTCACGGGCCGCCCCTCGTCCAGCCACCTCCTCAGACCCCCGTCCAGCACCGAGACGGACGCGTGTCCGAACACGCGGAACATCCACCAGACGCGCGGCGCGGAGAACGCCCCGAACTCGCTGGCGTCGTACACCACCACGTGGGTGTCGTTCCCGACGCCCAGACGGCCCACGGACTCCCGAAAGCGTCCCTCGGGGGGCAGCATGTGGTCCAGCGGGGTTCTCCTGTCGCTGCACCGGTCCAGGTCGAAGAAGTGCGCGCCGGGGACGTGGCGCTTGGCGAAGTCGCTCCTGCCGTCGCGAAGGAGTTTGGGCAAATACCACGAAGCGTCCAGAACCCGGATATTCCCTCCGACCCGCCCGCTCCGGACCGCGTCTGCGAGCCACCGGGCCGCCACCAGAGCCATGGTGACCGGTCCTTCTCGGTTCTTCTGCAGCACTACGCGCTATGGCAAGCCTGTTACTGCGTGGCCTGTTATACCTGAGCGGGGGCGTGGCTGCAGAGGGCGGGGTCTCACGGCAGCCACTCCCACACACACGTTCACAGACGCTCATGTCCAGAGCTACGTACAGCAGCACTCTGCAGTCCACGTCTCATTTTCACATCTGTAGCCGAGCAAAAAACAGCAACATAGACAATCAGCTATTTCACATGCCATCACAAACCCTACTAAAGTGCAGAGAACCGAGGCGCAGTACAGTAATGGAAACATGTACTGTACTGCATGCATACGTCATCATGAGGGCGACGAACATGTGTTGTCAAAAACAAGAATGAAACCCCGACATTTACATACCTTTGTGCTTGTTGGGTTTTTGACCGTGTTTGATCATGTATCTGGCAGCCGCGCGGGTCCCATGCCACCCTTTACGGATGCTGCAGACAACGTTATTTAAATGATTATAGATATGATGATGACGTTCCCTTTGTGAAGTTGATCTGAGTTGATACATTTAAGTTGATATTACCTGGCATGTCTGCTGTACATCCTAATACTGAGACAGTGCTGGTTAAAGTGTGTCATATCTCACCTTAAAAATATTGCAAAAATAACAAATATGGTCTCAATTCATGACTCAGAAAAGTTGGTCCACGCCTTTATATCATCAAGGTTAGATTAATGCAACGCATTACTGTCTGGTGTAAGTGCATGATTTTTTCTTTGTGTCCAAGTTTGAAGGGTGTTGTCTCTAGTGGCTTTTAAGTCCATTGAGACACTGTTTACAACATTTAGGTCTTAAACGTAATTTTGTGGTGCAAATGCAAATCCAACATTTTAAATATATGGCATTTTATCATGATTTTAAGCTTGTATGCAGTAATGATGTATTGAGGTTTGCATTAAATGGGTTTTTATAAATGGAGGTTACATTTTTATGGGGTGACATACCTGCCTAAGAACCATGGCCCAGTTCTTTAAAACGTAATCTGAAAGGAATTGTGGATAACAGGGAAAAGGGGGATTCTGAAAACAGACCAGACACATGCTTTATCTGGATTAAACCTCCACTCTGTGGTTTTCAAATGTTTTTGGGTGAATTTGGATGTTTTTGGGTGGATTGTGTGCAAAGGTCAGGCACAAAATGAAGTAAAAATATGATATATAGCTATAGTTTGGACAATTGTTGAACTTTGCAGTGAAAATAAACTTATAAGAGCGTAATAAATCCACCTGTCGGGATAGTGAAGGGATACTAGATGTGAAATATCTGTACTGAAACTAAATTTGAAAGCTCTAAAAACAAAAGATCGACTCTCCATTGTATTTTAACAAAAATATGGCTCTGTTTCAATGTGAGAACCTGGCGGTATAAAAATGAACAAGTTTGTTTTCTGTGGTGTTTCTTCCCAATATGGCTATTTGGCTCCTAGTTCTTTTGATCCGCCTGTTGTTCTATTAGCCAGAACTGTGTGTTTTGGGATTTATAGTAACAGCAATCCTGAAATGTCTGTATTTGGATAAGAGCGATCTAATCACTAGTGTTGCTTTGCTTTGAAAAAAATTGAATTACCAGACTGTGGAAAGCACAGCAAGGCATTTCAAAATCAAGATTCGGCAACCCACAATAAAAACAAACAAATAAAGCCAGACAATATTGCTTTGGTTTATTTAATTGTCCCGGTCTTTTCTGGTTTTGATCCAGCTCGGTAGAACCGAGCTTTCACTCTTCACTGTTCCGTCGCGTGACGCCAGTCCGGAACCAACGTGCGCTGTTCCTTTGTTTCCCGGCCGAGCGAGTTTGGCGGCTGCGCAGATGAGAGTTCGGCGAGAATCATGTCCGCGTCCGTGATACGCAGGGGACTGGAGCTGTTGCGCGACGACGTCAGGGGTGAAGGCGCGAAATCGCGTTTAGTAAATGTTAACAGTTCCACCCGCCGTGTTTTAGACGGGCCTGGGCTGAAGTCCCGGGGTAAAGTCAAAGGCGGAAAAGGCCCCGGTGGTACCAGGCAGATCCGCCGGGATGCGAGCAGGAACGTGGCCACCGTCAAGAACATGCGCGTCAAGTCGGCTGTCGGTACGTCTGCGTCCTGACGTGATCCCAGAAAAGAAAACTTCGCTGGCCCCCCTGATACCCATTAAACAGCAACCTGTAAATCTCCTCTTTTCCAGACGCATACAGGCAGAAGCAGAAGAAAAGCCAGCTGACGTCCAACCTGCAGTACCTCCTGAGCACGAACTACACTGTAGAACCCAAGACCACGAGCAAGGTTCCCTCAGCCCGCCCTTCATGCTGTTCACCAGGGACATCGCTCGTTTTGGCCCTGATCCTCACTTATCTTGATTTATTATTGCCTGTAGCCTCGTATTTTTGCCTTACTTGGCGAATGTGGACGTCTTGTGTGTTGATGAAGGCTAAAACGTGATGCTGCAGATGATAATAAGTAAAGTAAAATAATAAATGAAGAGCTGGCACTTCCATCACTATTTGTCAGGGAACCTCTTTCTGTTTTGTGAAATAGTTTAGTCTTTGGCCAGATCTATAAAGTGTTTTAGGGATAAACAGAATAACAGTCATAGTGTAATTGTGTGGAGGTGTGCATTTCCAGCTTGTGTTCAGACCTTTTTCTTCTCCTTCCTTTAATTCAGATTCTTCATCAGAATTCTGGTCGAAAGTCTCAGAACCAGACGGAGCGTCCAGCTGCAAAGCCGAAACAGGAGAAGTCTCTCTTCACTGAAGAGGAATTCCAGCGCTTCCAGAAGGAATACTTTGGCCAACCTGTGGACGCGTGAACTGACGATCAGCCGCGGGGTTTTACTTCCAGCGTGAAAAGGAAAAAATAAAGAGACTCTACCTTCTTCCTGCTTCTTGTGGATTCATAAGATGTGACTGTTTTATGATGTGAATTTTTCAGCAGGTTTTTTTGGAACTGTCAGAATTATCAGTTATTGTCGGTTATTTTCCTTTTTAAAAAAATGTTTTTTGTTTTTTTTTTCCACTTGAAAATGAAACCGGTTTTGACAAAGTAAATGGACTGGATTCTTGTACTGAAGTTGCCGCGCTCGCTTTTCCTGTCAGTCCGCGATTTGCATTGCGTGCGTGGTGAATTGGAAGTTAAATTAGCTGGTAGTGATCCTCGGTGTCTGCCCCGACTTACTGCTGACCCAACAGCATGGCAGATGTAAGTAATTCAACTTTTTAAATGTTAAAAAAAAAAGACCATAAGCAGTAAACTGGAATTCCAGTAGCAGACAGTGATCTTCAGTGTAGGGTTTCTTTTCTGCATTGATGTGACAATGATGACGCGTACAGGAGAAAAGAAAATGGGACGGGTGGGTGCTTGACCTGTGGTTACTTCATACTTCATGTGACCGCGCACACCACAACGAGGTTCTTAAACTCTGTTCTGTCCAATCTCCTGCTAGACCCGACCTGTGGCCAGAGCTCGAGGTAAACTAGTGCCCCAGCATGCTGTAGAGGAAGGCAGACATGAAGATCACATTTATGAGAACGATGCTGAGGCAAGGATTAAGGTGACTGGATGGTTTAAAAGGTTTTACTGAAAATTCTTTTCTTGAGTCTTGACTGTCCTCAAACTTCCTCTACTTTTGGGCCATATTTGAAGCTTCTAGAAATCAGGCAATACTAACTATACTACCTGAAAGCGCCAGGTCTGGGTTTCGGTTCAGTGGCCAGATTCCTGAAGGCCTTATTGACAGTTTTGCGCAATTACTTAATTAGTGTGAGATAATCATGTGAAAAACACATGCAAATATTTGCTGCATTTATCATTTTATTTATCCTTATATTTAGGGGCAGTGGTAGCCTAGGGGTTAAGGAAGCAGCCCCATAGTCAGAAGGTTGCCGGTCCAAGGTGCCACTGATCAAAGCACCGTCCCCACACACTGCTCCCCGGGTGCCTGTCATGGCTGCCCACTGCTCACTAAGGGTTAAATGCAGAGGACACATTTCACTGTGTGCACCGTGTGCTGTGCTGCCGTGTATCTCAATGACAATCACTTCACGTTATCCAGAGTGGCTTACAATCTGTAGTGATAGGAACAGATTCAAATCCCGACCCACCAAGGTGCCACTGAGCAAACCACCGTCCCCACACACTGCTCCCCGGGTGCCTGTCATGGCACCATGGGTGATTGTTAAAAGCAGAAGACACATTGTGTCATTGTGTGCTGTGCTGCAGTGTTTCACAATGACTTCACCTTCATCTTTACTAAACCTGACTAGTTTACACGACAGGGTATACTCATCCGGCTCTCATGAGGCTCATATTCTTCTTTCTTTCTGTGATGTATTTGCTCACTTTAATGTAAAATATTTACCATTGCTGCGGTTCTGCTGCAGCGCCCACCCCCCGTAGCTGTAAAAACCAAACGGCCTGTTATCACGCCAACCGGAGAGCTGGATTTTCAGGTTTGGTCGTTTTTTTTCTCCTCTTGTGTGTTTCCTGCATGCTTCCCCCAGGCTGCAGCTTCTTTTAAATACTTATTTGTCTACAGAGCATAATACCGGACAAGAACAGAAGGACGACTGTGAGGGACCCAGAGGAGTCTGGACTGGGAAAGGTACCATTTAGGAGACCATCAGAATACCTCTGCATGGACCTCAACCCAGTAATGGGTTCTAGCAGGATGTCCTCGATCACAGCAGTAGAGTCATGATTAACATTATCAGGGGTGTTTCTAGGTCCCCGCCCATTCCACCCTTCTGGCTTCGTAACTGAAACCAGTCAGCAAAAGCACTTCCTGCTTCTGGTTATAAACTGGTTCTCCACCAACATTCTTAACGAATGTCGTTAAACACGGCTAACTGAGTTTTTATGCTCCAGGGGCAGTGGTGTCCAAAGGGGCAATCAGAAGGTTGCCGGTTCGAATCCCGATCCGGCAAAGTGCCACTGAGGTTCCACTGAGCAAAGCACCGTCCCCACACACTGCTCCCCGGGCGCCTGTCATGGCTGCCCACTGTTCACTCAGGGTGATGGGTTAAATGCAGAGGACAAATTTCACTGTGTGCACTGTGTGCTGTGCTGCTGTGTATCACATGTGACAATCACTTCACTTTACTTTAGGTCAGTAAAAAAAAAAAAAGGCAATAATTTATTATCCCTGTAAATATCCCCTCAGGCTGGAAGATCCAAGCCCCCTCTGCTGCTCGAACCGGAGAACTCCACCAAGAGTCTCTATGTGGAACTGTTCGGGGACACGCAAGAGCTGAAGAGCCCAAAAGAGGTACCGTTTCACCTGAAATGTCACTCACCCGCACCTGAAACTGTCACCAGGTTCTTAAATGCGCCTTTCTGCTTGAATAAGAGGGCGTAGTCAACAGATACACCTCGCAACCTGAAAATGTCAAGGAAACTGCTTTTAATGCATTATTTCATTACATTTACATTTTATGAAGAGATCTGTCAATCGTCCACAGGCTGGACAAGCCAGAGGTCCTCTGCCTCCCCCGCCGCTGCCTCCCAGCAGAGCTGCCCTGCACCATGCAGCCTCAGACAGCTCCAAAGAGATGTTCTACATGGACCTGTACAAGACCATCACGAACCCACAGCAGGTATGGAACCGCTGCTGCATCCATACAGATCCATGTGAAATTTGGCAACCAGGATCCCATCTCTGTCTTAACTGCAGAACAGACAGCCTTTGCCGCACCAGAGCTCAGTCCCTGCGGAGTTTCCAAACCCTCAGATGGAGGAATTCTCCTCACAGGTACGGAGTGGCCGCATCTGATGTGGTGTATCTGTGTGTGTCACATTGAACTTGCCTGCCATCGTGTCAACGGCATGTGTCGCTTTCAGGAACTGGACATACTTCTGATGTGGTGGGAGAACTTGAGCTGTGAGTATTATTATTAGCAGTATTATTATTATTATTATTATTATTATTAGCAGACGCGGACCTTGTTTTCAGTCACACAAACAAACTGAAGATCCCTGCTGTAAATGCTGTAGATGTGTAGCCACCCGGCATGTTCACCGCTGTGGATTTGTCTTTCAGCATGTGAGCGATGTGAGGTGGACACATGTGAACGGTACGTGTGAGTAAATGACTCCAAATCCTCTTTCTATAGCTGTATGAGGGATGTTTGAATATTCTGTAATGATATCATCCGTGGTGCAGATTGTCGCTGGAAGCCCGTCGTGTAAAAACAGCTCTGCGTCTTTTCACCGGCCTCCTGATTCACCGCACCAAAGTCTTCAGTAACCTCATCACGGAGTTGTTCTGCATCGCTGATGACTTGGACAAAGTCCACAAAGGTACGAGGATTGCGGGCATCACAGGAGGCGCGGCTGCAGTGGGCGGCGCCGCCGCGGTGGCCGGCATCGCCTTGTCCCCCATCACGTTCGGGGCATCTCTCGCCATGACAGTCATTGGCGTTGGGGTGGCCGCCGCTGGAGGCGTCACTGGGGCATCAGCTGCCATCGCCAAGAAGGTGTGTAAGAATGTAGACCGGAAGAAGGTGGAGAGAATCCTGCAGGACTACCAGAACCAAATGGAAGTCGTGGAAGGGAGTCTGAGGTACATCACAGCGGGAATGGAACACTTCCGGAACGCTGGCGTCACCGCCCTACACGGTGCAGGCGAGGAATCTCTGCGGATCGCGAGGATGGCTGATGTGGTGGCCAAAAAATCCACACTTGTGCCATCAGTGAGCAAGTCCACTGTCCTTCTGCAGGGCTTTTCCTTGGGGCTGGACATTTATTTCACCAAAGAGGGCCACCAGAAGCTGAAGAAGGGCTCAGAGACAACATTTGCCAGAAGCATACGGGAGATCGCCACGCAGCTAAAGGACGGGCTAGACGAGCTCCTGGAGGCGCGGAGAATGCTCTACTTGGCAGAACAACAAACTCTCGAGCTATAGAACTCTTCCACCAGGACCATTTAAGAACGTGCTGCCAGAAGGTGGAAACCTTCTCGCCCCCTGATATGCTTATGCTTTTTCACGAACACAGATTTCTTTACATGGCATGACTGTAAATACTATTCATAAAAATAATAATGTTTAAACGTTTTTGTTGTTATTAATATTAGTATTTTTCATTAATAAATTTTAATGTATTATTAAAGTGTTTACTAATTGATTACAGTTGATTAGCAGGCTCATATACTCATATTGAGGTCACCATATTCATAACAAGCAAAGTAAATAATTAACATTTTGGAATTGTCAGCCATAGGAATCTTAACAAAAGGAAAAGCCTCTAGACCTCGTTTATTTCTTTTTAGACTCATTTTATTCTTTGGAACGGGGAACTAAATAATAGTAGGATATGAAGAGAATGAAAAAGCAGAAGGAAGTAAATAAAAATGTTTCCCCCCTCTACGTAATAAAGAGGAGTGGTCGGTGTTATATTTTCAAATTCACCTCAGATTAAGCCCGCCCTTCCCCAAGGTTGACGTTCGGGACACGTGTTGCCAGATTAACAGGAATTCGGGGTCTCTAAAAAGCAGAATTTCTCATTCAGATAATTTGTTAACTAGGTGTATTAACCGACATTCATTAGTCTATTCTCTAGTGGGATATGTAATTATGGTCTGATCTTAATGTGTGTCACGATCTGGCTTGTCTCAAAACGCTTTTGATTACTTAATAAAGACGGTACTGGCAACACAGCTCATCGTAGACCTGAGTACTACGCTGTTGACAAACGTACATGCGCCAACCAATCGGATCTTCGCCCTGCCCGGCGGATGGATATCAGAGGGCAGTGGTCGCGGCGGAACAAGTTCGGGTGTAGCGCGTCCTTATATATTGCCATGTGACCGTGGCACGGCGTCTATTTTCGTCTGGCGGTTCTACAGGTTTTGCAGTGTTTCGAGCGGCCCGCTCTCCCGCGCAAAATGGCAGTGTAGAGGCTTGCAGCGGCCAGATCAGCAGCGGCAAACCCGGCAGTGCACCAGCGAAGCGCACTGGCCCTTTTAGGCAAAATGGCGTAAGTACTGTTTTTTTTTTTATTATTTATATACAATACACCGTGATTATTCTCCTGTCGGAGTTTACACAGCTAAAACGGGGGCTTTCTACGTGTTGCAGGGGGGATTTGTGGTTTCTTGTTATAGCGGTGCCGGGTAACAAGTGTTTCCGAATGCGGTTTTATCGCGACATAAATTACAGAACTGTAACCTGCCAACGTGGCACTTTCAAAATGGCGACTGTTTCCTATTTTCATAGCAAACATTTGTGTTGTGGAAATGGCGGCAATGACGCCTCCCTGGTGTCTTGGGGCGGGGCTTCCCGTCGAACCATGCCCATATTAGGAAATGTGGTGATGCGTGTGGGCGGGGTGTTTAGTCGTGCGCTGTAGAAGGCCTGGCCATTAATAGACTGGAGGGGAAGTCCAGTTTTGTGGAACTTCCACCAGTCATATTACTTTGAGTTTTCGTAATCGTTCTCTTGCACTTTCAGATGAATTCCATGAAAATGTTTGTGAGCATACATACATTTATTTATTTTATTTGTTTATTTATTTGTTTTATTTTTGGTCAAATGTTGAGAATCGTTTCCTCTGGTCGTTTATGCACACATTTGCTGAAAATTCATTTTCTTTGTTTCCTGGCAGGTCTCTCAAGGCAAAACCAGTCAGCTTTGCTGCCGTCGACAGCATAGAAGAACTGCTCGACTCTCTTTTGTCAGAATCCTTGCTCATCGTGTCCCTGACCGGTGACCACTATGGCGCTGAGTTCACAACTGGTCCTGGAGGAAGTGGGGGCCCTGCTCTTGGGGCCCTCACTTCTGACGGCTGACCCTCTGGGGCCCCTTCTGGATGACGATGAAGAGAGAAATCTGTCGGAGGGCCTGTCTTCACCCCTCCCTTTCTCTTCCTATGCTGATCCTTCCGCCACCTCTTCCCCCTTTCCTTGCCTGTCCCCCTCTCTCGCCCCTCCCTCTCCTCTGAAGGCTGACCACCTGCCTCTGCCATGGTTGTCTGCTGACGAGTTGTTCAACTCTCATGTAGGTGCAGACAGTGGCAAAGGTGAGTTTCTGAACATCACAGGTACTGTAGAATTAAGTAATGCGTTGACGTCTCACCATGTTCTGTTTTGCAGAGGATTCTTTCTCTGGCATGGACTGGATGGCAGAAAAAATTGACCTCAGCGACTTTGACTTGGATTCCCTCATTGGGTCCTGCGATTCAGAAGAGCCACCTAGTTCTCCAGAAGAGCTCCTGGCCTCCTTAGGCTCCCGGATGGATTTGGATCTGGACCCTCTGCCCTTCTCCTCCGCCCCTGCCCAAGAAGACCTGGGGCTCGCCCCGTTGGCCCCGCTCCCTCTCGATGTTCCACTTTCAGAACCTGAGGTGCCTGTGCCTGCCACCCTGGAGATTGAGATCAAATCAGAGCCGCCTTCTCCAGTGTCCTCCCTCTCTCCTGCCTACACCCTAGAGCTCGGAAGTGAGGTTGATGTCACAGAGCTGGAGAAGGTGACCTCTTTATACGCAGCTTCGGAAGCTATCCAGACCTCCAGCATTGTGCTCGCTTTACCTCCGACCCACATCGTGGTGGTTTTGGCGTCCAAGGAGGAGCTGAGTGGTGAGCAGTCTGACAGCGACAGTGGTATTGGGTCCGTCTCCGGCTCCCCCGGCCGTCACCCTAGCCCTCCATCATCTCCCCGACCTGTCTGCTCATCCAGGACCAAACCCTACTCCAAGCCTGATCCAGACGCAGATGTTCCTGCCGCGAGCTGCAAGGTCAAAACTGCTTCAGGCCCATCCAGGACTGTGGAGAAGAAGCTGAAGAAGATGGAGCAGAACAAGACCGCTGCCACCCGCTATCGTCAGAAGAAGCGCGCAGAGCAGGAGGTTCTGCACTCTGAGTGCACAGAGCTGGAGCAGAAAAACCGCGAGCTGGCTGAGAGGGCTGATTCCATCAGCCGAGAGATCCAGTATCTCAAGGATCTCCTGGAAGAAGTGCGGTCCGCCAAGAATCGCAAGACCAAGAGCACCTCTGCCTGAAGCGGCACGTTCCTCAGCAGAATTAGCCAGGACTAGATGTAGTTCTTCAGCATCGGTGGCTGGGTGCAGAAGCATCCCGTACTCTGGCTTCCCAGTCCTTCCCACTTCATCCATGCAGTTCTTCCCCAGTTCCCTTCCCAGCGTCGCTCTCCAAAACGAGTCCAGTAAGGGGCCTCGATCACAACGCACACTGAATCCCTGACGCTCATAGTTGTACATAGGCGCTCTATGGTTTTATTTAATAGCCAGTTTTTATTATTTTATTTCTGTTTTTGGTGTAGGTATGTTTGTGGAAAAATGGTTTGCTAATGTTTTCTATTAAAGCTACTCACAAGCGGAACGTGTGATGTGAAATTTTATGTTACGAGTCAACAAGTTTACTTGGGTTGCGTTAATTCTATTTCCGGGTTAGATTTGCATGCTTTTGCTGATACAGTGATCACCCCACCAAATATTCAGCAGCCTGCATAAAGTTACGCTACAAATGCAGTTCTTGCGGTCTAGGCCGCTTGACTATACATTTTTATCCATGTGGCCGTGTGGGACAAAATTAGAATTAGAGCTGCTAAGTGGAGTAAAGGATCTACGAGTCTATAAAAAGCAGGTTAATCCCGGTCAATTACTGAAACCTGACCTCCTTCCAGCAAGGTGACACACTTTACAGAAAATATAGTACTTATATGGTACATTTCTCCAATTAAAAACTTACACGTTTATTCAAATTTTTTTCGTCCCTTACACAACACAAAGTAATATTAATATATTTAAATACAGTAATCAAAACCCAATATTTAACACATACTCAACATTTCAGATGGCTGTAGTAACAGGTATATTAAACTGTTCAGTGGAATGTGTAATTATGCACATTTAGATATATATATATATAGGTCTGCTATTTCAGCGCCTTGTGTCCACTGGGATGAACATAAAACTATGAGTATTACTGCGCTGTATCTCTTTAAAATATATTAACATGAACCTGAAATGCTGTAATCAAAGTAAAAAAAAATAATCTGCCATACGTAAAGTGCTCATGCTCGTCGTGATCGGGTCACAAGAAACAAAGCAGAAACATTCACAAAAACTTTATTAAAAATGCGAGGATCGCCGGACTTCCTTTTAACGAAACGCGTCACTTCCGCCTTGCCGGAAAAGTTTCTGCGTTTTAGGCGTAACTAAAAAAAAACGTGATTTCTCTAGCCGTTCTGTTCATTTCGTCACGGACAACCGACATCTTCCTCTTTATACTTAACACATGATAGTTTTCCGAAGGTGGGTAAGTGTGATTTCCGTGTTGCGGTCCCAATGGACCTAACGTATAAAATACCTTAAGAATCGTTTGCAATATAGCTGTAATGTGCAATAAATAGACAATCCTATAAAAATAATGGCGGAGAGCCTATTTCCGAGTTACTTCTTGGTCCTGTTGAGGACAGCTCAGTAAAGTCAGCAGTGAGTTCTGTGTTCGACAAACATTCATAGATTCGCTGCATTTTCCCTTCCTCGTTACACACGAAGTCACGTGCGTCTGTGAACTTGCACGTTGGTTTTTCAAGTGCTGCAGCCGAGAAATTGTGAAAAGGCGAAATATTACAGACGCTCCTCCAATCGCTGTGCTTTTGACGGCATGCGACGTTTCAACCCCAAACCCCCCTAACCCTATCATCACATGGATTTACACATGTAGAAAATATTTGTTGTACGACTATAGTTGTTAAGGGGCAACAGCTGGTCGTGTGACAATGCATGCTGCCTGAGACCTGCTGGATGTGAAGCATGAGGAAGTAGACCTTAGAAAGTGCTTGGCATGTTGACAATGCATTCTGTACTATTTAAGAGATTCTTAATTAACAAAGCGAAAAATAAGGTCAGGGACCTTACAAAGACGCTTATAGTGTCGTAGCTATATTACAGGAATTCATTATCAGCATGGCAAGTATTGTATTGGTTCTTCCTCGTTGTTCACGAAAGCTAAAGAAATCCATTTTTAAATTATGTAAGGCATTTATCCCTGTAATGATCTCCTGCAAAAGAAATTTGGTAAAAATGACAATTCCTGTGTTTTCTGTATCTCTAATATTGAGACATTAGAACACCTCTTTTTTTTTATTTGCAATGCCACACATGTTCAAATGCCACACATTTTCAAAACTGGAAAATGTGTAAAAAATCAATTCCACCTTTGAGCTTTGAGATAGTAAGGGTTGGTCTGATAGGAGATGAAGAATCAGAATACTGTAATAATAACTTAATTCTTCTGGCAAATTTTTTGAATTCATAAGTCTCGATTTCTAAAAAACACCCCATTTTCAAGATTTTGTTACATTAAATAAATGTGCTAAGTCATTGTAAAAATATTAAAGCCAAATCATTATACCAGAATATAGCCAATTTAATATAATTTGTTTTTCATATTAAGCTATGTTTTTTATTTAATTGTTTGTTGTTGTTTTTTTTTTTATGGTGCTATAGGATGTACCATTTTGTACTATCTGTGCTCAGTTTATAATGTTCTGATAACATTCCGTAAAATGTGAACTGTGCCTTGTAATTTGTGATACTAAATAAAGTTTCAGGAAAAATAAATAAACAAAATTCCTCGTTCTTCACATCCAGCAGGTCAGAGATCAGGCTGCTTGCATTGCTTTTTGACCTTTTTTTTTTTTTCAATACCGCTTTTCAAAAACTAAATTTAGTTTTTTTTTTTTTTTTTTTACTGTCTTTCCACTTGGAACTTTTATTTTGAAACCGTCAAAAGCGCAGCCAGCGAGCACCTGGATTATTTAGCATTTTCTCAATTAATCGGCTGCAGCAACTGAAAAACCAACGTGTGTGTGACCTACATGACCTACATGACTTTGTAAAAGTGGAGATTTCAAGGTGTTTGTTTCATTAGTAAGAGGAAACTCACTGCTAAATTTACTGAGGTATAAAGAACTTGGAGGGCCCTACATCGAAATAAACTAGTTCTGGTTTACGTTTTGAAGAAACATATATTATGACTATAATATATGCTATATTGCAAATGTGACATTAGAACATTGACTACAGTCATGGCCAAAAGTTTTGAAAATGACACACATGCTGGTTTTCATGCATCTTTTTGTCAGTCAAGTTTATTTAAAGAGTCAATATTTGCAGTGTTGGCCCTTTAATTTTTTTTCAAGACCTCTGCAATTGTCCCTGTCGTGCTGTCAATCAACTTCTGGGCCGAATTCTGACTGATGGCGACCCACTCCTTCATAATCAGTGCTTCGAGTTGATCAGAATTTGTGGTGTATGCCCACCTGCCTCTTGCCCACACAGTATTTGTGTCATTCTCAAAACCTTTGGGCACAAATTTACATTTATTTCTATGGTGGTAGTAGCCTAGTGGGTAACACACTCGCCTATGAACCAGAAGACCCAGGTTCAAACCCCACTTACTACCATTGTGTCCCTGAGCAAGACACTTAACCCTGAGTGTCTCCAGGGGGACTGTCCCTGTCGCTACTGATTGTAAGTTGTTCTGGATAAGGGTGTCTGATAAATGCTGTAAATGTGTAAATGTGTTTACATTTCAATCTGTACATTGTAAAAAAGCTAAAAAAAAAAAAAAAAAAAGGTATTATTTATCATTTAAGTTTCCTCCTAAATGAAGGATAAAGGGAACATTTAGTGAGATTTGTCTTGTTCACGATACAGGATGGCAGCAGCAGCTGGGAAACATGTGATATGGGAAAGTGAGACACTGGTGGCCTACCTGCATCCCAGGCCCTGGACGCCAGGAGCCACTGTGCTCACCCAGAAAGCAGCTGGTGGGCCGGGCAGCCTGTTCCACCTGGCGGAGGGCGAGTTTCTAGGTCTCATGATGGCCGCCCGGGTGGTCGGCTCTCTGCTGTGCGAGAGGCTGGGCGTGCGGCGCTGCGCCGTCCTCCACAGGCCTGCCTGGCCCAACCACGGCCCTCCTCGGCTCCGCCTGCTGCCCTTGTATGGCCTTCAGGCCGACTGGCAGCCCCATCTAGCACCACAGGAGGAGTTCGTGGTGCACGATCCGGGCTACTGTACCTCCAAGAGTGGCCCGCGTTGGGACAGCGTCCGACTGGAGGCACTGCGTGACCGGATCCGGGCCAAGCTCCCTGAGCCAGGCGCAGCTCCCAGTTATGCTTTTCATGGTGAGGACCCCGAGCACCCAGGACTGTTCTCGCGCATTGTGCGTGGAGAGGAGCAGCAGTGGCGCGTGTGGGAGGACCGAAGCCACGTGGCCTTCCTCACGCCCTTCCCCAACACCCCAGGTCTCACTGTGCTGGTCCCACGCCGGCCGCTCACCAGCGACGTCCTCAGGCTGGAGGAACTGGACTACCGCAGCCTTGTCCTGGCCAGCAGGCGGGTGGCGCAGCTGCTGGAGAAGGCCCTGGGCTCATGGGCTGTAGCGCTGATCTTTGAGGGCTTCGAAATCGACTATGCTCATGCCAAACTTATCCCCCTTACCAAGGCGGAAGGCGAGGGAAGCGGCTGTCTCGCCTGCCCTTCTGCAGAGTTTCACTCGGAGTATCCAGGATATGTGACTTCGGTTGACGGTCCTCCTGCCAGCCTCGAGACATTGAAGGAGATGCAGGCGAAGATCACCCTAGTTTAGCATCCCAGCCACAGTCTCACCACCTCAGAGATGTGGATCCTTGTCCTCATTCCAGACCTTCAGAACCAAAGTTTCCAAATAACACCAATCACTGTTGTGTTCACTTCTCGAAAGGAAGAACTGGCAGAACCTCATGGTGAACTGGACCTTTTTTGCTCCATTTGAATTGTCTAAAATTCTCACCGTTAAACATTTCAGTACAAATCTGACTAATGAAATGTGTGTCTTTTGTTGAGGCCGGGGTTAGTTAACACTTTTGCTTGCTTACCTGATGATTATCCTACAGGCTGCCTTACATGCACGTTCCACAGCTCTCTGGACCACCATACTACATCATGCATCATTATTATTTTTTAAATATATAAATTGCCGCTTCTACATTACGATAAAGTGGGATTTAGTACTTGCTGTCTGAACTGACACATAGGAGATTCGTTTTATGTTTGAGATTATATTATATGTCAAACGTTTAATTGCTTATTATCTGTTACAATTTGAAATGTTTGTGTTAGAGTGCCTCGCCTTCTAAGAAAACCAAGAAATCCAAAACCAGAATGTCTCAAGGCATTTTTAATAGCCATAAAGCAATGCTCAAGCAATCCTTTTAGGATTAAAAGTCCACTTTGGTTTTGCTTGAGCTGCAGTAAACGCAGCTCTGTGCCATATTGTTGTATGTATGTATGCATGCAAGCATCACACCTCAGCGTCATTTTTTTGCACAGAATACAAATTCAGCAAGAACATTACTTGCACTAACAAAAGAGTTCTAATGTTGTAAATCTAAACCTGTATATCGTTGCTGTTGCTGTATATCGTCCTCCAGGTCCGCTGGGGAACTTTGTAGAGGAACTAGACACAACTCTCTCCTCAATTATAGATGAGGAACTGCCCCTTGTGCTACTAGGAGACTTCAACCTCGATCTCCTCAAGCCACAAACCACTGACTTCCAACACTTCATCTCTGCTTCCAACTTCACACTTCTCTGCACGCCCGCAACGCACAGAGCTGGAAAACAACTAGATCTCGTACTCACACGCAAATGCTCCACAGCCAACACTTCTGTCGTTCCTCTACATCTATCCGATCACTCTTTTATTCACTTCAGACTATCCCCCCTGGCACGCACCACACCCACCTCACACTTAACACAATTTCGCCGTAATCTCCGTACCCTCTGCCCTACTCAATTGTCTTCCGCTGTCTCCTCTGAGCTCTCCCCCCTAGACATCCTCTCTATTCAGGACACTAACCGTGCTACAGACATCCTTTTCTCCACACTAACATCTTGCCTCGAGAGACTCTGCCCTCTAACCTCAAAACCAACACGTGCGACTCCACCCTCACCGTGGATCTCTGACGAGGTTCGTCGCCACAGGTCCCACCTTAGAGCAGCTGAAAGGCAGTGGAGGAAATCCAAGTGCCCGCTTCAACTTAATAAGTATCAATCTCTCCTAAAATCCTTCTCTGCTGCTGTAACTACAGCAAAGACCAGATACTTCCAGGACAAAGTAAACAACTGCAATGACTCTCGAAAACTTTTCTCGACTTTCAACCGTCTCCTGAATCCTCCACCCCCTCCCCCCTCCACTTCTCTCTCATCTGAAGACTTCGCCACCTTCTTCACAGAAAAGGTGGCTGACATTAGCAAACAATTCTCACCACCTAACCCCAGACCCCGTCCTGCTGTTACCTCTGAAACCAAGAATCTGTCTTCCTTTACTCCCCTCTTTGAATCAGACGTGTCTACACTTCTCCAGTCTAGTCACCCCACCACCTGCTCCCTGGATCCAATCCCCTCACACCTCCTTCAGTCCATACAGCCCACCATATTATCTGCTCTGACACATGTCTTAAACTCCTCACTCACAACAGGAACATTCCCCACTGCTTTCAAACAGGCTGTCATTACTCCCCTGCTCAAAAAACCCACATTAAACCCATCTCTACTGGATAGCTACCGCCCAGTCTCCAACCTTCCTTTTCTTTCAAAAATTCTTGAAAGAGCAGTCCTGGCTCAACTTTCCTCATTTCTCCACAAGCATGATCTTCTTGACCCTTTTCAGTCTGGTTTCAGGAAAGGGCATTCTACTGAAACCTCCCTCCTGGCAATGATGGATGACCTTCGTGCTGCAAGAGCTGCCCGCAGATCATCCGTCCTTGTTCTACTTGATCTATCTGCTGCCTTCGATACAGTTAACCACGAAATTCTTCTCACCACACTCTCTGATTTAGGAGTCACAGGAACCGCACTAGATTGGTTCACCTCTTATCTCTACGACAGGTCCTTCAAGGTATCATGGGGAGGTGAGACATCTGTCCTCTCTAGGGTAACCACAGGGGTTCCACAAGGCTCTGTCCTTGGCCCCCTTCTATTCTCAATATACACTCTCTCACTTGGTCACATCATCCAATCACATGGCTTCTCCTATCACTCCTATGCTGATGACACCCAGCTCTATCTGTCATTCCCACCAGAAGATGCTACTATAGCAACAAAAATTTCGGCCTGCCTCTCAGACATATCGGCATGGATGTCTGAGCGACACCTCCAACTCAACCTATCCAAAACCGAGATTCTGATCTTTCCGGGCAACAATTCTCCTCAGCAAAACCTTTCAATTCAAATTGGATCGCTATTGTTAACACCCACGGCATCTGCAAAAAGCCTTGGGGTTTGGATAGATAACAAACTGAGTTTGAACCATCATGTTGCTGCGATCTCCAGATCCTGCAGGTTCACTCTCTACAACATTCGCAAGATTCGGCCTTTTCTCTCACAACAGGCTACGCAGCTCCTCGTCCAGGCAATGGTAATCTCCAAACTCGACTACTGTAACTCTCTCCTGGCTGGAGCCTCTGCAGTCACCATAAAACCACTCCAGATGGTCCAAAATATGGCAGCCCGCCTCATCTTCAATCAGCCAAAATACACCCATGTTACACCTCTCCTTACCTCCCTCCACTGGCTCCCGGTAGCTGCTCGCATTGAGTTCAAATCCTTGATGCTTGCCTACAGGGCTGTAAATGGAACTGCGCCCTCCTACATCAACACACTACTACCTAGATACACTCCTACACGCTCTCTCAGATCGGCAAACGAAAGGAGACTAAAAATTCCTTCTTCACGGGGTCTCCGATTCCAATCATGTCTGTTCTCCGTTGTTGTCCCTGGTTGGTGGAACAACCTACCCTCCTCCACACGACTAGCCGAGACTATCACCACTTTTAAGAAGAAGGTGAAAACCCTCTTATTCCAAAAATATTACAGACAAATTTAACACATACACATGCATACACATTTAACAAACAAATACAAAATGTATAAATACATTATAATTTTTCTTAGTCTAGCACCCAACACTCTCCGAGCATGTTCTTCAATGACAAGTCTAAGCCTTATCAGGGCTCTTAGTTTGTATACTTGATATTCTATAGAAATCGAACGAGAATTGCTGGTGTCTTCCCATTGTAAGTCGCTTTGGATAAAAGCGTCTGCCAACTAAAGTAAAGTAAAGTAAAGTAAAGTAAACCTGTGAGAACTGGCAAAAAATCAGTTTGACCAAATAAAGGTTTTTGTAATAATCTGTTTTTGTAATAATCTGAAAATATCTTTTGTATCTTGGTTGGTATGTGCACTGTACGCATAAAGAAATAGAAGCACAAATTTGTACTTGGTATTACTAAAAATTGAATTAAAGTGGCTGTTATTTTTCTAATGAGTGATTGTGGATTAGAGTGCATGGCAGTTCAGGCAAATTGCCACCAGATGTCGCTGCAACACAGCATACCAGTCCAGCCAATCCTGTGGCCTCCTCCCATGATGCACAGGTTGGTAGCAGCCTAGCAACCTGCTTGCCTACTAACCACAAAGTCACTGGTTCAAACCCCACTTACTACCGTTGTGTCCCTGAGCAGGACACTTAACCCTGAGTGTCTCCAGGGGGACTGTCCCTGCAACTACTGATTGTACTGAATTCCATAAATGTCCTCACATGTCTACTGTTGTTTAATTCAGTGGTCATCTTAATAACACTGTACTAATTGTGTGTATTTCAGCCATACTGTACCACCAAGCTTAGGAGGATTGTCTGGCGGCTATAAAACAGAGGCAGCGCTTTTCCTTTGATTGACCGTGCTTTCAACAAGAGATTTGATTAATGCAGTCCTGTGCATGGAAATATTACAAATCATATTACATGAGCCCGAATGTGCTTACTGTCATGATTCCTTTATTAATTCATCCAAACAGTTTTACATTATTAATGAGTACATCAGAAACAATCAGCCTTACACTGTAGTGGTGTTGCAATGTGGATTATTTCTGCTATTGTTTTCTGTAATACCGGCTACTGATCTGACCATTGGTGGCTGTCAAATCAAACATTTAACAATTAAAAGCTTTGGTGTGGACAGATAATTGGATAAATTATGGATAATTTAAAAAACACAGCAGCCAAAGACAGCAAAATAAATTAGTGTAATAAAATTAAACATTTAGACCTAATTGCAGATAGCTAATCCTAAACGTGCATTTTTCGAGAGAAAAATCTTACCGTTAAATGAAGAATAATGCCAGACGGGGGTGCTGTAATTTTATCCCAAAAGTGCATCTAATATTAATGTCAGTGTAATGATTATAATACAAGCATGGAAGCCAAGCCTTTTAATGCACTAAAAATGCACTTTTAATGCACTTTTTATTTTTTTAATTCCATATTAACATATTATTTAATATGCCAAAGCGTATTTTTTTTTGTAAGAAACTAATTCAGTACTAATGCAACGCAGGAGTAGCATCATACTCAGTGCTAGATATCGAAATCAGCTGGAACTGCTGGACTAAACCCTGTTTTTATTCAAGTAATGTAATGATTATCTGGCAACAAAGACATTAAAGTGGTTCACTTGCGGCCCGCATTTTCTAACCGCCTGCCTCACTCCACCCGAGGTTCTCAGAAAATGATCCTGAAAGGATGCACTCACGTTTATTCTACCAAAAGGACGCAGAACTAAATGTGATTTGGATGCATGGCTAGTGCTGGATTGTCTTCCCGCAGCCTGCATACTTCTGTAGTAGAACGAAACCATCTGTGGCCACTGTATCTTTCCACTTTACATTCAACTTTGCTAATTGTTTAATAAATTAGCTTTGATTAGTTACTTCCTAATTAGCTACATTGCAACATCTGCCACCCTCTCAGGTGCATCTATGCCAGCCTCTAATGAGCCTCACTGCATTTTAATTATCGACTCTAATAGAGACCAGTTCAATTTTTTTCCTTCATTTAAATGTACAGCACGACCATCAAGAGTTGGAGTGGAATGAAGGTGAGGGGGTAGATCTTGTGGGGAGTCTTTTGGAATATTCTTGGAGGCCACTGTGCTAATTGAGGCAGAGCTCTGACTTCATTTCTGCTGAACTTTGCAGCAGGCAATCTGCTCCAATTTAGAGATGTAGAGCAGAGGTTCAATGCTGCAACTAAGGTCCATGATGGAGAAGACAGTGATGCTGATTTGGCACTTTAAAGTCACAAAGCTGTAATAGGACGCAAAGGGCATGAGTGCCACTGGTAGATAGCACACTGTGGTGATGCCCAGCACAATCAGCACCATCTTGAAGGCTTTCTTCTTTACTGGATTCATATTCTCTTTTCCTGCCACTGACCTGCGCAGCACCCACATTATGTTCAGGTTGCAGAAGACCATGAGAATGAAGCCAGAGAGGACGAGGCCACTGAAGACATCATTGACACTCATTGCGCCCAGGAAGGATTTTGTGAGTCCATGTGCAACAATGAGACCCCACATGACTGCAGTCACCACAATCCTTATCCGGTTGTCTCGAAGGCCAGTAAAGAGGATGGGAAACACCACAGCAAAGTACCGGTCTAAGCAGATGCACATGAGGAAGAGGGGGGCCACGTCCTTCACACCATATGCAAACCGCTGGAAGTACCAGATGCCGCTGTCGCCCAGCACCAAACGGTTGACCATTTCAATGGGCGTCATGAGGCAGAAGTAACCATCCAGCACAGCTAGGCTGAAGATGAAGATGTCGGAGCTTGATCCGCTCTTGTTTGTAGCCACCAGCCACATCACCATTGCATTGGCAGGAAATCCTATGGCTAGGTTGAAGACTTTTACAGCGAAGTAAAAGACGAAACCGTACGGCGCCGCGGCACATGCTTCATCCTCGTACCAGGGAGGTCGGCCAGGGGAGCCCAGCATGCTTATGTTTAGTGGGAAATCAACTGAAGTGTCGTTCATCCTGAACATAACGGAACAGAGAACACGTCTAGCGTTGAAACATTGTCTTCAGTGTTTCTTTCTAAATTTCTGTCCTTTTGATAGTCAACAAACAAAATAGAAAGCAAGAATAAGTAGAATAATTACATTTACCTATGTTATTTCATTTGCTATTATAACAGCTAATGTTGGTCATTAATATAAGATATTGCTAAATGGCTCACTGAGAATTGAGACAAAAGAAAAAAGTACCTGTAAGAACTTTTGAAAGAAGTTCACAGATGTTCATAGGCTCATGAAAGATGTCTCCAGAAATGGACCCTCATCCAATAAAGGTCGAAGTCACTTGGGGCTTCAACATATAAAGGCGTCACAATGGGAAAACCGATTTAAGACGACAGCCAATCAAAACAATGCAGATAAGATGTTGTGCAACCTGCTGTATGCTTTCTTAGCCGTGATTGGTCAGTATTTGCAGGCCTGGGGCCGGAAGGCGGAGGGTCCAGGAAAAAGGGTGGTTCTCCATGGGAGCTTTCATCCACTGAGTAGAGTTACTGGAGGTGCATTGCAAAACAGATGATGCAAGCAGACACTGGAGTTCAGAAGTGAGCAAATCTGGTGTAACATCTTACAGCTGCTAGAGTCACTTCAGTCAAAGCAAACTCTTCTACTGATGAAGGGACTTGTTTCTTGTATATGTAATTTTGAAATTAAGTACCATGCATTAAACATTTCGGACACAGCCCTAATATTACTGTGTGTTTGATGTGAATGTCACAATAATAAAATGTCCTACCGAGCAATATGTCCTTGATAACGTCAATGATAACGTCGTATAAAAAAAACTCAACAACAACAATAAAACCACCCGGCTAATATGTTGTACAACAAGAGATTTCTAGGTGTCTTGTAGCAGATTTTCTGTCACTTGTGGTATACATGGATAGGACTTGTTCTTCCAGTAAATGCCACAAATGCATACATAAAAGCCAACGCTTTTATCTCTTTGTCATCTTAAGCCATTCATGAACAGTTTCTCCATTTTGGTTTGATTCATCATGCTGGTAAAAGGGAATAATGTTACCATGAAGGTCTGCAGGTGGTCTATGACAAGGTTTAGGTGTTACGGGTCAAAGTACCATCCACATGAATGCAACACTAATTTTCAGTGCATCCGGAAAGTACTCACATCACTTCCTGAGGGTTTAAACTGAGAAAAAAAATTAAAACTGAGCTCAAAATTGAGCTCAGGTGCCTCCTGTTGTCCCTGATCATCCTTGAGATTTTTCTACAGCTTAGTTGGAGTCTACCAATGGAAAAAACAAAAATGTCCCCACACACTGCTCTCCGGGTGCCTGTAATGGCTGCCCACTGCTCACTAAGGGTGATGGGTTTAATGCAGAGGACACATTTCACTGTGTGCAACATGTTCTGTGCTGCTGTGTAGCTCAATGACAATCACTTCACTTAAAAACAGTTAGTTGGAGATGATTTGGAAAGGCACACACTTGTTTATATGCAGTTGACAGTTCACGTCAGAGCAAAAAAACAAGCATGAAGTCAAAGGAATTGTCTGTAGACCTCCGAGACAGGATTGTCTCGAGGCACAGGTATAGGGAAGGATACAGAAAATTCTGCTGCTTTGAAGATCCCAATAATCACAGTTGCCTCCATAATCCGTACGTGGAAGAAGTTCAAAACCACCAGGACTCTTCTTAGCGCTGGCCGGCCACCTAAACTTGGCGACCAGGGCTGAAGGGCCTTAGTTAGAGAGGTGACCAAGAACTTGATGGTCATTCTGTCACAGCTCCAGAGATCCTCTGTGGATAGAGGAGATCCTTCTAGAAGGAACCATCTCTGGTAGAGTGGACAGATGAAAGCCACTCCTTTGTAAAAGGCACATGGCAATCCATCTGGAGTTTGCCAAAAGGCACCTGAAGAACAATCAGACCATGATAGGCAATATTCTGTGGTCTGATAAGACAAAAACTGAATACTTTAGTATGAATGCCATTGTGTCACATTTGGAGGAAACCAGGCACCGCTCATCACCACGGGGTAGTGGTGGCCTAGCGGTTAACGAAGCGGCCCCGTAATCAGAAGGTTGGCTGTGTGAATTCTTTACTTCATTTAGCAGACGCTTTTATCCAAAGCGACTTACAAGAGGAAGACACCAGCAATTCTCGTTCGAGTTCTATAGAATTTTGAGTTTACAAACTAAGAGCCCTGATAAGGCTCAACTTGTCAGCAAAGAGCATGCTCAGAGATTGTTAAGTGCTAGACGAAGAAAAATTATAATTTGTGCAATGTGTACGCATGTGCGTGTTAGATTTGTCTGTAATACTTTTTGAACAAGAGGGTTTTCACCTGCTTCTTAAAAGTGGTGGTAGTCTCGGCTAGTCGTGTGGAGGAGGGCAGGTTGTTCCACCAGCCAGGGACAACAACGGAGAACAGAGATCCCAGACCGGAGTAACCCCTTTTCAGACTGGATTGTGACAGGAGAGAGGTAAGAAGAGGTGTAACATGGGTGTATTTTGGCTGATTGAAGATGAGACGGGCTGCCATATTTTGAATATTTTGAATTCCTCACACACTGCTCCCCGGGAGCCTGTCATGACTGCCCACTGCTCATTCAGGGTGATGGGTTAAATGCAGAGGACAAATTTCACTGTTTGCACCATGTGCTGTGCTGCTGTGTGTATCACAAGTGACAATCACATCACTTTATCACTATCACTTTGTCACCAGGCTAATACTGTCCCTAAAGTGAAACATGTTGGAATAAGGCTGTAGCATAACAAAATGTGGAAAAAAGGAATGCGCTGTGAATACATTCTGGATGCACTGTACATTCACAACCCTTATCCAGAACAACTTTCAGGGACAGTCCCCCTGGAGACACTCATGGTTAAGTGTCTTGGTCAGGGACACAATGGTAGTAAGTGGGGTTTGAACCTGGGACTTTGGGGTCTTTTGGTTCATAGGTTGTTCTGGTTGTTTTGGTTTTTATTGACTGTTGTTACATCACTTTGCTTACAGCCCACAGTCTGCATACTTCTGTAGGAGAACCAACAGAACAGAACCATCTGTGACCACTGTAGCTTTCCACTTTATCGTTACCTTTTCTAATTGTTTAATAAATTAGCTTTGATTAGTTATTTACCCAATTAGCTACTGTGCAACATATGTGACCCACTCAGGTGCATCTATGCCAACTTCTAATGAGTTGCATCTTAATTATGGACCATAATAAAGGGGCAGTGGTGGCCTAGTGGTTAAGGAAGTGGCCCTGTAATCAGAAGGTTGCCTGTCAAGAAAGTGAAGTGAAAGTGATTAATTGACAACACAGAACAGCACCCAGTGCAGCAATGTTTTGAAGGAACCTTCTCAGATGCTTATAAATAGCTCCTGTGTCACTTTGATGATGCTTTCAGAACATCATCAACAGAGTGCCAAGTCACCTATGGATCCACCATAAAAAGGGATCACTAATGGAAATCAACAATAAATTACTCATCACCATAGGCAATCAAAGTAAGGTGGTTAGCAGCACAACGTGTTGGCTCTGTGCCCAACATTGTGGTTGGTGAATGGTGTTGATGACGTCATTTCCACGAATGACCCCTCACTCCCTTTAAAAGCTACAGACGCCGAAACGACGCATTCTGGGCAAACCTCATTGTGTGACTGGATAAAAGTGACTGTAATTCTGCACCACGACTAAATTTCGGACAGAGACGTCAGATAGAGTATCAGGGGTTCACTAAGACTTATTAAAAAAAATCATGTCAGGGGATTGGTTCATCATCCGGGTTTAACGCTGGATTATTTCTGCCTTTCTACCCATCAATATCAAAGTAAATATGACATGCATTCATTAACTGACTCCATCACTAGCATGCTAACTAGCTACAAGGTTAATGAGTGACATTTTGTGCACACAATGCTTTCGCGAAAGCATGGACTTGTTTTCACAGGAGATGCGCAACCAGCGGATAACATTTGTCATGACCACAAGGTGAAGTTGTTTCTGAATACTTATCAAAACCTAACTTACATTTACATTTACAGCATTTATCAGACGCCCTTATCCAGAGCGACTTCCAATCAGTAGTTACAGGGACAGTCTCCCTGGAGCAACTTAGGGTTAAGTGTCTTGCTCGGGGACACAATGGTAGTAAGTGGGATTTGAACCCGGGTCTCTCTGGTTCATAGGCGAGTGTGTTACCCACTAGGCTACTACCACCCTACCACCCAACTTAAATCAATCTATTCAAACAAAAACCTAAATAAAATTTTGATTTTAAAACATACAAGCTATCGTGTATTCACCAACTGACTCATCAGTAGCAGGCTAATTAATTAAAATAAGATTAATGAGTGGATACTGTGGTGCTACAGACTCATTTTTGTCCATGACCACGAGATGGCGCTTTTGTTTTGTTTCTGAGTACTTGAGTTATCAATGTTGAAATGATAATATTAAAACATACAAGCTAGAGCTCCATCTTGTGGTTATGGAAGACCTTTCCCATGTGTGCACCTACTAGGCACATTTTATGCTTCTTTGTAATGACAACGTAATAACTTTTTGTTATTGACAAAACACATTTTGTAGACGAAACGTCTTTCAGCTGTTGACAAATTGACATTTCTCAATTAAGTGATTTTCTTTGCTTTACAGATTCTGTCCACAAAGTGACAGGCGTTGATGTTTGGTGCACAAAATTAGCCCAAAACAAAATTATGGCTTCTTTCTTCTGTGTACTAAATCAAACGGGGGGTTTCATAATGTTGATTCATCATGATATCGTTCATTTCGTGTCATGGAATGTTTTTTGCGCATTTGGCGCCTCATAGCGCCCCGCCCTGCATCCAGTGTCCCCGAGTGGGAATAAGTGTGATAGTGAGTCAGTCTATTATTTTTAACGTTGTATATTGTGTTTCAGTGGGCCTTTACCATTCTAATGACGCATGGCCAGTTATGACCAGACTGATTATCCGAATATTATATGTAAAAAGGAAATAAAAATCTAATGGAGTGCTTTAATTCCTCGTGTGAGCTGACAGCAGGTTTTATTGTGCGGATCTCGATCCTATGAATAAGAGAGTTATTTAACCTGCGTCGGTCGGAATGGCCAGATGATCGTAAAACGTGAGAAAGTAGGGAGCGCGGCAGGGGAGGTCGGCGGAGAGTAGTAAGGAGGGAGAGGAGGAAGGAGGAAGGCGGTTCTCCGCGTCACTCGTTGGAAGCGAGAAGGGAAAACTGAGCGGCCGACGCCTTTATTTAAAAGGATTGGGATGGTTTCCACCCCCCCAGTTGCCGGAGGAGGACGTGGTTAGGGGGGAGTAGAACCTTTTCCGGCGAGGTTGGACAAGATTCTGCTCCAGCAAAAAAAAAAAAAAAAACTGTAACGCGCACGCGCCGTCCCGAGTCCGCGTACACGCGTTATTATAATTTCGCGCGCACGCGTAAAGGCGCCTGATGGACCTGCGTAACGCCTGGCGGTCTCGGTGGAAATGAGTGCTTTTTGTGTTCGGACGGGACGTCTGCGGAGGCCCGCGCTGATCCGCAACGTGCGTCGCTCCGCGGTCCCGTTTTACGCGCCACGCGTGGATCCGTGTGAGTGAGTTGCGCGGGGGAGGCGGGAGCAGCTCGGCTCGTTTGAATAAAAAAGGATTCACGCGCGTTGGAAGATTGTCCGGAGGAGGAGGAGGAGGAAGAGGAGGAGTGGGGCTGAGTTTCCATGTTAATGTCGACCGACGTCGCGTCGATCATGCTCCCCGCGTCCCGGCCGCTGATGGACCGGGACAGAGACCCGGACGCCATGGCGGGGGTGTCCGGCCCGTCCGCCCTGCGAGGCATGAAGCGCGGAGACCCGGAACCGGACGGCCTGGCGGCGGGGGCAGAGTGCAAGCGGCCCCGCATGGACGGAGCCGCGGTGGTGGCGGATCTGGGGCAGGTAAGATGCCGGATAACCAATGATTGGTTATTATAATTATTATCATTATTATTATGTCAGCAGTCACCTCCATAGTGGACGGGGATCAATACCAGCAAATCATTTTTTTCAAAAGTTCCCCTTCAAGACTCAAATATATTTAACTCCATTCTGTTGAAATATGGAAATATCATGGAAAAATAGGTTATGCCCTCGAAAAAGAAACCGACCAGTGATCTGGACATATGAAGACAGCCCGTGTTCCCAGGACCTCCCTGCCGCAGAGCCATCAGATCTTCCACGTTTCCACACCTAACCAGAAATGTTACCATCACACTGTTGTCCGTGATGAAGATGTCACTGTTGATGCTCGAACGTTACAGTTAGCTACAGGATTTAGTTTTGATATGATTTTGTATCTTAAATCACTGCATTTTTAAACTAGTGTATTATTTGAATGTGTTGTGTGTTTAATATTTGGATACTGCTGTTTCAGTATTATAACAATAGAGGAACATTAGCCTAATCGTGTATACTGATTTTTTATTCCACCTTAATTTTAAAATATTTGCAATTTAAAAATGTGACGTTCAGTGTTATAGTATATGAGCCTGAATCCCGTCATCTATCCACTAGGGGCAGTGTAATGTGTGCTAGGGGCAGTATAGGCGAATGCATGTGGCCACTCAGGGCAGTATAGGGGAATGCATGTGGCCACTAGGGGCAGTATAGGGCAATGCTTCTGACCACTAGGGGCGCTATAGGGAAATGCATCTGACCACTAGGGGCAGTATAAGGGAATGCACACGGTCAGTAGGGGCAGTATAGGGGCTGCTATGGGCAGCATAGGGGAATGAATGTGGGCACAGGGGTCAGTATAGGGGAATTCACACGGCCAGTAGAGGCAGTATAGGGGCTGATAGGGGCAGTATAGGGGAATGCATTTGGCCACTAGGGGCAGTATCGCAGAGTGTTCGCTGTTTTCAGTTGTTTAAATCAGTAATTCTACTCACACAGTTGAGAATATCAACAGCGGGCAGTTTATTGTAACCTGTGGTTAAAAGAGGGTACCTCTCAGGCCCCTGTAGTTCTCTGCAGTGGTCCATTCACCAGGAAGCAGAAGTGTCCATAGGTGCAAATCACATTGCATTATTCATCGGTCCACCAGGGTTAACCGATCCATCAACTCTGGAAATGCTGGCAGGATAATTGAGGGAATGTGTGCTGTAGAGTTCTCACATTCTAGGGAGTCTAATGGCTCGTTTTCATGCTCTAATGGCCCCCGAGGTTCTGCATAGCTTCCCTCCTTCGCTGCTGAACAGCAGGATGAAGGCCCGTAATACATTTAGACGGGCGGAGGTCTGCAGTGTTTGTACTGCGGTGAGAGGTGGTGCAGATCCAGCTCCAGCAGAGCCCAAAAAAGGTATTGATCTTGCACTGTGGATGCATTCTGGAAACAGGCCTGAGGCAGAGAGGGATGCAAGAATGGGGGAGGGGGCGTTAAAACAAGCACACAATTTACTGCATAGTGAATTCGCTGAGAGTTGGATGCGAAATAAAATTGCAACTGTCGAAACATCCCTAGTGTAGATCTCGGCCTCATCGCTCTTCATCTAATCTGATTTACCCTATCACTCACAGCAAAGAGGCTTTCTGTTGTGCTAACAGGATCTCAACTCATGTAGAAGTGGGCGTTATCCACTGTAATCTCTTATTACATTAATCCACCCGGGGGAGGGGATTAACACTGAGACACACGTTTGAAAAATCTGTATGTATTTGTATGTAATTCAAAATGAAGTAAGAAGGCTCTTTGTGCGCTCTGCTTATTCATTTTACAGAAAATGTTGAGTTGTGCAGAGAACGTTATGTTCTTGTTAGATCATGGTCACAAACACGTGGACGGCAGGGACTGGAATTATCGCTTTGTCTGTCATTTGCGTAACATTTTTAATATAATGTTTCATTAATAGATTTTTAATGGCTAAGGACCTGCGACACCAGGATAATTATAATGAAAGATCTTCAACAACCCTACTGGGGAAAAAACCTATTCTCAGTCAACCTAGTTACTGGTCTAGTTAATTTAGTTACTACTGATTAGGGGTGTTGAAATGAATCTCATAATCGATGGATCGCGATGCAGACAACGACTATTCCGCATCGATACCAGGCAGAACATAATTGATTATATCATAATGATGTTGCTTGTAGATTTTTTTTCCTGGCGAGGGCATGAGAGGCTCCAAATGAACGCCATTTTGGCACTTTGCAAACGCGCTTTGTAGCTGTTTAACGCTCATCAGGATTTTGTCGACCGAACTCTGGTGGATGCTTTCATTGTGGGCAAGTGGTGGCCAAGCGGGTAAGTTGTCGGGCGCGTAATCAGAAGGTTGCCGGTTTGAATCCACGAACCGCCAAGGTGCCACTGAGCAAAGCACTGCCCCCACACGCTGCTCCCCGGGCGCCTGTCATGGCTGCCCACTGATCACTAAGGGTGATGGTTAAAAGTAGAGGACACATTTCGTTGTGTCACCGTGTGCTGGGCTGCAGTGTTTCACAATGAAAATCTCTTAATTTGCTCCATTGACTAGAAAAAATGGTCTGCGCTCACCTGATGCCATGAATACCAGAAAAAAACAAGGTTCAGACATCCATGTGAAAGAGGCCTTAACTTAAACATAATGTGAAGTAATGTAGAAAAAATATGGGTTAAAGATTAGTTAAAACTCAGTGTCCACCATATGGTCACACTTTTGCCAAATGGCTCTGCAGTCGGACCATGTTCATCATCGGATTATTGTCATCCATTTTTCATCTTTATGTTGGATTATCGACCTTCTTTCCACATCCTTCTTGAACCGAAGTAGTTTTTTCCAGAGTTCAATCTTCAGATTCGCGAGAATAGAAATGGTGTCTTTCGGTGTCAGTTTCTCCCTCATGGATTAGTCCTAGATTAAAGAGGGCTTCAGTTTAATTCTCCAGTTAAATAGTCTAGAGCTTAATCCATGAATGGGAAACAGACCCTCAGTGCCTACAAATGGATACTGCAACAGGCCGTGAGGGATTGAGGTTTTGCTCACTCATAACCAAGCAGTTCCATCTAGTGGAGCTTCCGGAAATAATACTGACTAGACACCAGTTCCTTTCTAATAAAGAACAAATTTCAGATTTACAGAGGCATCATTCCCAAGTCTTGATCCTCGGTAAAGAGTGGTGATGACAGGTGTTCCCTTTCCCTGCTCACCCCTGTTCAGTTCCTCTCATTCAGGATGGACGCTGTGGTTGAGGGAAGCACCTTCTACGGAAACCAGTGGGTTCTGTTCCTCTGCCATCACAACCAATGGCTTCCAAACGTAATGGTTTAAGAAGCAGGCGGGTCATGGACCCCAAGAGGGTGCCACCAAATGCATATAAACCTGGATTTCCCACACGGTTATGTTATATGTTATGCCCTGAAGGTCATTTTCACCAGACACCAGAAATATAGTATAGCAGAATTGTCATCGTTATTGTGGACGATTGCTGGACTTTCTGTGATTCTCCGGTTCTGTGGTCCTATCAGCCTGGTTCCTCTGAAGTCACAGAGTGACATGACCACATCAGCTCTGCCGATGTAACTCGTTCCAAATTAGATCGATATTGACAAATCCTACTGAATTGGAAGCGTGTATGGCTGACATGAAGGGTGTCATTTCAGGTTCCTCCTTCATGGAAACTCCTGCATCAGACCTTCAGACATCCCTCTGTCCCTCTGTCACCATCTGTTGTCTGTTTTTTGTTAACCTGAAGTAGGGCTGCACGATTTGGGGAAAAAGTCATATTGCGATTATTGAGATCAATATTGCGATATGCGATTGCGATATGATAAAGGACACTTGCTTGTATATCAATGAAAAGTCGCATACTAATAGTGAAATGTTTAATTTCAAAGTGAAACATACAAAATACTTATAACATCCTGAAATGCCCAGTGCTTTCAAAATACAGTAAATCACAAAAAACTCTTTTACATTACTGTCGAACTACAAACCCTGGTAAGGCTAAACAACTGTTTTGATTATATTTGGCCATTATAAAATCCCGTATTATAGTTCTTACGTTTAACCAAAACGTTGTTTGGAGGCTGACTTGAACACAGGGATGCATAGATTTGCTAGCTTAGCTAAGGTTAAGATTTGTAAACTGAGGTGAATTTCTTTAGGAAACCTTCAAAATTTGAGAAAAGTTAACTAAACAGCTATGCATATCTTCGCTATCTTAACCTAGCTTAGCTAAGGTTAAGACTTATAAAACGGGATTTTAAAATGGCCAAATATGTTCAAAACAATTGTCCAGCCTTACCTATGAAATGTAATCCCCCGGGATCTGGTTTGGAGCGTACAGCGGTTTGTACAGCCCCAAGCAGCACAAGAGTGAGGCATTTTTATTCACTTCTCTCCATAGACATGTATATGCTTCACGCCACAGCAGAGCTTATCACAATATGGCGGCCACGTTGACGTACGATGCTGACATATGATATGTCTCTGAATCGAAAGTCATGTGACCAAACACATCACATCCGACTGAAGTGAGACTTCAGTCAGCTCGCAAACTTTGAGAGAATGGATCGGATATGTTGCCGATCCAATCCATATACTACTCATTTAAATTGCAGCTTTTTGCGTTCATGTAATCGTACAGACTGACATCGCGATTACGATTGCGATTAGATTAATTGTGCAGCACTAACCTGAAGCTTATCTCATTATCATCATTATCAATCCTTAGTAAACATTTTGATAATTCTGATGAAATCTAATGATTTTTATGGCAGTTGATACAGGAGTTTGTGTGTGTGTGTGTGCGTGTGTGTCATTAAACGCATGACCTTGTTCTGTGTGTGACTCAAGAGTGACTCTTCTTTCACTCTTCTTTTCACTTTTTCCGTCTGTCTGGCGTGTGAAGCTCCACCCAGCTCCTCACCACCTTCATTTCATCCCTCCTTCCTTCCTCTCCTGACGAGCGTCCACATTTCCTCGCTGGGTGGGGAACTCCAGGAATCTAGACACCACGCTGAGATAGCGGAATATAGTTCCATGCATAGGGGCTGTCATGCAGTTAGTGCACTTTGACCTTGTTTCTGTGCCTAGATGTGCCTTGCATTTCTATGTCTGAAACTGTAATATTATGTCCTGTGTAATTAATTAAACATTCAATGTGTTGCACTTAATGACCGTTCTACTCATGACAAGCACTAATGATACACATACACGGGGTTCAAAGGGTCAAAGGCTCTGTATTTACACAGAAGCTACTAATGTTGTGAATTCGTTAACTCTGTCATCACAAATAATCTTAGTTCTTGCTAATTCTAAGATGCTGTAGCATAACACGTCATGGTGATCCGTCCTATCTGATTTTCTATACATTTCTTATGCTTTTGATTGATTTGATTGTATCTGTCCCTGCTCTTCTTCTTGCACTGAGAGAGGAGGTCACAGGGCAGGCAGCCCTACTGGAGGAGGGTCGAATTAATTAAATTAGTGGCTTTTTTGCAGCAATTAACCAGAAGCCTGGGGCCCAGCTGAGCAGGCATGTGATTGGGGCCGTGGGGGGTTGTGGGAAACGTAATTGAGCCATTTTCACCTACACAGACATGGCTCAGATGGGCCAGCAGTCTGATGGTCATGTTCCTAAAATGCTTTTTTTCACCTTTTACAGAATAACGATCCCCTGGCAATGGGTTACCATGGATACCTGCCTCCGAGCCAGGTAGGAGTATGGTATTGTTGAAAATGAGTCTATTTATTTGCGTATTAAGTGCAAGATTATTAAACTTTAATTTTTATACTGCTGAATTATGATGCACTCATGATACCAAAAATGGTATCAATTTAATCAGCTCATTCACATATTTCATGTGTTGCCATACAGCAAAAAACATGATTTTAAAAAGTAGCTGTGATTTACAGTATTTTTGCTGTCCATAGTCTTTGTTGCCAGATTGGGTGTGTTCCCACCAGATGAGATGTTTTAAGTAAGCAGTCAGAATATCCGTGATGTAATGGTAGTTAATTGTGGATGTTTGAGCGTCCATGAAGGACTGGCTGTATTTAAATGGTTATTTGCCTGGACTGGAATCATGCTGGATAAATAATTTTATCAATAACTTTCATTCTTGACTACATATTTGAAAAAAGAGAGTTCAGCGCTTGGGACCCTTTGTACCGTAAAATTGCTGCCTCCTCTTTCCGAAGCAAAATAGGTCAGTAAAATAGCCCCATTCCCATATCCTGGGCCGTTTCATAATAGTGGTGACTAATTAATATTTACACCCCACACCATGCCCTCGCGAAATGTTGGGAAGAGGAGAGTCCCCACCCCCCTCCTCTACCACACCATAGGATCTGGCACAGTGAGGCCTGCAAAGCAGTATGATATATATAAGAGATTATGTATATATTATATATGATAGAGATAGATGCTACTAGTCAAAGGCTTGGACTCATCTACGGGTCTTGCATATCTATGGGTCTTGCATTTTTTTAGCATTATACAACAAAACTGAAGACACAGGACTATGACGTAACACGTGAGGTTATGTAAAAAAAAATAAAAAATAGCACACAAGGTACAAAGAACGTGAGAGTCTCTCCAAATCAGGGAGCTTTTGCTGTGATGGCAGCATTTCACACTCCTGTCTTTTCTCCACCACCTAAAGTCAGACAACAAGGACAGTTTCCAATAGTCCTGAAGGTTCATGCTGAACACTTTCTTATCATTCACTCATGTTAATGAGCATCTCATCAAGCGACTTTTGATGACGACAATACTGAAACAAGTCGGCGACTCTGAAAAAACAGATTCATCAAAAGGGATTCATCAAACAACTTAATTTTCTCTTGCTACAAAAAATACTAAATATGTTTCCTGCATTCGTTTCTCAAAATGGCTCCATCTTTGACTCTATTATCACCACAGAGTACGTATGTCATAGTTTTTGCCTGGTAGTGTATACAGAATAATTCTGAATTCCAGATTTCCTGTCCTGTAAAGGTGACCTTAGTTGAATCACACAGATCCATAGTTTATATAGGAGCTGATGCATCTATAGGCTATACAGGGCAAACCCAAGGTTACTCACTGGAATGGAAACTGGATTCATAGTGGGAATGGGGATTACCTTATATAGTATTCCTGTAAACGTAGAGCATTTCATTGTTTAGGCCCCGTGTCGTGCCCTTGGGAGCTCTTCCTTTCTTAGCATTTCCCCTCCATGCAGCAGGGCCTCTGACTCAAGCTCATCTACATCACGTTCTCAGATCAGATAAGACCACCTGCTGTATTCAAGCATGTAAGCAGAGGAAAAGGAAGCTGACCAGTATTCCCTCAATAGCTGGACGAGCAGGGGAACATTGTGCTGTATTACTATTGCTTGCCTGTGCAGACTGTAACACAGCAGGGATGTGATGTTGTCAAATGAATAATGTGACTCACGTAAAATCATAGAGATCTACAAATTATAGTTGAGCTGCTAAGTGCAAGCATGTTTGCATTGAACTTGAGCTCAACAAACCCGCCTCCACTACACAATACTGGAGACTGTGGAAATGACAAGGGCCTGAAATTAGATTATAATCCTTTCCCACAAGTGGGAAATTTGCATAGTCATGGTGGAAAGTGGACAGTAGAAGATAAGAGTAGCATAAATAAATAGTATAAAAAGTATATCTTAAAAACATTATAACATTTAAATATGTATGAGACTATTTAAAAAATATAAATGTATTTGTGAATATGTAAAGGATATATACATGCATTGGACATAAGAAACTACCATGAAGTATTAGATGTGTGTGAGTGTGTTAGTCTGTATATGTGTGTGCAAGGCCTTTGTTGTAAAGACAGCGGCTGGAAGGAAAGACGATTCACGATGTAGGAGCCTGCCAATGAAGGAGCTGCTCAGTGCTGTCAGAGTCTCCAACATGGTGTGGGAGATGGTATCCAGCATGGATGCCAGCTTACTTTGACTCGCTGCCTCCTCTGTGTCCAGAGAGCATCCTAGAACAGAACTGGCCCTCTGGATCAGCCTGTTCAGTCTCTTTCTGTCACCTGCAAACCGCACCGGTAAAAAAGGGCAGATGCCACCACAGATTCATAGAAGTTATTTAGGAGTGGCCCCTGCACTCCAAAGGGGCTGAGCCTCTACAGCAGGTACAGCATGCTCTGACCTTTTTTGTAGATTGCATTAGTAAAAAGGAGTCCAGTCCATTTTATTATTTTAATATGCAAAGTTATGACCATAACCTGCCCTTGCATCTTCACAAACCGTTTTTAAATGTGCAATGTGTACAATTTGGTCACCAGCCAATTAATGTGATAGGGGGCAGCATTTTACCATAAATTTTAAATAAAAATGTCCCCCCCTGGCTACATACTACAAATAAACATTCTACATCCTAGTTTTTGTATAAAAAGTGTCTATTGTTCCAGTCTCTGCCACCCATCTTATTTTCAGCCTTTTTTCTGCCAATCAGAGTGTGTCTTATTAAACATAGGGTCATATGGTTGTAAAAGGGAGTCTAATAACCAATCTGGGTGCCCCCACCCCAACAAGCATTCAAGTAATTCAACCATTTCAACACTGAACTGAAATATGCCTTCATTATATCACAGTTTTACATTTTCCTCAACCCGTCAGGTCAAAACCACATCATTGACATATCAGAACCCACATGAATACAGTGACTAACGTCCTGCTGCGGCTCTCTCAGCAGACCAGAGGTGGCCTGTGGCAGAATAAATGCTAAAAGACGGCACACGGCGGAGAGCAAGGTCTCACCACAAGAGACGAGCGAGGAACACTCTGCTGGTGTCGCAATCCACTGCAGCTTACTCACCTAGTTAGATAAAGGGAACAGAGGGAGTATGGGAGGGAGGGGAAGAAATGTGGTGAGCAGGAAGACAGACGGGCAGAGACAGTGGGAGGGAGTGGGAGATGACGACAGGGCGAGGGCGCTGCACTGGAGCAGGAGGTTTGGGTTAGAGGGAACGAGTGGAGTGGGAGAAAAGAGAGAGTGACTGGGATAGAGGGAGCCGGGAGGAGGGAGGGGAATGGAGCAGCACTCGGAACGACATTAGCAGAAAAGAGAGGGAGATTTTGAATCTGCGAGGGACAAGTGGCAACTCTTGACGAAGCACACAAGGTGACCGTGCTCGGTCCGAGAAAAAGAGAAGGGTAACCAGTTGTGCTTGGGTCCGACTATGATGATGGGCCTGTACTATCCTTCTTCTGTGTGGTCGGTAAGTCCTTAATGACTTAAAGGTTTCAGGGTACATCATTTAGCATGAAATGGTGTGAGGTCGACCAGCCGCATTGTAACATCGTTTGGTTTAATTGCATGCATTTGTAAAAGGTGGGGGTATTGCTGGGCATGTTTATCTGTGCCGTGAAAATGCCCCGGGCGCAGTGCAGCTGCTCGGAATGTGTTGCGTTAAAGTGAGGTAGTATAAGAGCGTGCTAAGCTGCGTGTTTTAATCAAAGATTAAAAAATGGCCATTCTGCATACTCTGCCTGGGTGTGTGTGCTAGTGAAAGGGGCCGGTGGGGGTGGCACGAACAGCCACGTTGACAGACAGGCCTGGACTCCTCGCCTGCTGAGTGCACGCACACTTGCACGCTCATGACTTAAGGCAAAAGGGACTGGGGGGCGGGTAGGAGGGAGGAGGTAAAGCGAGTCTTTGTTGTGGCCCAGCTGTCGCTGTAATTCCTGCCTCGTCCCGTGAGCGAAAGGGGCAGGTGCCAAGGAACAGTTGTTACTTTTCCCCCTCCCTTGCCCTCCCGTGTCTACACATTGCTCACTTGTCTGTCCCTGCTACTGTCAACAGCTCTAGTGGTTCTGCCTACCTTTACACCCCTTACCCTCTTCCCAGTCGTACCTTTTGGATCCCTGCTGTCCTTACCGTTTTGACCTCCCCCCGCCGCCTGCGCTCCTCCCGGTCCTTCTCCCTGGGGCTCCCAGCAGCTGTTTTCTGTTTTTCTTTAAAACTAGAGGGGGAGGAGGAGAATGGAGGTACTGGGCAAGCGGTATGGAAGAACGAAGTCACAGCGTAAAGGTGACAAACGACACCTCGACTGACCAAACTCTTGGGTATAATTTTTTTAAAAGATGGACTGCACTGATCGCAGCGGCCCATATCTAGACGGTACGAGGTGTGTGCAAGGAATTAGGTTGCAGTAGTATGGCTAGTGCTGAGTTGGCTCTTTCTGCAGCCTTTACCCAGAATAAAGTAAAGCGTGTACGCTCTGTGTGAATGCAGTCATATGGGAAATAATGGCTACAGTTGAACACTAAAGCAACACCCTTCGAATAGGAGTTTGCGTTATATTAATATTTAGCCAACACCGTTTTACAAAGACTGAATGTACAGCTGGCACCCACTTCTACACAAGAACCTTAATGACAAGCTTTAATGTGGGACACTGAAAAGAACAGTTTGTCTCTGTGGCATTCTTGCACAACTCAACAGAATAAGACGGTTAATAAGACGGGCAGATTTCTTGTAGCTGAATAGCCTCGCAGACGTTTTTTCTCATTCTTTCTGACAAATGTGACTGATCAGAGTGTACATCTGGCTGTGCTGTGGATATGTCTTCATGAACTGTTATGCAACTGTAGGGTTTTTGCACAGAGGCTGTGTGTGCTAAGCTAACTACAGAGGGAGAGATGGAGGTCTGTTCAAATATTTGGAGAACCCCGCCCAAACGCGCACCCTTAGGGAAGGGTGGGACATCTACCTGCAACATGCTGAAGTTGCTCAAGAGGATATGAGTTGCACAAAATTCAGTCATGTGCAGGTTATTATGTATCATTATAAATGCACATGTTTGGCAAATTACAAATAATAAACACACTTTATCATGTTTAGTGAGGGTTGGATGATAAATTAATATAGCAATAAATCTTCTAGTGGTGTGGTAGTACTATAGAGTATTTGTCCAGTGGCCAAATACCTTTTAAGCACATATTCTTGCATTAATAGAAGAATGAGATTCTATGACCAACTGGTCAATAATTCATTTTTTAGTCATATTGGCAGCAATATGATTAAAGTTACTCATCAATTGTTACATTGTCACACCTTATTATTGTAGTAGAATTTAAAAAAGTCATCCACTCTTGGAATGTCATAAATATGTATGTAATATTTTTTTTAAATCAAGTGCATTATTTTTATTTCCAAAAAACATGCTTATATGTAAATGATAATATTCAGATTCTTGATGCATGGTGGGCTGTGGTGGGCTGTAGTTCTGTTCAGGGTGCGGCCCTGCCCTGTGGCCAATGTCCCCGGAGACACTCCCAAGTGTTTGGCATTTATCATTTATGAATATTTTACTGAAATATTAAAGAAATTGATTCAAATTCCCAGGTTTTGCAAGTCACATTTAGAATCGGATTTGGGCAACGTTTTCTGCTAAAACAGCTTGTCAGGGATTCTACCTGGCACCCCTTGGCTGTTTTTCCCTGCAGGGATTTCTGTTGCTATGTGTGGGTGCTCTCTCACAGGAGGTGCAGTCAGAGGTGTTAACCACGACATCCTCTCCATGCTGGGGAGGACAGTCCATAATGAATAAAAAAAACCTCACAGGTCTCCTGTATGCTTTCTTCATTGATGGTAACAAGAAAGCACGTTGTAAGTCGCTCTAGATAAGGCCCTCTGCCAAATGGCATAAATGTAAATGTAACATAAATCTGTGTCATCAGATGAAGTCACCAGTTAGGTTTCCTGGCCACAGTTCCATCATACTGGAGTGGTGGCTCCAGCTCGCTGTCCAGAACATGCATGGTATCACCTTTCTAATAGCCCTCTGAGTGATTCGTCTGGTGCTGGTGTGGAATTAGTCCGAGTCCGGTTCTGCTTGCTATTGACTTTTTGATCTTTTCGGTCCCACACTGAAGAGCCCTTGTGCTCATGTCAGTGTTTTCAGAGAGATTTATATGATTTATTACCGCGGCTTAGTTAAACTGTGTTCCAAACGAGACAAACCCGTTTCCTGGCCAGTGCTGAAGAACTGAGTGTTGGGTCTTAGTGCAGCATGTTGACTGTCTGCTCAGTGTTTGTTAAAGTAATAATGTTCACATGAAATATGTTAGCAGAACGGTGTAGAAGTGGTGTGGAGAACAGTGGTGTTACCTCAGTGGTTTTTATTCATCGTGTATGATGAAATGTTCTCAACAACCAAAAAAAAAAGACAAACCTAATTTTAACATTTCCAATCTGGCAACATTGAATCTGAACTTACGCGGCATAATACAAACATGAAATATTTTAGTGGAATGATTATAATTGGTTGAGGCTATACAGTCTATAAATGTATTAAAAATACGTCAGCATTAGGCTCTGAGGCGTGATTGGCAGCAGTCAGAAGGTCCCATCTGGGTTTTGCAAGTTGAGATGTTCATGCCGGGTCACGACACAGCGACGTCATCGTCACCAACGTTGTGTAAACGTTCTGTACTCGGGTATTTTATGAACGTGGAGAGAACAGAAGTTGTTCGGGGGAACATGTTGAGATGCTATTTGTTATCTATCTATCTTTTTATTATTTTTTTTTACATGCTACTCTTTTAGCTGGATGCTAACTGACCCGAGAGTAATACAGACACTACTTTTGTGCCTTTTGCTCTACTGAGCATTCAAGCTTATGAAAGCGTACACACACACACACACACACACACACATTTACACACACAAGATGATGCGCAAAAGAGCAAGACGTTTCACTGCCAAGCGTCTTTGTTTGATTAATTGTTGCATTTAACAAATGTTGTTATTATTGTTACCATAGTATACGTATAGTATATATAATATACTATAGTTTTAATTTTGTACTTCATCTTTATTCAGATGAAACAGCTGAACTCTGCAGGGTTCATAACCTCATTATTCAGAAATCCCCTCTACCGTTCCGTCCACTCTCTCTCTCTCTCTCTCTCTCTCTCCATCTTTCTCTCTGGCCCCCCCACCCCCCGTTGGACGAGTGAACACTACTACCTTGTAGGGTAGCGCTGCTCTGAATGCCCGTGGGCAGGAATGTGCGTCTGGCAGGTCACGGCCATGGCCGGGCTCCGTACCGATCGAACGCTGATCTTGGATGTGCCGTAGATCCTGGGTCCTGGGAGAGAACTTGAGACCTGCGTTCATACGGAGTGGAAATGAAGTAAAAAGTCCACTGCATTACAATAATAACAAATGTGCAGAAGAGGCGTCCTCTTTTCCGTATATTGAGATGAAATGTTGGTGTTAGGGTAAAAACCTTGTCTGCTCTAGCTGAGTGCGTATCAGCGCCTCGTTCTCTCAATAATTCATGCTCCGCTGCTGAATATTTCATGGCCGCCTGAATCCACTTGTCACTACAGGGACATGTTGGGGGGGGCGGGCAGGAGGGCGAAATCTAATCTCGCTTCCTCAGAGCAGCTTTTAGTAGTAACGCACACGTGCTCTCATTTCCATTCACAAACCTGTTCCAGAACCAGAACCCCCCTCCGACCCTGAACGCGTCTGTCTTTCCCGCGGCTGCAGGGCCCCCAGGAATCCATGAGTGGCCAGGAGGGGCTCTTGCCTGCAGCCTTCTCTACCTTTGCCCCTCCACCACCACCACCCCCGCCCCAGAACGGCCTGCCGCTGGAGTTTGGGGGCAGCTTGCTGCACATGGACGGCCCAGCAGGCATCAGTGCTTCTGCCCCCACCCAGAACACCAGCCAGGTGGGCGTAGAGGTCAAGTTCTTCAGATGTACAGAGACAGCTTCTGTAGATACCGATAACATGTCTTCTGCCCCAGCAGCCGGACGGGTCTCCACAGACGGAGGGTCAGTGTGGATCGGGGTCAGGGGTCACTGGTGGGGACGACAGCTTGGAGGATAAAGGGACCCCGAAGCGCCTGCACGTGTCTAACATCCCCTTCCGCTTCCGAGACCCTGACCTGCGGCAGATGTTTGGTGTATGTATGTTCCTCCGGAACTCCGCATTCTGTGTGTGTGGTTTAGTGGGGTGACACCACCCCCTGGTGTCCAACAGTGGACATAGCACATCTAGACTGTACATAATATTTACATTCATGTGGATACAGGAAAGGTTTCTAAAATGTGCACTAAGTCTTTCCTTTGCTCTTTTTATAGCAATTTGGGAAAATTTTAGATGTTGAGATCATATTCAACGAGAGGGGGTCAAAGGTGAGTCAGCCCATCATGTCTGCTTGATTAACAGCAGTTGATGAGTGAAATTTCTCTAATTACTGTTTAGATGCTGTTCTTGCACATAGTATAAAATAATCACACACACACACACACACACACATGCTCACATATAAGCAGGTTCTTTGACGGCCACCACCCACATGTTACTCAGGTCAGTAATCTGAGGTGCCAGGGTGACTCTGAAGATCTCGCCCGGAGCGCTTGCCATGAGTCAGTGTATTAGATCCGGCGTGACAGCGAGATAATGCTCCGGCGAAGACATCCATTGGGGATGGGGCTTGTTGTGTAACATTTAGCACCAGCGGTGAAATAAAGAAATGGCGGAAATGCATGAATTTTGGAATGCAGTTTATATAACATGAGTATAAATGACGTATTGAGAGTATTGAGCAGCTCAGTGCAGTCTGAGGGCAAAACACTTAAATGTTTAAATGAGTTATACAGTGCTTTTATACAGGCACTGTATAGGCACACTGAGTGCCATTTAAGGGCACTTTTAACTTTAAAGCCCAAGGCTAGGAACCGCTTCCTGTTGAACTCTATGTTTAAATTAATAATTAGAATGGATTTCTGACCTCCACATTAACTAAAAAAATCAATGGTCACAAAAGGTTCTTTTTGTTGCGTTGCGTTTAAATGATGTTTGAAACATCCTTTGTCTTGCATTAGCAGCCTCCTACGTGTCCACGCTTCTTCCTGCGCTTTCTGAAACCATAATTTCATGACCAGGCCAGGCAGAGCGGGTTTAGGCGCTTTTAGCTAGTGAGGTGGTGAAGTGAACAGAAGCTGTACAACATTTCGTCAAGTGTGCAGTCTTGACATTTGTCTTCTTAACTTTTGCAGGGCTTTGGGTTTGTGACGTTCGAGTTGAGCGCCGATGCCGAGAAGGCCCGCGAGCGGTTGCATGGCACCGTTGTGGAAGGTCGCAAGATAGAGGTAAGTCTTTGATTTCCGCTGGAGCTGAATGTTCTCGGAGATCTTGTAAGACCTTGGCACCCAACTCGGTCCATGAACGTAATTGCATGGAGTGTATTGAGTACCAACGACTTGTCAGTGGGCCACAGAGTTGAAGTGACACACTGGTTCCATTCTTTTTTCAATGTGTTCGGTTTGTTCAAGCATGTTCGGTAGGCTGCCGGAAGGGAGGACCAAGCATGCTGACATTGATGCAGTTAGCCGTTCGTCACATGCCCTCACTCATGCTCTCCTCCCTGGTATCTTTTGGTGCACTTCCATGGGAATGTCTTTTCCACATAAAAAGGCACGTTTGAAATCCAAAAAAATATATGTGGAGGTTGCTTAAACTTCTAGACAGAGAAACACCCTGTACATGAATAAAAGCATTGGTGGGTCTCCGGAATGACCAGTGACTGTGCCATATGTGGAGATGAAGCATGGAGCCCTGTCTGGTCTGTCTTCTGTGCATGAGGTTGGGAATCCCCTCTTGCTTGAACAGATACCCAAAATGCTGATGTTGATTTCGTGTCTGTCGGGCTGTATGGGTTGAATGCCGTGTTTGACCAACGTCACCACTCGCGTGCTCCTGTGTGTCGACCTCTCCACCGAATCAGCTGTTGCGTTTGGCAGTGAGTGTTCGAGGAGTCTGGGGAATGTCTGCATGGAGACTAGTTAGGATGGTGGTTGTGTTTGTTGGATGAGGCCAGACTTGGGAACCAGAACTGGCTTTTGTGGTCCTTGTCGGGTTGCTTTTTAACGACATTCACTATTCCCAGCGATTGCTGATATTTTAACCGTCACTTCCTTGCATGGCCGCCAGAATTTCTTTTAGTGTCCAAGAGAGTTTTTTTTTAAGAGTTTTCCCCCCAGATAATCTTGCATGGCTTCAAGTATATGGCTTTTGTACCAGTAGACATGTAAAACTTTTTTTTGCACCTTCACCTGAATTTAGCTGTTTTTAGCTTTTGACTTTTTCTTTGTCTTTGGTTTGGTCATGGATTCTTACATTTTAATCGGAAAGCTCTGCTCTATTTGGTTCCTTATCTTTCTTGGCCAGTCTCAAATTTTCCATCTCCACCAATCCGTTTCTTTTTCTCATTTATAGACAGTGTCCAAACGGCCCCCCATTCTCATTCATGTAAATGACTGTAGGATGAATATATTTCCAGCTGTTAAATATTTTATGCTCCCATGGCCTCCATTCTTTTTTTTGAAACTATCACAGGCACCAGAAAGTAAAAAGTAAAAATGTTTTCTACACACCTCTTTAATGGTAGCTTTTGTTCATTCATCATATCTCCTTATTTGCTTAATTATTACATGTTGTGGGTTATTTATTTATAATTTCATATATTTAATTTCTTGAAATCCTTCTTTCTGTTCTCTTGATGACGTCTGTGATGTTGAAATTATCGTCAGTCTCCACGGTAACTACTCGTGCGCCTTCACGCCGTGTCCAGGCTGATGGTAAGTTGTGTACGTGCCAAGCGGCCGTATCCCTGAATGAACCTTGACCTCCTCCCCACACGACTCCGGCCTCTACGGGTGTTAGCATGGCTATGCTATAGTAGTCAGATCTCGGCATGACCGTATGCAAAGTCTGGGCTATTTTCCCGGAATAAGCTGTCGACATTTTTTTTTTTTTAAGTGCATGTCTTGTGCATTTAGTGTGAAGAAAAGATAAAAAGACATCTGCCCTCCTAATTATTTCACATCTACTCTTTTGTAGTCTTGTGTCCATCTAAAAGCCGAATTCAGCCGGAATGTCGATGGAAATACATGCTTTAATGATGAAGTGCTCACTGTGTAGCCTTCAGCGTGTCTAAAATGAAACGAACGAATTACATGCAACTAGTGTTGTTTTCGTCGACGAGTCCCATCCAGTCGACAGACATAGTCACACATTATTTCCATTTCAGAATGCTTCTCTGGTGGTGGGTTAGAAGGCTTGGAGAAAAAGACCTAGCGAACACACCCTTTACAATGAAGTGGAAATGAAACCTGTGTTGAAAAACACTGAGAGAAATGCGGCCACTGGAATGGATGTATGGTGTTCTCGAGTCTATATTCTAGCAAAAATAGAATGATAAGATAACCTTGTTTTAATTGTGAAATGGTTTATTTGGTTAAATATAATTGCATTACTAAAAAAAATACAATTCACGTTGACTAGTCAACTCAAACTTGACTAGACTAAAATGACTCTGGATGTAAGACTAATAAATACTAAAAATGAAGACATACGGCCAAAAACAACTATACATGAAACAAACAAGCTGCTTCCAAAATAGATTTTAGTCAGATCTCAGTAGCCTATGTATTTCTGTTACAAACATTTCTTCCGTAATGCTCAATTTATTTATTTAGGAGAGCAGAGGTAGAAATTCAGACTTCAGTTGAATGGATGAATGGACACTAATATTTTGTCTAATAGTGGTATAAACGTCTACGTTAATTTAACCAAAGGTGTCTGCATTTGTCAAAAGGAGGTTAGTTACAACTAACATCTCCATATGACTCTTAATATATTTCCCCCAAAGGCTGCTGGGATTTTACATATAAATGTCTGTGCTGGGCCCGGAGGAACATGAAAATCTTCTTTTTTAACATGGCAACCATTTTGCTTTTGTGTTTGCCCACCACTGGTGTCCTCCCTCCTTTTCTTCATTAGCCTCGTCCTCCTCCCTCATGGACATTAAATGTCACTTGTTCCTCCTCTCGCCTCATGATCATTAACAGTCCCTCGTTCCTTTGTAATGGCAGGAGTGATTAGGTTCTTGCTCGGAACACACCCCCCTCTCTTTAAGCTTCCATCAGCCCTGTCATTCGTAATGACTGTAACCCATCATCTCAGCCCATTTCTTCAGTCCCATAATTCCTCTGCTTGTCAGTGCAAACAAATGAGAGCTTGTCGGAATGATGGAGAAAACAATGGGCTGTGTGTGTGTGTGTGTGTGTGTGTGTGTGTGTGTGTGCGTGCGGATTGTAATGTATTTCGAGTTTCAGTGTGCAGAAAGTCATTTTGATAAGTATAACTAGGTTGAAGTGTGTTAAATCTGTATAAACACAATCTTCCTCATTATCTATATACTACTATCCAGCATCCATGCAGTTTTTCATTTTACCGGAAATAAAAAAAGAAACGCTTGATACCTTTACACTATGATACCTTTAAAAACATACCTTTTTAGTACTGAAACCAACAATTATAATTATTTTGCATTTTAAAATTCTTTGAACACATTGTATGAAGTGACTGTGATGCCCACCCCTTCAACCTTTGTGCATTAACCTGTACGGCATTTGGCAGAAGCTCTGATCCAGAGCAACATGCATAAGTGCTTTATGCATGTCTCCTATTATGGAGATATTTTTGACACTGTGATCCAGTCCCACAATGAGATTGCCACAGGACGCACTGTTTCGGTGTTAATGCAAATGAGGAGGAGAGAGGCGGAATGAGGAGGAGAGCGGCCAATAGAAGTTGAGGAGACATACGGGAGGTAACCTTTCCCTTTACGACGTCATAAGAGGACAAATTCCAGATCTGAGCTGCCGCTCTTTGAACGGCGAAGCAGAATGACCAAAGCGCTCTTTACACCTATCATCATTTCTAGCCTCTGCAGGACCATAGACAGGCTAGGGCATCGTATTAATGTTAAATAACTCCACAAACTGAACACTTCACGATAATGGACATTTAAAGATATCTTATCTTTCTCTATTTATTTTATATAAATATACGTAAGTATTAGAGAACTAAATAGTTCCTAATTTTTTCCTCATTTTTTTAAGGTTTCATTTGAAGATCTTATTGATTCAGCTGTTTTTAACATCTAGTGGAAGTTCATTTTGTATTTATATTTATTGAATATATCTGATGGCTTTATCCAGAGTGCCTTGCAGTAGTTACAGGGACAGTCCCCCCTAGAGACACTCAGGTTTAAGTGTCTTGCTCAGGGACACAATGGTAGTAAGTGGGGTTTGAACCTGTGTGTTCTGGTTCATAGGCGAGTGTGTTACTCACTAGGCTACTAGGTAAGCATCAGTATTTTGAATCTGATGTGGGGGCAGGTACAGGGGAGCAGTGGAGTGGAGTGGGATTTGGGAAGGTTGAAAACAAGTCATGGTGCAGCTTTCTGGATCAGCTGGAGAGGTCGGGTAGTGCTAAGAGGAAGACCAGGAGGGAGTTACCGTTTGAGATGACCGGTGTAGCCTGTGTTGAGAAAAATTGGACATTCTTCTAATGTTGTAGAGAAGGAACCGACATGGGTGAGGAGAGGAGATGTGCATCCTTTGAAGTTTTGGGCAATCTGGACACATTATGTTGTGAATTGTAGAGATGTAAAGTTATCATCTCAGGTATTTCCCACAAAAAAGCTGGTCAAATTAATACATAAAAAAAAAAACAATTCTATACCTTGCATTTTTTTTTCCATTTCTCTGTGCAAGGATTCCAGGAGTTTGACATTCCACCTATGTAGCTGATGAAGTTCTGATTCAGAACTGTAGTTTGGTTGTGATGAAGCTGCAGATCCACACCCGCACTCGAGATGGGAACGTGACTCTGAATTGCGTGACTGTTCCGTGCTCGTCTACATGATCAGGGACGTTTCATGATGAGGGGATGCCTTGCAGATGTCTTTTCTCCCGTCTGTGTTGTGGTTCCTGCTCTTGTCCATGTCCTCCTCCCTCCACATCCTTCATTCGGACTCCACAAGTACGGAGGCCTGCAGAATGGCGAATGGTTGGAATGACACTTGCTGATTGGCTTCTGCTTGTTTTTTTACTTTTTACTTACTTTCTGGTTATGGGACAATTTTTTTCTGTTTCTTATTTCCCCTCCTTATCCCCACTGCTGCTGTGTTTCTGCTCAATTTCAGTTGTGCAAGCAGCTCAATGTGATTTAGATGCACCATCATAGCCCTGAGACTCATCTGGCAAAGAATGAACCTGATCAGCGTTACTGTAGCTCCAAATCTGCAGGGTAGTTCATGATTCCGACGAAGGTCCTTCTTCTGCTCTCCAGGTGAACAATGCTACGGCCAGGGTGATGACCAACAAAAAGTTGCTGAGTCCGTACACTAACGGGGAGGGTCTCGCGGCGCTCCCCTATGGTAAGACTTCTTGCTGAGTCGTGTGTGTGTGTGTGTGTGTGTGTGCGCGTTCGTGACCTGATGCTGTCTCTCGGTCTCTCCCCCTCTAGCTGGGTGGAAGTTGAGTCCTGTGGTGAGTGGGGTCTACAGTCCAGAGATCTACACAGGTGAGACTCTCGGTATGTTCCACAGGCATTTTCATTCTTTCTCCCCTGCTCACTGCACATTTATTCTTTTGATTTAATGAACGTAACGGACTTTTTATGCGGCGATTTTGGAATTTTGCAACCGGCAGAAATGAAGCGGCCTTTAGAAACGGTCGCCTGGCGTGTCACCCGTACTGACCCCATCTCTCAGTTCCAGGCTTCTCGTACCCTGCGGCGGCCGCTGCTGCTGCCGCCGCCACCACTGCGGCTTCTCTTCGGGGGGCTCATCTGAGGGGGCGTGGCCGACCCTTGTTTGGCGCGGTTCGGGCGGCGGTGCCCCAGCCTGCCATCCCTGCTTATCCCGGGTATGCCTGGTTATTCAGCAACGTCCAGGCTCTGTCCAGAGCGCCACTGCAACTGTTTATTCCTTAAACCCTGGCCTGCAGTAGCCATGAGCTGAAAATGCTGTTAAACGTGTGTGTGTGTGAGTGTGTGTGTGTGTGTGTTTCTGCCTTGACTGATTTTTAATCCAATGGCGCATGAGCTCAACACGTTTTGTGCACAATTTGGCTGCGGTCCTGAAATGCCATTTCCACGGCTGTGATTGAATTATATTTGGCTTTTATTGCAGGTTTGTCTTTCATGCGAAGTGGAAGTGGCATTTTATTCTGAGCTCTGCATGTGTGTGTAATAATCTCCATCTCTTCTCTCTCTTCCTCCCTCTTTCCTCTCTGCAATCGTCCTGCACCACTTCCCTCGCTTTTAAAACATCCACATGGTGGCGCCCTTTTCCTTCTCTTCTTCCCCTCTTCATCCTGGTCCTCACTCAGCATGGTGTATCAGGAGGGCTTTTACGGTGCTGCAGACCTCTATGTAAGTAAAGATCTTCCCCTAATTCCTCTCCTCCCACCTCACAGCCCGTCTTTGACCATTCCAACACTGTGTGTGTGTGTTCAGATGATTTTTCTCTCTCTCTCTGTAGAGTGTGTGTGCAGATGATCATTAGCTCTCTCTTCTCTCTGTAGAGTGTGTGTGTGCAGATGATCATCAGCTCTCTCTCTGTATAGTGTGTGTGTGTGCAGATGATCATTAGCTCTCTCTCCCTCTCTCTCTCTATCTCTTCCCTCTGTAGATTAGTGTTTCAGGACTCTATGATTAGTACCAGTGTATCACAGGTAGGGCGATTTTGAGACTCTGAGCAGCAGCGAGTGTCTCTACTGCCTCCTTCTCCTTTAACCCACTGCTGTCTCACATGGGTGACGTGTGGAAGGGGTAGAACTTGATAAAGAACTGACAATGGTTCTGCAATGTTCCTAACGTAGCTTTGACAGCGAGAGAAGGTCATGACCTTCGTTAGTGTCCTGCCACCTGTGGTGCAGACATCTAGATACCAGCAGGTCACTGGCACATGAGCACTGAGTGACAGTCAGAGCAGGATTCATGATGCCCAGATGATGTACCCCTTCCTGATATCTCCCTCTGTCTGGTTGACCTGTGGCATGTTAATCACACATACTTACACATGAGCACGTTTGTCTGGGAGTTGGGTAATGTATCAGTGTTTGATATTGTGTCAGACGGGATTTAACGGTTCTTTGCCGTGTCCGTGTTGCTCAGAATGTGCATCTGAGGCGCTGCGTCCTTCTAAAGCTCCTCTTAAAGCTCAAGTGCCTTTCAGAGGAGCAAACAAATCAAGATTTTCAAATTATGCTTTAAAAAAAATTTCCCCTAAGTTGCACTGTGCACAAAAAACAGGAAATTGTTTGTAGTGTCTCATTTAAAATCATTCATATTAAAATAATTCTTCACAAAATACCACATAACACAAAATAATTACCAGTTAAGCTCAGGTCAGTTTCCCTTGCGCTTCATCCCAGATCCCAACTCCGAAGCTCCTTCCGAGAGTATCAAGGAGAACATCTCCAGCACCTCCACTTGTTTTGTTCATTCTCTGTGACTGTAGTTAAGGATTAGGGACATATGTTGACTGATAAAACAAGACACTTGCTTTTAGTTTTTCATTGGCGTCCCGTCAACAGGGAGAGGCTTCTGGAAGTGCCTCCCGATCAGAGGACACGTGCACCGGCATCCAACGCTCAAAAACTTCCTCAGGATTGGTCAGAGTATCCCCATTCCTGCAACACTTGGCCAAACACCTCTTGTGCCTTAACTTTTGCTCTGGCAGCTGCTTTTGCTGCAGTCCTTTTGGCCTGTCTAGAGTTGAATCTGGAGAACCTTCATAAAGCATCTCCTCCAACCTTGACTGCCACCAACTGTTTTTTGACCACAGTTTTTAGCATCTGCCTCTTCAGTTGAGCCCATGAATGTTCAGACTAAATGTCCCCAACTCTTCTGCAGACTTTTTCTTGGACCTCCTCTTGCACAGTGGGCTCTGACAATCTTTTCCAAAAGATCCTCACAGTTCACTTGGGTCTCCACTCAAGGCAACAAGTCCAAATCACCATCAGGTGGAAATTAGTTGACCGCCTGCCCTCGCTTCAACGGAGGCCCACAATCCCCATCTAAACAGCACGATATGGCGATAGTCCATTGATGGTGGAGTAATTCTACTTTTACAATAATTTTTCTGATATAACTTACCCAATTCCTAAGGTTTCTTTTAATGTCATTTACCTTCACTTTATATTTTTCTTTCTGTTTTGTCCTTTTGATATGTCTTCTTATTTTTCTGCTCATCTCAGATCATCATTTCCTGAATTTCTTGATGAAGCCTTTCCTTGCTGTGTGTGAAGAAATGTATTGACTTGATTTGGTTGGTTGTGTGTGTCTGGCAGCATTATCCTGATATTGAGTTTTGGGATGCATGCTGGTGGTGTGTGTATGTGTGTATGTTAGTATGTGGAAGGTAGCACTGATCTGGACTAAAATCACTGTTTGCTTCTACCTCCATGACCAGAAATCATGAATGTTGTATGTCACATGTGTCAAGCTTGCGGTCCGTGGGCCACATCCCGCAAAATCACATTATATAGATATATTAGTATGGCCCGGCGAAGTGCTGATGACACACAATCCCATAAATCATTGTGCACTTTGCTGACAAACTGAGTGTGATACACCCTGAGTTCGCACGGTGCTTTGGTGACTTTGAAGCACCAAAAACAATTTTGAGCTGCTTTACAACCCATTTGCCGTCAACATGGAAACTGCTCCTATAAAGATTCAGCTGCAATTTAAAGGTCGCTTTCGGCATGGCAACTGATGCACTGCATTATGGGATCTGTAGTTTGTGTGTTATCACCACTTCATATCGCTGGGATCTGTAGATCTATATAAAGTGATCTCGCGGGATGTGGACCGTGGGCCACGAGTTTGACACCCTTGTTGTACATCGTGGAGGTGGAGATGCACAGTGATGCCAATCAGCAGCTTCCCCTGAGTGATTTGCATCTGATGACTGACTGTCTCTCATTTCTTTTTCCTTGTTTCCTCATCTTCCTGTTCAACATGAAGTGAAAAACATTTAACCTAAACCACTTTTTTTTTTGTTTTTGTACTTGTCTTTCTCTGCTGTAGGGTGGTTATGCTGCGTATCGGTACGCTCAGCCTGCCGCTGTAACTGGACCTGCGGCAGCAGCAGCAGCCGCCGCCGCCGCCGCTGCCTACAGCGACAGGTGAAGCTACATGGATGTTAATATCCTGGGCCACAGGAAATGAGAAATGAGCATTTCAGCAACCCATCATGAAATTTTGCACCGCACGAGACCCTACGTTATAACTGAGAGACAGTGAAAACGTGTGTTTGACAGCTGCAGCAGCCTCTTTGAGGAGGCTGGCAATGTTTATTACAAATTATTCTGCAGAAATTCTCCACTAATCAATAAGCAATTCCAACAATATCTTCAGTAATCAATAGGGCTATCAAAGTATTACGCATTGTGCAAGAAATTAATCATAATGAATCAACTAAAGTTTGCTATAACATTTAACAGAATCACAAATTGGCAGCCAATCAAATCCTTTGTTGTCAATTTACCTGTTCATTTTTTTATTACCGGTTAAGCAGCTATTTTGTCGCAAACAATATAATGCCAGACTGACCCATTTACTGCGGTAACTACTCACGTAACGATTTATCAGTTTATAATTAGTGGTCCTGTTTTTTTAGTTATGGACGAGTGTACGCAGCCGACCCATACCACGCAGCGTTGGCACCCGCAGCAGCGGCGTACGGCGTAGGAGCCATGGTGAGTCTCCACAACACAGAAACGCTCACTGTCGTTTCATAGTTCAGTTTTTGTGATGCGTTGTTGCTTTGTTGTTGGCAGGCCTCTCTGTACCGGGGAGGATACAGCAGATTTTCTCCGTATTGAAACTTTTGGATTGAAAGAGCTCCCCGTGTCACTTCAGAGTGGAACTGTGGACCTCATCCTTTGGATGAAACTTTATCAGATGCACATACAAAAAAAAAAAAAAGTATTTAATAAGAAACTGTTACTATCGGAATGCAAATGTTATAGTTTATGTGTTTTTAAGCAAGGACACCAGTCACCTCAGTTTCAACCAGAATGGCTGTTTTTTTATATATATATATATATATATATATATATATATATATTTGCACTGCTGCAAGTTCTACCATCTACCCTGAATGATCACCACTACACACATACGCACACACACACCAGACTCTCTTCTAAATCCCAGGATGGGAATACGCTGATGATGGATGAGAAGTGAACACCACACCGCTAAAGAGCTGAGAACAGCGAGTTTCTGTGCTTCCATGGAGACCAGTGGGAACTTCTCAGAATTTGAACTCCAACTGAAACACAACTCTGGAAAGAGAATCTTTTTTAAATTGTACATTTACCTCATGTTTTGTGCAAACCTTTAAAATGGAGTAGATCATAATATGCAATTAAATTAGGATTAGATCAAATAAATATAATAATTATAATTATTCATCATTTTAAAAATGAGATGAAAATGGCTCTTTAGACTTTTTCTTTATAAACTGTGATGTCTTTGTGAGGTAAAGACTGATTTTTAAAATGCATTAAAAGCCATAAATGTATAAACTGCAGCTCTGGACATGTTATTCGCTTTAAGATCTTTTTTTTATTCAAGTGTAGAATTCCAGATGTTCTGAGGATGCACGAGAAATGACTTCTGTCCATCAGAATGCAGAACTTTTTTGTTTGTCCCTTTTAAGCTTCCAGATTTCTTTATGACAGGTAGTGTAGCCATGTAATTATGGGAAAGCCATTATATATTTAAAATATAATGTCCTTATATCTAAATTATAATTTTCTCTGTTTGTTCCAATATTTTGTCATTTCATCAGCTTCAAATTTCTTTTGTTCTTGTCGCCTGAGGAGACTCTAGTTCAGACCTTTCTAAAGATCTTTCAGATCTTTCTCAGCCATATTTTCTGCTAGGGTGGGTGTAGAGTGGACATTCTCTGATGATGAATGAGATGATTTTTGATGTGTGTGTGGAGGTTTTTAGCTTTTTTTGTCATTTTGTGCATTCTATATACTATAGAGGTGAATTTTGATGTAAATTATTATCATGCTTATCATTAAGTGACGTGTGGTGTAAAATAAACCTTTTCTCCTCAGTGTTACAAAAAATAAATATCTCCATGTTCTCACTAATGAACTGCTGATACAATTCTAATGGCCACTTCATTCAGCTGTATATTCAGCTCTTCTCCTGCACCTTATTATTCAGTATACTGAGCATAAAAGTCTTTGTTTATGAAAAAATAGTTTTTTTATTTCATGATTTCTCTGTTAAAGATGATGCCATTTTCATTTTGTTACAGAATGTCCAGATAAACAATTTTTATAGACACTGTTTGCTGTGTTTGCGTTTTATTTTTTAGGATTGGCTTTGTTTTCTCCATTATTGAGATCAACAGAACCGTATTGATATGTGAACATGTTCATAAAGTACACACAAAAAACAGGTACATTTTTATGATCACGTCAGATTAATTCCAGAATATTCATTTTGTAGAGGGAATTGTTTCTGTTTGCTGTTGAATGGGGTCAGAAATGACCTTTCTGTGACCCCTTTAGTTGGATAATTTAAGTCAGGTAGATGTGAAACACTCCTATTGGCCTATCCTCTAGACTTTGAGACAAATCAGACCAGTCAGATGAAGATATGTGTCACGCTGGCTGGACATGGCGAGGAAGGAGGACGCATACGCACAATGTCACAGAACAGGGGTTTAATACACAATACACAGGACACAGGACGGGAAACATCACCACGCAATGACCCAACAGTGAACAGACACGAACAGGATAGTTTTATACAATGATACACAGGTGATAACAATCAGGGAACATAACACAGGACGAACGTGAAACTCTGGTCTGGACCCGGAGTATCCCCTGCCAGACCAGATCATGACAATATAACATGAAGAAGGCAACTTGAGTCATGTTATCATGGAAAAATATGCTTTTTATTTTTTCTCTAAAGGACCATTTGATGCTCATGGTGACACTATGGGAAACTACAAGAAAACTTTTGACTTGAAGATAAAAAAAATAGAAGTAGATAAATAAACTCTGATTATATGTGATCTTTTCTTAAACATTTGCGAAAATGACCGGGAGAGGGACCATCAGATCCCAACCCCACATAAATATGTTGCAAGTCCACATTGTGTGTTTCTGCGTCCAAATCCAGCGTGATTGAGTTTGAAGGGACGGGATGTTCAAGAGTGAAACTAGACTATTCCAAATTTTGCCAGGTCACTGAGCTCCATGTCACCAAAAGCCTCCCATGGACACACGACGGTGAAATCTGCAGGAGAAAAGCATAATCTTCATTCAATTCTTATTACTTACAAACAGCTGTTGCTATGGTGATGCTCAAATGCGACTCTAAATTAAGTTGAAAACGTCACCTGTGCCAAGTCCCTCCATTCCAGGGATGTCATCACCAAACCTGAGTGACACAAATGACAAAAACTTTAAATAACATCAGCACATAAAAACATTCAAACTTCAATTCAAACTTGATGCAGTCATCAACATTTAAACGCTTTCATCATAATCTGTTACGGCAACACCCATTCAAAAATTTGAATATATCTTCATATTCATAAAGGCCTTACCCTTTCTGACCAGGCCTGGGTGCCTTGCTCTTGAAGGTGCGAGTGGTCCTCTGCTTGAACCTGGGGGGTCCCTTCTTCTCCACAGGGGCAGCGACTCCGGTATCCATTACGACTGATGGCTGCAGGTCAGAAAGGTAGAGCCATTTATTCATCTGCCGCTGTTTCCCATATGATCTCCTCAAACCTAATTACTTCAGATTAATGTGTGTTTCTGACGGCCTTAATCCGGCCCATCAGTGTGGCTCCACCCCCAACCACACAAAGGCTAATATTAGGTCAGATTAGGTCAAATTCCGTTCAATCGCCTTTGTCTAATTCTGTCTAATTCACGTTCCCAGAATAACTCACATGTTTACTAAATGTTAGGTTCTAGACTGGCATCTCTAGAACATCACCACAATCTGACTTCTGTCCAAGAGAGTTTCTCTTAGCATGACCAGCCCATTTTTACTGGACTGGTCCAGCATGTGGACCATGTACATTCTGTACGGTTACACAGAACCAGTCCACACTCCAGAACATCTCTATGGATCTACACATCTTATGGTTCTAGACTCCCAAGGATCTGGTGTAAATAAGTACTATTTAGCACACAATGATTTCTCCCTGAGGTTAAGAATGTAGAATCTTATTCAGACATCTTCAACCTGAAGGTGTCTTTACATTCTACAAGATCTTTTTTCCATGTCCCTATCCACACCAGGGTTGCTGCTCAGAACCATGTTCTCGACCCAGTAACCTTCTAGAACTCTCTGTCTACCGCCTGTTACATCTCTACCTGCCTCTTTTTTACAGAACAGTAATGTGGAGAAGATGCAAGAAGATGCTTCTTACCTAGAATTGGTCCTGCTCCTCCTGGAAACAAGTGCAGAGATGCAAAACAAAGACGAGTGGAGAACTCCTCTCTCTTTCTGCAGTCTCTCTGTTCCACCTTCCTTCTGCCGCTCAGCACTTCCCTTTATACCCCCCAGGCTAATCCTGCTCTGATCATCTCCCTGTTAGTTCACATGTTTCTAAGCTCACGTCAGTGAGAAGGTGTATTTTAAGATGAACTCAGGCCAGGTTTAGTCAGCATGTCCTGACCAAGCACAGATCTTCCCATCAGGTCAGTTCAGGTGATACCAGTAGTATGAGTGCAGTATGAGTGTAGATGTAATCTTGGCTGCTCGCTGAACAACACATATCAAGTGTGAAAAAATTAGATACGTTTTAATGGAAGAAAAGGGCTGACAGCGTAAATTCATTTTAAAACAGGCAAGGCAAATTTGATTTATAGTGCACAAATTAATTCAATTTGAGGACAAATAAAATATAAATGGTTAGTCAAGAAAAAGAGCAGAAAAAATAAAACTAGTCTTATAAATGAAATGCCATAAGAAAATTAATGTAAAATAAATAAATAAACAAACAGCAACAACCTTTAAGTCATCTATCATGGGGTAGAGTGTTGAGGGTCTAGGGCGTTGGCTAAATGAGGCAGCGAGGAGACAAAAATAAACTTATACTGAGTCTTATACCTCATTGTCCACACAGTGAGTGTTGGCAAACTGATGGCAGTGGGTAAAAATCCATGGCAAAAAGCAAAAAGAAGCTGCCACGGCTACAGGGGGAGAGGGGTTGGCGACCCGAAAGCAGAAGAGGATGAGGTTGGTGTCCCGTGGAAAACACAGATGGTCATGTTGGACGCTTCATTGTTCACTTTTTGCTGCTCGCCTTTACCTTGTTTGTACTTTTCTTGATAACAAGTGCTTGTCTTCGCTTCTTGAACACCCCTGCTGGATACGAATGACACCAACCCACTGCTCCGACCCTGACCGCCCGATTGCTTCGGTCTCTGATCTGCCAGCCACTCCTGTGGATGACCAAGACTCTCTTACGATTCGCAGGTGGATATTCACCTCTCTGTCGACCAACCCCTTATACTGCGGACACATCCTTTTTAAAGGGTGTCAGAAAAGCTCACTATATTACATTATAATCAGCCCTCTGCTGTAACAAATCAAGTCCTTTACAACCTTTAACATTTTATACAGCCATACTAAACATGTATGAATAATGACATGCATAAATATATCTTATAACAGACAGGCCTTGTGAGGGTGCAGCCGTGCCACAGCGATCAGTAAGTAACATGTACACATGCAACCTCTTTCAATTAATAGCATTTGTTTTTACCCAATGAGGTGCCACTGAGCACCTATAGGCTTCTCATTGGCTTTTCCTGCTCTGATGATATTAATAACCTGCTAATTCAGCAGGTGACCATGATTGAATCCATCTCTATCCTCAATAGCCATCTCCATAATGCAGAAACGTAACGCTGTCAATTTATATTTCTGTTTTTGTGTTGTGTGACTTGTTGACAGACCTCTTGATACGCCCCATCAGTCAGTCGTGTACTAGATTAAAAGCAGTATATTAATTAAAATACCAGTGCTGTTTTTTATGGAAGCAATTTCCACAACCCTGTGTCTACAATCAGCTATCACTTCATTTGTCACAGTAACAACCTCCTAGATCCTAACCAGTCTGAGAAGCTACATGCGGCCAGATTGGCAAAACTGTCATCTGTACTTATTCTCCTCGACCTCTCTGCAGCATTTGACACTGTTAACCACAATACTCTCTTGTCTATCCTGAAGAGGCTTGGAATTCAGGGCTCAGCGAGGCAGTCGTTTGCTTCCTACCTTGATGAGCAATTTTACCAAGTGACTTGGAAAGGATCCACCTCTACCTCATGTAGACTCTCCACTGGTGTCCCTCAAGGCTCAGTACTCAGTCCTCTCCTTTTCTACCTCTACACGAGATCACTTGGTGAGGTTATTTCCTCACATGGATTATCCTACCACTGCTATGCCGATGACACAAATCATCTTCCCTTTTCCTCCCTCTGTCTAACTGACATCCGTCTAACTGACATCTCATATTGGATGGCAACCCATCACCTCAAACTCAATCCCACCAAAACTGAACTAATATTCATTCCAGCAGATTCTTCACCACATCAGGATCTTGCTATTTACCTGGACAACTCACAGCTCTCTCCTTCTAAAACAACTCCTTCTTGACTCACATAAGCAATCTTTCCTGCTTATGTAGATTCCTTCTCTACAATATCAGACGAATCCATCCTTATCTGTCAACACAGGCCACACAGATACTGGTTCAGTCCTTAGTAATCTCTAGTAATCTCATGACTGGACTACTGCAACTCCCTTCTAGCTGGTCTACCTCTATGTACCATCCGACATCTACAACTCATACAAAATGCAACAGCATGACTGATCTTCAACCTTCCCAAATTCTCCCGCACCACCCCTCTGCTATGTTCCCGCCACTGGCTCCCAGTAGCTGCATGCATCAGATTCAAAATACTGCACCTCGTATACTCCGAGCCTCCAGTACTGCTCGCCTGGTACCTCCATCTCTAAAGGTAAAAGGAAGACACTCGTTCTCCGACGTAAAGTACAGCCAGTGGGCGAGCAATCGCTTAAAGCACTGCTCTCACATGCTGGATGCCTTGCATAGCCCGTAGGGAATAACTAAACTCTCATGATGGCCAGTGGGATTGATGAAGCAGTGGGTTCCGATGGTGGACCAGGTTGGGGCTGTTGGCAGTGGGGCTGACAGTGAGGCCCCCATTCAAGCACCAGTCCAACTGACCAGGAGAGATGGGGGACATGTTGAAGTGATGATGGGGGTGATCAGTAAATGGATGGTCTCATGATGGGTGTCCGGGGGAGAGGTGGTTGGGGACAGTTTGGAGAGAGATGGGCCTGGAAAGCAGAGGCCGGCCATCCCCGGAAGGTCAGTGGTGGCTAGAGGGCCACATCGGTCATCGGTCACCCTTTTTCCCGACAGGGCGGGGCCAATAGCCTGGTGGTGAGTCATGGAGGCATAATGAGCACAGAGGGTCTCATGGTAGTGTGTTCCCATTTCGTGGGGGTGAGGGCCAAGTTGCATGGGTTCCCCTGGGTCCTCGTTGCAGGTGCCTATGATGGGGCTGACTGTGATGGGCCATGGGACTGAGGCCGTTAAGGCGTTGTAGACTGTGAGCAGGCCACTAGCCTGTACTGCATAACTAGGTGGTGGTCAATACAGTGTTTCATAGGAGAATGGTACTTCTGACCCTACTGACCATTTCATTTCGCATCTGGGGTACCACCAAGACAGGCCCTGGCATAGTTGGTACAGATGGGATGACATAGCCCCTTCACTATCAGGATGACAAGACACTGTTTGTGGGAGGCCTGTGGAAGATTCTGTGATTTGAGACTAGCTGGAGACTTTAGTTCCAAATGAAAGATTATTCTGGGAAGAGAAACTTTTTTAAACTGTAGATTTACCAACACCACGGGAGGACACACACAGACACCGTATACAAATAACCATGCGCACCTATACTCTGCAGACTCATGCTCACACACACCACGTTCACACACACACATAGTGACAATGACGGACCAAAAAGACCAGACCCAGAACACTAGTGCAGTTTAAATGACTACTTTAATGCACTGAAAGCCATATTTCTATGAACTGCAGCTCTGGACACGTTATTCGCTTTAAGATTCTTTTTTTTTCATGTGTTTTCATGTGAATCCCAGATATTCTGAGGAGGAACAAAGATGTCGGTCTGAACACAGAACTTTTCTTTTTTTTTCAGATTTATTTATGACAAGTAGTCGATCTTATATCATTATATCTAATATATAATTATTTTCGTTGTTGATTCCAATGTTTCATAAGCTTCAAATTTATTTTGTTCTTATTGCCTGTGGTGAGGCTCGTTCTGCATTTAAAGTTCCCTTTTGAAGTTTTTGAGTTTTCTGCCCAGGTTGGTGTAGAATGGACATTGTCTCCTCTCTGATGATGATTTAAATCATTTCCAATCTTTGTGTAAAGGTTTTTTGCATTTTAGAATTGTGAATTATGATGTGAATTATTATTATGCTATGAAGTAATGTGTGGTGTTAAGTAAACCTTTTTTCATTACATTTTTTATCATTATTGTACTCCTCAGTGTTACAAAAACAACATCCACATCCTCACTAATTAACTGTTTCACAATTATATAACATATAAAGGCTATAAGTTCTCTTCTCCTGCACCTTATTATTCAGTATACCGAGCATAGAAGAGTTTATGAATAAGTAGATTTTTCATGATTTCTCTGTCAAAGATTATGCCATTTTCATTTTTGTTAGTGAATGTCCAGATAAAATTGTTTCTAGACACTTTATGCTGTGGTTGTGTGTTTTTTTTAATCCCCATTATTACTATCAGATAAATTGCATCAAATGTGTAATCCAACACATGCTCATAAAAACAATTTTTATGTTTGCATGTAAAATTGATTTTGGAATATTTATTCTGTATAGGGAATTGTTTGTTTGCTGTTGAATGGAGTGAGGAATGTTATATGACCTTTCCGTGACCTTTTGAGTTGGCCATGAGAGAATTCATATTGGCCTATTCTCTGGACCAATCAGATGAAGATATGACATGAAGAGTTATCATGGAAAAATAAGTATTTTATTCATTTTTCTACAGGACAGTTTAGAAAAATAAAATTTATAAGTAGGGAAATAGAACTCTGATTATAGATTGTCTTCTCTTAAACAAACTTGTCTTGTCAAGATGACCGGACAGCATGAGAGGGAGCATCAGACCCCAACCCCACTTAATTATGTTGAAGTCGTTTAAAGTCCAGATTGTGTTTTTTGAGTCTGGATGCATCATCACTCACTTTGAAGGGACAGGGTGGTCAGGGGTGTAACTAAAGTATTCCATATTTTGCCAGGTCACTGAGCTCCATGTCACCAAAAGCCTCCCATGGGCACACAACGGTGAAATCTGCAGGAGAAAAGCATAACCTTCATTCAATTCTTAATACTAACAAACAGCTGTTGCTATGGTGATGCTCTAATGCGACTCTAAATTAGGTTGGAAATGTTACCTGTGCCAAGTCCCTCCATTCCAGGGATGTCATCACCAAACCTGAGTGACACAAAATATAAAACATTTAATCTTCAATTTAACTATAGTTCAAATATAGTTCAAACGTTTAAAAATCTTCATAATAATCAGTTGTTATGGCAACATGGAGTCAACACCATTCAAAAACGGTGAAATATGAATATATCTTCACACATTCATAAACATTGATATTCATAAACATTGTTATTATTTTATAGTATGTATTATTGTGATATATTTCAACATACTAATAATTGATGATTAAAACAGTTGGTCTTCATGCTGAAATTTCCCCAATTTTTCCACTTAGACTTCAACAAATTGTCATTTATTTAGCTATTTTTCTCATTTTCATTCGAATTGGCACTTTTCACTTCTTTTTTTATTTTCAGTACTGATGAATTTAGATGCTGTATGATACACTGGCCTACCCTTTCTGACCAGGCCTGGGTGCCTTGCTCTTGAAGGTGCGAGTGGTCCTCTGCTTGAACCTGGGGGGTCCCTTCTTCTCCACAGGGGCAGCGACTCCGGTATCCATTACGACTGATGGCTGCAGGTCAGGAAGGTAGAGCCATTTATTCATCTGCCGCTGTTTCCCATATGATCTCCTCAAACCTAATTACTTCAGATTAATGCGTGTTTCTGACGGCCTTAATCCGGCCCATCAGTGTGGCCCCAACCCAACCACACAAAGGCTAATATTAGGTCAGATTAGGTAAAATTCAGTTCAATCGCCTTTGTCTAATTCTGTCTAATTCACGTTCCCAGAATAACTCACATGTTTACTACATGTAAAGTTCTAGGTTGGCATCTCTAGAACATCACCACAATCTGAGAGTTTCTCTTAGCATGACCAGCCCATTTCCTTTAACCTGTGAAAGCTGTTTCCAGCGTTCACTGGACTGGTCCAGCATGTGAAACATGTACATTCTGTACGGTTACACGGAACCAACCCACACTACAGAACATTATGTTCTCCCAAGCTAGAATCATCCCTGTGCTCAGAGGGTCTACTCATCTCACACATCTCTTATGGTTGTAGACTCACGAGTGTCTGGTGTTACTAAATCTAATGGTTAATGGTTAGGAATGTAGAACCCTGGTAAAATAGACATGTTCACCTTGAGGGTGTCTTTGCATTTTACATGGTCTTCCTGACTGGCCCTGCCCACCTTATCTATGTCTCTAACCATACCAGGGTTGCTGCTCAAAACCATCTTCTCACCCCCAAAACAACAACAACATTTTATGTGTAGCCTCATTCACAGGACACACCTAAACTTAGACCTTTATGACTTCAAATTAGTATTTGATTCGTCCCTGTCCAGATCCAAGAGAACTATTTTATACTTTTTATCTAATGAGTAACAACTCATCAGGAAATTTTCTATCTACCACCTGTTATGTCTGTACCTTTCTCTTGTTTAAAGAACAGTAATGTGGAGAAGATGTGAGAAGATGATTCTTACCTAGAATTGGTCCTGCTCCTCCTGGAAGAGCAAGTGCAGAGATGCAAAACAAAGACGAGTGGAGAACTCCTCTCTCTTTCTGCAGTCTCTCTGTTCCACCTTCCTTCTGCCGCTCGTTGCTCTTTTTTATATCCCTCTGGGCTAATCCTGCTCTGATCATCTCCCTGTTCCTCAACACGTTCCCAGGATTTAGCGAGTCTAAGCTCATCTCAGTGAGAAAGTGTATTTTAAGATGGCTGATCAGACCACAGATTCTCCCATCAGGTCACTTTAGGTGAAACCAGCAGCACAGGTATGAGTGCAGATGTGATCTTGGTTGCTCACTGAATAACACATATCAAGGATGAAAAAATGAGATAAAACAGCATAAATTTACTTTAAGAAAGGGAAGGCAAGTTGTATTTATAGCGCACATTCTAAATATAAATTCAGTTTCAGGAACAATAAAAAATAAAAGGGTAGTCAAGAACAAGAAAAAAAGAGTTAATAAAAAAATAAAACTAGTCATGAAAATGAAATGCCACATTACTGCCCACACATTAAGTCAAGGCAAACTGATGCCAGTGGGTGTGTGTGTATATACAGTACAGGCCAAAAGTTTGGACACACCTTCTAAGTCAATGTGTTTTCTTTATTTTCATGACCATTTACATTGGTAGATTCCCACTGAAACTGAATGAACACATGTGGAGTTATGTACTTAACAAAAAGTGGAGACCTGGCCTCCACATTCACCAGACCTGAATCCAATCAAGATGGTTTGGGGTGAGCTGGACCGCAGAGTGAAGGCAAAGTGACCAACAAGTGCTAAACACCTCTGGGAACTCCTTCAAGACTGTTGGAAAAGCATTTCAGGTGACGACCTCTTGAAGCTCATCGAGAGAATGCCAAGAGTGTGCAAAGCAGTAATCAGAGCAAAGAAAGTAGAATATAAAACATGTTTTCAGTTATTTCACCTTTTTTTGTTAAGTACATAACTCCACATGTGTTCATTCATAGTTTTGATGCCTTCAGTGAGAATCTAACAATGTAAATGGTCATGAAAATAAAGAAAACACATTGAATGAGAAGGTGTGTCCAAACTTTTGGCCTGTACTGTATATATACTTACATACATATATCTGTCCACCCCTCCCTATGATTCTCCAACCATTAAAAACGGTCACCAAATTCCAATTGTCATTATATAAACACAACAGCACCATGTTTTGGCCTCAGAGGGTCTGGGCGTGGTTCTGATGCCTGGACTCTGATGGGATAAGCGGATTGGCTGTAAGTCTGTTTGTGCTCTTTAGATCTTTAGAAAGTTTTAAATAAAGTCCTATGTCTGGAAACCTCTCACCGATATTACGTGACCATCAGTGAATCCAGCACTATTCTCAGTTTCTTAATGAGACATCAATGTCTTAAAACAATTCCAAACAACTTAATACTACACTGACCCATTTCCTGCAGTTCGAGACTGACGAGGGGGACAAGGTGGACCGCCTAGGAGAACTGTTCCATGATCATGAGTATGGTGTTTTTGCCTCCAACACCTGGCAGTCAGAAAATCTACTGCCTGTTGCATCCAAGAGCATTGTGGTACTGGTAAAGAATGAAGGGGTCCGGCTGATGGACCTCCACATAGCCCCTTTCGTCCAGGGTGAAGGTGGGCCACCAGAAAGCCCTACAGATGAAGGAGAGTGTCCTCTGATGCCCCATGGTAACTCTAAAGAGCGGAGGAATGTCCCCAGTGCAGGACCGCTTGGAGGCAAGATGTTGGTATGTCTGGGGTCAGAGTCCTAGGCAGTGTGGATCTGGGTCTGTAGGGTCCAGCGAAGGGGCCCCAGTACTCTACATGGAGGCAAAGAGGGCCCCAGGGCATACGTACCATGTCTGACACATCCACCACGACAATGAAAGAAAGAGTAAGGTCCAGGTTTTGAAGATTTGTTGTGGTGGTGAAACGTTCACCGAGGGAGTTGAAGGCTAAATGGATAATGGACAAAACGCTGATAGAAGTTGGCGAACCTCTGATGCTGCTTGAGTGTTGCAGGTAAGGGCCACAACGCCACTCCATCCAGTTATTTAGGATCATTAATGAACTGCTGGAAGACGCCGGGGGCATAGCACGTAGGGAATAACTAAACTCTCGTGATGGCTGTCCACTAGGTCTAAAGGAGTGGGATCCCAGAAAGATTAAGGTGATTATTATAGGGAGATGGGCCTGGAAACCAGAGGCCGGTTGTCCTCTGAAGTGTGAATGATGGGAATGCCAGAATCGATAAAGGCTGTGGTCTTCTTGTGTTTGGAGATCAGTACGACTGGCAAGGGGCCAGCCCATGGCATAGGCAACATAGGGAAAGCATAAGGGCGACATCCCAGGATAAGGGCGCCACAAAAAGTGTTTCCTAAAACTACTTGGTCTTCATGTGTCTAGATATTGAAAAGAACAAGTCCACATGAATTTTCCGGCATAGCAAAGCCTATTAAGTAATACTAGTAATAATAACAATAATGATAACAAGTTTTTTAAGGTAACGGTTAAAAATCGATGGTCAAAGGAAATCTTAAAAAGTTCTGTTCTGGCTGCGACAATGTTCCCCCGCATCTCCATAATGAAATGGCTTTCTGTCAGACCCCCCTTACCCCCGGCATTCTGGCTGCATTCTGGGGTGCAACCTAAAATCTTGCCTAGGGCTCCAAATTTGTTAGGGCCAGACCTGCCTACTGACCATTTAGTCAGTCGAGCTGCAGCCCACTCCACACTACTGCCTGTCCAGAAGGCAGCGGCAGTGGTGACCTAGTGGTTTAGGAAGCGGCCCCTTAATCAGAAGGTTGCCGGTCTGAATCCCGATATGCCAAGGTGTCACTGAGGTGCCACTGAGCAAAGCACCGTCCCCACACACTGCTCCCCGGGTGCCTGTCATGGCTACCCACTGCTCACCAAGGGTGATGAGTCAAAAGCAGAGGACACATTTCGTTGTGTCACTGTGTGCTGTGCTGCAGTGTTTCACAGTAGCAGTGCAATTTGGGCTGGGTACAATAGCGTGTGGGCTATAGCTCAAAAATAAGAATACTTGAAAAAAAAAAGAAACAAAGTGGTTAGTCGGATGTCACACTTGTCATTGACCCCATTCCAGTGCACTTGGAGCACCCAGTGGGTTTTTGGCGAGAACAATGGAGGCGGGGCCACTTGGCAGTCAGATCATGTACACCCTGATGCAGTCAGCGTACCCCCTGTTACAACTGGTCACAGACTGGTGCGAAATAGTGTCATGTGACAGACTCTGTCTTTCATGGAGACCAGCGGGAACTAAAACACGAGAGGACTTTTATTTACATGTTTTGCGGTTGAAGTCATATTTTTTACCCAGGTGGGAGTAAATTGGAGGTGTCCCCTGACATTTTCTAATCTCTGACGATGAATGAAATCATATTGGATGTGTGTGTGTGTGTGTGTGTGTGTGTGTGTCTGTGTGTGTGGAGTAGGGGTGTGTATTGGCAAGGATCTCATGATATGATACATATCACGATACACGGGTAATGATATGATTATATAACGATATATAATTTAAATAAAAATTTTATTTGTCACGTACACAGTCATACACGGTATAATATGCAGTGAAATATGTATAACATATGAAGTGTTATACATATGCAAATATTGCAAATATAAATAAGTATTAAAAATGTATGTTTTAAACATAAATTATATGTAAAAAGTAGGGGGAAAGTGTGCAAATGTGTAAAGTAAAGCTGTGCAAATGACTGGAGGGATTAAGTCCATAAGTGATTGAAAGTGATGGAGTGTATTAGAATTCTGTCCTATGAAGTGTTGTGGTTGTTGAGAGCTGTTATATCCTGTGGGAAGAAGCTCCCTCTCATTCTCTCTGGGTTGAACTTCAGGGAGTGGAAGCGCTTCCCTGATCGCAGGAGAGAGAACAGTCCATTGTTGGGGTGGCTGAGGTCCTTCACTATTGTCCGGGCCCTGCTCCAGCACCGCTTGCTGTAGATCGATTGAAGGTCAGGGAGCTTGGTACAGATGATGGGTTCAGCTGATCGAACCACCATCGGGCTCGCCTGTCCTGCATGGTGGAGTTTGTAGTGGCTGTAGTGGCTGTCTTAGGTGTACGGAGTACAGTAGGGGGCTCAAAACACAGCCCTGGGGGGCTCTAGTGCTGAGAGTGAATTTTTTTTGATTTTGTACAAATTGCGATATTCTACAGAGATGATTCTCATCTCTGCTGACTTGACTAAAGAAAACGCTCGACAGCACCATCTGGTGCACGAAATATGTAAACAAAAATATTGATATTAGATGTCCCTGTATCGATACAATATCACCATGTAAAATATTGCAATATATTGCTGTATCAATATTTTCTAACACCCCTAGTGTGCAGCTTTACATGATGCGTTATTTTGCTCTAAAGTGACGTGTGGTGTAAAAACAAACTCTTCTCCTTTTTTTTATCACTATTGTGCTATTGTAGAACTATTGTACTATCACTATTGTACAGTTGTACTGAACAAAGTACTATTCTAAATGACACCTTATTCAGCCGTATAAAAGGGTATACGTTTTCTTATTATTCAGTATTCTAAGCATAAATGTCTTTGTTTTTATTTAATGATTTCTCTGTCAAAGATACCATTTTCCTTTTATTACTGAATGTCTATATGAACTAATTTTATTAACACTGTTTGATGTGGTTATGTGCTTTTAACATCCATTATTACCACATTTGAGATCAATTGCATCAAAAATGTAATCAAACACATGCTCAGAAAATACACACACAAAAACAGGTACATTTTTATGATCACTTGTAAAAATGATTCAGGAATATTTATTTTTTAGAGGGAATTGTTTCAGTGTTTGTTGTTGAATGGGGTCAGGAATGACCTCTTTAATCGGATAATGTAAATCATGATTCCAAAAAGGTTTTAGGCATGAAAAATTGGCGTATCCTCTGTAATTTGAGAAGTCAGACCAGTCAGGTGAAGATATGACATGAAGAAGGCAACTTGAGTCATGTTATCATGGAAAAATATGTTTTTTATTTTTTCTCAAAAGGACCGTTTGATGCTCATGGTGACACTATGGGAAACTACAAGAAAACTTTTGACTTGAAGGTTAAAAAAATAGAAGTAGATAAATAGAACTCTGATTATATGTGATCTTTTCTTAAACATTTGCGAAAATGACCGGGAGAGGGACCATCAGATCCCTACCCCACATAAATATGTTGCAAGTCCATATTGTGTGTTTCTGGATCCAAATCCAGCGTGATTGAGTTTGAAGGGACGGGATGTTCAGGAGTGAAACTAGACTATTCCAAATTTTGCCAGGTCACTGAGCTCCATGTCACCAAAAGCCTCCCATGGACACACGACGGTGAAATCTGCAGGAGAAAAGCATAATCTTTAATCAATTCTTATTACTAACAAACAGCTGTTGCTATGGTGATGCTCAAATGCGACTCTAAATTAAGTTGAAAACGTCACCTGTGCCAAGTCCTTCCATTCCAGGGATGTCATCACCAAACCTGAGTGACACAAATGACAAAAACTTTAAACAACATCAGCACATAAAAACTTTCAAACTTCAATTCAAACTTGATGCAGTCATCAACATTTAAACGCTTTCATCATAATCTGTTACGGCAACACCCATTCAAAAAATTGAATATAACTTCACATTCATAAAGGCCTTACCCTTTCTGACCAGGCCTGGGTGCCTTGCTCTTGAAGGTGCGAGTGGTCCTCTGCTTGAACCTGGGGGGTCCCTTCTTCTCCACAGGGGCAGCGACTCCGGTATCCATTACGACTGATGGCTGCAGGTCAGGAAGGTGGAGCCATTTATTCACCTGATGCTGTTTCCCATATGATCTCCTCACACCTAATTACTTCAGATTAATGCGTGTTTCTGACGGCCTTAATCCGGCCCATCAGTGTGGCCCCAACCCCAACCACACAAAGGCTAATATTAGGTCAGATTAGGTCAAATTCAGTTCAATCGCCTTTGTCTAATTCTGTCTAATTCACGTTCCCTGAATAACTCACATGTTTACTAAATGTTAGGTTCTAGACTGGCATCTCTAGAACATCACCACAATCTGACTTCTGTCCAAGAGAGTTTCTCTTAGCATGACCAGCCCATTTTTACTAGACTGGTCCAGCATGTGGACCATGTACATTCTGTACGGTTACACGGAACCAGTCCACACTCCAGAACATCTCTACGCATCTACGCATCTCACACATCTCTTACAGTTCTAGACTCCCAAGGGTCTGGTGTTAATAAGTTCTATGTAGCACACAATGGTTTCTCCCTGGGGTAGAACCTTGATAATACATCTTCAACCTGAAGGTGTCTTTACATTCTACAAGATCTTTTTTCCATGTCTTTATCCATACCAGGTTTGCTGCTCAGAACCATGTTCTCACCTCTGAAATGACTACAATATTTCACTTGTAGTGTCATTCACTGGACACACCCAAACTTAGACCTTTCGACACGTTTTTTGAGTTGTCCCTGTCAAGGTCCATGAGAATTAATTTAACCTTTCATTTAATGATTAACAGCACCAGCCACTCCCCAGGAACCTTCTAGAACTCGCTATCTACCGCCTGTTATGTCTCTACCTGCCACTTATTTATAGAACAGTAATGTGGAGAAGATGCGAGAAGATTCTTCTTACCTAGAATTGGTCCTGCTCCTCCTGGAAGCAAGTGCAGAGATGCAAAACAAAGACGAGTGGAGAACTCCTCTCTCTTTCTGCAGTCTCTCTGTTCCGGCATCCTTCTGCCGCTCAGCGCTTCCCTTTATACCCCCCAGGCTAATCCTGCTCTGATCATCTCCCTGTTAGTTCACATGTTTCTAAGCTCACCTCAGTGAGAAGGTGTATTTTAAGATGGACTCAGGCCAGGTTTAGTCAGCATGTCCTGACCAAGCACAGATCTTCCCATCAGGTCAGTTCAGGTGATACCAGTAGTATGAGTGCAGTATGAGTGTAGATGTAATCTTGGCTGCTCGCTGAACAACACATAACAAGTGTGAAAAAAGGGCTGATGGTGTAAATTTGTTTTAAAACGGGCAAGGCAAGTTTTATTTATAGCGCATATTCTATAAATAGACGCAATGTGAAGTACAATAAAATATGAAAGGGTAGAAAAAGACAGATTAATATGAGAAGAAAAAATAAAACTGGTCATAAAAAAAGAGACAAACAAGAACAAATCAGTAAAAAATGGTAAAATCCTGTAATTATAGTTCTTTTTAAAACATCTATTAATGTCATCTAATGTCAAATTATATGTAACAAGTAGCGTGAAAGTGTGCAAATGTGTAAAGTAAAGCTGTGCAAATGACTGTGGGGATTGAGTCCAAAAGTGATTGAAAGTGATGGAGTGTATTAGAATTCTGTCCTATGAAGTGTTGTGGTTGTTGAGAGCTGGTATAGCCTGTGGGAAGAAGCTCCCTCTCATTCTCTCTGTGTTGAACTTCGTCCGGGCCCTGGTCCAGCACCGCTTGCTGTAGATCGATTGAAGGTCAGGGAGCTTGGTACAGATGATGGGTTCAGCTGATCGAACCACCATCGGGCTCGCCTGTCCTGCATGGTGGAGTTTGTAGTGGCTGTAGTGGCTGTCTTAGGTGTACGGAGTACAGTAGGGGGCTCAAAACACAGCCCTGGGGGGCTCTAGTGCTGAGAGTGATTTTTTTGTGATTCTGTACAAATTGCGATATTCTACAGAGATGATTCTCATCTCTGCTGACTTGACTAAAGAAAACGCTCGACAGCACCATCTGGTGCACGAAATATGTAAACAAAAATATTGATATTAGATGTCCCTGTGTCGATACAATATCACCATGTAAAATATTGCAATATATTGCTGTATCAATATTTTCTAACACCCCTAGTGTGCAGCTTTACATGAAGCTTTTTTTTGCTCTAAAGTGACGTGTGGTGTAAAAACAAACTCTTCTCCTTTTTTTTTATCACTATTGTGCTATTGTAGAACTATTGTACTATCACTATTGTACAGTTGTACTGAACAAAGTACTATTCTAAATGACACCTTATTCAGCCGTATAAAAGGGTATACGTTTTCTTATTATTCAGTATTCTAAGCATAAATGTCTTTGTTTTTATTTAATGATTTCTCTGTCAAAGATACCATTTTCCTTTTATTACTGAATGTCTATATGAACTAATTTTATTAACACTGTTTGATGTGGTTATGTGCTTTTAACATCCATTATTACCACATTTGAGATCAATTGCATCAAAAATGTAATCAAACACATGCTCAGAAAATACACACACAAAAACAGGTACATTTTTATGATCACTTGTAAAAATGATTCAGGAATATTTATTTTTTAGAGGGAATTGTTTCAGTGTTTGTTGTTGAATGGGGTCAGGAATGACCTCTTTAATCGGATAATGTAAATCATGATTCCAAAAAGGTTTTAGGCATGAAAAATTGGCGTATCCTCTGTAATTTGAGAAGTCAGACCAGTCAGGTGAAGATATGACATGAAGAAGGCAACTTGAGTCATGTTATCATGGAAAAATATGTTTTTTATTTTTTCTCAAAAGGACCGTTTGATGCTCATGGTGACACTATGGGAAACTACAAGAAAACTTTTGACTTGAAGGTTAAAAAAATAGAAGTAGATAAATAGAACTCTGATTATATGTGATCTTTTCTTAAACATTTGCGAAAATGACCGGGAGAGGGACCATCAGATCCCTACCCCACATAAATATGTTGCAAGTCCATATTGTGTGTTTCTGCGTCCAAATCCAGCGTGATTGAGTTTGAAGGGACGGGATGTTCAGGAGTGAAACTAGACTATTCCAAATTTTGCCAGGTCACTGAGCTCCATGTCACCAAAAGCCTCCCATGGACACACGACGGTGAAATCTGCAGGAGAAAAGCATAATCTTTAATCAATTCTTATTACTAACAAACAGCTGTTGCTATGGTGATGCTCAAATGCGACTCTAAATTAAGTTGAAAACGTCACCTGTGCCAAGTCCCTCCATTCCAGGGATGTCATCACCAAACCTGAGTGACACAAATGACAAAAACTTTAAACAACATCAGCACATAAAAACTTTCAAACTTCAATTCAAACTTGATGCAGTCATCAACATTTAAACGCTTTCATCATAATCTGTTACGGCAACACCCATTCAAAAAATTGAATATAACTTCACATTCATAAAGGCCTTACCCTTTCTGACCAGGCCTGGGTGCCTTGCTCTTGAAGGTGCGAGTGGTCCTCTGCTTGAACCTGGGGGGTCCCTTCTTCTCCACAGGGGCAGCGACTCCGGTATCCATTACGACTGATGGCTGCAGGTCAGGAAGGTGGAGCCATTTATTCACCTGATGCTGTTTCCCATATGATCTCCTCACACCTAATTACTTCAGATTAATGCGTGTTTCTGACGGCCTTAATCCGGCCCATCAGTGTGGCCCCAACCCAACCACACAAAGGCTAATATTAGGTCAGATTAGGTCAAATTCAGTTCAATCGCCTTTGTCTAATTCTGTCTAATTCACGTTCCCAGAATAACTCGCATGTTTACTAAATGTTAGGTTCTAGACTGGCATCTCTAGAACATCACCACAATCTGACTTCTGTCCAAGAGAGTTTCTCTTAGCATGACCAGCCCATTTTTACTGGACTGGTCCAGCATGTGGACCATGTACATTCTGTACGGTTACACGGAACCAGTCCACACTCCAGAACTTCTCTACGCATCTACGCATCTCACACATCTCTTACAGTTCTAGACTCCCAAGGGTCTGGTGTTAATAAGTTCTATGTAGCACACAATGGTTTCTCCCTGGGGTAGAACCTTGATAATACATCTTCAACCTGAAGGTGTCTTTACATTCTACAAGATCTTTTTTCCATGTCTTTATCCATACCAGGTTTGCTGCTCAGAACCATGTTCTCACCTCTGAAATGACTACAATATTTCACTTGTAGTGTCATTCACTGGACACACCCAAACTTAGACCTTTCGACACGTTTTTTGAGTTGTCCCTGTCAAGGTCCATGAGAATTAATTTAACCTTTCATTTAATGATTAACAGCACCAGCCACTCCCCAGGAACCTTCTAGAACTCGCTATCTACCGCCTGTTATGTCTCTACCTGCCACTTATTTATAGAACAGTAATGTGGAGAAGATGCGAGAAGATTCTTCTTACCTAGAATTGGTCCTGCTCCTCCTGGAAGCAAGTGCAGAGATGCAAAACAAAGACGAGTGGAGAACTCCTCTCTCTTTCTGCAGTCTCTCTGTTCCGGCATCCTTCTGCCGCTCAGCGCTTCCCTTTATACCCCCCAGGCTAATCCTGCTCTGATCATCTCCCTGTTAGTTCACATGTTTCTAAGCTCACCTCAGTGAGAAGGTGTATTTTAAGATGGACTCAGGCCAGGTTTAGTCAGCATGTCCTGACCAAGCACAGATCTTCCCATCAGGTCAGTTCAGGTGATACCAGTAGTATGAGTGCAGTATGAGTGTAGATGTAATCTTGGCTGCTCGCTGAACAACACATAACAAGTGTGAAAAAAGGGCTGATGGTGTAAATTTGTTTTAAAACGGGCAAGGCAAGTTTTATTTATAGCGCATATTCTATAAATAGACGCAATGTGAAGTACAATAAAATATGAAAGGGTAAAAAAAGACAGATAAATATGAGAATAAAAAATAAAACTGGTCATAAAAAAAGAGACAAACAAGAACAAATCAGTAAAAAATGGTAAAATCCTGTAATTATAGTTCTTTTTAAAACATCTATTAATGTCATCTAATGTCAAATTATATGTAACAAGTAGCGTGAAAGTGTGCAAATGTGTAAAGTAAAGCTGTGCAAATGACTGTGGGGATTGAGTCCAAAAGTGATTGAAAGTGATGGAGTGTATTAGAATTCTGTCCTATGAAGTGTTGTGGTTGTTGAGAGCTGGTATAGCCTGTGGGAAGAAGCTCCCTCTCATTCTCTCTGTGTTGAACTTCGTCCGGGCCCTGGTCCAGCACCGCTTGCTGTAGATCGATTGAAGGTCAGGGAGCTTGGTACAGATGATGGGTTCAGCTGATCGAACCACCATCGGGCTCGCCTGTCCTGCATGGTGGAGTTTGTAGTGGCTGTAGTGGCTGTCTTAGGTGTACGGAGTACAGTAGGGGGCTCAAAACACAGCCCTGGGGGGCTCTAGTGCTGAGAGTGATTTTTTTGTGATTCTGTACAAATTGCGATATTCTACAGAGATGATTCTCATCTCTGCTGACTTGACTAAAGAAAACGCTCGACAGCACCATCTGGTGCACGAAATATGTAAACAAAAATATTGATATTAGATGTCCCTGTGTCGATACAATATCACCATGTAAAATATTGCAATATATTGCTGTATCAATATTTTCTAACACCCCTAGTGTGCAGCTTTACATGAAGCTTTTTTTTGCTCTAAAGTGACGTGTGGTGTAAAAACAAACTCTTCTCCTTTTTTTTTATCACTATTGTGCTATTGTAGAACTATTGTACTATCACTATTGTACAGTTGTACTGAACAAAGTACTATTCTAAATGACACCTCATTCAGCCATATAAAAGGGTATACGTTTTCTTATTATTCAGTATTCTGAGCATAAATGTCTTTGTTTTTATTTAATGATTTCTCTGTCAAAGATACCATTTTCCTTTTATTACTGAATGTCTATATGAACTATTTTTATTAACACTGTTTGATGTGGTTATGTGCTTTTAACATCCATTATTACCACATTTGAGATCAATTGCATCAAAAATGTAATCAAACACATGCTCAGAAAACACACACACAAAAACAGGTACATTTTTATGATCACTTGTAAAAATGATTCAGGAATATTTATTTTTTAGAGGGAATTGTTTCAGTGTTTGTTGTTGAATGGGGTCAGGAATGACCTCTTTAATTGGATAATGTAAATCATGATTCCAAAAAGGTTTTAGGCATGAAAAATTGGCGTATCCTCTGTAATTTGAGAAGTCAGACCAGTCAGGTGAAGATATGACATGAAGAAGGCAACTTGAGTCATGTTATCATGGAAAAATATGTTTTTTATTTTTTCTCAAAAGGACCGTTTGATGCTCATGGTGACACTATGGGAAACTACAAGAAACTTTTGACTTGAAGGTTAAAAAAAATAGAAGTAGATAAATAGAACTCTGATTATATGTGATCTTTTCTTAAACATTTGCAAAAATGACCGGGAGAGGGACCATCAGATCCCTACCCCACATAAATATGTTGCAAGTCCATATTGTGTGTTTCTGCGTCCAAATCCAGCGTGATTGAGTTTGAAGGGACGGGATGTTCAGGAGTGAAACTAGACTATTCCAAATTTTGCCAGGTCACTGAGCTCCATGTCACCAAAAGCCTCCCATGGACACACGACGGTGAAATCTGCAGGAGAAAAGCATAATCTTTAATCAATTCTTATTACTAACAAACAGCTGTTGCTATGGTGATGCTCAAATGCGACTCTAAATTAAGTTGAAAACGTCACCTGTGCCAAGTCCCTCCATTCCAGGGATGTCATCACCAAACCTGAGTGACACAAATGACAAAAACTTTAAACAACATCAGCACATAAAAACTTTCAAACTTCAATTCAAACTTGATGCAGTCATCAACATTTAAACGCTTTCATCATAATCTGTTACGGCAACACCCATTCAAAAAATTGAATATAACTTCACATTCATAAAGGCCTTACCCTTTCTGACCAGGCCTGGGTGCCTTGCTCTTGAAGGTGCGAGTGGTCCTCTGCTTGAACCTGGGGGGTCCCTTCTTCTCCACAGGGGCAGCGACTCCGGTATCCATTACGACTGATGGCTGCAGGTCAGGAAGGTGGAGCCATTTATTCATCTGCCGCTGTTTCCCATATGATCTCCTCACACCTAATTACTTCAGATTAATGCGTGTTTCTGACGGCCTTAATCCGGCCCATCAGTGTGGCCCCAACCCAACCACACAAAGGCTAATATTAGGTCAGATTAGGTCAAATTCAGTTCAATCGCCTTTGTCTAATTCTGTCTAATTCACGTTCCCAGAATAACTCGCATGTTTACTAAATGTTAGGTTCTAGACTGGCATCTCTAGAACATCACCACAATCTGACTTCTGTCCAAGAGAGTTTCTCTTAGCATGACCAGCCCATTTTTACTGGACTGGTCCAGCATGTGGACCATGTACATTCTGTACGGTTACACGGAACCAGTCCACACTCCAGAACTTCTCTACGCATCTACGCATCTCACACATCTCTTACAGTTCTAGACTCCCAAGGGTCTGGTGTTAATAAGTTCTATGTAGCACACAATGGTTTCTCCCTGGGGTAGAACCTTGATAATACATCTTCAACCTGAAGGTGTCTTTACATTCTACAAGATCTTTTTTCCATGTCTTTATCCATACCAGGTTTGCTGCTCAGAACCATGTTCTCACCTCTGAAATGACTACAATATTTCACTTGTAGTGTCATTCACTGGACACACCCAAACTTAGACCTTTCGACACGTTTTTTGAGTTGTCCCTGTCAAGGTCCATGAGAATTAATTTAACCTTTCATTTAATGATTAACAGCACCAGCCACTCCCCAGGAACCTTCTAGAACTCGCTATCTACCGCCTGTTATGTCTCTACCTGCCACTTATTTATAGAACAGTAATGTGGAGAAGATGCGAGAAGATTCTTCTTACCTAGAATTGGTCCTGCTCCTCCTGGAAGCAAGTGCAGAGATGCAAAACAAAGACGAGTGGAGAACTCCTCTCTCTTTCTGCAGTCTCTCTGTTCCGGCATCCTTCTGCCGCTCAGCGCTTCCCTTTATACCCCCCAGGCTAATCCTGCTCTGATCATCTCCCTGTTAGTTCACATGTTTCTAAGCTCACCTCAGTGAGAAGGTGTATTTTAAGATGGACTCAGGCCAGGTTTAGTCAGCATGTCCTGACCAAGCACAGATCTTCCCATCAGGTCAGTTCAGGTGATACCAGTAGTATGAGTGCAGTATGAGTGTAGATGTAATCTTGGCTGCTCGCTGAACAACACATAACAAGTGTGAAAAAAGGGCTGATGGTGTAAATTTGTTTTAAAACGGGCAAGGCAAGTTTTATTTATAGCGCATATTCTATAAATAGACGCAATGTGAAGTACAATAAAATATGAAAGGGTAGAAAAAGACAGATTAATATGAGAAGAAAAAATAAAACTGGTCATAAAAAAAGAGACAAACAAGAACAAATCAGTAAAAAATGGTAAAATCCTGTAATTATAGTTCTTTTTAAAACATCTATTAATGTCATCTAATGTCAAATTATATGTAACAAGTAGCGTGAAAGTGTGCAAATGTGTAAAGTAAAGCTGTGCAAATGACTGTGGGGATTGAGTCCAAAAGTGATTGAAAGTGATGGAGTGTATTAGAATTCTGTCCTATGAAGTGTTGTGGTTGTTGAGAGCTGGTATAGCCTGTGGGAAGAAGCTCCCTCTCATTCTCTCTGTGTTGAACTTCGTCCGGGCCCTGGTCCAGCACCGCTTGCTGTAGATCGATTGAAGGTCAGGGAGCTTGGTACAGATGATGGGTTCAGCTGATCGAACCACCATCGGGCTCGCCTGTCCTGCATGGTGGAGTTTGTAGTGGCTGTAGTGGCTGTCTTAGGTGTACGGAGTACAGTAGGGGGCTCAAAACACAGCCCTGGGGGGCTCTAGTGCTGAGAGTGATTTTTTGGTGATTCTGTACAAATTGCGATATTCTACAGAGATGATTCTCATCTCTGCTGACTTGACTAAAGAAAACGCTCGACAGCACCATCTGGTGCACGAAATATGTAAACAAAAATATTGATATTAGATGTCCCTGTGTCGATACAATATCACCATGTAAAATATTGCAATATATTGCTGTATCAATATTTTCTAACACCCCTAGTGTGCAGCTTTACATGAAGCTTTTTTTTGCTCTAAAGTGACGTGTGGTGTAAAAACAAACTCTTCTCCTTTTTTTTTATCACTATTGTGCTATTGTAGAACTATTGTACTATCACTATTGTACAGTTGTACTGAACAAAGTACTATTCTAAATGACACCTCATTCAGCCATATAAAAGGGTATACGTTTTCTTATTATTCAGTATTCTGAGCATAAATGTCTTTGTTTTTATTTAATGATTTCTCTGTCAAAGATACCATTTTCCTTTTATTACTGAATGTCTATATGAACTATTTTTATTAACACTGTTTGATGTGGTTATGTGCTTTTAACATCCATTATTACCACATTTGAGATCAATTGCATCAAAAATGTAATCAAACACATGCTCAGAAAATACACACACAAAAACAGGTACATTTTTATGATCACTTGTAAAAATGATTCAGGAATATTTATTTTTTAGAGGGAATTGTTTCAGTGTTTGTTGTTGAATGGGGTCAGGAATGACCTCTTTAATTGGATAATGTAAATCATGATTCCAAAAAGGTTTTAGGCATGAAAAATTGGCGTATCCTCTGTAATTTGAGAAGTCAGACCAGTCAGGTGAAGATATGACATGAAGAAGGCAACTTGAGTCATGTTATCATGGAAAAATATGTTTTTTATTTTTTCTCAAAAGGACCGTTTGATGCTCATGGTGACACTATGGGAAACTACAAGAAACTTTTGACTTGAAGGTTAAAAAAAATAGAAGTAGATAAATAGAACTCTGATTATATGTGATCTTTTCTTAAACATTTGCAAAAATGACCGGGAGAGGGACCATCAGATCCCTACCCCACATAAATATGTTGCAAGTCCATATTGTGTGTTTCTGCGTCCAAATCCAGCGTGATTGAGTTTGAAGGGACGGGATGTTCAGGAGTGAAACTAGACTATTCCAAATTTTGCCAGGTCACTGAGCTCCATGTCACCAAAAGCCTCCCATGGACACACGACGGTGAAATCTGCAGGAGAAAAGCATAATCTTTAATCAATTCTTATTACTAACAAACAGCTGTTGCTATGGTGATGCTCAAATGCGACTCTAAATTAAGTTGAAAACGTCACCTGTGCCAAGTCCTTCCATTCCAGGGATGTCATCACCAAACCTGAGTGACACAAATGACAAAAACTTTAAACAACATCAGCACATAAAAACTTTCAAACTTCAATTCAAACTTGATGCAGTCATCAACATTTAAACGCTTTCATCATAATCTGTTACGGCAACACCCATTCAAAAAATTGAATATAACTTCACATTCATAAAGGCCTTACCCTTTCTGACCAGGCCTGGGTGCCTTGCTCTTGAAGGTGCGAGTGGTCCTCTGCTTGAACCTGGGGGGTCCCTTCTTCTCCACAGGGGCAGCGACTCCAGTATCCATTACGACTGATGGCTGCAGGTCAGGAAGGTGGAGCCATTTATTCACCTGATGCTGTTTCCCATATGATCTCCTCACACCTAATTACTTCAGATTAATGCGTGTTTCTGACGGCCTTAATCCGGCCCATCAGTGTGGCCCCAACCCAACCACACAAAGGCTAATATTAGGTCAGATTAGGTCAAATTCAGTTCAATCGCCTTTGTCTAATTCTGTCTAATTCACGTTCCCAGAATAACTCGCATGTTTACTAAATGTTAGGTTCTAGACTGGCATCTCTAGAACATCACCACAATCTGACTTCTGTCCAAGAGAGTTTCTCTTAGCATGACCAGCCCATTTTTACTGGACTGGTCCAGCATGTGGACCATGTACATTCTGTACGGTTACACGGAACCAGTCCACACTCCAGAACTTCTCTACGCATCTACGCATCTCACACATCTCTTACAGTTCTAGACTCCCAAGGGTCTGGTGTTAATAAGTTCTATGTAGCACACAATGGTGTTAAGAACTGGGGTTAAGAACGTAGAACCATGGTAAGACATCTTCAACCTGAAGGTGTCTTTACATTCTACAAGATCTTTTTTCCATGTCTTTATCCATACCAGGGTTGCTGCTGAGAACAATGTTCTCGCCTCTGAAATGACTACAATATTTCACTTGTAGTGTCATTCACCGGACACACCCAAACTTAGACCTTCCGACACGTTTTTTGAGTTGTCCCTGTCAAGGTCCATGAGAATAAATTCAACCTTTCATTTAATGAGCAACAGCACCAGCCACTCCACAGGAACCTTCTAGAACTCGCTATCTACCGCCTGTTACGTCTCTACCTGCCACTTATTTATAGAACAGTAATGTGGAGAAGATGCGAGAAGATTCTTCTTACCTAGAATTGGTCCTGCTCCTCCTGGAAGCAAGTGCAGAGATGCAAAACAAAGACGAGTGGAGAACTCCTCTCTCTTTCTGCAGTCTCTCTGTTCCGGCATCCTTCTGCCGCTCAGCGCTTCCCTTTATACCCCCCAGGCTAATCCTGCTCTGATCATCTCCCTGTTAGTTCACATGTTTCTAAGCTCACCTCAGTGAGAAGGTGTATTTTAAGATGGACTCAGGCCAGGTTTAGTCAGCATGTCCTGACCAAGCACAGATCTTCCCATCAGGTCAGTTCAGGTGATACCAGTAGTATGAGTGCAGTATGAGTGTAGATGTAATCTTGGCTGCTCGCTGAACAACACATAACAAGTGTGAAAAAAGGGCTGATGGTGTAAATTTGTTTTAAAACGGGCAAGGCAAGTTTTATTTATAGCGCATATTCTATAAATAGACGCAATGTGAAGTACAATAAAATATGAAAGGGTAGAAAAAGACAGATTAATATGAGAAGAAAAAATAAAACTGGTCATAAAAAAAGAGACAAACAAGAACAAATCAGTAAAAAATGGTAAAATCCTGTAATTATAGTTCTTTTTAAAACATCTATTAATGTCATCTAATGTCAAATTATATGTAACAAGTAGCGTGAAAGTGTGCAAATGTGTAAAGTAAAGCTGTGCAAATGACTGTGGGGATTGAGTCCAAAAGTGATTGAAAGTGATGGAGTGTATTAGAATTCTGTCCTATGAAGTGTTGTGGTTGTTGAGAGCTGGTATAGCCTGTGGGAAGAAGCTCCCTCTCATTCTCTCTGTGTTGAACTTCGTCCGGGCCCTGGTCCAGCACCGCTTGCTGTAGATCGATTGAAGGTCAGGGAGCTTGGTACAGATGATGGGTTCAGCTGATCGAACCACCATCGGGCTCGCCTGTCCTGCATGGTGGAGTTTGTAGTGGCTGTAGTGGCTGTCTTAGGTGTACGGAGTACAGTAGGGGGCTCAAAACACAGCCCTGGGGGGCTCTAGTGCTGAGAGTGATTTTTTGGTGATTCTGTACAAATTGCGATATTCTACAGAGATGATTCTCATCTCTGCTGACTTGACTAAAGAAAACGCTCGACAGCACCATCTGGTGCACGAAATATGTAAACAAAAATATTGATATTAGATGTCCCTGTGTCGATACAATATCACCATGTAAAATATTGCAATATATTGCTGTATCAATATTTTCTAACACCCCTAGTGTGCAGCTTTACATGAAGCTTTTTTTTGCTCTAAAGTGACGTGTGGTGTAAAAACAAACTCTTCTCCTTTTTTTTATCACTATTGTGCTATTGTAGAACTATTGTACTATCACTATTGTACAGTTGTACTGAACAAAGTACTATTCTAAATGACACCTCATTTAGCCGTATAAAAGGGTATACGTTTTCTTATTATTCAGTATTCTGAGCATAAATGTCTTTGTTTTTATTTAATGATTTCTCTGTCAAAGATACCATTTTCCTTTTATTACTGAATGTCTATATGAACTATTTTTATTAAAACTCTTTGATGTGGTTATGTGCTTTTAACATCCATTATTACCACATTTGAGATCAATTGCATCAAAAATGTAATCAAACACATGCTCAGAAAATACACACACAAAAACGGGTACATTTTTATGATCACTTGTAAAAATGATTCAGGAATATTTATTTTTTAGAGGGAATTGTTTCAGTGTTTGTTGTTGAATGGGGTCAGGAATGACCTCTTTAATTGGATAATGTAAATCATGATTCCAAAAAGGTTTTAGGCATGAAAAATTGGCGTATCCTCTGTAATTTGAGAAGTCAGACCAGTCAGGTGAAGATATGACATGAAGAAGGCAACTTGAGTCATGTTATCATGGAAAAATATGTTTTTTATTTTTTCTCAAAAGGACCGTTTGATGCTCATGGTGACACTATGGGAAACTACAAGAAAACTTTTGACTTGAAGGTTAAAAAAATAGAAGTAGATAAATAGAACTCTGATTATATGTGATCTTTTGTTAAACATTTGCGAAAATGACCGGGAGAGGGACCATCAGATCCCTACCCCACATAAATATGTTGCAAGTCCATATTGTGTGTTTCTGCGTCCAAATCCAGCGTGATTGAGTTTGAAGGGACGGGATGTTCAGGAGTGAAACTAGACTATTCCAAATTTTGCCAGGTCACTGAGCTCCATGTCACCAAAAGCCTCCCATGGACACACGACGGTGAAATCTGCAGGAGAAAAGCATAATCTTCATTCAATTCTTAATACTAACAAACAGCTGTTGCTATGGTGATGCTCAAATGCGACTCTAAATTAAGTTGAAAACGTCACCTGTGCCAAGTCCTTCCATTCCAGGGATGTCATCGCCAAACCTGAGTGACACAAATGACAAAAACTTTAAACAACATCAGCACATAAAAACTTTCAAACTTCAATTCAAACTTGATGCAGTCATCAACATTTAAACGCTTTCATCATAATCTGTTACGGCAACACCCATTCAATATATCTTCATATTTATAAAGGCCTTACCCTTTCTGACCAGGCCTGGGTGCCTTGCTCTTGAAGGTGCGAGTGGTCCTCTGCTTGAACCTGGGGGGTCCCTTCTTCTCCACAGGGGCAGCGACTCCGGTATCCATTACGACTGATGGCTGCAGGTCAGGAAGGTGGAGCCATTTATTCATCTGCCGCTGTTTCCCATATGATCTCCTCACACCTAATTACTTCAGATTAATGCGTGACTCTGATGGCCTTAATCCGGCCCATCAGTGTGGCCCCAACCCAACCACACAAAGGCTAATATTAGGTCAGATTAGGTCAAATTCCGTTCAATCGCCTTTGTCTAATTCTGTCTAATTCACATTCCCAGAATAACTCACATGTTTACTACATGTAAAGTTCTAGACTGGCATCTCTAGAACATCACCACAATCTGACTTCTGTCCAAGAGAGTTTCTCTTAGCATGACCAGCCCATTTTTACTGGACTGGTCCAGCATGTGGACCATGTACATCCTGTACGGTTACACAGAACCAGTCCACACTCCAGAACTTCTCTACGCATCTACGCATCTCACACATCTCTTACAGTTCTAGACTCCCAAGGGTCTGGTGTTAATAAGTTCTATGTAGCACACAATGGTTTCTCCCTGGGGTTAAGAACGTAGAACCTTGGTAAGACATCTTCAACCTGAAGGTGTCTTTACATTCTACAAGATCTTTTTTCCATGTCCCTATCCATACCAGGGTTGCTGCTCAGAACCATGTTCTCGCCCCTGAAATGACTAGAATATTTCACTTGTAGTGTCATTCATCGGACACACCCAAACTTAGACCTTTCGACACGTTTTTTGAGTTGTCCCTGTCAAGGTCCATGAGAATTAATTCAACCTTTCATTTAATGAGCAACAGCACCAGCCACTCCACAAGAACCTTCTCGAACTCTCTACTCTCTATCTAACAGTAATGTGGAGAAGATGCGAGAAGATGCTCCTTACCTAGAATTGGTCCTGCTCCTCCTGGAAGCAAGTGCAGAGATGCAGAACAAAGACGAGTGGAGAACTCCTCTCTCTTTCTGCAGTCTCTCTGTTCCGGCATCCTTCTGCCGCTCAGCGCTTCCCTTTATACCCCCCAGGCTAATCCTGCTCTGATCATCTCCCTGTTACTTCACATGTTTCTAAGCTCACCTCAGTGAGAAGGTGTATTTTAAGATGGACTCAGGCCAGGTTTAGTCAGCATGTCCTGACCAAGCACAGATCTTCCCATCAGGTCAGTTCAGGTGATACCAGTAGTATGAGTGCAGTATGAGTGTAGATGTAATCTTGGCTGCTCGCTGAACAACACATATCAAGTGTGAAAAAAGGGCTGATGGTGTAAATTTGTTTTAAAACGGGCAAGGCAAGTTTTATTTATAGCGCTTATTCTATAAATAGACGCAATGTGAAGTACAATAAAATATGAAAGGGTAGAAAAAGACAGATTAATATGAGAAGAAAAAATAAAACTGGTCATAAAAAAAGAGACAAACAAGAACAAATCAGTAAAAAATGGTAAAATCCTGTAATTATAGTTATTTTTAAAACATCTATTAATGTCATCTTTAAGGTGGCACAATTTATAAAACGTGCAATCTAACAATCAGTTAATCATTTAATGTTTGGTGTTATTGAAGTGATAAAATGTTGTTCAGGCCTTCGAGGTCCTGGGTGTGGTTCTGAGTCCTGGTCTCTGATGGGATAAGAGGATTGGCTGTAAGTCTGTTTGGGCCGGTCTGTTTAAGACATACTTTCCCCACTGTGTTTGCATAACGATACAGGTCTTAAATAACGAGTTTTAAATAAAGTCCTGTCTGTGGAAGGTTCTCGCTGGCTTTTCCGGCTTCGGTGATATTAATAACCTGCTAATAGAGCACGTGACAATCAGCACTATTCTAAATTTTATTGATGAGCTCATTATTTTATAGACCAAGATGTCTAAAAGCATCGGCTATGCTGATTATTTGACAGCTGGTTTATCGGGCACCTCTATCTTGTGGTGCTTTTTTTTTTTTCAACATTAATACAAACAGTAACCTCAGTCCTGAGATTGGGCCCGAGCTCTCAAATAAAAAAATATATGTTTACAATAAAGATCTGAGGAAAAAAAATAAAAATAAACAGACAAACTTCAAGCAAAAATATAAACTTAAAAGAGACATAAGTGGCCTATCCAGCAAGGCTTTGATCTGGTCTCCATCTTCTTTCAAAGAGTCTTCAGCTGTAGTTGTGCTGTCAACTGTTCCATTAAATATAACTGTCTGTTTTTTTTGTATCCACTGTGAGACTGTGGGTGGTTCAGGTTTCAACCAATAAGTTGTTATAATTTTTCTTTCAGATATTAGTAGGAGATTTAACAAAGATTTCTGATCCTGGGACAGATAACCCGGGAATTTGTCCAGTAGACACGTTGAAGGGTCCCAGGAAAGATTCACTTTAAGTAGCTTTTCTACGTGCCCCTTATCTTCAGTCCAAAAGTGTTGAACAGTGGGACAGTCCCAAAATATGTGCATTTGATCACCCACAAGTCCACAGTTTCTCCAGAACTTATTACTACCCCAACTCCCAGAGCGGAGAAGTGGTGCTTTTTACAGCGGTTAATTCTGAAACATGTCCATTATATTATTATCTTATTTTTTGTGCTACTATTACCTTCTGCTTCCACTTTCTGCCATGACAATTGCAATTTCCCACTTGTGGGACTAATAAAGGTTGATCTTATCTTATCTTATCTTATCTTACTCATTGTTATATTTATTGTCATTAACATGGTAGTAGCCAGGTGGGTAACACACTCACCTGTGAACCCGAAAACCACAGTCACAGGTTCAAACCACTTTTACTACCACTGGGACTGTTCCTGTAGCTACTCATTGTAAGTCACTCTGGATAAGCGCAGTAAATCTACATTCATGTGTTTACTGTGCACCAGCTTCATCAGTGTGTAAATATTCCAGACACAGTGGACCTGTGTGTAAATGTTGACTGATCACATGAACTAGTTATTTTCTGCCAAGTTTGAATTACTTTTGCAATTCTTTTCATGAATGTGTGTATAAAGCTTGTCAAATGAGCAGAGATGGGAAAAGGCCCACGGTGACGTGACTGACTCTGCACTACTGAACACCTGGCGTATCCCACGTCAGCTATGTGCCAAGTTCACTGGTTCACTTATTACAGGCTGCCTGTGTTACAGCACACAGTGTACATGCACGCTTGTTCAGTAACGCGCTATTCCTCCACCAAGCATGTAACGGACAGACATTAAGCTCTGAAATGTGCTGGAAATTAGTTAGGTGTGCACCAGCCAGATCATCAAGCAAACCAAAAAGATAGACCAGAAGCCAAGACCTGGAGCAGTTGTAATTCTTGCCTAAAATATTTGAACTAAGTACAAGTGAAGCGATTGTCCTGGTGAAACACTGCCGCACATCACACAGTGGCACAGTGAAATGTGCTTTTAACCATCACCATTGGTGAGCAGTAGGCAACCTTGACAGGCACCCGGGGAGCAGTGTGTGGGGACGGTGCTTTGCTCAGTGGCACCTCAGTGGTACCTTGGCAGTTCAGGATTCAAACCAACAACCTTCCATCTACGAGTCTGTATCCTTACCCGCTAGGCCACGACTGCCCCGACATTCTTGAGGTTCTTGATGTTTGATTCTGTAGAGACCTTGTGGATGACTGTTGATTGTTTTCATCCGATATTCACCCTAAACAGCTAAATATAGTTCTGGCAGTGGCACCTGGAAAAACCTTGCATAACTAGTACGCATTACAGAGGAGTGACATGTTGAACTGTTCCCCAGGCTGGGGCTAATCCTCATTACCAGCTCTTTTAACTCCTGACCCTGAACAGGATCATCTCAGCTCTCTGCACTTCTCTCAACTCATTGCATCATGTGTGATCTTATCATCAGAACACAATATGCTGGAACTGGGACATTTGGTCCAGGTTAACCGGCACATTGTGTCGTGAATATCGACACATTGTCAGGTCAACTACATTATCTACTACATTTCTCACAATCACAAAACAATGTGCATTTACACAATCATAATTACTATGTTCATGTTTTCTGGACAATCATCAGTAATTGTCTGGATTTTTTTTCTGTGTTCTCCAAATGCCCGTTTGAAACAATTCATATTTTATGAATTCATCTGCAAGCACGATTTGAACGTTTTGAAGTGTGAGTCTTGTTTGTGTCGACAGACTTTATATAAATAAATTGGTAATCCATTGATAATGCATGAACTAATGTGCGAGAGAGCTGTCAGTCATCAGGCTCCTCCCATTTTAAACTGTAAAGGTTGTGTTCTGGGTGACAGAAATCACAGCAACAGCAAAGGTATTTTGTTTCTCTTCCTCAAGTTACACACGACTACAGCGCTTCTTTCTCCTTTTATCTCCTTATGTAAAACCTGAGCATGCCTCTGGACAGCGCCCCTTGCAGCTCAGTGTGTGGTGGACGTCTGCATGTCTTCAGCGAACGTTTCATCAGTCTTCTCCCCTCTCCCTTCCATCGCTTCATCTGACTCCTGTTCACACCGAAGCACTGCATTTCGACTTGTGGTGCACCAGTGAGACCAGTGTGGCTGAGCTGTGGCTCACCTCTGTCCCGTGGTGATTGGCTGCGATTTAAGAGACCGCAGTTGTTTACTCATGCATGTAACGGCCATTCTCACCACTTCAACCATATCCTGAGTTTTTATGGCAGAAACCGCTTATAATGGGACCCGTGACCAATTTGGGGTGACTGGTTGAAGAGTGGAGCTTGTCATGTGTTCTCACTCAGCGCAAACAGGACTGGTACTGTGCCGTATTGTGTAGGCCCACCTCGGACCATGAGGTCTTCCTCTACCTCTCCAGCACACCATGTGGATTCTTGGTGCAACTGAGATCTGCTGAATCGAAGCCAAATTGAGTCTTCTTGTCCAATGTGAACTCTACTTACACTGCATGAACCCTCCAGTCGACTAGATTCACATTTACATCTACAGCATTAAATATCTGGAGACACTCAGGGTTAAGTGTCTTGCTCAGGGACACACTGGTAGGAAGTGGGGTTTGGTTCATAGGCGTGTCTATGACCCCTATATAGCTATCCTACTATAGAAGACCTGTTTTTTTTTTTACATGATCGTACAGAATGAAGAAGAAAATGTAGTGTACTTGTGTCTTGATTTGACCACGTGTACATTCCCCCACTCGTGGTCAGAGCTTCTTCTGCCTGCTGCTATAGTTGGTCTGTGGTTGTCCAGGCTGTAGATGCCCAGAATCAGATTTTTCCTTATTTATGGCCACATGGCAACAGCTTTGCCCAAGAAAACAATCGCTTTATTTATATCACTCTATAACATGCACACTCGCTGCTGATTATTAGCATATGCCAGACCATTAGCCGTCTGTTGCAGTGACACGTAGCCCAAAATCCAGTGGAACTGTATCATTGGCAGCTGTGAGGCTCTCACAGGGTCAGTGGTGGAACTGATGGTGTCAGCAGAAGTAAAAGTACCACTTATTCACATACAGGGTGTGAAACAGAAAGGCTGGACCGTTCAGTGGCATTAAAGTCAATTCCAGAACTAAAATGTTGCTCACTGTTGTACTTTCACTGCTAATCGCTGACACACAAGGTATGTGCTGAAGGATTTTTATTTTACGTTTCCTGTCATTTCCTGCTTCAACTAAAACACAAGATGGAAAAAAACTAAAGCATATAGTCAAATCTTTACGTGTTTTACGTTTTCATGGTGGGTGAGTAGATTTGCTCTTTATGGAATGTTCTTTAGCGTCCTGTTGGACAGTAATTACATTTTGAAACAGTAATGAAGATGGATTCCTTACTAGTTTAGTTTAACATTGAATTAGTAATTATTTTTTAATTAAAAGTTCATGACGCGTTTTAGTTTTAGCACATCAGTTCTTAGCTGATGACGGAATCTTCTCTAGTTTAGCTTAATGTTGGACTGGTAATCACTTTGTGAAGACATCCTGTTACCATGCTGATGATTTTCCTTTGTGATAAAATAAGGGGTGAGTTGAAGATGGAATCCTCACTGCTTTCCTTTTATGTAACAGAGGTCATTTTTATTTATTTGGCAACACACTGGACCTGAAGCAGAAGCAGGTCCAAATCCCACTTACTACCATTTCCTCCCTGTGCAAGACACTCCAGTGTCTCCAGGGGGACTGTCCCTGTCACTACTGATTTTAAGTCAGTCTGTATAAAGGCGTCTGATCAATGCCAAAAATGTAAATGTATAGCAGTAGTATAATAGTGATGTCTTCACTGGTTAAACACCATGTTAGTCAGGGGCTGAATGTCCAGCATGAACTAAGAGTTTAGAATAGTGGGATTCATGGGACTGTATTAATTGTGTTAGTGATAAAAGGTTTGCCTTGTCCTCAGCCTCCACGAACAGCCCCCTCCACAGGCTGGACGACCTTGGTGCAGCTGAGGCCTTCGTGGACTCAGGCGACGTGGCCGTCGTCGGATTCTTTGAGGTCAGGGGCGAGTGGGGAGAACATTGTGAGTGTCTCTGGTATTTAGCGGAGCCTCACAGAGCAGGAAACGTGGGAGAACTTCATTCCTCCGGAGTGTCGTGTCCCGTCACTGCTTCCCTGGTTTTAACCACAATCCTGGTTCAGTTCAGTTCCGTGCTACTGTCCAGCCCACATGGAGACAGGGCAGCCATCCCAGAATGCCCAGTGCTTTGGTCCAAGGCAGGGAGAGTAGGCCCATGTGAGGCGTTGTTTTCCTGGCACCGATCTGTTAGCATAAACCCGACATGAACCTACATTCTGTCCACCTCCAAAACTCCCACTCTATACATTCATTGTACAGAAATGATTTTGGATTGAGGTCCACTCAGCATTTGGAGACGACATACATCTGGACAGCACAAAGATTGCATGTCTCTTTCTTTTTCAGCTGACAGGCTTGTCCAATCATCCAACTTTGATTAGTTACAATTGGTTGAGAAAAATGGAAAATGAAATAGTTACAGCAATGCTAAACATCCGACTAAACACATTTATATGAAATATTAATTGATATAATCAACACACAGGTCAAACAGAATGAAATAGGAGTGCTGAGTTCACAGCAGTGGTTCTCACCTTGTTTGATTAGATTTTGTAGAATCATTATCATATCATCTTGAAATGGCTGCTGTAGAATTGATCTCGTTTGTCTCTCCTCAGAACAAGGACGCTCATGGATATAATGAGTTTTTGGCAGCTGCTGCTGAGGTCAAGTCCATTCCTGTGGCTGTGTGCAGCAACAAAGAAGTGTGGGAGAAGTACAACGTAACTTCAGACACCATCTCAATCTTCAGAAAGGTAGCAGCTGTGCACCATGCAGATCAGGACATTACGTTTTACGTCAAATGTGTTTTACAGAGCACAGTATCTGTGTGTGTGTGTGTGTGTGTGTGTGTGTGTGTGTGTATTGCAGGCAGACCTGCATCAGGAGAACCTTCAGCTTTCGAAAGCCAAGACGGTGGACATTGATGGCCTCAAACGCTTCATTACCATGTACAGCATTCGCTACATCACCGAGTACAACCAGATGGTACAGTATCTTCATGCCACCTCGCATGGCTGTTAAGAGAGAGTCATGTTGAACCGAACATATAGGGTGGTTGATCCAGTTTGTTCAGGGAATTTCTATGAAAATGATTTGGTGAGCTTGTTTCACTAATTTCACTGCTAAAAATGTGCATGTTTATTATACAACACCATTGTCGAAATGGCATTTTGTGGCATTTCTAGCAAAAATACACCCCAAATATAAACTACTACGACTACCAATAAACATACCCTCCATATAATAATATTACCTGTGATTTGTCTTTTTTTAACTGCTACGGGGCCTTTCATTTCTCGAGCCACCTGTGCATTTACATTAACAGCAATTATCAGATGCATTTATATAGAAATACTGAACCTGTGATCCCAGAATACTGTTTTATAGATAGAGTTCACAGATAGATAGTTTGATAGTTTAAAGTTTAAAAGTAAAGAGGTGTAATATTGCACAACAGTTATTGCACTTCAAGACACACAGAATGAGGTAGGACAGAATGAATAGTGTATGAGTAGTGCACTACTCTTTTTACAACAGCGTTTAAATAATAATAAGGCATGTGTGTAGTTACTGTGGTTGATATATGGTACAAATGACACATGTTCTGGGGTCTGGTGGAACCTACTTCTTGTTATCATCAAAATGGCAGAGACCTTTCCCATCTTCAAGAGACCATTAAACACTTGCCTTTCTTAAGTAGTGTAATCTAAGCTAAATACACATAACGATTCCATTGCCATAATCCCGACTCTTAATAAGGTTTGCGGTGGTATTTAACTTAGTCAGTGTCTAACAGCAGTTGTTGAGTCTAGTTGTACAGTGAAGATCAGATATGGACTACTAAATGCTGTAGATGTAAATGTGAAAGTCTGGCTTTCCCAATAAAGGGAAATTCCCTACAGAAAAGCCTCAGATATTATAATATAGTGTTTCAAATGTTTTTGTGTTATTTTATGTTTTCTTTCATGGATACACCATGGAACCCACTTATGTTCTTTTGCCAGACCGCAGTGGGGCTATTCAAGTCTGGAGTCAAGACGCATCTCCTGCTCTTCACCAACAGAGGGAGTGGTGAATACAGGAAGCTCAAGGAGCAGCTGGCCACCTTGGCTCCAGAATTCACTGGAAAGGTCTGGCCACTAGTGGACTTAGAGGGGATTTGTTTTCTGTGGTGGCACCGCCACTGGGTGAATAAGATCCCTGTCCTACTAAACCCAATAATCCATCTTCCAGAAGGTTCCACAAATCTGATTATTTCAACCCAGCTCTAGCATTCCGAGTGGACAGATGAGGCATTTTCCATAGCAGGGTTAGCACAATCCTTCTAGGATATTGTTAGCTCACAGCTGCAGAATTCACAGCCCCATTTTCTGAAGCTGAGGTTGAAGGCTGTAGGTTTGGTGCAGGAACAAATAATGTGTAAATAACATATACACATTAAATAGCAAAAGGTGATTCTAACCATGAATTCCAGCCATGATTTAGGACCGAGGAGGAACTGACCTCAGGTCGTGGATAACTCAAATTATTAGTGAATATCCTTTCTGTTCCAGTTCCTCTTTGTACTGATCGATGGAGAGGAGAAGTCCAATGACCGCTCACTGGACTACTTTGGCCTCAAGCCTCGAGACCTACCCCGAGTCGGCATCTACGACGGCCATTCCGACAGGAAGTGGCTCATGTCAGAGGGAGAAATCTCTACTGACCGTGTGCGAAGCTTCTGCCAATCATTCTTGGACAGGATTCTTCAGGTATTCTTCAGGTTCGAGTGGTAGTAGCCTAGTGGGTAACACACTTATCTGTGAACCAGAAGACCCAGGTTCCAATCCCGCTTACTACCATTGTGTCCTTGAGCAAGACACTTAACCCTAAGTTGCTCCAGGGGGACTGTCCCTGTAAATACTAATTGTAAGTCTCTCTGGATAAGGGCGTCTGATAAATGCCGTAAATGTAATGTAAATGTAGGTAAGGTGGGCTCTGTTCATAATTATCAGCCAAATCAGTGAAATAATATAGACAAAAAAAAGTGATTTTACTGTGTCATAATGAATCATGAAAATCTCAAACCAGTGAAACGTTTGGTTTTTACACTGTGTCTTTATAAAAAAACAGGAATAACACAATTGCACTTCTTTTTTAGAAAGTAAACGATGCTGGGCAGCCTGAGGCCAGAACCGAACTCTGAACATGTCGGACGAAAAAAAAACTTTTCAACTTTTTAACTGAATCCTGAATTCTGTGAAATGCAAAAATAAAGAAAAAAAGTTGTCAGGTGAACAAGGTTTATTATTTAAAAAATATAATATTGCCCCCTTGTGGTCTAAAAGGCTTTTAATCCACGTCATCAATGCATAAACCCACGTCAATAAAACAATCATTATATTGATATTTTATGAAATACTTTAAAATGCAGTGCAAATATTTGATACATTTTAAAGAGCACATGACAAGCAGATTTTGTACATTATCTTTATAAATGATGATTTAGGCTTTTGGTTTTCTGCACCTCAGCACGTCTCAGTATTTGTATTTTTGGCCTCAGACCTATATGTGTGTGTTTTCGAAAGACGTCTGTGGCGAGTGGTTTTCACCCACAAGTCACTAGGCTCCTCCTGCCCACATATGGGGTCCTGATCTGATTTTTTTTCATCCATCCACAACAGAGAAAGTAAATTGTGTGCAGATGAATGACAGAATACGAAGTGGAGTAACGAGACCTGAAATAGAAATGTATAGAGGCTATCAGACTTTATACGGCATCCTAAAATGGGAACCAGTGGAGGAGAGCAACACAGATGCAGCATATATACGGCGCTGACAGCAACAGAGAAGAAAAAAGAGCATTTTTGAGGGCCAGACTGGAATAATTAGCAGGGTTCGTTAGCCAACAGGAAACGGGTCTCATAACGAGGGCAGTACTGGATGTCATTGAGTGCAGAGTAGAATATAGGTCTGCCGGTGGTGTGAGAATTGACGGGTTTGTGGACGTGTCCGGCAACATTACAGAAGATGTCCAGACAATGTGTGGCAAAAGGTTTTTATAAATGAGATGAGAGGTATGTCCTCGGGTCAATAAATAGTAGCAACACAATGTACACAATGTGTACTAAAAATACACACAGATCAACCATAGCCTTAACACCACCTACCTAACTTCACTCCTTTAAGATGTGAGGTAGGACCAGTTTTAACATCCCACCGATGCTAAAACGTTGTTGGTTCGAATCCCGATCCGCCAAGGTGCCACCGAGCAAAGCACCGTCCCCACAAACTGTTCCCCGGGCGCCTGTCACGGCTGCCCACTGCTCACCAAGGGTGACGGTTACAAGAGAACACAAAAAGGTGTATTTTTGATTGCGATATGGAGAATTTGGAGGACAAGTCAAACTCAAGTACTGTGCTCCTGAAACCGTTCTTGAAGCATTTCTGCAGTGTGTCAGGGAGCATCATCCTGCTGAAAGAAGACACTGCCATCAGGAAGTACTGTCTCCATGACTTGGTTTGCAACCATGTTTAGGTAGGTGGTACATGTCAAAGTAACATCCATATGAATGCAGGACCCAAGGTTTTGAGATAGAGCATTGCCTCCACCAGCTTGAATTCTTCAAATAGTCCCACATGCCATCAACATGAAGAATTTGTGATTCATCAGACCAGGACATCTTCATTCTGATCTGCATTGCAGGAATTTTGGTGATGGACACTGTGTATTTTGACATTGGTAAATATTTACAGAATGTCCACTTGCTCCGTATCAAATTCCATCCACTGTAAGCGGATCATCAGTGATCTTCACCTTTATGATTACCTCATTACCTTACCTGAGGCCTGGTCTGTGAGCATTATTAACATTATTCTGATAAAATGTCCAGCTGATGGTTTTGGCAGGAACTGGTCTGGTCTTCATCGCTGTGTTGAAATGGTCTACTTGTGCTCCACATGACTGGTGACACATCATCAGGTACCTGTAGATCATGGAATAAGCACCAGCGCCAGGGGTCAAGGTGTCATTGGGAAAGTTCTTGAAAGGTCATTCCTGGATACAGGATCACAGGAATTTTGTTTTGTTGCTCAGACGGCAGTAAATCAGGGAGGACCGAAAGGAACGGAAGGAGTGGGACGTTCTGTTGGAGAAGGAGCTGGACGCAGATCTGTTAGAGCCTTTCTGTCTATAAACAGACAGCGGCTGTAATTGCACACACAGCGTGGCCTGAAGCGGAGCTGGTAGTTATGCAGCGTGGCGTTCGGCCGAACGTGAACCAGACACACAAACATGCCACAGCGGCGAGGCCTCCACAGCTGCGGCCAATGGCTGATGGGATTGCGGTGTCTGGGGGGGCGGAGGCAGGGTGACTTCTCCACATGTGGCCCGCGTTCTGGGTGAACCCGTCGGTCAGCTGCAGGAAACAGACTTAATCTTCAGCTGTGTGATGGAGGAGGGGGCGAGGTGGGACGTCTTCTTCAGTATTGATGCATCATGAAGACAGGAGCATCCTGTTTAAATTCAACAATAAATAATAAAGAAATCATTTTATACAAACCCCCAAAAATTCGGCTCCAGGTAATAATAAATACAGGGATTAACGATAAATAATAAAGGAAAAAATAAACTGTTAGATGAATCTACTAATAATACGGTAACATTGCATAATGATTGTAATTTTTGTTGTTTTGATGTTATTGATAATAATGTCTTATTGTAATTTATAGTTGTTTTGTTTTCCCGTGTGAACTTTACCACCCACCATGTGGAATTAATGTGGTGCATCTCTCGTAGCCAGTGGTGACATCTGCTTATTCGAAAGTATAATTCATTACTATTAACGCAGCTCATCTACGTTCTGCTTGATGAGCTTCATTAATTAGGATCTTTTCCCCCTGGTGTGTCTGCTCAGCTTGGCTGAAAATGAGGAGTGTGATTTAAGGGCAAGATCCCATCATGCAGGGTGTCATTCTGGTGATGGCAAGTTGAAGGAGATGCTCTCAGGATCTCCTCACCTGGCTGTCTTTGCAGACTGTGGTAAATAGTTTTTCTGTGTTTTTCTGCTTGTGGAGAGAATCATTTTCACTGCTAGGACAACACTATCTGCAATGTCCAATCACATCACATCACATGACACTAATACAAAGGTGCAGTGCATATGTAGAAATAACCAACAATAGAGAAATATACACACACTATTTTAATTTAACAAACTGTATTGTGCAAACAGTGCAAATTGAGATTATGGGTTTGGTGGTTGTAAGTCAGTGCGGTCAACAATCCAATGATCCTATGGAAGAAACTGTCCCATTGTCTGCTGGTCCAGGACCAGATGCTGCTGTACCGTCTGAAAAGTGAAAAAAGTGAAGTGACTGTCATTGTGAAACAAGCACAGCACACAATCACACAACCTTAGTGAGCAGCGGTGAGCAGTGTGTGGGGATGGTGCTTTGCTCAGTGGCACCTTAGTGCCTCATTGGCTCTTTGGTGGCTCCTTCCGATTACCCAAGTCCGCTTTCCTACCTGCTAGGCCCACCACTGCCCCACTGCCCAGGCTCCGCTTGATGATGTCCTGTAGAAAGGCAGCAGTGTGTGGGGACAGTATCTTGTTCAAGGGAACCTCAGCTCGGGATTTGAACCCACAACCCTTTGGTTACGAGTCCGTTTCCTTAGCCACTAGGCCACCACTGCCCCATATGATGTTGCCCAGTCTGACAACCTGGGGTCTGACAGGAAGTTGAGCATCCAGGTGCAAAGGCAGCTGCTTGGACCCAAGTCCCGGAGTGTCCTGTCCAGTTTTGACTGAATGCTGAACTGTTCTCTACAAGCAGCATTCTCACATATGGGTCCTTCTTCACGAGGTGGGAGAGGGCAGTGTGGAGTGACAACAGGACCATGGCATCGTGGGACTTTTATGTTAATGAGATGTTGTACTTGTTGGATGGGCTTTAACTTTACAGTTAAAGTGATGGCTTTGGGGAAGAAACTGGACATAAATCTTGTAGTGCGTGTTTTGATGGACCTACTGAATATCCAGAGGGCATCAGTTCAAACAGATGATGGGCAGGATGTGGTGGATCCTTCAGGTTGCTGTATGTCTTCTGCAGACAACAGGAGGTGTAGATATCGTTTTGATATTTATGATATCTCTGCTCTACTGTAAAATCAGTATTATGAGGTGTATCGTGTATGGTGGAATGATACCAGTGCTGGCAGGGTGCAGAAAACGGGCCGGGATCCCCGCAGTGGTGCTCTTCTCACACTTACGCTGGTTCCTCCAGGCAGACAGCGAAGCAGACGTTGAAATTACAGCCCAGCACAGCCACAACAAATCCGTCCCCCAAGAATAAACCGGAGAGACGAGGCAGAGGCCGACAGCAGGGTCATCGCTGCCGTGCACCCCAGTCCACACGCCCCGCCGAGCATCTCAGCAGCCGCTGGCCTTCCTACACACGCCCTCTCCTGAGCCAGCACGGGCTCTGGTTGTAAACTTGCCGTTTTGGACGCCTTGCAGGAAATGCTGCGGCTGTGGTGGGCCGGGCAGCAACCTCTAATTAAGCTCCGTCACATAATGAGTCCCGGACGCTCGATTAGCCGAAGGCGGCTGCCGGTTGGGGTGGCACTTTGGGAACTGCGGGGGCGGCTGAAGGCAGCGGGCAGCTGCTGATGTGGGGACACCTCCATATGGGTCGCGTGCCTCATATCACTGCATCTGCTGCGCCACGGCGCAAAGGTTACAGGCTCCGCCTTAAATCCCACTAATGACTTGCTGTGTTAGGGTTATGTAATGAATGTCCTCACTAGAGCATATGACAATTTTTAAGTAGGAATTTATGCCAACCCTTCGGCCCCAACCAAGTGTTGCGTGTGTAAAATAAGAACAGATTGCATAATGAGGATGATTCTCATGAAACTGTTTCTCACTCCCACAATAATTTACAGATTATAGTAACAGAGCATATGATGTCATTTACAGCTTGCGCACAGCTTTTTTTAAATATATTTGTGAGACCGTGATATAGTACTAATCACCTGACATTCAAATTTGGTGTGAAATAGTAGCGGTTTTATATTGAATGAAAAGTTCTTCTATATTAGTCCATTCAGGGTTTTAAATAAAAAATCAATCGGAATTGACCTTATCTGTTCTCTGTTTCTGTTGATGGTTACTGACACCCAGAGCATGGTCTGCTTTCTTTCTTGTTTTATCTATTTAATTACCTGACGCCAGTGAACATCCTTAGTGTTCAGTGCTGAACTCCTTGTCAGTTTAAAATGGACTTATTTTGAAAAGTGTAACGTGTCTTCAGACTGAGCAAATGCATAAGCTGTTAAATCAACTTTCAGATCTTTTATGACTGGATTTGTATGAAATGTGGGATTTTTACAGAGCCCGTACTTTGTCATTTTTACTTGGATACAGAGGTTGAGTCAATTCTTTAACTTTTTCTAGTTAACTTACTAGTTTAACTTTTTTACAAAAATTTTTAACACAATTATACATACTTCTACTTCAGCAAAGAATTAGTGAACCAGCACAACTGAGAGAAGGTTCTGGGTTCCAGCAGTGGTAACAGTAATACCATCCCCATCATTTAGTTCACAAATCCAAACCAGGAAGGTGGTGTTAGTGATCAAGTCTGAAAACTTCTTCACCAATCATCCCACCTTCTCGCTGCCTCTGTCACATTATTCACTGATGCGGATGTTTCTTTTTCTAGAACACATACAGTTAGTTCTGCATTTATCATAACACATTTCTGTTTCTAGTTGACTGTCCATCCTGAAGAGAGTGTGTGTGTGTGTGTGTGTGTGTGTGTGTGTGTGTGTGTGTGTGTGTGTGTGTGTGTGTGTGTGTCGTGGAATGAAAACCAGCATGTGGGAGTGAGTTGCGGAGTGTGGCATGTGGAGAAGGGTGGTGTGCCGGGGTCAGGTTGCCACACGATTCTCAAACCAATCACAATCGTAACCGATATCCCCCCTGTGCGCAGAAAACACTATAAATACTCAGGAGCGAGGAAGGCAAATCACAGCAAGGGGAAGAAGAAGCCAAAGAAAAGAGCATCTCTGACTCTTCCAGACATCCAGAACAGTCCAGGATGAAAACCTTCGCACTCCTCGCCATCTTCGGCGTCCTGTCGGTCTGTCTGTCCATGGGAGGTAAGTTTTATAGATTTTTAAACCTGACAAACGTGAGATGTTTGATAGATCAGATTTTTAACCCCTTTTATTCTCAATCGGTCTCAGTTCCACAAGCTGTGGAGGATTATGGCCTACTGTCCACTGCCGGGCCACCAGACACAGACGGATCTGATTCTAGCTCTGCCTCATCTTCAGCTTCTGACTCTTCAGCTTCAGACTCCACATCCTCCTCAGAGTCCAATTCCGATTCTGCGTCTGACTCCGCGTCCGACTCCTCCTCAGATTCCACCTCCTCCTCAGATTCCACCTCAGATTCCGCCTCATCCTCGTCGGAGTCACACAGCTCTGAAGGTGAGACGTCCTCAGACGCTTCTTCTCTTTACGTGTCGTGTAGAGGACGTTCCTCACGTCTCCAGATGCCTGAACTCAGACTGTGCACACAGAGAACCCGGCTCCAGAGGTGGTGGTGAAGAGAGACGTGGCGGCTGCTCTGCTGAAGAGACCGAGAAGAGCGACGGTGGCGGCTGATCTCAGCCCTGTGCAGCTGGAGAGGTGAAGACCATGCAGATCATAATTCATTTGATCATGTGTCGCTAAACTGTCACAATATTCAGATGAGGCTGTTCAGACCAAGACAACCAGGAGATGTAATCTCACCAGCAGGTCCTAGCCCTCCCCAGTGGGACATGCCAGAAAGAGGGCAAATTATCATCAGTACTATTGATATTTTTGTAGAGGACGTCATCGTCCCTGCATCGGATCTTGCCATTATTCTGCCAAACTACAAGACAAAATTGTTCAGCAACATATTTTGTATTAAATATTAAAAAGTGCTGATTTTATGAGTAGAGTAAGCTACAAGTTCTTGACCTGAAAAATTCTAAAATTCTTATTTTATCTCCTACATTTACTACATTACTACAAATTATCTGCACAATTTTCTGAAGCTAATCTCAGAGACTGATTCGCCTGCTTTTTTTTGTCCCGTTGTCCAGTCTGAGGGAAGTGTGCGAAGCCAACCTGGCCTGTGAGGACATGGCTGAAACGGCGGGCATCATCGCCGCCTACACAGCATATTATGGCCCCATCACGCTGTAGACCTTCAGAGGCATCCTGCTGGGCCCTCCATGAACTCTGACCCCTCCTCTGGGATGGAAGAGCGATGAGCAGCAGTGCCGAGGCCTGTCATCGTTACACAAAATGAAGGGTTAAACTATATACGTTACATCTTTATTAATAAGCGTATGGAAATGGGGGTGTTTCTGTATTCTGCAATTTTTTGGTGCTTTTTTGGTGCTCGACGTGCTCCTTTGTGGAAATGCTCTAGAGAATGTCCATTCTCAACATTTATTTTGCCCATAGATATGACTTGCAATATGAAATGTTTCTCTCGTAATGTACATAGTTGTGTAAAATACGGTGCTTACTTGTATAAAATAAAACTTTTCTGAAAATATTCGTTTGTTTGAATTCACGTCATTACAACCACATCTCTCGTAAGTCGGTGCTTGTCCTGAAGGGGGCAGTATTTCACCACAAATCTCGGCCGCCGTCGTAATAAAGTATAAATAGATTGTTATGAGAACAGAAGGCATTTAGCAAGTGTGACGCTGCTTGTGTAACTATTGTGTAATTGTGCTGTTATTTTATGAGGCATAACACATCACAGTTCTTGCAGGCTCGGGGGAGAGATTTCACATCCTGAGACAAATTTTAACACAAACCTGCAAACCCGGAGCTGTAGTAAAAGCAGAACATTACTGATTTGGAATAATAAGGTCTGATTAAAAATGTTGAATAAATAGGTAATTTGTCGCTTATTTGCGAATTGTTTCATTCTGTGACGGATCTTCGTGAATACGATAGTTCGCGTTAATGTCTGACACGCCTGCTTCCTGACCCCGGCGTCCACGTGAGCGCGCGTCCGCAGTCCAGACGCTGGCGGGTGCGCGCGCAGCCAGTCGGGATCCGGACTTTTTCAGGGGAAGAGGAACGGCGATGGACTTTCTGATCGGAAATCCCTTCTCTTCTCCCGTGGGACAGCGGATCCGTGAGTGTCGCAGTAATTATGATGATGATGAGGAGGAGGATGATTATGATTTGTAATGCGCGAGCGGCGGAAACACCAAAAGCAGAAGTAAAGTGTGTGATGGTGAAAGAGTGTGATGGTGGACTGTAGAATTACAGAATAGTCTGCGGTAACAGGACTGTAACCAACTTGTCGCGTTACTTTATAACTTCATTTTTTTATTGGAACTTGCGGGTCGCCAGACGGTGGGCGGGGTCAAAAGTTCACCGCAAGCAAGTCAAAAGGCCATAATTAGAAACGACGTAATTACAAGTTCCCGGCGCTCATCGACAATTCTGCAGATTTCACAACAAGTCCCGGTCTCCGCCCCTCAGATAAGGGATGTGAGGCCGAGTCAAAGGTCACGCCGCGCGAAACGCCCCTTTATTTCATCCAGCAGACATCTCGGAATGGGACGGACCTTCACCATCCTCCCTCCGAGCGAGGGTGCAGCAGCAGCTGACAGTCACATGAAGCTGTGGTGTGGGTGGGTGGGTGTGGGTGGGGGTGAGAGAGAGTGAGAGAGAGAGTGGGGGGCTTGGGGGATTTAGGGGATTATAACACGCTGTGGGCAGGAGGAGGAACCTCAATAATTGGAAAACTTCGGTTTGCTTTGTTTTCACCTTGATGTCGCAGAAGGACCCACTCTTCCATTTGTTAAATTTTCCTCCGATGTGTGCGGTCATAGTTATATATATAAAAAAAAATCCCAGATCGTTCACCTAAATTGATCTTTAATTAAGTTGATTCATTATACAAAAAATAGTATTATTCAAGGAGATATTCCTACAAACACACAGGCTGTTGTTTGTTCATTTATTTAGCTTCTTTGTTTTGATTGGTTTTGACATTGAAACGTATGGTGGTGGGCGGAGCCTAAACTGAACCAAACAGCCAACCAAACAGCGTTGATGCTGTATCCCAGATCCATTTCATTCAAACTAAAAAAACAAATCGTTTCCTACTTCATTAAAAGTTGAAATGATGCAGAATATAGAACTGGAACGCTTGGCTAGCTTTTTTCCTTTTCTTTTCAGAACATGCCACCAGTTCCGCTTTACAAGCTGAAGACTGGGGCCTAAATATGGAAATCTGTGACATCATTAACGAGACTGAGGACGGGTGTGTTCACCTTTCATCTGCTCCGCTGTTTTGTGCAGCTTCTCGGTTTGATAATTAGGGCTGAGCAACATGAGCTAAGATTCAAACAGCAAGAACGCTGATCATGATATTCAGTGTAATTAATAAGAATGAAAAAAGAACACAACAGGAGGTTTAGACCTTCTTTTTCTTGGGACAATGCGCAGGATGGTTTCAATGTCTACCAACAAGGAAATAATTCGCACGTCAGTTCAGGATGCAAATAAATATACTCCAGATACAGTATGATGCTGCTGTGTACAGCAGTGTTCTGCACAACAGAGTGGAAATAACAGACATTTCTACACACAGCATAGACAAAACAATTTAATTATGCAGTACAATATCTCACCCATATTCACGATATTGTAACGGAACTTGATATGAATCGTTCAATTAGGGCTGAAACGATTATTCGAAAAACTCGAATGATTCCATTACAAAAAAATATTCAAGGAAAATGATTTGCCCCGAGGCTTCGTGTAATTCGTCACCAAAGTCCATCTATTATCGTATCGCTACGCAGCACCGGTATCATTGTTCTACACGGACTGTTTTAACTGAGGCAAATTTCAAAGATTTAAGGAGGCGCGATTTATTGGCAGAAAATCAAGATACCACTGTGCGTAAAAGCATAAAATGTCTGAAGTGTGGGACTATTTTACGCTGCGTGGACAACGTAGTGCGGTGTATACACTGTAAAACGGACCTGGCTTACCATAAAAGTACTTAGTCAATACTACAGCACCTTAACCAAAAGAATCTCCAAGCGGACTCGGAGCTTCTACAAGGTATCGTATTTATGATTGCTAACTAACATTAGCGCTTCTTAGAACCTACATTATTTGTAATTATTTGCGTTATGAGTCGATAGTGATGAGGCAGGATAAGGCATGAGATCTCACTCATGTAATTAATCCCTCCCCATCTCTCCCTCCAGCGTGCCACACACACACACACACCCACACACTCTGACAGGTAACATCTCAAAACACGCCTTCCCCATACAGAAGGTAGTAATAATAAATGCAACAGATGGACAAATATACGTTCATTAGCATATAGGTTTACTTTTGGGCAAGTTTATAGCATTTGTTGCACAAATCAATGTTTTTGAGACTTGCACATGCATTGCACACTCATGCACTAAGACAAATTCTCTCTCTCTCTATTTTGCACATAACATTGCACAAAGACAAACATTCTACCTACCTACCTCATCTGGATACAACTGGAAACTGAATTGTATTGTTTAAGTTGAATTATTAGTAACACTTGAATTGTTTATTTATATTTTCTTTTTACTATTTTGTACCTTTAAACTTTTTTTTCTCTTTATTCTCAGATGGACTATAGCAGAGGGTGCACCCCTTTTTTATTAAAATAAACAAAATAGGCTAACCTATGTTTCTTTTTTTTTTTTCATGTACATCATGAATGTTTCACAGAAAGGTTGATTTAAATGGGCTTAATTCTGGATACAGTAACCCAAAGGTTTTAAGCTTTGATCTAATTAAAGTATTGAGTTTGAATAAAAAAAAACTTTTTTTGTGAGGAATAACAGCCAATTGCTTGCTCATTTTAAGAGGATTTTCATGTTGCATAACACACTATTGATAGAGTTGTTAAAAAACGCAAAAGTGGAGTTATCCGATTACTCGATGAAAAAATCGCCAGAATACTCGATTCCAAAAATATTTGATAGTTGCAGCCCTACTTTCAATCACAATAACTGTATTTCAGCGATATTTTGCTGTCTAGTTTGTGATCATTCTTTACCACATTAAACTGTTGATGGCATTAGACATGAAATAATAATAATACATGTTTCTTTTGCAGGCCCAAAGATGCGGTGCGAGCGATTAAGAAGAGGATTGTGGGGAATAAGAACTTCCGCGAGGTCATGCTGGCCCTCACGGTAGGGCTGCGTTGCCAGATTTAGACTATAGAATATAAAGCTGCTCTTGGCGCACACGCTGTTTTCGTGGTGAAGCCCTGTGGTCTCCAGACTCCCGGCTCCGTTTCAGGTCCTGGAGACGTGTGTGAAAAACTGCGGCCATCGCTTCCACACGCACGTCTGCAGCAAGGAGTTTGTGCAAGACGTCCTTGTCCGGGCCATCCTGCCCAAAAACAACCCGCCCATGGTGCTGCAAGAACGCGTGCTGAGCATCATACAGGTCAGCGCCCCTTCACCACTGTTGGTATTACAGGCAACGCGGCCTGCCAACACGTTAATCACTGCGATTCGTTCAAAAAGCGTATCATATTCAAATAAATGAACAGCGTTAATTCAGCCACGTTTTATTTATAGGAGGAGCAACCAATCATTGTTTAAGCCGCAATAATCTCGACTGATTGCTCAACTTTGTGGAAAAATTGCATGAATGGATTTGATTGCAAGCAACAAGGCACGACCAACGCAATTTTTTTTATGAATTCATCGCAATTGATTATTTGCATTAATTAGTTTTCATTTAAAAAATGTAATTAATTGACAGCTGTATGTTCAATAAAATATTAATATTGTATATATAATGATGTATTTTTTGTATGTCAGCAAGACATACCAAGATTCTTCTATTACTGAAGCACTGGAGCATTGGAGCATTTCAGGAAATCTGTGCCATGAAACTGGCTTTTAAAGTGAAAGGAGCAGGTCAACCCATCAGCATTTCACGTTTTATCAGTACAAATCATTATAATTATAAATCATGACAGCAGACTAAACCGGTTTGTGTCAGCCTTGTGCTTGCCTTTGTTGTTTTTCCAGCATGTTCCACAAAGTGTCTAGTAAATTTGAGCCATGAAAATACTACTTAAGTCAAGTCAAGTCAAGTCAACTTTATTGTCAATTCTGCCACATGTACAGGACATGCAGAGAATTGAAATTACGTTACTCTCTGACCCATAAAAATAACATTAAATACAAAAACAGTAACAGTAACGAATACAGAGTATAAATACAATTTAAAAAGAAAGGCACAATATACAATTTTAAAAACACCATGTACAAATAAGGGCACATGGTGGAGAGTGCAACATCAGGAGAGTGCAAAAACCAATAGTGCAACAGAGTTTTTAAGTTTAAAGTGACGAAGTGAAAGTGAGGTAGATGGCAGACCAGAGCTGCACAGAGTGACTGGTGCATGGTCAATTTGTGTGATTTAGAGTTCAGAAAGTTTGTGGAGCAGAAGAGGGGAGTGAGGGGAGTGGGGGCAGAGCCGGGAGGGAGTTGAGTTTCCTGACAGCCTGATGGGTGAAGCTGTCCTTCAGTCTGCTGGTCCTGGCCTGGAGACTCCGCAGTCTCCTCCCTGATGGCAGCAGGCTGAAGAAGGTTTGCATTGGGTGGGTGGGATCAGCTGCTATGCAGAGGGCTTTTTTTGTGAGACGTGTGCTGTAGATGTCTGGGAGGGAGGGGAGAGGGACACCGATGATTCTCTCAGCTGCTCTTACTATGCGTTGGAGAGTTTTTTGACAGGACGCATTGCAGGCTCCAAACCACACAGTGATGCAGCTGGACAGGATGCTCTCGATGGTTCCTCGGTAGAATGTGTGCATGATGGGGGCTGGTGCTCTTGCTCTTCTTAGTTTGCGGAGGAAGTAAAGACGCTGCTGTGCTTTCTTGGCCAGTGCAGTGGTGTTTTTTGTCCAGGAGAGATCCTCGGTAATGTGCACACCCAGGAACTTGGTGCTGCTCACTCTCTCCACAGATGCACCGTTGATGGTCAGAGGAGCATGCTGAGTGTTTCCTCTCCTGAAGTCAACAACAATCTCTTTCGTCTTCTCCACATTCAGGGAGAGATTGTTGTCTCCGCACCACTTGGCCAGGCGGCTCACCTCGCTTCTGTAGTTAGACTCATCCCTGTTATTAATGAGTCCCACCACAGTCGTGTCATCCGCAAACTTGATGAAGAGGTTGGAGCAGTGTGACGGAGTGCAGTCGTGGGTCAGCAGAGTGAAGAGAAGGGGGCTCAGCACACATCCCTGAGGAGCCCCCGTGTTAAGGACGATGGTGCTGGATGTGCTACTGCCAACCCGTACTGCTTGTGGTCTTCCTGTGAGGAAGTCCAACAGCCAGTTACACAGTGAGGTGTTGAGCCCCAGCTGGATCAGTTTTTGTGTGAGCTGTTGTGGGATTATTGTGTTAAATGCTGAACTGAAGTCTATGAACAGCATTCGAACATATGAGTCTTTTTTGTCCAGATGTGTGAGTGTTGAGTGGAGTGCAGTTGAGATGGCATCATCGGTTGAGCGGTTGGGCCGATATGCAAACTGGAAGGGGTCCAGTGAGGGGGGGAGGGCAGACTTGATGTGCTTCATGACTAGCCGTTCAAAGCACTTCATGAGGATGGGGGTAAGTGCAATTGGACGGTAGTCGTTAAAGCAGGAAGGAGATGACTTTTTTGGCACCGGAATGATTGTTGTGTCTTTGAAGCAGGTGGGGACGACAGCCTGGGAGAGTGAGATGTTAAAGATGTCTGTGAAGACATCAGTGAGTTCCACTGCACAGTCCCTCAGTACACGACCAGGAATGTTGTCAGGGCCCGGAGCTTTGCGAGCGTTGATCCTGCTGAGGGATCTCCTCACACTGTCCGGGGACAGAGTCAACACCTGGTCACCAGGAGGGGGTGTGGTCTTCTGTGCTGTGGTGCTGTTTTTCCCTTCAAAGCGAGCGAAAAAGGTGTTCAGCTCGTTCAGCAGGGAGATGGTGCTATCACAGGTCTGTGGAGGGGGCTTGTAATCCGTGATGGTTTGTATGCCCCGCCACAGGCTCCGTGTGTCTCTGCTGTCTTTGAAGCGACTAGATATTTCTCTGGAGTACTGTCTCTTTGCCTCTCTGATGCCACGGGAAAGGTTGGTCCTGGCTGTCTTCAGGCTCGCCTCGTCTCCAACTCTGTACTCATAGAGAACCATCATAGAGAACCATCATCATAGAACCATTAATCATAGAGAACCATCACTGCAACCGTCCCTCATTGCAACGTCCCCTCTTCTGTCTTCTGCAGGCCTGGGCAGATGCCTTCCGTAACACCACATCGCTGGCGGGCGTGGTCTGCGTGTACGAGGACCTGAGGAGGAGGGGACTGGAGTTCCCCATGACCGACCTGGACGCCATGTCACCTATACACACCCCCCACAGAGTAAAGTGTTCGGCTCACTTTCCTCTGGACTTTGTTCTTTACACTCTCCAGTGCTAAATATAGCCCTGGATCTGTTTTTTTTTTCCTTTCCTGAGAAAATTCTTGTTTTATCATTCTGCTACTTGAGCTGCAATTTGGTGGGAAACTGCGTTCATGTTGTTTAAAGAGAGTTAGGAATGTGGCACTAGCGCACCCTGATCCTGTTGTTTCCTTGTTTGAATCTAGTGTAGAGAGGGAGGGAACTCACCCAGCTGATGAACAGTTGTGCAACAACATACTGAATTCCATGTCGTTATGTGTATAACAGCATAGTAAAAAAAAAGCAGATTAAAATGCATAGTGAAAACAATCCAGTGACACAGTATGGAAAACCAGCCATTTTATTGTTGAAATGGGGCTTAGAAATGGTACTGCATCAAACCAGGACGTGTCTCTAGACTGATGACCGCTGACTTTCCTCCATGATCCATCAAGGTGCCTCACTCCCAGCCGGAGCCAATCAGTACAGAGCTCTGGATTAATCTCGTCCAATTAAAATACCTGGATTGGAACTCTCGCAATTTTTAACATACAACGTTATCAGCTGATCTCCTCTCTCTTTCTCACTCTCTCTCGTGGTCAGAGTGCTCCGGAAAATCAGACCTCATCTGAGCCACCAGCACCCCACCATCAACCCCAGACCCCACTGCCGCCACAGGCTGCTCCCACTTCGCCGACTGAGGGCCCTGTCACAATTACACCCACCCAGGTAGTGAACACGCCCACGACCGTCCACGTCCCCCGCTGAAAAACGCGTGTAGGATGGAGTCTAATATGTTCGGATTTCGAGTACCAATGTGTTTGTTTGATGGTTCTTTGTGTAACAGAGACAGAAGCTGCTGGCAGAAGTGGAGTTGGTGAGGGGTAACCTGACAGTAATGAGCGAGATGTTAAACCAGCTCACGCCTGGAGAATGTCCCGTTTCAGACAGAGAGCTGCTTCAGGTCTTTCTCTCTTTTTAAAAGAGATTTGTGCTGAAGCTCTGATGAGATGTGTGCTGCCTGTAAATTCCCTGTTATTGCCCTGAACTCTGACCTTTGGGTACAGTGTTGCCAGACTGAGGGTTTTAGCTCAGTTTGGTAGATAATGTTTTTTTTATTCCACCTCCTGGTCGAAAGATCTAGCTGTGCTCTCTGAGTCAGATGGCTTTGTGTTAAAAACTCACCTTGTGTCAAGTCCTGTTCACTGCTTGTCATGTAAATGTGCAAAAACCACCAAAAGGATCCCAATTTGGCAACGCGGCATCGGCACTTGAAATTTTGTGACAGAGCCTTGTTCCGGCTCCTTTGTAAAAACGATTGTGGATTTATGAAAGCATGAATTTGTTACAACGTTGTAAGGTTAGGCTGAGGAGCTGACGCGCTCTCTTTTTCTGTGTGAACCAGTAGCAGTTGTACACCGTGTGTAAAAGCATGCAGCAGAGGGTGGTGGAGCTGGTCCCCAGTGTGAGCGATGAAGCCCTGGTTGGTGAGCTGCTGGTGTTGAATGATGACCTCAACAACACCTTCATCCGCTACGACAGGTACAGCATGGCGGTGCAGCATTACACAATGTACATAATCTTCATTACACAATGTACATAATACATTGGCAGTAGACTGGGAGAATTTTGTAAAAGGTCTGTTCTTTGAAATAATTACAGACTTGGGCTGGCAAGAATATATTAACATATCATATATATTCATAAACATTTTTGCATGTATATATACAGACAGACACATGGCCAGTTCTGCATGGGTATAAAATATAGTCTTGGTTTTCTCATGTTCTTCTCCAGGTTTGAGAGGTTAAACAGCAAACAGACACCGTCAGCAGAGGTAAGATGTGTGCCCAGATTAGATTTCATAATTTCATGTCTGTTTCTCTATCGACTGATCCAGCTCTTTCCCACCCGGACAGACACCAGCGAGTATAAATCTTATAGACCTCAGTCCACTTACTCCAAGCCCCATAAGCCAATCAGCCACGGCTCCATCCAATCAGGCAACCCCTTCTGGTGAGATTCTTTTGAGTTTCTTATGAACATCTCGCAGTTTTCCTCCTGGGTGTGAAATGAGTTGATGTTGTCTCCCTCAGGTACGGCAGAAGATGCTGAGTTTGACATGTTCGCTCAAACCAGAGGCAGTTCTTTAGCGGAACAGAGAAAAGGGTAAATGGATGAACCACAACTTTAGTTTCCTTAAGTTCAGTATTTGTGGATTTCCGCATCCCTAAACCATTGATTTTACCTTCTGTCATTACATGCTCTTACGTACTGTATACTATTATACACTCAAAGGTTTGGACACACCTACTCATTTTGGGGGGTTTTACATTATAGAACAAAACTGAAGTCACAGGATTATGAAATAAGACACATGAGGTTATGTAATAAACAAAAAAATTGCAAACAAGGCAAAAACATTTGCATCTCTCCAAATCAGGGAGCTTTTGCTGTGATGGCAGCATTTCACACTTTTCTCTACACCACCTTAAGTTAGACAACGGTGACGGATTCCAACAGTAATTCTTATCATTCACTCATGTTAATGAGCAGCTCATCAAGCGGCTTTTGATGATGACAATAGTGAACAAAGCCGCCATGAAGGAAAAAGAGGCGACTCTGAAAAAACAGTCACCAAACATACTTCACTTTCTTCTGATACAACAAATACTAAATATGTTTATTATGTTTGATTCTTTAAAATGTCTCTATAACCACCACAGAGTAGGTTCATCCAGGTTTTGACTATTATGCCATTATAGATGGTACTAGACATTTCTAGACTGTTATATATTGTTACAGATTGTCAAATACTGTTTTGTACTGTTATAGATGGTTACGTACTGTTATATACTGTTATGAATGGTTAAATACTGTTAAAGACAATTATATATTTTTATAGCTGGTTACATACTGTTGTTGACTGCTGTAATCTTTTCACATGGTTTTATGCTACAGTGTACGTTATGAAGACCCAAGAGCGGTGGAAGGGTTGGCTGGAGCACTGGACACCCGCCTGCAAGTCACAGGAGCGGTGAGGCTACGGGGAGAGGAACAAAGAGACAGACATACAGAATGATCAATTAATAGACAGATAGATATATAGTTATATTATTTAATATTATTTAATTTAGTGAAATGTGGTTCCTATTAATTGCATCTAGAAAAAAATACAAAACAGCCGCGCAGTGTATCTTAATAAATTATTGAGTCAGTATGAAAAAAATTTAGATTTTATTGAAAAAATTGTAATAATTTTATTAGTATTTTTACTAAAAATAGTGTTTAAAGTACAGATAATCAGAGTTAGTGATCATAAGTGCCATGTCAGGAAGAGTGATGTAGTTATGTATAGACTAAATCACAAAATATGAATTGTTCACTAACAACTATGATACATCCAGGCTGGTCCAATATAGAGATGATGTGTCGTTAGTGTGTATATTTAATGCATTGCCCAATCATTGGTCTCAATCCTAATATCTGTACACTTGCATTTTCAATAAATTCCAATCGAGACATTCGAAAACCGACAAATTTGCTGTTATGTGTAATGACTCTGTGAATTTGCTGTTCTTGTTGTAGACGCCGGCTCCTCAGTCTGCAGTGATGAACGACCTGGAGAGATGGATGTCCATGGACATGGTAACAGTCATACCTCCACCTCACGTTCTTTTGAAAATGCCATGTCACTAGCTTTAGCACAAATTTTCACTTAGACGAAGGATGAGGACCAGAATTCCATGGGCAGCATCTGGTCTTGTGACATTATGACTATAAACAATCTATTAAGGTGGAGTGAGAACACATTTTACAATATTCTCACTCCCCATATTCTTCCTAGTCGGTTCTGATTACATTCTTTAGCTTTATACGGAAATAGCATGATGATCATAATCAGTGAAAAGAAAAAAGTAAAAAATATTCGTATTCAGGAACATATCACCATGGATTAATGTGATGAAGACCAGTGGTGCTTGAGACATTTTAGCTTATTATTGATGAAGCCAATAAATGCTTTTCTTTCGTTTCCTTCATGTCTTCATTGCTCTTTCTTATATGTTTGAAATGTGAGGATTGCTTCTTGGCTTCTTTCATCAGAATTAGGTAAAAATGTGCTAAATGCACAGGAAATCCCAGAGATGGAAAAAGTGAACGTGAGAATCATCACCTCTGGTTTTGTGGAACTGAATATCTTTTTTTTTTTTTTAGCCTGAAGATGTTAATGATGCTGACGGGGTCACCAGTGAAGGTGAGTAGGCTTGGCCGGCATTCGTTTTGGAGACACTATGATTATAAATGGGTTTCATGTCCTCCTGAGGTCTGTCCTCCTGAAGTACTGGTGAGATATTTCACTCGTTTTCCACCACCCAGCCAGATCTCTTCTCCTCTTTTTTTCAGAATTTGACAAGTTCTTGCAGGACAGGGCAGTGGCAGCAGATCATCTGCCCACGGTCACCAGGAACTCCACCACCTCCTCATCTGCTCCACCAGCATCGTCCTCCCAACAAGAGATGTCACATGACCAGCTCTTTAAACTGTAGGCCAGTGTGGGCGTTGGTCATTAGAGGGCACCATTATGGCTTGTCCTGGCATGGTGACCTCATTAAAGTCTGATTACGATGAAGAAGCCCTCATCTCTGTCTGTCTCTGTCTTGACCCACTTTGAACCTACCCGGTGTGAAAAGCTGCAGGATTGAGACCTGATTGCTCTGAACCTGTTTGGAGATTCTCTGATTTTATGTATCCTTCACCACAAAAAAGAATATTTCTAATGTATTTTGTTTAATGTGGAAAAGTGAAGAAATCTGTATGACATGTATCTGGTCTTAAAGTACAACAATACACATCCATGTTTGCAGTTCTGTCTTTTTAACAGAACCCGTTCATTTGGAAGGCATTTCTCTGTGTTGTACAGTTCTTGTTGGATGTTTCTGAGGTGGTTCACAGATGATGGTGATGGTGGGTGGAGGTTCAGGAGGTGTGTGGTGTATGGAATTACAAAAAGTAAAAAAAAAAAAAAATAGAATACATATGAGAATAAACCTGAAGCAACTCACCCACACTATACCTGAAACTGAGCAATCAGATCTCAGCACGTTCCTCTGTGCATCATGGGTGCACACCTGGACCAGATGGGATCGTGGCCTCCTCATTTCCTTCTTAGATGCCTCTATTTTAATAATTTAAGATTGGAGTCATCACAGTGGGTGTAATTCCTGTTAAAGATGAAGGATCAGCTGAACCCTGAAATGCAGCGTTTTAAAAAAGACGCTACAGGGCTGCCTGGGTGGGATTTTTGTGAGGTTGTGTAGGATCATGGTGGTGAGTTTTCCCTTTCTACTGCATTTGAGGACCCTGCTATTTAAACAACTACGGAAAGAACTGAGAGGATTGTCAACTTGATCTTGTTCACGGTCTGAAATATGAACTCCCAACTGCAGTCAACTCCTGGATGATGTGCAAATTTCCACGTTTGTTCTGAGAAGTGTGTGAACCCATGCCTGATGCGTGCAAATGTTCGTGGTCATGATATTTCTTCACTACTGAACCTGCACTGCCATCTGCAGGACTGTAAGGTTTTCCTGTTCTCCGGAGGCATGATGCATGAGTCCATTCTGAAGACATCAGTGATCTTCCTAGCCTGAAGCTCCACCTGTAAAAAAAAAAAAAATTTCATGGAGAACGCGGGCAGGTTAGGAAACCTTTTAGATCGGAATTGTGTCACCACATGGAACAGAGGTCTGAGTATGTAGATCTTCTACGAGGACCCTGTGAAAAGACCGTTTTTGGTAAAAAACCTACAAGACGAGACAATATGTGATCAGCACCAAACTTCAGAATCTGCTGCAGCAGTCACACTGGTGGAGAGGCATCTTCTGAGGGTCTCTGGGTGTCTGAAGGACACTGGTCTGCAGCTGCTTACGTGGCAAGCAGGAGCATTTTACACAGTTTTTCACCATTTCAGAAGATGCTGTTTTTAGTTCAAAATACATTTCCCTGCAACACTTTATCACATTGTTACTGTGTTGGACCTCTTTGTAAGACCTTTACCAGCAGGCATTAGGCAGGCTTTTTAAACGCCATATTAGTACTCTGTTGCAGGGCTAAACTGACACAATATAGGCCACAAGCTCATCACTTTTATCATATTGTACCGTTTCATCCACACGTACAGTACAGGGCAAAAGTTTGGATCATTCAATGTGTTTATTTTCATGACCTCCACTGAAGGCATCAAAACTATGAATGAACACATGTGGAGTTATGTACTTAACAAAAAAAGGTGAAATAACTGAAAACATGTTTTATATTCTACTTTCTTTGCTCTGATTACTGCTTTGCACACTCTTGCCATTCTCTCGATGAGCTTCAAGAGGTTGTCACCTGAAATGCTTTTCCAACAGTCTTGAAGGAGTTCCCAGAGGTGTTTTTAGCACTTGTTTGCCCCTTTGCCTTCACTCTGCGGTCCAGCTCACCCCAAACCATCTGGATTGGGTTCAGGTCCGGTGACTGTGGAGGCCGGGTCTCCACTTTTTGTTAAGTACATAACTCCACACGTGTTCATTCATAGTTTTGATGCCTTCAGTGAGAATCTACCAATGTAAATAGTCATGAAAATAAAGAAAACACATTGAATGAGAAGCTGTGTACCGTACTATACGATAAAACTATCAGGCCCGCTCGTCCAAAAAGCGAGATTTTGTCGTGTAACTTGAACAAGTAAATAAAAGTTCTCTTCCGCTTCTTCGGGCGCGTCCACGGGGAAGCGTCCCATCCTTGAGCGCCAGATAAGCGCCTTTTGTTGGCCCGATGTTGTGCGCGCCGCGCTCCTCAAGGATGTCTGCGCTGATAGCCCGTGGAACACCGAGATATTTCACCACCAACATGGGCCTTTTCGGGCTATTGGCGTGACGCACGCCGCGTAACGCAGCCAGACGGCATCATGGCGCACGCCTCGCTCCACCTGTGCGGCCTCGGGATTTGTCTGCTCGCCGCCCTGGGCGCGTCCCGGGGAGCCCTTCCCGGGGAGCCCTTCCCGTTCCCGGCGCAGTCGGTCCGGCCCTACTCCCTCTCCATTAACCGGGAGGACTACCACTACGCGCCCAAGCCCAGACACCTGCGGCCCTCGCGGCTCATCCGTCTGCTGGGCGCCGCGTTCGAGCCCTTCTGGATGTCGGTGGAGCGGCCGGCCGGGGCGGGCGTGTGGCTGACGGAGGAGGCGGCGGCGCGGAGCGCGGCGCGCCGGGACGCGGGACGCCCGACCAAGTAAGACGAAATCCGGTGTGGGCTCATATACAGCGAGTCCACGGAAACAACATCGATTTGATCCAAGAGATGAAGTTGCGTGACAGTTGCTCGATTTGCATGTGAAATAAGTGAAGCAGCAGCGAGGGCCAATCCGATTACTTCCATTTTATTACCTTCCTCCTAAAAATAATAATTAGAGAAAATGAAATAGAGCTAATCGGGTTGCCAGGTAATAAAAGAGAAACAAGCAGGTGTGCGTGTGAGAAGAAGCGGTAAACAATTCCATTTTTTAAAGATTTATATTCTCACATTGATGAAGTTATTAATTAGACATTTACCATTTGAGCATGTGCAGCACAACCTGCCAATTGTGAAGAGGCAGTTGAGAGAATCTAAAGTTGTCTTTTATATATGGACTTTTTTTTCATATTGAAAGGGGGAGGGGCATTAGGAGAGGGGGTGGAGCCAATTGACCAACCTAAAAAAGATCAGCTTTAAAAGGTGAAGCAGACCTCTGCTTATATTTTGATATGATCTACACATCACAGAGGCAGAATGAAAAAGACCCACCCACCCTAGACACAATCCCACAATGCACCGTTTTTTTACAAATGCAATTATGCACATGTTCAGTTTTTTCAATGCTGTAATGGGCATAGTATGTAGTGATTTCTGATGCCCACAAGACAAATGCATGAACAAATGAACAAATGTTTGGACAGCTCCCTATTTTTAACCCTCTCCTGTCAATACTTCATACGCCCAGGTCCCTGAAAATGATCCAAAAATGTGGCAAACCACTAAACAGCTTAAAATAGCTATGACCCCTTAACACAAATAAAAATGTGTTCTCCTCAAGCAAATGTTTTCACTCTTTTCGGCCCAACCTGGCAACTGCCTCCTTCCTCATTGGCATGTTTACAGTGTGCTCAGTGGACATACAAGCATCTCAGGACCACATCTGGTCAACCAATGCACCATATCTTATGTAGGTCCAGACATATCAATAATTATTTTTCTGCCCTCATCTCCACTTGAAGGTTGACAGTCCAGAAGGTACCTGGTGGTGAGGCTTCTGCGGCCCTGCTGGCGAACTTCACCACAATCACCAGGGGCTTCAACATCAGCGCCTCTCCAGAGCTGGTGGAAGGTGCTGCTCGCTACCGGAGGAAGCTGGAGAAGGAAGCGGAGGACCTGGACCTGAGCTCGCTGCCCGGCGACGTGGCAGGGGCCGTTAGGGAATGGCTGGTCCGCTCGGCCACGTGTGGCCTCCGGTACCGGTGGATGGACTTGGGACCGGTGTTCTGGCCCCGCTGGCTGCGCCACACGGACTGCTACCGTGCGGGGGGCGAGGAGACCTGCTCCTTCCCCAGCGGCATGGCGTGCAGACGGGCACAGGTCACCCATTTAAAGATTCTGGCCTGGCACTGCTGGGGCAGCGAGGAGAACGGAGTTCGGAGGGGTGCTGATAAAGTGACACCTACGGTGAGGATGGGTGCACTGAGCAAAAACTGTGTATGGAGACAAGTCCCGTATCCCGTGGTGACGGCCTGCAAGTGTTCCTGCAAATAATTTCAACCACATCGCCAGAAAAAAATAAATAAATAAATAAAAAATTCCCACTCAATCATCCAAAGCTTTTCAGGTCACCGTAAACTGGACCCGTCAAACCAACACCAAACAATTCAATGACATGAGCTGTCTGCATACGAATCAAAAACAGCACACAAATAAAAAATGCTTTAAATACGTCTTTAAAGCTGCCTACTTTTGGGTTTTCTTTTGCTATCCTGAGCTTAATATAAATAATTTTATTTTGCAGTGTAAAATCTAGTTGAACTGGTGATGGAAAAAGGGCCCGTGGAAATCAGAAAGAATACAAAAATGATTTAATATTTACAGGTTATTTACAACACAGTCAGCATTTTCAAATATCAGTGTACAGTACATACATGAAGATTACAGTTTCGCACAATGATGGGTGTTGATGAAATCAAATGATCACTGACTTGATAAGTAAAGTTGTAACAACATTTCTCCACTTCAGCTATCGTTTGATATTAGTCCTATTTTAGCCAGTTATTAATTGCGTCACACAATGTAATTACTGAGACAACCCGATACCAATGTATTCGTAGCCGATAGGCTGTAATAAGTTGACTGGCAAAATTCAATTGCGTTCCCACAGATGGTATCGGTTTTGCTCTGGAGCAAAACCACAAACCAACAAGAAAAATCTAGTCCAGAAAACCAGTGCATCCTTGTGTGCAACATTTAATTCTGAAGTTTAAATTGCATACATCCCCATTCCCACTGCTAAAGCGACACAGACGCCCAGCATCATCCTGAGCAGAGGGGAGGCCGAGAGGAAGGATGAGGAGATCTGCACCGGTTTCTCGCCTGAAAACACACAAGAACTCAGCTCAGCGGGCGTGTTGATCCGAAACAGCATGGTCTACAGGAGACCAAGCATTAAAAACTGACCGTGAACAAGATGCTGCTGCTGCTGCTGGATGGGTTTCTCATGTGTCCAGCTTGACTCAGCTCCTAGCTCCACAATGCTCAATGTCTTCTGAATGTCGTCAAACACCTGCAAAGCGAACATCTTCATTTAGCATGGCTCCTTTCACATGTGGGACAGCGATTTGGAGAAGGACGAAGATCGGGCCCCTCACCTGGATGTTGAGCTGGAAGGCCCGGACCGCCTCCTGCAGGAGCCCTGCTCGCTCCTCGCTGGACAGCTCGATGCTGTTCATGCGTCCGCGGTACAGCTGCTTGAAGCGGTTGGGGCTGCTCACGCCAGGGAAGTAGAAGAAAGACAGGCCGTCATTGCTCTTCAGCCCCAGGGACTTCTGGGTGATGCGCCCCAGTACCTGGCCCCCAGACAGGTCTCCCAGGTAACGCGTGTAGGCATGAGCGACCAGGTATTCAGGGTGTTTCTCACCAATCTGAGAGCAAGCAAAAAAACAAACAAACAAAAAAAAAGTTAAATTAACCACGCCCAATGTACAGGCAGTTTTTTAACACATAACCAACATGCCATTACCAACATAAATCCATTTTTGAAGGCCACATTGTGTTAACAATAATTGTGATGAGCATTGTGTTAACAATAACAGTGATGAGCATTTCTGGGTTTGAAAGTGAAATGAAAGTGAAGTGAGTCATTGTGAAACACTACAGTACAGCACAAGGTGACAACGAAATGTGTCCTCTGTATTTAACCATCACCCTTGGTGAGCAGTGGGCAGCCATGACAGGCACCCGGGGAGCAGTGAGTGGGGACGGTGGCACTCAGTGGCACCTTGGGATTCGAAACCGCTTCTTTACCCACTAGGCCAACACTGCCCCATTTGAAACTACAAATCCAGTGAGTTGTGGTGAGATTAATCCAATATTGGATCAATCACTCAACTTTGACATTTCCGATGTTGTAAAGATTTTAAACTCTTAATACAAGCTTTGGGGTCCATGGTGGAATTTACTAATCATCTGGTTGAGATTTAGTTTTACTTTGTGTATGTAAAATGTCCATTATTTTAAACAGTAGCGGGTACCTCTCTGAGTCTCTGGGTGTAGTTCAGGGTGGCAGCTGGAACAACGATCTTGTTACGCCAGTCCGGTCCATAGAAGTGCTCCAGGTCCTTCTCCAGACACTCCAGCCTGGCCAACTCCACGGGGAAGTAAACAGGTGCAACCGCAGGGTGAGAGGCATTGTGGTCCATCTCCTCCTCCAGAGCTTTATATATCTCATACAGGGAGCACAGGAGCATCTGGATAAAGGGACACGAGGACTTAGAACAATGAGGTGGAATCCAATTCCAACATTTCCCCAAGGAAACGTGATGTATCTGTCCTTATGAGGACTTTCCTGTTACCTTATACTGGGACAGGGTGACCTGTCCTTTCACGTAGCTGCGCATCAACTCAGTGTTCTCTGCCCGGACGTGGCTGTCTTTCGTCACAGCCTTTATCTGCTCTGACAGGTCACTGTCAAAAGGAACACAAAACCCAGTGAGGTGGAGAACTGTGGCCTTACACAGGACAGGACTGGGGGGGACATGGTTAGCAGGCTTGTACCTGTCAGTCACTTGTGTGTCAGTGATGGGACGTTGTTGACCTTCTGATGTCATGATGTCAAGATATCTGTGGAATAAAAGCCCACAAAAAAAAATACAATTATTTCCAATTTGACCTGATTCCTAATAAAACATATGCATATCATGATCATAGTGAATGTAAACATTACATTCTATATTTGATTGGCAGTTCTGCATTGGTCTGGCATTTTGTAAAAAATAATTGTGATAAATATCCAGAAATGAGAAACAGAAAACTTTTTCACTTTCAGATTCTACACTGTCGCAGCATTCCTGTGCCGTTTCAATTATAAAATTGATCACTACAGGCCAGTGGAGCTTCTAGATCTACTCACGTCCAGTTGAAGGTCCACACACTTCTCGGCAGGGTTCTGGTATCAGTAGGTCCTATTCTTCCCACAGCTCCAGGCTCTGGTTCTGTGTCTTTGTGTGTCTCTGGCCACCCCGGCTGCTATTTATAAAGCCTTTGCGCTTGGCCCCGCCCATCTCCCACAGTCATCTGAGAGGAAGAGGAATCCAGATCGTGACTCGACACCATGCCGGCTGGCCCAGCAGAGAGAAATCAGGAGAACAAAGCTGTGGGGAGGCAGGGAGGGGGGAAGTCCTGCAGCTAAACATGACTGTGTACATTTTTCCCAGTCGCAGAGGGAGGGAGGGAGTAGGAGGAAGTGTGGAAATCCTGACTCAGGATAAGGTCACATGACCACAGGGAGCTGCTAGAACAAACACTGATTTCTCATTTTCATTTACGCCCTTATCCAGAGTGACTTTCAACAAGCAATTACAGGGACAGTCCCCCTGGAGGGTTAAGTGTCTTGCTCAGTGACTACTACATAACTCAATTTCAGAAGAAACGTTTGCACTTAATTATAATTGTAGATATAATTACCACTGCTGTAGTGTACCTGTGTATTACTGATAAGTCACGTGACCATTTGGTTTGATGTGTGGTACACAGAGTAATTCAACTTTACAGAGCTGAGCAACTTAGTGTAGTCAGTAGTCTGCAAAAGGCAGACATTTAACATTTACATCGTTTATCCAGAGTGACTTACTTAATCAGTAGTTACAGGGCCAGTCCCCCTGTAACTCCATGGACACAATGGGGTTTGAAGGTTTGACTTTCTGGTTTGTGTTTCAGAGATACAATAAATTAAAATGGACCCTCTCGAGAAACACCCTCCAACTGTGTTCAGGGTCTTTGTTCAGGAGCAGCTCATGGTGAACTTTGACCTCTTTGTATACCCGGTCCAGGTGGTGCATCATGGGAACTGAGTAAAAAAATCTTCCGAATAAAATTTTCGTGTAAATATGTATAACAAATACCCCCGTGTTCTTTAACGTTTAATGAACGTGCGCTGTGATTCTGCGCCTTTAAATCTGCAACGTGACTCAGCGGCGGGAGGTGGGCGGAGCCTTGATCCCAAACACGTGACTCAGCAGATCTGCCGCCAAGGCCAATCGGATCCCAGTTCTGGACACAACGACGCGCGCTGATCACGCGAGTTCCCTCTCATGACCAACTTATATCAAATATTAATCTTTTGTGCACTAGATAATACAAAAAAAAATACATTTTCGCTAACTCTTTGTAACTATTTACAAATATAAGTATTTGCAAAAAATGTATTTCATTTCGCAAAAAAACTATTTGCATTTCTAAAGACTGTTTGTCTTCAAGATAAATATTAAAAATATTCCAAAATTTTATTTACAACAGAATCAGGATGAGATTATACGGCTTCAAACAGATAGGTGAAACTACGGGGAGAATTGTCTGGATGTAGGGATGTGCGGACCGATCCTAAAAATCGATACTTTTGATACCAAGTTGGCATCAGTATTGGATCGATACTAGCACAATGGTATCGATTTTTTAGCTCTTCTATTTCTGTACTAAGTTCCAGGTGAAAGTAAAATGCCGGTAAAAAAAAAAGCTCGGCGTACATGACGTCACGGGCACCGCACATCCCTGGCGGGGTGATCCACCCGGCCGCTGGGGGCGCTGTGCCGCGCGGCGCCGCCACTTCCTCAGTTTCCTGTGAATCGGCGATGAGCGGCGCTTGAAGCGGCCGCTCGAGGTAAAAAATGCCGCCGCTCGCCGTCGCGGCGCGGTGTGTGGACGCCGCTTCCCGCCTTGCTGTGTGTCGGCGTTAGTGCGGTGGACGCCGGCACGCCGCCGCTCCGGGCCTGGGCCGCCGAGCGCCGCGGAAAGGAGGAGAGAAGAGCCCGGGCGCGGGGGGAGGAGCTCCGCGGGCTCCCCGGGCCACAAGAAACTTTTACTTTACTTGAATGAAGTAAATTTTAAGGAGGCGCCGCCTGCAGCATTCCTGTACATTTCTCTAATGCGACACTTTAATATATTTTACACAAACACACGCTTACACACAGATAAACAGTGAGCAGCGTGTCTCGAAGTGGAACCTTGTTTTTAATGTACAGGAAATGTCATTACGTTTATGAGATGTACATGTTCAGTGAGAACATTTATTGGTTTCTGTTGAGGAAGACCTTTCTCCTGTCGGTGTGAAGTGAGCGGGTATCTGGCAACACTTCATCACCCTTCATGACCTGTAGATGTGGGACTGTGGTTTGTGTCTGGATGTCTGTGTGAGTTTCATGTTTCTCGGTCCCCAGAGATGGAGGGCGAGGTGGGCCTCGTGGCGGGGCGCAGTCAGCGGGAGAAGAGGAGGTCCTACAAAGACCTCCTCAGAGAAGAGGAAGAGATGGACGCCGAGGTGCTCAAGTCCTCCAAGCATCGAGCCAAGGTGCGCTGGGGGACCAGGCCCATCCTGCCTGCTGATTGGCTGGAACACACTTTACTCCGTGCTCTTTCAATGCATCTTCATTTGCTTCAAATTCGAACCGAAGGGAGTGATTATCATTTTGTCACTTTTTCAGTCTAGTCTAAAACAATAGAAGCCCAGGTGGTGATTATTATATTCATATTGAATAATTTATTTAAATATGAATATCATCATGAACCAATATTAAAGTAAACAGCTAATTGAGTAAGTTCTGAGTCATTTTGCACTGATTTATCAGGGCTCTGTGTTGCCAGATTAGGGGATAAAAAAATTTGCTCAGAACTTTGTGTTTTGAATGGTGCAGTAAGTAATATTGATCTGACCACAGGACTCTGACGAATGCCCAGTTGGAGGGGAGTTGCACAAAAAGAAGAGGAGGCCTGAAGATGATTACTTTTACAAAGGTGAGGTTACTGAAGTGGTGTAAAAGCACAGGTGCGCAGTGGTTGGCCTAGAGAGTAATGAAATGTACCCGTAATTGGAAAGGTTGCGAGCTGCCAAGGTACCACTGAGGTCCCTTTCAACAAAACCCCGTCCCAACACACTGCTCCCCAGGCGCAGTGATGTCTGGGGTGGTAGTAGCCTAGTGGGTAACACTCGCTTATGAACCAGAAGACCAGGTTCAAATCCCGCTTACTACCATTGTGTCCCTGAGCAAGACACTTACCCTTAAATTGCTCCAGGGGTGGACTGTCCCTGTAACTGCTGATTGTAAGTCACTCTGGATAAGGGCGTTAAATGCAGCATGTCACCATGTGCTGTGCTGCAGTGTTTCATAATGAATTTCGGGTGCTGTGTTCCTCGTTGTTTCTTACTTTGGGTTTGCTCTTCTCTCAGATCATAATCACGGCCACTCTCACAGCAAGAAGAAGAAGAAGAAGAAGAAGAGGTCATCAGACGACGAGCGGCCGCCCCTGTCCTCCCCGCCGCCGACCACAGAGACTGCCATGGGCCTGCTCCAGGCCATCACCTCTCCGCTGTCCACCGGTTCAGTCCCCGCCCCCCTCCACCACAGGAAGCCCTCCGACCCTCAACCCTCCCACGCCAAAGAGCGCAGGAAGTTTGAGGAGCAGGAGGTTGCGGCGGTGAATATGATGTGCCAGAAGAAGAAACAGATTGAGTCGCTGCCGGTTGTGGCTTCAGAGGTGGAGCTGGAAGGCAAGTTTCATGCAATGTAGGTGGGGAAAAAAAAGCAACATGACGTACATTACGAACTTAAACAAAAGAACCCTGTGCTTTCCGCTGATGTGTGTCTCAGAACACTACGGTGCAGCCCTGGGCCTACTGGACGAGGACGGCTCCTTCGCAGGAGACCAGCTGGAGGACAGGGGCCGGCTTATCGATCAGTCCTGCACACAGTTTCCCAAGAAGGCCAAGAAGAGCAAGAAAAGTAAAAAGAAGAAGGACAAGAAGCATAATTCCAGAGGAGAGAAGCATTTTTACAAAGGTCACAAGTATTTTACACAAACAATCAATCAATCAATCAATCAAGGTGGCACGTGGGGGTAAATTTACAGCATTTACCAGAAGCCCTTATCCAGAGCGACTTAGAATCAGTAGTTACAGGGACAGTCCCCCCCTGGAGACACTCCGGGTTAAGTGTCTTGCTCAGGGACACAAGTGGGATTTGAACCTGAGTCTTCTGGTTCGCAGGCGAGTGTGTTAACCATTATGAACCACTATTAACCGTTATGAACAACAGGGCATAACATTAAAACACGTAATTAGTGACAGGGTTATCTTTGCGGTTTCACTTTGGGAAACGTGTAACGCTCATTTTTTCCCTCGCTACAGGCAGCCACTCCTACTCTTTTGGCTCATCCAATGGGAGCTCGGGCTATTTGAAGTGTGGGTCTCTGAACCACAGTAAAAAGAGAAAAGAAGAGAAGATCAGAGGAAATGAGAAGGTATCGTCCCGTCATTATTGCTGTCATTTCCAGCATTCAGTAGAAGTAATAAATCATAAACTGGAGACAATGACTCAAAAAAACAACAATATTAAATATAAAAAGAACAGACTCCTTGTGCTGTCTGGTCTGGCCAGTATATATTAATTATATATATATATATTTGGTGTTTTTCTTGACTTTCACGGTCCTCAGGCCAAGAAGAAGGGCATGACTGCATACCAGTTATTCTGTAAAGAGTACAGAGCCAGCATCAACACCGAGCTGCAAGGCCTAGGTGTGTGTGTGTGTGTGTGTGTGTCGCTATCATTAATCAAGTCGTTTTATTTCACTACAATCCGGTGTGAGTTGGAGGCATTTGGATTAACCAACGTTGGCTTTGTTTCCTCTCTGCTCCTGTAGATTTCGGGGAGTTGAGTAAGAAGCTGGCGGACGTGTGGAAGCAGCTACCGGAGGGAGATAAAGAGGTTTGTGTGCCTAATGAACCCAGGGTCATCGTTCTGCTGACCTTCTCTGGAACCACATGGCGATGGTGGTGCAGCATCGTTGCGACGGAGCCTCTTGACACCCACATGATCAGTCTTTTCTCAATCCTAGATCATCTGTCAGTGTGTTATACATTAATGCTATTTTAGCCACATCATTGCCAGATTTATTCGTTTTATATGTTTTTACTGAAGGTTATTGCAGTCATATTCTATGCATGAGTAAATATAATATGCATAATAAGTACACAGCTTACATAATAAATGCTCTGCTCTTGAAGACGCTCCGTGTTCAATATTGACACAAGGCTCCTCCAAGCGGATCTGTGTCCGTGGTGAACAAGCGTTGATGTTTGACCTGAGTCTTCAAGAAGTTGGAGATTTACTTCATTTGTGACATTTTGCAGACGCCCTGTAACTACAGTCAGTAGTTACAGGTACAGTCCCCCCCTGGAGACACTCAGGGTTAAGTGTCTTGCTCAGGGACACGATCGTAGTAAGTGGGGTTTGAACCTGTGACTTTGCGGTCTTCTGGTTCATAGTCAAGTGTGTAGACTTGTACCACCATCTCTGGGAGTATGATTCATGTTTAATGGTGATGTTCTCGTGTCTCTGTGTCCATGTTTGACTTTCTAAAGCCCCCCTGAGCTCAGTAAACTGCTCCTGTTTGCAGGTGTGGAAGGAGCGCGCTCAGTACCTACAACACAAGCAGCAGCTGAAGGCATCCAGCAGTAAAGTGGACAAGTCTAAAGGTGTGTGAACGTTCATCATGCAGGCCGTCATTCTCTTCACCGTGCTCCACTCCCTACGAATTCTCAAATAAGTGCATCATAGATCCACATTTCTCCGTACGTAGCATCTGTGAAGAGAGCAGACATCCGGCCGGAGCTGCCAGTGGTCAATGGAGCCTCAGAAGAGGCGGAACCGCCCCTGTCTCCTGTCAGGGTCCCTGAGGTGGACCCAATCAATGCTGCTGCCCACCTCCAGCTGCTGGGGGAGTCGCTGTCTCTCATCGGCTACCGGCTGCAGGAAACTGAGGTTCCTCTTGTATTCTTTGGTCTATAGTCTTTATTCCAAACCAGCTCCTCAGGCATTTGAGTTTTTTTTTTTTATATATATCTTTTCTTTCTCAATCATTGATAATCTGACTATTTTCCTGATTCAACAAACAACAATTTCCCAGAAACAAATAGCTGTAAATACACTAGACCTGTGAACATTAAAATAAGTTACCGGCATTAACGCAGCTGCCTTTTTATTACTCAGTGATTACATTTGGGCGTGGCTACTGTACAGGACTTATTGTTGTTTTTCACTCATGTTAAAATAACTCCTTAAACCCCAATAAACCCATCCTATTGGAAATGTGGGGTTTCTATTATTGGCTGGCAATCTTGAAAGTTCTTGACTCCATTCAAGAAAGTTAATAGCCATGATAGGCACCCGGGGAGCAGTGCGTGGGGACGGCGGCACCATGGAGGGCTCAGGATTCGAACCGGCAACTTATGAAGGGTATTCGTCTACCTCCAGTTATCTGGGTCCGGGTCGCGGGGGCAGCATCCCAAGTAGGGAATCCCAGACAGCCGTCTCCCCAGCCACCACCTCTGGCAGGACCCCAAGGCGTTCCCAGACCAGACTGGATATATAATTTCTCCAGTGTGTCCTGGGACGACCCGGAGGCCTTCTGCCAGCAAGACATGCCTGAAACACCTCCCCAGGGAGGCGTCCAAGAGGCATCCTGACCAGATGCCCGAACCACCTCAACGGGCTCCTCTCGATGTGGAGGAGCAGCGGTTCTACTCTGAGTCCCTCCCGAATGTCCGAGCTCCTCACCCTATCTCTAAGGCTGCACCCGGCCACCCTACAGAGGAAACTCATTTCAGCCGCTTATATCCGCGATCTCGTTCTTTTGGTCATTACCCAAATCTCATGACCATAGGTGAGGACTGGGACGTAGATCGACCGGTAAATCGAGAGCCTTGCTTTCTGGCTCAGCTCCCTCTTTGCCACAACAGATCAGTTCAGTGTCCACATCACTGCAGATGCTGCCCCAAGCCACCCTTTTCTGGTTGAGAACCATAGTCATGGTCCTCATCCCTGCCGCTTCACACTCAGCTGCGAAACTACCCAGCAAGACCTGAAGGTCAGAGCCTGATGAAGCTAGGAGGACCACATCATCCACAAAAAGAAAAAGACTAGATTCTCCTGCCACCAATCTAGACACCCTCCACATCACGGCTGCGCCTAGAAATTCTGTCCATATAGGTTATGAACAGAACCGATGACAAAGGGCTGCCCTGGAGTCCAACCCTCACCGGGAACAGGTCCGACTTACTGCCGGCTATCCGGACCAAACTCACAATACTCTGGTACAGACTGAATGGCCCTTAACAAATGGGGTTCGCTTCCTTACCAACTAGGCCACCACTGCCCCTACAATTATGGCCTTTCTCTTACTTGTCTCTAATACTTTTAAAAATCATAGCATATTTTAGTCAAGCTCAGTTGTGTTTAATCACAATTCAGTATGTGAGAAACATTAATCGTTAAAACTAAATCCTCGTTGTCCCCTGTGCAGGGCATGGTGACTGTATCCGGCAGCCTCTCTGTGTTGCTGGATTCGGTTCTCTGTGCACTGGGTCCCCTCGCTTGCCTCACGGCTCAGGTTCCAGAGCTGAACGGCTGCCCCCAACACGTACTGGTGAGTCCGGTCCCGGGGCCGTTTTTTTCCCAAGTCGTGGTTTATAAAAGTATGTTTACTCCCATGATGTGTGTTTCAGTCCGACACCCTGGATAACATCGCCCATGTGATGCCTGGCTTGTGAACAACTGAAGTGTGAGAAATATTTCCCATACTGCCACAGACAGGAAGTAGTATCTGCATGGAAGACATGTGCAGGTCTTTCTTCTTTTCTTTTTAAATAGGGGACTTGAAGCATTGCACACTTTTGCACTGGATAAACTGACAAGGACATTTTTAACCATTTTCCATTTTTAACGTTTGTGATTTTTTTCTTTTTTGTTATAAATATTATATGTATATATCTACACACAATTAAAAGTATTTTAGTGAACCGTTTCAACTGCCTTTTTGTCTTTGTATGCACTGAATAAATACAGACGCTCCTTTCTGAGTCACTGCTTAAATGGAAACCAGTGTCTGGTAGCGGCAATAAGCAATTAAATTTATTATTTTTTTTTTTCATTTTTAATTAATGTATAAATGGCTGGTCCATCACTTGTGTTTTTGATATAATTACTTAACACACTTGCTGTGTGTTTAACATGATAAACATGAGCAGAAAATAAAATTCTCAAAAGATCAACACTATCAAATATAATCCGGATGATCAATTTATGATGAAGATACCTCCTGATGAGCAAGTTTGTATTTCTCCAGGCTTCCCACTTTCTGCTGATAGTGCCTTGAACATTGTACACTGAAGGTTGCGCCGTGTATCAGGACAGAAAGACATGAAATGTCTTCAAGATGAAATGATGGTGAACTAGTACATGACAGGAGATGTAAAATCAGGCTTTTTGCCCACGATTATAACCTGTATCAGTGTTGCTTCCCCTGATGAAGAGAGCATCAAAGTCCTACATTTAAATAACACATCATGACTCGCATCACCACTGATGCCAAGAAGACGTAATGACTGCAGGGAGGTACTGAGGGACTTTTTTTTTTTTTTTTTCTTTTCTTTTTCTCCGTGCTGCAGTGGTGCCATGGTGGTGCACTGAATTATGGTCTGGAAATGTCACCCAGCGTTCCCCACAGGAATCTGGATGCCGTGATTAAGACACAAAACGGCTGATACTTCCCCACCCAGACGTGAAATTCCTGAAAACTGCAGCTCACCAGGGGCGGGGCTGGCTGAGAGGCATGTGGGAACAATGCTGGGGGCTGGTGCTCTGCTGGAGAAACGCCTGGAGGGAGGGGATGGACCTGAAGGTGCTACGTTGTCCCGTCGTTAGACTGAGGACGATGTCTGGGGCGTGAAGAGCTGAAGCCACCACAGCAATATCAATTCAAACAAGAAGATTCCACTAACACAACGTTCAGCACAAGTTCATCACAAATGGGTAAGGGCCATGTTCTGATGGAGGTTTCTCTCAAACGTGCAATTGTAGTTTCAGAAGTACCAAAAATGAGAACATTTACATTTATGGCATTTGGCAGACGCCCTTATCCAGAGCGACTTACAACGTGCTTTCAATTTGTAACAGTGGGAAAAGGTCTTTAGTTTTCATAATTTAATTCAGATGTTCTCCACTCATCATTTCTGTTTCATGTTGGTTATAAGTTGATTTATACAGTCAGTACCTGTTTGAGGCTGAAGGGAAGATGATCTATACCAGACCCTCACGTCTGGAGATTCACAAGTGCAATGTGTGTAATGAAACGTCATGACATGGACCTTTCTATGGACTCAGATTCGAGGTGTGAGAAGCTTTATTCGGATTTGGATCTATGTTAAGTCTATATATGAGTAATTCTCAGGGTGGACCCAGAACACACTTGTGAAAAAATGCTGCTAAACTGGACCGGCGAGCTGGTGAACTGTGTGAATTTAAAACGGATTGATTGTGAGAGATTCTGGAACAGACAGCGCTCCTAAAGTTAATGTTTGGGTTCATATTTCTGGAGAGCAGCTGGTGGAACAAGATGTTCAGTTTCAGGTGCTTTTGAAGTGAATCAGGCTAAAAATATCTGATAAAAAAATTCCCTAATTAATTCCTACACTGACGAGAAGTTATTCCAGCCACGTCTGCAGGTCTTCAAGAGAAGCCTATCTTGAAAATCACTTCCCCCATTGTACAATGCAGCTTTTCTTGTTTTCAGGCTACCTCAGAACTGTTTACTGTTTATAATTCCATCTAAGTCCCTATAATGCAGATGAATGGAATTTAGCAAGTGACAGATGGGTCAACGATGGAACAGTGATCATAACTACATGCTCCTCCCTCTGCAGACTCTGTTGCCAAGAGAGGTGGTGGATCCCCAGATCTTCGTCTGATCCTGCTGGGTAACATCGACTGTGGGAAGACAATGACGGCGGATAATCTGCTGGAACAGCAGGGCTCCTCTCTGGGTTCCTCTCGTTCCACCAGGCTGTGTCACCTCCGTCGGGGAGTGTCCCATTCCCGCTGGCTCACCGTGGTGGAGGCCCCACGCTGGTACTGGAGCGGGGGCCAGATTGAGGCAGGAGTTCGAGCCGAGACACAACGGGCACTGGCCCTGACTGATCCTGGACCTCATGCCTTCCTGCTGCTGATTCCAGTTGGCCAATTCACAGAGGTGGAGCAGCTGGTTCCCCAGGAGATGGAGGCCATTTTTGGGCCAGGTGTCCTTCACCACACCATGGTGGTCCTCACATGTGGGGACTACCTAATCTCTCGGTCGGCTGAGGAGTACCTCCGCCAAGATGACCAGGGTCTCTGCAGAGTGGTTGAGCGCTGCGGAGGCCGTTACCATGTCATCAACAACCGACGGCCCAACGACATGCAGCAAGTCCTCCAGCTGCTGGAGAAGGTTAGCACCAAACCTCAATTCCAAGACTTCTCCTCAGTTTCAGTGACACTGGTTATGATTCAGCCACGCAGTACACTCTGGATACCCATATGGTGAAAATGTAGCATGGTTAATAGGGTGCAACTAATCACATTCAGATGAACTCCAAAAGAGATGTTCTCGAAAGATCAAACAGTCATTAGTTGATTTTGTATTGATATAAAACATGGATATACTTCTGTATTCTTTCAGGTGGAGCGCATGGTCCATGACAGGGGTGGATGTTACATCCGGGGCTCCCTGCTGGGCCAAGATGCACGTAGGAACAAGATGGGGAGCCCTGCAGAAGACGTTGTGGAAATGAGGCACAGCCCAGGCATTGAGACACAGTGGAGCGGACAGAGAACAACGGAGAAGTACAGAGAGGCCATAGAGAGTGCTGAGAAGGAGAGGAGAGAAAAAGAAAAGACTGAGTTGGAGAAAGCTGAGAAGGAAAGGAGAGAACAAGAGAGGCTGGAGATGGAGAGCAGAGAGAGGACGAGATGGGACATAGAGAGACGAGAAAAGGAGAGAGCTGAGATGAAGAGAAAAGAGAAGGAGAGCGCTGAGTTGGAGAGAAGAGAGAAGGAGAGAGCTGAGATGGAGAGAAGAGAGAAGGAGAGAGCTGAGATGGAGAGAGAGGGGAAGGAGAGAGCTGAGATTGAGAGAAGAGAGAAGGAGAGACCTGAGATGGAAAGAAGAGAGAATGAGAGAGCTGAGATGGAGAGAAGAGAGAAGGAGAGAGCTGAGATCATAGACAATAGACCACTCAGTGTCACTGAAACTGTGCAGATGACACCAGAGACGTCGACCGAGACATTCTGGGGTGAAGAGAGGTGGATGAACAGGTGCAGAACAGCAAGAGAGAGGAGAGAAAAAGAGCGAGAAGAGAGGAACAAGGAGCAATGTCCAGCACAAACAGCAGAGGAGACGGTAGCAGTGAGTCACATGGTCAATGGCCTCAACGCTGAGGTGTTACCACGGCAACAAAACACAGAAGATAAACATGTGAAGAGGAGTTCAGGTATGGGGCATCCACTTCCAGAACATCTCGCCTGCTTGGTCTTTAGGAGTTCTAATGTGATGAGTGCATTTAGGTAGAGTTATGCAAAATAGAAATAAATCAGTGCAGACACCTGAAATCGAACCGAGATTTTTTGCAGAATTAGAATCAGAATTACATCAACATGAGCGTAAGTAGCTGGGGTGAGCTGGTGAGGGTGAAGAGGTTGTAGATTGACCAAAATAAATCAATACATTTTTCGTGAGATTTTCTGCCGTAATATTGAAGCTTGTTTTGGCATATGAAAGGAAACTATAAAACATCGGCATGGTGCCCTTATCCTCCCCTTCCCCTGTTTATAATACCAAAAAATATTATATACTATATAATATAATATAATTATTATAATTATTATATTCATTTGTGAAGAAGCCCTTCACTTTCTCTTGTTCTTTAGCCAACATGAACGGTTCGTCCGTCTCAAGTCCAGACATCTCCTCCGGCTTCAGCACCAGTGCCCCAGACATGGATCTGAGGCTGGTTTTGCTGGGCAGCAGTGGCTCTGGGAAGAGCACAGCAGGGAACATCATCCTGGGCCAAGAGGTCTTTGAGTCACATCCTCACAGCACTGGCATAGTTACCCAGCATTGCAAAAAAGGGCGTGGTATCATTGCCAACAGACAGGTGAGTCTCAATCGAAGATTTTTCTCCTGAAAGAGAAGAATGGAAGAACATGCTCTCAATATTGAAGCATGAGTCATGTTTAATACTGCATGTGTCTGAGAACATTTTGTGCCAATCATATTTAAATAATAATTTGTGGAGTGACAGCTGGGGTGGCGTTAACCTCTGGAATTTGATTTCAATCAAATTTACTGTCTGTTGATATAAGACAGTGATAATATAGATTTGATATCTCTTGTGGTCTCCAGAAACCTATTGATTAAATGATATCCTCATCAGTAATGAAGATATTGACATGTTTGTTTGTGACCTGGTGCTGTGAGTGAAGTTTCATCTTGTCCGACGTTCTCAGGTGGCAGTGGTGGACACCCCGGACTGGTCCCGACTGCAGCGCTCCCTCGAGGTGGTTCGGGCGGAGCTGTCCTCCTGCATTGCCCTGTCTACTCCAGGGCCTCATGCGTTCCTGCTCTGCGTCCCCGTGTACCAGCACACCCACCCTGAGCTCCAGACTCTGGAACGAGTGTTTGGGAGGGAGGCTGTGAGCCGATACACCGTGGTGCTCTTCACCCACACGGACAAGCTCGGGCAGGTAGAGGTTGAGGACTACATTGCCTCCGAGAGGCCAGACCTGCTGGAGCTAGTGGAGAGATGTGGGGATCGATACCATGTCCTGCAGAGAGGGAGTGGTGGGGCGCTGGAGAAAAGGAATGTGGCTGAGCTGCTAGGAAAGGTGGAGCAGATGGTCAAGGAGAGTGGAGATGTTCACTACAGCTGCCCTCTCTATCAGGAGACCCAGAGCTCCATCAGACAAAGAAAGACGGAGGCTGTGATGGAGACGACAGAGAGGAGAAAAGCAGGGCAGGAGGACGTTGACAGTCCCACAGGCCCCGGGAAACTGGCGTCCTTGAAGGAGGCGGTGGAGGAGGAAGAAGAAGAGATCAAGAACATGAAGGCAGAGCCTGTTCCAGCTCCATCGCTCCTTCGCTCGCTTGGGGCCAAGGTGGGAGGGGGGGTTCATAAGGTCCCCAAGCTCTTGGCGGGTGGGGTTCTGTTGGGGGGAGTTCTTGGGGCATTTTTCTGGGGGGGCCTGGGGCTGGCTTTGGGGGCTACAGCTGGTGCTGCAGTCACTGAAGCAGCCCGATGGAAACTCGGTAAACAGAAATCCACCGTGGACTGATTTTTACCTTTTATTTACTGCGTTATTCCTGTACAGCTCAGTAAAATATAGATTTTCTTTTCTCCTGTGATCTGATATTTATAAAAGTTTAAACAAAATCTATGCCCACTAGATGGCGCCTTTGCTGATCTTAATAAAAGAAATCAAAAAGTGATATATGTGTAGAATGTATTGTATTGCATGCTATGTTGTCATGATTTACTGCCTCTAATTTCCCATTGTGTGATCTGGGTCGTTTCTGTATGTGTGTATGTGTGTGTGTGTGTGTGTGTGTGAGAAAGAGAGAGAGATGGAGGAAAAAAACTGACCTGAGGTCAGTGACACCGCCCGGCTCTGTGGCGTGCGATCTTCCCCACAGGAAGTGCTCCATGTCGACATGGATGGCGTAACCAGCGCAGGCCCCGAGGTGACATGCCGCAGGTGGCCCTCGGCCGTGCCAGGCTGGCCAGCTGGCATTATCTCTGGCTCGCAGACCCCCGCCCATGCCCCCAGGGCCTCCACTATCAGACGCGTAACAGCAGTTTTGGGCTTCTCGGGCCTGCAGTACCCGTCACAACATGTTATTTTCTTTAATTTTATTCACACCAAAATTCTAAATATTATCAGACTTCATGGAAAAAAAGCAGCTGCAGTGTTGCCAGATTTCACATAGCGTACAAAAAATAGCCAAAACACTTGTGCAAAAGAGTCTCAAATATTCAGCTACCGAAAATGAGAAATGGCTTCATCTATTCTTGAGAAGCAATTTGAAAATTGCCAACCCTAACCCTTGACAAATTGAAAGGCTTCCAATCTGCCCACACAGTCTGCCTTGCATTTGTGTCTCACTGGGTAACATACAGTTAAGATTATAGCATTAATAGTAAATCTTCGCTAAAAATAGAAATGTAAACAAGAATAATTCATTTTGGTGCTCCAAATAACAAAGAGTGTATTCTCTGCAGAGCCCTTATGGAAACATACGTACCATTCTGCCAGTTTGCTGATTCATATGATGTATCTTATATTGTTATTTAGAATGACTGGAAACTGATGTTGTTCAGAGTTGTGTTAACACCTGCTGAACTCTTCAATGGACAAGTTCCTTGCACTGTTGGGGGCCAAACGGGTGAACCAAGGCCCAGGCAGCAGCATTACACAAGTCCCTTCCTGTTGTACTTGCAGTTGGGGGGATGTGAGAGAAGTCCCCCTCCACCCCTGATTTATAATCTGCTGTGCTTCTACAATGTTTCTCTCACTTTTTTAATGTGCTTTCGTCCCATTCCTTGCTTTGGTTTCCACCACAGATTGCTCTCAGGAAGCTCACTTGCCACCAATGAAACAGCACTAACTGTAGCGGCTTCCTGGCCACCTGATCCACCACAGCAGGGTGGCTACTGCAAACGGGCCTTTTCTCCACAGATAACTATCTCCCCGTTATTCCCCCTGTGGCTTTCTGGTCTCCTCTTCTGACACTGTGCAGCAATGTCACCAGGGACCATAGGTGAATACACTAATCATCAGTCCTGTGGAAATATAGCAATTATACAGGAGATTTAAAAAAGGATTCAACATGACCTGTTGACTGGCTGAGAGGAATTATGAAAATCTAACAATACTAAAACATCTGAAGATACATTAATATCTGACAATACAGTAACCTATATCAATACATAAACATCTAAAGAAACATAAACATCTAACGATACAGTAACATCTCACGCTATTACAACATATAACAATACGAAAGTATCGGGAGATTACAATACAATACAATACATCTATCAATACAGTAACATCTCACGATACATGACTATTTGTTTCCTGAACACTGTTGATTAGGAGCTACATCTTCATGGATAGAAATATTTCATTAGAAAAAGGAAAGGTTCTCTGTATGGCTTTAAATGTTTATTGTATGTATGTAATAAATTAATGTTGGAGTGGTGTAGTGCATCTGATCTTAAAGTTGGTGTGTTGTCCAAAGAAGGACACGTGTGAGGATCTGACCGAATTTCACAAGGGCTACTGAGACAGGTTTTGATCCTGACATGCTGTGGTTAGTTTCAACCAAACCTGATCAAAGAAGTACAACTGCTGAACTGAGGTTCCTGTGTGTGTGAGGATGGAAAACTAGACCATTTACATCATGTGGATGGCCGTGTGTGTGCGTCCCTTCAAAAATGGTTATTCCTCAACCATATTCTCCACATCTCTACAGCGCCTCACAATTGACAGAAGATCAATTGTTCCTTTCTGAAAGACACCACAGGACAGCTTCAGAGGTCTAGCGGACTCCAGGTTTCACCAGTCCGGAGTTGTTTTGGTGGCATCAAGGGTACATTCACAAGATTAGCCAGGTTTTATTGTTGATTGATGCAAGGCAATTCCTGTTAGTTTAAGAAAGGATGTTCTCTATCCATAGTAGAAAATAAGAGGATGTTAAATGGGGAACATCATACATTTCTTTTCAGTCTTTTTTTAATTCAACTCAGTTACAGAGAAAACAAATAGAGAAGTTCCAAACATGCCAGCATGACAACACGATGACATTGCTCATCTGAAAACCAGCAAGTTTCACGTAACTGAAAAGTTCTCGCCCAAAAAGCCATTTCATTCAGAATGATTGCATGTATGTGGTCTTACAAGGTTTTCCTTGTATTCAAACAAGTACATCTAGAAGGAAGCTGCGCTGAAATCATCAATCGTAAAAAACATGGACACCTCATCTACCAAAAATAAAATGAGTAACCATCTCTGGCCATGAGCAATGAACAAACGAGAAGGTATCGTGTGTCAACTGTTTAATTTCTATTGTAACGTAAAAAGAAAGTAGCCGTGGTGGACCGGATTTTTTTTACATTTGATTGGTGAAATTAAAAAATAGACCAGATAACGGTACATTGCATGTAAAAAAAAAAAAAAAACTTAACGCCAAAGAACAGAGATCAGTTAAGCAGTCCGGCACTTCTGCGGCCCAAAATGCCTTATATTGCTGCTTCTGTCCACAGGTGGCACCTCCAAGGTTGTGAGTTGGAATCCTGGCTAGGGCGGAATTTACATGCTCTCTCTGCCCTGCGCCCAGTGGGCTTCAGCTCCCACAACCCAGATGGGGATTCATCGGATGTAGATATGTACGAGTTCAGTAGACGAGCTTAGTTGTTGAAGCTCTGTTGAGATTTTGCCAACAGACATGAGGCTGCGGTGATAAAATTGAGAAAATCGCACAGAATTCCTGGGGGTTAGTGGAAATGGATGTGTAACGTGAAATCCTGGAGGGACTGAACATTGCAAAAACAACACACACACACAAAGTCACAATCAGTCAGATTATCCTATTTGTTCAGATTCCGGATATTGGCTCCCATCACCGCTGGTGGCTGGAGGCCGTTACTGTCCGAATTTGCTCTTTCACCTTCTCCATCATGCTCCCACCTTTAACCATACAGTTCCTGGAGCCAGGGCTCTCATCACTGTCCGTATCTCCGTAGCAACTGGAGCCTGGCGAGGTCACCAGAGTGATGACTGAGTCGGTGGAGTCTCTGTTGTGGAGGGCAATGGCCTGAGCAGAAAGGGCCTTTGAAGGGGTCGTTCGGGGTCGGTGTGTCGGGGAATGTTGCCGCGTCTCCTGGTTGCAGTCTTTACTATTCTTAGGTTCTTCATGGACATCTTCCTCCTCCACGCCTTCCTGCGTCTCCCTGTCACTGGCCTGGTCATTCAGCAGCTTGACCAGGAAGTTGATGTACTTCATGGCCAGCCGCAGGATCTCGTTCTTGCTGAGCTTCTTGTCGGGGGGGTGTGTGGGGATGAGCTTTCGAAGCTCGGAGAAGGCGCCATTTACATTCTGCTGCCGCCAGCGCTCCCGGCTGTTGGTGAAGACCCGGCGGGCCAGCTTCTGAGGAGGACCTGCACAAATGAAGATGCGCTGTATCATTGCTGTACTGTGTTTTCATGTTGATGTAGTATCGCTGGTGCGCATCAAGCATAAACCAAAAGAATGGGCACCTACCTTCATGGAGATCAGCTTCAAAGTGTGAGGACGGTCTTCTCTTCAGGCGGCTGTTGTTAAACACTCCATAGCTGCCAGAGGAACTGAGGAAAGAACTGAGGAAAGGGAAAAGACATAGAGTTGCCATCCAGACTAAAACTGCGAAAACAGAGAAGTAATGCTGCTGACAGTCATATTGCACAGACACAGAAATCAAACAGGATGCGTGATCTTCACACAGGAACAGGCAATTCTGAACAGGATCACCGGGCCAAAGAAATCTATAACTCGCAATTATCTGGGATTCGATGTTTCATGCTGTAGAGAAGCCAGGCTTCATTAATGCCTCTCACGGTCAGATAGCGGAAGGTGAGAATAGATCAGACGCTGAGTATAGGCCCAGAATGTGGTGAAGGTGAATGGGCAAGGTCTACCAATGGTTAACCAATGTTTAGAAGTCATACAAAAACACAACAACACAAGCCCATCTGAATCAGTCCTCCTCCCCAGAATGAGATCGGCACCAGCCACTTCTCATATCTAATCATGTCAGACACTGTTGTCCAGAGCGACTTACATAGTGGGGCAGTGATGACATAGCGGGGATGGAAAGGGACCTATATGTGGAGGGTTACAGGTTTAATCCCACTGAGCAAAGCACCGTCCCCACACACTGCTACCCGGGCGCCTGTCATGGCTGCCCACTGCTCACCAAGGGTGATGGTTAAAAGCAGAGGACACATTTCATTGTGTCACCGTGTGCTGTGCTGCAGTGTTTCACAATGACAATCACTTCACTTTCTTTTCATTTCATTCATAAATGTATTAAGATGCCCATCACTGTACGACCCAATCTGTAAATACCATTAGTTTAATAACACTCAAACACTCAAAATTAAACATACAGTTCGTAAGTACAGGTCCTAAAAGGAAGGTTTTTAGTTTTTATTTAGAAATATTTAAACATGAAGCATTAAAGCACATGAAGGGTATAGTTCACTGGTTAATTAATTTCCCTGACTAGAGCCAGCAATAACCGTAATTCTTCGTTTGTGGAGAGGTGGAGCAGTGCTCTCTTGTGCAACAGGGTCATGTGGTGTGTAGTTGCACAGGAGAGCACTGTCTTTTTCAAGTGGTGTGAATGAATCCGTCTATGAAAGCATTGTGGTTTAATGGTGAAGGGGCAGTTCTTTATACCGCTACATCTTCAGACTGAACTTCAGTGTCAAAATGTGGTTGAATGGCCAAAAGTAAACAATAGAGATATTATTATTATTTTAGTATTATTATTGTAATAATTAGTAGTAGTAGTTGAATTTAATTCTATTTTTCTATTTTAGAATGTATATAGAATTTTGTTTTTCTTATTTGATTATTATTTAAAATGCAAATGTAACTTCACCCAGGACCCAGCATCGTGATCAAGGTTGAATCGCCACTGAAGTTTGAAGTCAATTTAGCAAAAAACTAATCAAATGGTAGAATAATCTCATTAGTTTTAACATTTCAAATAAATTGTAAAACAAAGTTTAACAAAATAACTGACTTTAACATAATTCATTCAAGTATGAGCAGCGCTACTCCAAATTATAATACTAAAGTACAAGTAAAAAGTAGTCATCCAAGTATTTAGTGATAAAACTACTCAAGTAATGAGTAACTGTAGGATTGTAATATTTCTTTTTTTTTTTTTTAGAAACTATGTATTCAGACAAAAAAAATATAAATGTGCTAATTCTGGTATTTCCTAATAAAAATAATAATCTAAATAATTTATTAAAGTACCAAATCTTAATGAACTAAATCTGAGTGTGCAAACTATATATGCTAATTATATGTGTTAGCATTGATACATTAAATGAAACCGCCAAACGATAATGCTAATTCCTTCCCATACAGAAAATATTTAGTGGTCTACTTAGCTCATAACTGTAACTGAACAACAAAAAACGTGTTTTTCTTGTTTAATGTAAATCCTGAGGAAACATACGCTGAATGCTCCAGCGCTTCCCCCTGAACACTGAACCAACGATGACCTTTCCACCACACGTCACCACTGAAAGACCCATATGAGCCTCTTACCTGCTGAGGAAAGGGTGTGGTGGCAGGTACTGCGGGTGCAGGATGGGCCCTGGCCCGGCTCCCGGCATGGCGGCGAGCTGGGTGAGGCGTACGTCCCTGTGGGACGCACTGGGGATTGGGTGTAAGGTGGTCAGGTGAGGCGACGGTGGGGGTATGTGGGCTATGGGCGGTTTACTATGGCCAAGGCTGATGACGGGGATGTTGGGTGGAAGTGGAGTAGAAGGTGTGGAAGACAAAGTGGTGGTGGGCGCTGTGGGCTGTTCAGGGAGGGATGGTAGACCCTTGGGGGTCGGGGATGAGTTTGGACGTAGGTCGTTCTCTTCGTCTTTGCTGGTCGTCTCCGCGCGTTCAGGTGTGGAATTGAGCTCCACATGAGGACTGCAGGATCTGTCTCCCCAGCTTCCTGCTTCATTAGCCTTTAGCGGACTAGCCCCACTGCCGCTGCTGCTAGGAATGCTGGGAGGATTACTGGGTGCAGGGCTGGGGCACTTCACAGGTGAGAGGTCAGAGGTCATGAGGCTTGGCGAGGAGAGAGCCGGGGAATCCTGCGTCTCCATCATCGCAGTTCTCCTGCGGTACAGTTCTCGATAGCCAAAGTTTGTAACACCTGCAGTCGCTGACCTCTGACCCTGGCTGTGCCTCAGCTCCCGCTGTGTTGATTACCCCCTGTGATCTGCGTTTGAGTCTCCTCCTTCTCATCCCCAGCGAGAGCAGACGGCACACCCTGACCCCAGGTCAGGCTTCAGGCAAAGTGGCAGGTGAGTGGCTGGTCTGAGCTCAGATGTGGGGGACAGGTACCATAGTGTCCCAGCCTGTAGTGATGAAACCAGACAAAGAAAGGATGAAATTGTGAGGACGAGATCCTTCCCTCCCCCTGAAGTTCCATCCATTCGACCAGCTTCCCTTTTTCTCTCTGTGTTCATAAACACACACACACACACACACACACACACACATACACACACACACACACATATCCCCCATACACCCCAGAATCATCAAGAAAAGGAATGCTGCCTTCATTTTCATTTTCATTTTTGTTGTCACTGCAGGTGAAATACATAGTAACTGTGGCTCTGTAATAATATATATAAACAAATTTAAGTAGAATAAAGTAGAAATTGTGAATGACATACATTTTCAAAAAACAAATTAACAACAACAACAACAATAATACAACTATTATTATTATAAATAATAATGTTGATTAAATAACAATGACAATTGTGGTGTATTATTATTATAATTAATGTTTTTATTTTACTATTGTTATTAGAAATTATATTGTTGTGTTTAGAAAGCATGTATAATATTACAGTGGAGAAGTATGAATAAGTCAGCAATATGAAATGAACGTCCGCTTCACCAACATTTTTCATGTGACAGAAAACTATCAAGTCTACAACTTGTCCAAAACTTGTCCAGTTTTCATTGCTCTGTTGTCTAATTTAAAATGTGCCGAATTTAAATGATTAAAAACTACCAGTTCTGTTTGAGGAACAGAATCTGTGTTTTTGTGACTCACTGCGTTCATCCTGGTCGCCTCTTCTCTCTCCCTTCATCTCCACGCTCACTTCTCTTCTGACCTCATGTGCTTGGATATCCTGACATTGCCACAATTCTCCAGATTATTATTCCCAGGTTGTGTTCGGTCGGACACATTCCAACACGCGAGGCGGACCAGCGTGGCCACGGAGTGGATGTGATACTTTCACCCGCCCAGTCCACTCTCCTTCACTCCCCCCTCCTCTTCTCCACAGACACACACACACACACACACACACAAACCCCTGCTCAGACACGCTGCTCCACTGGGCTGGATGGTACTGGAGAGGGAGCCTTGCTGCAGGGACAGAGTTCCGCTCCCTGCTGGACAAGAGGATGTACTTGTACAAGGTGGCCAGAGCTGATAAGAGCCTCAAACACTGCCTGCAGTCCAGAGATAAGGAAATGTCCCACACACACACACACACACACACACACACACACTCATATACACTGTCTTGCCTGTTGGTGGCGTTATTCCATAGTGTCAACAATCATATGTGGATATGATTAGAGTGTGAAACAGTAATTTCCCAAAAATGACATGTAACTTTGTCAGCTTGCCATTGTCAGCTTTGCCATAAGAAGTTATGGAATATTGCATTGTGAACTTATTTTTTCACAAACACTTACTAGTTTCAAAATCACAATTAAACAATCCACATTATCTCACTTCCTATTGGGCAGAGCTAATGGATGTGACCATTTCTTAAATTTGTCATGAGGAGATGCATATGCCAATTAAATATGGTGCAGATTTGTAATACTGCATGTGCACCACAAGGTGTGATGCGTTGCAATTGAGATGATTGGCGATGCCCGGGACCTATCTTTCCAGAAGTCCTTGTGCCTGTAATTCCTAATGAGTTCCTAATTCCTAATAAAAACCTATAATTATAATTATCCAGGCTGATAGGACTTGGGCCCTAATTACATACAGGGAGTGCAGAATTATTAGGCAAATGAGTATTTTGTCCAAATCATCCTCTTCATGCATGTTGTCTTACTCCAAGCTGTATAGGCTCGAAAGCCTACTACCAATTAAGCATATTAGGTGATGTGCATCTCTGTAATGAGAAGGGGTGTGGTCTAATGACATCAACACCCTATATCAGGTGTGCATAATTATTAGGCAACTTCATTTCCTTTGGCAAAATGGGTCAAAAGAAGGACTTGACAGGCTCAGAAAAGTCAAAAATAGTGAGATATCTTGCAGAGGGATGCAGCACTCTTAAAATTGCAAAGCTTCTGAAGCGTGATCATCGAACAATCAAGCGTTTCATTCAAAATAGTCAACAGGGTCGCAAGAAGTGTTTGGAAAAACCAAGGCGCAAAATAACTGCCCATGAACTGAGAAAAGTCAAGCGTGCAGCTGCCAAGATGCCACTTGCCACCAGTTTGGCCATATTTCAGAGCTGCAACATCACTGGAGTGCCCAAAAGCACAAGGTGTGCAATACTCAGAGACATGGCCAAGGTAAGAAAGGCTGAAAGACGACCACCACTGAACAAGACACACAAGCTGAAACGTCAAGACTGGGCCAAGAAATATCTCAAGACTGATTTTCCTAAGGTTTTATGGACTGATGAAATGAGAGTGAGTCTTGATGGGCCAGATGGATGGGCCCGTGGCTGGATTGGTAAAGGGCAGAGAGCTCCAGTCCGACTCAGACGCCAGCAAGGTGGAGGTGGAGTACTGGTTTGGGCTGGTATCATCAAAGATGAGCTTGTGGGACCTTTTCGGGTTGAGGATGGAGTCAAGCTCAACTCCCAGTCCTACTGCCAGTTTGTGGAAGACACCTTCTTCAAGTAGTGGTACAGGAAGAAGTCTGCATCCTTCAAGAAAAACATGATTTTCATGCAGGACAATGCTCCATCACACGTCCAAGTACTCCACAGCGTGGCTGGCAAGAAAGGCTATAAAAGAAGAAAAACTAATGACATGGCCTCCTTGTTCACCTGATCTGAACCCCATTGAGAACCTGTGGTCCATCAAATGTGAGATTTACAAGGAGGGAAAACAGTACACCTCTCTGAACAGTGTCTGGGAGGCTGTGGTTGCTGCTGCACGCAATGTTGATGGTGAACAGATCAAAACACTGACAGAATCCATGGATGGCAGGCTTTTGAGTGTCCTTGCAAAGAAAGGTGGCTATATTGGTCGCTGATTTGTTTTTGAATGTCAGAAATGTATATTTGTGAATGTGGAGATGTTATATTGGTTTCACTGGTAAAAATAAATAATTGAAATGGGTATATATTTGTTTTTTGTCAAGTTGCCTAATAATTATGCACAGTAATAGTCACCGGCACACACAGATATCCCCCTAAAATAGCTAAAAATAAAAACTACTTCCAAAAACATTCAGCTTTGATATGAGTTTTGGGTTCATTTAGAACATGGATGTTGTTCAATAATAAAATTATTCCTCAAAAATACAACTTGCCTAATAATTCTGCACTCCCTGTACAGGGTAAGCGGAAAGTATTCACAGCACATGACTTTTTCCACATTTTGTTATGTTACAGCCTTATTCCATAATGGAGTAATTGCATTTTTTCTCAGAATTCCACACACAACACCCCATAATGACAATGTAAAAAAGTTTACATGAGGTTTTGGCAAATTACCTTAAGTCTTTTTGAATATGATGCCACAAGCTTTGCACACCTATGCTTGGCCAGTTTCACCCATTCCTCTTTCCAGAACCTCGGAAGCGTCGTGGCATAAGCATTTTAAGATCAAATTCAAGTCTGGGCTCTGGCTGGGCCACTCAAGTTCAAAATCTCAGAATTGTCCTGAAGCCACTCATTTGATATCTTGGTTGTGTGCTTATGGTATGTATCCTTTTGAAAGACTTAGTCTGAGTTCAAGAGTGCTCTGGAGCAGGTTTTTTTCTCTGGTTAATGCTGGAGTCATCTTTCGTTCTATCTTGATTAGTCTCCCAGTTCCTGCAGCTTAGAACCATCCCAACAGCATGATGCTGCCACCACCATGCTCTACTGTAGGGACGGTATTGGCCTGTTTTCCTCCAAATGTGATGCCTGCCATTCACACCAAAGAGTTCAATCTTTGTCTTATCAGACCAGAGAATTTTGTTTGGCCGCTCTACCATACAGACCTGATCAGTGGATTGCTGCAGGACACAGGAGAACCTTCTAGAAGGACAACCACCTGTAACAGCTGTAACAGAGTGACCATCTGGTTCATGGTCACCTCCCTGACTAAGGTCCTTCTCCCCTGATTGCTCAGTTTAGGTGACCGGCCAGCTCTAGGAAGAGTCCTGGTTTTGAACTTCTTCCACTTACGGATGATTTAGGCCACTGTGCTCATTGGGACCTTCAAAGCAGCAGAAAGTTTTCAGTAACCTTCCCCAGATTTGTGCCTCGAGACAATCCTCTGTTGGGATTTCAACAGAAATTGATGGCATGAAAATGGCATGTATTTGGCATGTATTTGATGCCAGCGCCCATCGACTGCCCATTGGTGCTGAACGGCCATGTGGATGATTTTATTTTCTCCAGCAATCAGATAAATGGATATGTTCAGTCCAAGCTCACCTGGCGCCACGAACGGCAGAAAAACTTTGGTCCAGATATCCGTGCGAACAAGACCTTAACTCTTATTTCATGGACTAATTTGAAAACACTATGTGCAGTAATGTAGAAAAATGTATCAATTTATGGTATGCATTGATAATCGGTGCATTGATAATCGGATTCAAATGTAATCATGAGAGCAGTGAAGGTTCACACCTCTATTAGAAACTGTCGAGCAGAAAAAATCATTCCAGGTGACATTAAATGGGCTCAGGGTGGGCCAGATCTGAAAAAACTTGGTACCTGTTCATAATTTCTCAGAGTTGCTCTCCATTGACTCTTAAGACATTAATGACGTTAATGACAGCACCTGCAGTTCCAGACGAGTGACCTTCAGCAGCTCGAAAACCCCAGTGCACTTGCAAATTCCGAAGATTTAAAACAGTAAAGAACATGAATCTGGCATTGAGAGCGTTGTTCCCCTCTTACTAAATATACTGCATTTTCACAGTACACAGTCCCCTCTGAGTCACTCAGCCACTTCTGATTTTGTGCGGCAAGGGTTAAACCCTAAAAGGAAACCATTGAATGCAAACTCAAAAGAATGGGAGAGAAAAGGACCGCAACTGTTGATATTTCAATTTCGCCTGCCGTGTGCACAGCAGATGTAATAATAGCAACAAAGCCTTTCCGGCTCCTCTGTGAGTGAGGAAGAAATCGAGAAGCGATTGTTTTAATCATGGTGCTGGCAAGACCCAGAGAACGAACAAACAAAACATTCAACACACTGTCTTCTTAAGTGGCCGGGTTTGACGCCTGAACTTCAATGGTTCTTCTTTCACGTCCAATACATTTAACGCTGGTTTCTACGGAATTCTCACACACTGGAAAAGTTGAGGGTTATAGTACACACATGCGTTCTAGTTACATAATGATATGTGGAAAGAAAAGCATTTTGAACTGCATTGAATGGACTACATTGACGATCTTGGGGACAGCTGTTTCCTGTCCACACTTCCTGCCTGGCAGCGTTGTCTGTGGGTGCAAGGCGTGGGTGAGACCATCAGCCCATTTCAAACAGGATATATCTGCCACAGTCACAGGTGTGATCGCACCGACGCTAATAACTCAACTCATTGAACATGCCGCATGGAGGGCCCTGCATTTCCGATTGACAGGGTGCGGTGATCGGGTGAGGTGGGCTACTCTGCTTTCTCTAAAGCCTATTGTCCCCTGAAATTAAGAGATGGACTCAGTCATCACAGACTCTGGAGGGTGCTTGAGTCCAGTTTATATGGCTGCATATCACATGGTGAAATGGTAAAAAGTAAGAAATGTATGTATGTGATGTCAGGTTGCTGTGGCACAGTATTGTTTACTGACTTTATTTGAATACATTATACTCTGTACTGCCCTCTAGTGGCTGTATTGATTAACTCTGGCAGCAGCATTAATGACGTGCGGAAGGTTGTTGACTGAGTTGTAGTGTTGTTTTCATCAACAAAATTTATGATGTAATACTATTCTCAACGAACCATGATGAGGACGAGATGAGACATCAAATAACAAAAGGTAAAAACGAGACGTTTGTCATAATGAAAATAACAAACAATTGTTGATGAATAAAAACCAAAAAGACCAAATATGGTTTACAAGATAAAAAGTTGACAAATCGTAAAAAAAGACGTTATTTCCTTGATTAATCATGTTATTAATGTCAGATGATTTCATCTGCATGATCGGGAATGCAGAAACGAGGTGACGCAACTACTATAATTAGCTAAAATGCCCGTCAATCTTTGTCAGTCATTATTGCTGTTCCCTGCATAAAGACTCGGCTGATCATCATCTACCAAGTAAGACTGTTCCTGTTTGTAGCTCACCTACCTGTTTCTTTCCTACGTGTCCTGCCCTATTTGTATCAGTTCATTTGCATGAAAACGTCAACATCACGTTCGCAGATCAAAGTGGTAGAAATTCGCCTGCTTCCTTGTGCTTCTCTGCATTGGGGTTATTCATTTCTACCTACACTCTTTGTTCTGTCTTATTGTTGTGACAGAATGACTGAGCCTACTATTAACCCTGCGGAGTTTGCCGCTTTGTGGCCAGGTTTCCCATCAGGCCACCATCATCGAGCGTTTGTCACGGGAATTCACCCATCTGCGACAGCGTTTGCATGAGATGGCTGTCGGGGGCACGCAGCCGCGACCATAGCACAAGGTTCTCCACCACTGCTCTTGGCTCCGAAGCCCAGTCTGGCTCTCCCTGAGCGCTGGAGCGGCATTGAGGGGAGCGGTGAATCACCGTCTCTCTTAACCACTGTCTCTTATTTTTGAGTTGCAACCTAGTCGCTTCCCCTCCTCCCGGTCCCAAATCGCCCTGCTGTTCTCACTGCTGACCTGTCCCACTGTGGAATGGGCAGCGGCACAATTTCTCTGCACCCAACTCGATGTTGCTGTCCTATCCAGGTTTCGTGGCTGAACTGTTCCACCATTACTACCTGACTACCACCTCCGTGGACAGCCGGCCAGTTGCATCCGGTCCCATCACCCAGTGTACTGTACCTCTCCAGCATCACCTTGAGTCTCACACAGAAGTCTCACTTCAGCTTCCTGGTCACCTCCGTCATCACGTCACCTCTGCTCCTAGGATACCCCTGGCTGACCATCCATGAACCCCACGTATCCCGGTCCACTGACGTGGTGTTGGAATGGGGAGCATATTGCCATTGACACTGTCTTCAGCCACAGGCCTCCACTGCCAATGTTGCTACACCTGCACCTCCACGTCCAATCCTTGACACCGTCCCATCATGTTATCATGACCGTCCAAGGCTGCACAACTTCCACCTCACCAACCAGGCGACATGGCCATAGAGCTGCTACCCGGAACCACACCATCTTTACTCTCGGTCCAATTCTAAACACCTGGCCATGGAGCAGTTTGTGGCAAAGGCACTGCACAATGGTGCCAGGCCATCCCTCCACTTCACCAGCCGCGGCAGGTGAAGTTTTTCGTATCCAAGAAGGATGGTGGGTTAGGGCCTTACATTGATTATCGCAGATTAAATAAAATCACCATCAAAAATCGGACACCTGTGCCACTCACCAATCCTGCCCTCGATGCCCTGTCAGGTGCCACATATTTCACCACACTGAACCTCTGCTCTGCATACAATCTCATCCGCATCCAGGAGGGCAATGAGTGGAAAACTACATTCATAACTCCCATTTGGTTTATGCAATGCACCCGCAACCCGCCAGCAGTTCATCAACAACTCTTCATGACATGCTGGGACGGTGGGTGTACGCCTACCTCGACAACATCCTAATTTACTGAATCTACCCTTGAACATTTACAGCATTTATCAGACGCCCTTATCCAGAGCGATTTACAATCAGTAGTTACAGGGACAGTCCCCCTGGAGCAACTTAAGTGTCTTGCTCAGGGACACAATGGTAGTACGTGTGATTTGAACCTGGGTCTTCTGGTTCATAGGCGAGTGTGTAACCCGCTAGGCTACTACCACCCTACTACCACCCTACACCCTTGAAGCTCACATTCAACATATGAGAGCATTCCTGAAGAGACTGTTCACCCACAGACTGTACTGAAAGTTGGAAAAATGCGCTTTCTACCACATTACCATCTCGCCCCAGTGTGTGGCCATGGAGCCCAAGAAGCTGGCAGCAGTGGCATTGTGGCCCCTACCCACGACGCTGAAACAACTGCAACAGTTTGCCAACTTTTACCGTTGCTTCATCTGTAGCTACAGTTTGGGATAGCCCGCTTTTTTCATGTAAGTTCACTGTGAAGAACTGTGAACTGCTGGCTGTCAAGTGGGTGCTCGAGGAGTTGGGGCACTGATTGCAGAGCTGCGACACCCCCTTTCTGGTCTGGACCAACCACCAAAATCTGATCAACAACAGTCAAGCCAAACAGCTGAATACCCATCAGGTGAGGTGGGCAATATTCTTTGAACAGTTCAACTTCACCCTGTCCTACCGACCCCGCTCTCAAAACACTTAAGCTGATGCAATGTCACGACAACATGCTCCTGACTCCAGTCCACCAGACCCCTCACCAATTCTCCCTGCCAGCCGCATTGTACGTCTCTGGTTGTCTCTGGAGACCCAGGTCTGGGCCGCCCAGGCATCTGACCCCGGCCTGTCCAACACACCACCTGGGCGCCTGTACATCCTTAACAGTTGCCAAACACCGTTCTTCACTGGGGCCACTCCTCTTCTCTCTCTGGCCACCCAGCCATCGCCGGGGTCGGGGGGTCCAATATGTGGTGCACTGGGCGGGTTATGGGCCCGAAGATCACTCACAGACTCCAAGTCGCTTTATCCTTGACCCCTCTCTGGTGACTGAGTGCCGACAGCAAGATGGCTGTCAATCATTGCTCAGTCATTTTCACTGTTCCCTGCGTAAAGACTTGGCCGATCATCATCTACCAAGTAAGACTGTTCCTGTTTGTTGTTCACCTTCCTTTCTTTCCTGCCCTATTTGTATGTTGTCATTTGCCCGCGAACGCCAACATCCATGGATGTTGCGGCTTGTGCTGGTTCATGTTCGCTGACCAAAGAAATTCACTAGCCTCCTTGTTCTTTTCTGCATTGGGGTTATTTATTTCTATCTACACATGCTCAATTATATTGCATTTTCTGTTTCCTATATCTCCGATCTGATTGCACAGATGACATCTCTTTTACGATACACAATTGGACACTTTTTTTCTCCATAAAGTGGAAAAAAAAACAATGAAAACAAAAAACACTGAACAAATCAGAGTGTCTTCCGTGTCTGGAATGGATGTAGTGTATTCTTTACTGTATAAGGTAACAATAATATAATAATAAAATAACCTTGTTTTAATTATGGGTTCAAAAATGGGTTCATCTAAAAGGAAATATTGATTTTGACTGTTCTACTAGACTAAAATGTCACCTGTTCTCACTGACTAAAACATCATCTGTTTTCATAGACTAAAATATTCATGGATAATGCTGGACAACTTGGCTAGACTAAAATGAGACGTGACTAAAGACTAGACTAAATAAAGACTAGACTAAAAGTAAAATTAAGACAGGCTGCTATAAACAACTATACTGAGTCGGTTGAAACAGACTTTATTTTTAAAAGGAACCGTAAACAAGCCTTCAGCTTTATAGGCTTCGATCATTAAAGTGACAGGAAGTGAGTGAGACTGGCAAAGCTGAGGAGCCTGATCTCCAAAAAGAGCTGTCGTCACTTCCTGCTCACCCCGAGTGTGTCCTTTCCTGCACCGCTCTGTAAAAAATCCATCCACTTCCTGTTCCAGATTATTTTCCATGCTTCTGTGTGTGTTGGTCAAGCGTGTGTGTTTCCAGGGTGATGGCTGTCACAGTGACAACGGCACTAAGCTGGCTTTCCTTCACCCTGTCCTATTCATCACATTCAGCACAGTCGGCATCCGAAGCTTGACTTGGATAACAGTGGATGGGGGGAAGGGGTGATGATGGCTGTGTTTTGTGGAACCATCTGGTGACACAGGAAATCACACATCGCCCAACTTCCTCTTTTTCTGTTTTCCACTCTCACTCTCTCTGTTCACACAACCTGAGAGTGAGAAATTATATTATTTTCCTACTTTCAGTGATGCCAATGATGAAGTTTTATCCTGAGGCATCTTCATTTCCTGTCAAACTGATTTGAAGGCCTCAGTTAGCACCCACGTGATGGGGAATATGAAACACCTAAAGATGGAACTGCTCAACTGGCACTCCATAATTCGATTTGAAGCAGCCGATGTATGTCGCTGCTGCTCTTTTCCATTGAGAGCCTGGTTCCACACAAAATCCTGCCTGAAACAAGGCATCATTCTGGGATTCACATGAAAATCACTATTCACTTTTCTGAAATTACAGCTTTTGCGTTTGAACCCCAAAAACATACGTCCTTCAGGGTGACCTGATTTTTGGTGCATGTCAGAAAATCTATTTCTATGAATTGTTTGTCAAAAAGTAAGAGCAACACTTGAATGCGTGAGATAGGGCATTAACAGAAAAGGAACCAATCCTGTCGGGTGATACCTGTAGTTATAGAGAGCCCGCTTCAATGCTTTCTTTTATTGGCTTGCGGAGTGCATTCTTGCTGTGCTGCTAAATAGATACATTTAAACTAGGGTTTTTCAACAAACATAAATTAAATATGAGTAACAATTAAGTAAAAGATAAAAGTTTAGAATATTTACGATTTAAAGTAAGCAGTGGGTTAAAGTGCAGGTAAGACTGGGTGCAGTACAAAGCCTCCATTCAGACACGCGTCCCATTAAAAACAATGCCGTGTTTGGCTCATTCAGTCAGTAGATGGCTAGTTTGCAGGTCTTCCTTTATGGTGTGAAATTACATTACAGGCCATTATCGCCACCTACTGCACATTATTTTGCCCAGACAAACCTATTACAAGTTGGATTAAATAGGGCTCTTAAAAACTGGACATAAATATAAACGCAACACTTTTGTTCGTCATAAGCTGAACTCAAGAATCTGAAACATTTACTACATACACAAAAAAACTCATTACTCTCAGTCGCGACTGCTCCGCCCCCATTTAGTTTTTGACTTTTTAACTTCTTTTTAACAACCCGTCACTGGGAAATCCACCACCATGGAGCGCATTGAATACAGTAGAGACACTCTTGTTTCTATTAGTATACAATGCACTTACAATACGAAGATTTTAACTGCTTTACCGGATCCCAGCTGGCCGAGTGAGATCCGGAGGAAGAATAAAGGAACCGGGGAAAACGAGCCAGCATCAGGAACAGGCAGAGGGCCTGTGCAAGCCGCACACCTCTGCCTAGCATCCTGCTCGCCAATGTCCAGTCACTGGAGAACAAGCTCGATGACCTCAGGGCCAGGGCAAAGTTCCAGAGAAATGTCCAGGACTGCAACCTCCTCTGCTTCACCGAGACATTGTTGAACCCAGCGGTGCCAAACCACGCCGTCCAGCGGGCCGAGTTTTTCTCGGTTCACTGCATGGACAGGACATGCGACTCGGGGAAAAGACTCACTTACTCCTGCTCACCCAACCTGGAACTAATGTCCATCAAATGCAGTCCTTTTTACCTTCCTTGGTCATCATCAGCGCCACTTACATTCCACCAAAAGCGGACACGGACACTGCCTTACGCTAGCTGCAGGAGGCACTCACTCAACACCAGATACAGCACCAGGACGCTGCGCTTACTTTGGCAGGGAATTTTAATAATGCCAGCCTCAAACGCCCAGCGCCAAACTTTCATCAACATGTCACCTGCCCCACTAGGGGCGAAAGAACACTGGACCATTGCTACACAACAATTAAGGACGGTTACAGGGCACAATCTCGTCCACCGTTTGTAAAATCCAACCACGGCGCCATCTTCCTCATGCCTAAATACAAACAAAGGCTCAAACAGGAAGTTCTGGTTCAGAACGAGGTGGCACGCAGGACGGAGCAATCGTTGGCCGCTCTTCAGGATGCACTGGATGACGCAGGCTGGGAAATGTTCCGTAACACCTCTGATAACATCAGCGAGTTTAGGGAAGATGTTGTGAGTTTCATTGGGAAACTAACGGATGATATCGTTCAGAAAACGATCGTCAGAACTTTTCCCAATCAGAAGCCGTGGGTGGATAAAACCATCCGCGACACTCTGCAATCTCGCACCGCGACCTATAACGCGGGACTGGCTTCCAGGGACATGGAACCATACAAGGCTGCGTCATACAGCATCAGGAAAGCGGTGAAAGAGGCGAAGCAGTGCTACGGGAAAAAACTGGAGTCACAACTCGAGTGACTCTAGGAGCCTGTGGCAGGGACTAAGGACAATAACGGACTATAAAGCACCAACATCTGGTATGAACCCAGACGTGTCTCTGGAAGACGAGCTACACATATTCTATGCTCGCTACAATGCTGCAGCTAAAGATGCTAGCGATGCTATGGATAGTGGCTCCAAAAGCTGCAGACAGGAGGACATTGCCAGCACCGAGAATGTGTTCATCATTATCGAGCATGACGTGAGGAGAGCCTTAAGGAGAGTGAACACCAGGAAAGCAGCAGGACCAGACTGCATCTCGGGGGGAATCCTCAGAGCCTGCGTAGACCAGCTAGCACCTGTATTTACAGAGATATTCAACCTCTCTCTATCTCAGTCGGTGATCCCCACATGCTTTAAGGAGTCCATCATTGTTCTGGTCCCAAAGAAACCCCATCCTGCCTCCCTTAATGACTACCGCCCTGTAGCCCTCACCTCAGTATTGATGAAGATCTTTGAACGGCTTCCTCATCTCTTCATTACCGGACACACTCAACCCACTACAATTTGCCCACTGACCCAATCGAAGTACAGACGATGCCATCTCCTACATACAGCACTCACCCACCTGGACACTCGGAAGGGAAATTATGTTAAAATGCTTTTCATTGACTATAGTTCAGCATTTAACACAATAATCCCTTCCACACTCACCACCAAGCTGGTGCACCTGGGACTCAGCTCACCTCTCTGTCAGTGGATATCCGACGTCCTAACCGGGAGACCACACGCAGTAAGGATGGGCGAACATGTCTCAGCCTCAATCACTCTCAGCATTGGAGCCCCCCAGGGCTGTGTTTTGAGCCCCCTGCTCTACTCCCTGTACACATACGACCATGCAGCCACTACAAACTCCACCAATATCATCAAGTTTGCTGACGACACTGTCGTGGTGGGCCTGATCTCTGACAATGACGAGATGGCCTACCTGGAGGAGATTGGAAATCTGGAAAATTGGTGCCAGAGGAACAATCTCCACCTAAACGTCAGCAAGACAAAGGAGTTAATAGTAGACCAAGCAGGAGAGGACCTACCAGACCCCTGTCATCAACAGGAGCCCTATGGAGAGAGTGGACAGCTTCCGATACCTCTGTGTTTACATGACGCAGGACCGGTCATGGTCCTGAAACAACATCTGTGTAGTGTTGCGGCTTATGCCAGTTTGAGTTTGCATAGTAAGTCGGAGGGAACTTACCTGCCTCCTTGCGTCCCACCGCACCGGGATTCCTTGTCTCCTCCTCATGTTCTGGTTCTGTGGACCGTGACAGAATGACTGAGCCCACTGTGAATCCCTCCGATTTTGCTGCTTTATGTGATCGGGTAGCGCACCAGCAGAACCTCATCGAATGTCTGTCGCAGGAGGTTCGGCACCTGCGGCAGCATTTACATGAAGTTGCTGCCGGGCACCGTGAGCATGAAGCGGCGAACACGCCGCAGGGTCTTCTCCCCCCCGTGGCTCCAGAACCCAGTCTGGTGCTCCCGGGGAGTGGCGAGGCACTACTAACCACTCTCTCTTTGATTTTTGAGTTGCAGCCTCGCCATTACCCCAGTTCCCGATCGCAGATTGAGTTGCTCCTCTCCCTGTTGAACGGTCAGGCTTCTGAGTTGGTGGACGCACAGCTGAATGCCCCCACTTCCGCGTTGCTGACATATCGCAAGTTAAAAAACACATTCTGCCTTCCGGATGGTGTGGAAGATGTCGCGCCGCAGTTGTATCATCTGCGCCAGGGTTCCTCATCCGTCAGTCAATTCACCACACGATTCCGGACCCTGGCTGCAAAAACTCCACTGGTTGTCCACACCCTCCGGATGATCTAGTATGAAGGACCGGCCCGACGAATCCGCGGCGAGATGGTCAGCCGGGAGATGCCAGCAACTTATGGATCATTTATCCAACAGGCACTTTGGATCGATCGCAACCTGCTGGTGCACCCGACAACTGCAGCTCCCACTCCAACCGTGCATCGGACCCTTCGACCCCCATTTTCACCCCCACGAACCACCGTTACTAATCCAGAAAATTGGGGGGAACCCATGCAGCTTGGACGGAAGGGCTTGTGTGCATACTGCGCTTCCCCCTCACACGACGCTTAACCTGCCCGTCCTGTTTTAGATAACGTACCTCCCTGTTACCACGACCTAGCCGCCATCTTCAGCCCGTCCAAAGCTGCCCAGCTACCACCTCATCGGCCAGGTGACATGGCCATTGACCTGCTACCGGGAACCACTCCACCTAGAGGACATCTGTATTCTCTCTCGAAAGCAGAGCGATTGGCCATGGAGCAGTTTGTGGCCGAGGCGCTTCAGAATGGCACCATCCGCCCATCAACCTCACCGGCCACGGCAGGATTCTTCTTTGTCTCCAAGAAGGATGGTGGTCTGAGACCCTGCGTGGACTATCGTAGTTAGTACAATCAATAGTTACAGGGACAGTCCCCCTGGAGCAACTTAGACTTAAGTGTGTTGCTCAGGGACACAATGGTAGTAAGTGGGATTTGAACCTGGTCTTCTGGTTCATAGGCAAGTTTGTTACCCGCTAGACTACCAACACCCTACTACCACCCTACAGTTCATTAAAAACGCTCTCCAGGACATGCTGGGACGGTGGGTGTATGCTTACCTGGATGATGTCCTCATCTTGGAATCCCACATCCAACATGTGAGAGCAGTCCTGAAGAGACTGGAAGAGAGTTGGAAAAATGCACCTTCCACCAGCGCTCCACCACGTTCCTGGTGTAAAAAAAGACCATGTGGTGTGGGAGAAGAGAATAGAGTGTGTAGAAAAACTCTTTCTCCCTCCACACAAAGTACTGTATTCAACCACTCCAATTTGATGTTACCTGGCAGAAAGAGGCATGGCACAATAGAGGTTAAAAATGAACAGTTTCTAATTTCTTAACACTGGTAAATAATTATTGTAGTTACATGTGAATATTGAATGTAAAAAGGTACCAAGGTTACAGAGAAAATAAAAATGAGAAGAAAGAGTAAAGAGGGAAAAGAGGGGGAGAGAAAGACTCAGAAGCCTTCCGGCTTCCGATGGAAAACCCCCTGAGCAAGAAAGCTCAGAGTCCCTTTTCCACATGTGAGCAGACCTTTATACCCTTGGCCTACAGGAAGTTGTCACTGGCCTACAGGAAGTTGTCACTGACCAATCAGAACCTGTTGTTTCTGATGTCATGCCCCCGGTGCCTCCCATTTGGGGAAGACAAAGACAGCTGACACTTCACACGTTACAGTCAGACAAAAGGCATGTAAAACAGAGATGCTGAATCTTCACGCACAACCATCCACACAAGAATGACACACCTCCCCCTGCAGACAGCTGTTTTGCAACACAAAAGGCATGCTCGCTCCCGTGATGTCCATCCTTACACTGGGTTTTACCATCTCGCCCCAGGGTGAGGCCATGGAGCCCAAGAAGCTGGAAGAAGTGGCATTGTGGTCCCTACCCACGACGCTGAAACAGCTGCAACAGTTTCTTGGGTTTGCGAATTTCTATCGTCGCTTCATCCATGGCTACAGTACAGTCGCAGCCCCACTTACTGCTCTCACCAAGCCTTCTACACGCCCTTTTCACTTGACCACAGATGCCATCCATGCCTTCAAGTCCCTGTGCGTTCGTTTCACCACTGCTCCTGTCCTTCAACATTCAGATCCTTCACTTCCATTTGTTGTGGAAGTGGACGCACAGAGGTGGGTGCTGGCCCTGTCCTCTCTCAACACGGTCCGGACCGGGAATTGCACCCGTGTTGCTTCTTCTCACGGAAGTACACTCTGATGCAGCGGCGTTACAAGGTTGGGGGACCGTGAGCTGGTAGCAGTCAAGTGGGCACTTGAGGAGTGGCGACACTGGCTGCAAAGCTGTGACACACCCTTTCTAGTCTGGACCGATCATCCAAATTTCATCACTATCAAAGCGTCCAAACAACTCAATCCCCATCAGGCAAGGTGGGCCCTTTTCTTCAAACAATTCAACTTCCACCTATTTCACCGTCCCAGTTCCAGGAACCAAAAAGCCTATCCTCTGACCCTGAGCCCATTCTCCCACCTCATCACATCCTGGGTCTTCTCCAGTGGTCCCTGGAGACTAAGGTCCGGGCTGCCCAGACGTCCAACCCTGGCCCGGCCAACATCCCACCAGGGTGCCTGTACATCCCCAACACCTGCCGGTCCGATGTGCTGCATTGGGGCCCCTCCTCTGTACTCTCGGGCCATCCAGGATGTCAAAGGACCCTCTCCTTCATTCGCAGGGGGTTCTGGTGGCCTTCGTTACGGCGGGATGTACAGGCCTACGTGGACGCCTGTGAGGCCTGTGCCTGGTCCAAGACTCCAAACACTCCTGCTGTTGGTCCCCTGCGTCCTCTTCCCCTTCCTCATCGTCCCTGGACCCACCTCGCCTTGGACTTCATCACTGGTCTCCCTGAAGCCAATGGAATGACCACCATCCTGACCATAGTGGTTCGCTTCTCCAAGGCCTCCATGGGTTCCCCCAGGAGATTGTCTCCAATCTGCGACCCTAGTTTGTCTCAGCTTTGTGGAAGGCCTTCTGCTGCCTCATTGGTTCCTCCTGCAGTCTCTCCTCTGGCTACCACCCTCAGACCAATGGTCAGGTGGAGAGAACCAACCAACAGCTGGAACCTGCGCTGCTTTGCGTCAGACCATCAATGCACCTGGCCCGGTTTTCTCCTTTGGGCGGAGTTGGCCCATAACTCGCAGGTTTCCTCCGCCACTGGATATAGCCCGTTTGAAGTCTGTTATGGCTTTCAACCTGCCATATTCGCCTACCAGGTGGCCGCAGGTGGGGTCCCTTCAGCCCGTCAGATTATCTGTGGCTGCCAAAACGCCTGGAGAACAACGCGGTCGGCCCTCCTCACCGCCACCCGCAGGACGTCAGCCCAGCACGTCCGCCGGCACCCACGCTGACTGCGCTTCCGAGTGGGACAGAGAGTGTGGCTGTCCACCCAGGATTTTTGTCTCAGAACCGAGTTGTACAAACTGCCCCCTCCGTACATCGGGCAGTGTCGGATCCTCAGCTGGATCAATCCCCTCGCCTACCGTCTCCAGCTCCCTCCTACTGTCCATGTCCATCCAGTATTCTATGTCAGCAAGCTGAAGCCGATCGTCTGTTCATCCGCCAGCTCCGGATCCGCTGCCGCCACATATTGTTGACGGGGGACCGGCTTACATGGTTGAGCGCATCATCGACTCTTGCCGCAGGGGTCGGGGGTCCAGTATTTGGTGCACTGGACCAGCTACGGACCGGAGGAGCGATCCCGAATCCTGAGTCGTTTCATCCTGGACCCTTCCTTGGTGAGTGAGTACCAGCAGCGTACCGCTTCCGCTCTGGGGCCGTCGGGGGTCGGCCCCTTGAGGGGGGGTACTGTTTTTCAGACGAATATAACACTTACACACGCACGTATACACACACTGCTCAAAAAAATACATAATTATATTTGTTAAAATGCGTCTAGCACTTAACAATTTCCGAGCATGTTCTTTTTCTGACAAGTTAGGCCTTATCAGGGCTCTTAGTTTTGTAAACTCAAAATCTAAAGAAATTCAACGAGAATTGCTGGTGTCTTCTTCTTGTAAGTCGCTTTGGAATAAAGTGTCTGCAAAATAAAGTAAATTTGAATGATTGATGTGTATATGTGTTGTGTGTTTATTGATTAATTTTTACAGTGAGGGACGTGAGGGTGTTAGAAGGGCAGCATGAGCTCTATTTCATGAGTGGTGTTGAATATGCATTTGAGTGCCTTTTTTGCGGGAGATCTGTGATCGATAATTGCCATGATTATGACTGTGTGTCTGTTATTTGAAGTGTGCCCATCTGTTTTAAATTAATTTCGGTGTATATGACCGCGGGTCCTGAAGTGAAGTTTGCTCTCACTGCTAGCGATTGCCTGGGGGAAAAAGAACAACTGATTTGTGGTGATTATTTAATAAAGCTATGGCATTTTCTACATTCCTGGTGTGCTGTGGTATCTAGACCTGACCAGATTATAAAAAAGAAAGGTGGTGGCAGCAACCCTTAGTGGCGGGAATAATTGTGATACAATATTGTTTTTTTTTTTTTACATATGTATGATTTTTTTTTTTTTTTTTTGTCTTGAATCTTACTTTGAATTATTTCCTGTGTGTGGTGTTTCTTTTTGGGATTTCATTACCAAAGGGTTAGCAGCACCATTTATGTTCTTGGAGTGGTTTTTACAGAGATGTGCAATCCTGGAAATATGACAATGAAATAACAGATTAGCATCAAAGGTAACTATAAATCGGCAAGATGGCCACTGTTAACCGCTCAGTCATTGATTGGCATCCGTCAATTCGACTCTACTCCTTCCTCACTGCAAACCAGTAAGACCTATCCTGATCATCTCCTCACCTCTCTATTCTTCCCTCTCATCCTGCCCCATCCCCAATTCAACCTCAAACGCGAACGACAACATCCGTGTGGTGTTGCGGCTCACACTGGCTCTCATTTGTATAGTAAACTGGAAGAAACTGACCACTCACCACTCTGTCCTTCAGCCTCACTCTAGCTACTGGATCCAAGACTGACCACCATAAATTCTTCATCTGAAATAACCTTCACTCTCTCACCTTCATCTATATCTTCCAACCTCTGACTCTTTCTGCCTCAATGGAAATGGCCACTAACTCTCTCCTCTCTGCACTTTGCCTTTCTATGAATCATCATCATCATCCTCCAAACCCAAAAGGACTTCTCCCCTTGCTTTGATAGACAGTGCTGTAATCAAGAACAAATAGCAGCAGAGTGGAAATGTAAGAAATCACAGCTTGACTCAGAACTGATGTATAATCAGAATCTTCAACACAAATTCTCCACTAACCTCATCTCTGCTAAAACTGCTTTTTACAAAAACTCCATAACATTGTCATAACCACAGCCTGACGGAGAAAGGAAGCGCAGAGAAAGGACATAATTGCAAACGGGATTTATTACTTAACACAATTGAAAACTGCACAAGGGCCAAAACAAAGGAACCAAACAAAAACAAACTCAACAGTAACGAAAGTAAATGTCCAAAATCAAAAGTTCCTTTTAACAGGACCCTAACTATGGGCACCTAACCAGCGGCACTTGTCCATGATTAGAGCCCTGCTGTCAGGCTGAGTGGTGCAGGCTGTGGCCCCAGCTGCATCCAGCTGTGACAAATATATTCTCATCTCTACTCAACTCTCCAACACCCCTGCCCCATTCTCCTAACCGCTGAAGATTTTGACAACAACTTCACAGGAAAAAAATAAGTAAATCTGCCAGATATTCTCTACCACTACAACCCGTACTCTATTCTTCCAAGACTCTCCAACTGCTTTAGAACAATTTTCAAAGTTTACATCAGATTAAATCATCCAGATCGTATCTACAGGCAATCCAATCACCTGTCAACTGTATCCAATTGCCTCCACAATGCTCCAAACCATCTCTTCTGATCTTATCCCCTTCATTTCTCAAGTTAATAAATTGTTCAATAATGTCTAGTCATGTTAAAACAGCCAGGGTTCTCCCAGCCCAAAAGAAACCCACAACTGATCCTGCAGACATCGACAACTACGGACCAATGTCTCTTCTCTCATTTCTTTCTGTGTCTACAATCAGCTATCAGTTCATCAGTCTCAGAACAACCTCCTGGATCCCACCAGTCTGGCTCCAGAGGTCATTCTACTGAGAAGGCCCTTCTGGCTGTTGCAGCAAGGTCAGCAAAACTCTCATAATCAATTGATCCATGTTCATAGGCGAGTGTGTTACCCACAAGGCTACTAACACCCCAATGTTTAAAATGCCATTATTCTAGCAAAAGTCCACATTCTTCCTGCACTCTGCTTCTGATGTCAGTGAGAATTTAAACTAAATATTGAAAGTGGTGAAAAGGTCTCATTCACTGGTGACAATTGCACAATGAATTAATGACTTTGCATGTCATAATCAATTGATCCATGTCTGCTTCACACAGACTCTCCACAGGCATTCAACAACAACAACATTTATTTCTTATATAGCACAAAATCACATACAGTATGTCTCAATGGGCTTTGACAGGCCCTACAGTTGACACCCCCCACACTTGACCCTTCTGCACACAAAAAAAAACTCTAGGAGAGAGAAAAAAAAAAAAAAAGAAAGGAAGAAACCTTGGGAAGGAGTGATACAGAGAGGGACCCCCTTCCAGGGTAGAGTGAGCCTGCAAATGGTGTCAGTGCAGGGTTGGATATGATATAATGAGTCCTACAGTTGTAGGGTTGGAGAAGTCCAGGATGTATTCAGTGTCATGGTCTAGATTACGTGTCCGTAATGATGTTACTGGTCCATTTGAAGATCCCTGAAGCTGTAGTTGTAACGGTGGTGGTGGCTGTGGTGACCCTCTGGTTTGTTTCATGTTTTGTCCTTGTAAAGCAGTTGTCAGGAACCAGGATGTATCTGCTTGTCTCTTCACTGGGGTCTGCCAGTAGTCTGGGTGCTTGATTCCATGTCTCGGAGAAAAACAAACAGAAGCAGCGGCAGACGGTTGCACTGTACGACCGATACTGAAATCTGTGGTTATAATGGTATATTGGTGCTACAGTGGCCCGGTACCCTAACTAGGATAGTCTAACTAGGGTGAATTTATCTTTGTCTGTGTCTAACAGGGGGACTCTGTGATAAACTGGACTTTATAATTGACACTGCGTCAAAATCAAGTGAAATGAGGGTCTAGGACTTTAGCAAAAAGCCAGAGAAAACAGATAGGTTTTGAGATTGGATTTAAACACTGAGACTGTGTCTGAATCCCGGACACTGACAGGCAAGCTGTTCCACAACTGCGGAGCTCTATAGGAGAAGGATCTGCTCCCAGCTGTGACCTTCTGCACCTTTGGTACCAGTAGTGACCCCGCACCCATTGATCAAAGGGGGGCGTGGCGGTTCGTAAGGAACCAAAAGTTCACTCAGGTACTGTGGGGCGAGACCATTTAGAGCTTTATAGGTTAAAAGTAGGATTTTGTAGTCAATCCTAAATTTGATGGGTAACCAGTGGTGATGTGGTCAAATTTCCTGGTTCTGGTTAGAACTCTGGCTGCAGCATTCTGTACTAGCTGGAGTTTACTCATGCACCTACTAGAGCATCCAGACAATAATGCATTGCAGTAATCTAACCTTGATGTAATAAATGCATGGACCAACTTTTCTGCATCATGCATTGAAATGATATTTCTTATTTTCGCAATATTTCTAAGGTGAAAGAAAGCTATTCTAGTGACATTATCTACGTGCGAACTGAATGAGAGACCTGCATCAATGATGACACCTAGATCCTTCACTTCAATACTCGGTGAGATACAAAGGCTATCCAGGGTTATTGTGTAGTCAGCCAGTTTATGCCTGGCTGCTTGAGGCCCGATTACGAGCGCTTCTGTCTTGTCAGGGTTTAGCAGGAGAAAGTTGGTGAGCATCCACTGTCTAATGTCCTTCAGACAATTCTCTATTTTGTTCAGCTGCTGCCTCTGATCAGGCATTGCTGACAGATACAGCTGTGTGTCGTCAGCGTAGCAATGAAAGCTAATACCGTGTTTGCAGATGACGTTGCCTAAAGGTAACATGTATAGAGAAAAAAGTAACGGACCTAGGACAGAGCCTTGTGGAACACCAAACTCTACTTTACTATGTGAAGACGAAACACCATTGATGTCCACAAACTGATATCGGTTGGTCAAATATGATCTGAACCATTCAAGGGCTGTTCCCTTAATCCCGATAACATTCTCTAACCTGGCAAGGAGAATAGCGTGATCAATAGTGTCAAACGCTGCACTCAGATCAAGCAGGACAAGCAGCGAGATGCGTCCCTGATCAGAGGCCAACAGCAGGTCATTAACCACTTTAACCAGCGCTGTCTCAGTGCTATGATGAGGTCTAAATCCTGATTGATATACTTCGTGGATATTGTTACAGTCTAGATATGTGCTCAGCTGCTGGGCTACAACTTTTTCTAAGATTTTTGATATGAACGGAAGGTTGGATATCGGTCTATAATTTGAAAGCTGACTGCGATCAAGATCCGGCTTTTTATTCAGGGGTCTAATGACTGCTACCTTGAACGAACTTGGTACGTGGCCGGTGCTAAGCAACGAGTTAACAATTTTGAGGATAGAATTTATAACATTGGGTGCTATTTGCTTAAGGAGCCTTGTTGGAATCGGATCCAAAGCGCAAGTACATTGATTTGATGATGAGATTAATTTGATTAATTCATGCTCTTTAATAGGGTTGAATCGTTCTAATCGGTGGTCTATTAGAAGATTATTTTCCATGGAAATATCGGCGGAGCTATTTGTTGTGCTTTTAATCTTCTCTCTATTTGCGACAATTTTCGTATTAAAGAAATTCATAAAATCATCGCTACTATGATTATATTGAGTGGTCGCATCCATTTCTGTCTTATTCCTGGTTAGTTTGGCTATAGTTTTAAACAGGAATCCGGGATTATTTTTGTTTTTGTCTATTAACGAGGACAGATACGTTGATCGAGCCGCGCTAAGTGCCTTCTTATAGTTAAGTAGGCTCTCCTTCCAAGCTATTCGGAATATGTTTAATTTACTTTGACGCCATTTGCGTTCTAATTTCCGGGCGGTCTTCTTAAGCGAGCGCGTGTGATCATTATACCAAGGAATTAAGTTTTTATCTCTTACTATCTTCCTTTTGAGGGGAGCGACTATATCTAACGTACTACGCAGTGTTAATTCTAGACATTTGGTCACTTGGTCAAGTTCAGCGGGGTCTGACGGTGAGTTTATCCGCGTTGATAAATCTGGTAAGGTATTAATAAACCTCTGTGCCGTACTTGATGTAATTGTCCGTTTGTCTCTATAACGAGGGGGATTGAGTTTGTTGTGTTTGATACATATTTTAAAAGCGATGAGGAAATGATCTGAGACCATTTCAGATTGCGGAAGAGTAACTATATCTTCTATATTTAAACCGAAGGTCAACACAAGATCGAGTGTGTGACCACCTTCGTGAGTAGGTCCTGTTACATGTTGGTTAACTCCAACTGAGTCTAATAAAGACAGGAATGCGGTTCTTAGTGAGTCTTCTAATTTATCACAGTGGATGTTAAAGTCGCCGACAATTAGGGCTTTATCCACAGATACAACTAAGTTGGAGACAAAATCTGTAAATTCACTAAGAAACTCAGAATGAGGTCCAGGGGGTCTATAAATAATAATCAATGGAATGAATTTAGGATTTTTATTTTGTGAGACTACATGAGTTATATTGGTATATAGAATCTCAAAAGAGTTAAATCCTTGTCCGGGTTTATGAGTAATACCGAGGTTATCCTTATAAATTACTGCGACGCCACCTCCTCTTCCAGTTAAGCGAGGTTGGTGTACATAGCTGTATCCAGGAGGACTAGACTCGTTCAATGCTACAAATTCGTTTTGTTTTAACCAAGTTTCGGTCAGGCACAGTACATCGAACCCCTGATCTGTAATCATTTCATTGACAATGAGCGTTTTAGGTGTAAGGGATATAACATTTAATAATCCTATTCTTATGTCGGGGGTGCTGGTGGTAGGTTCAGAAGGAGTGATAGTAACGAGTAGTAAGTTCCCGAAACAGACACCCCGCCCAGCCCTTGGAACAGACGCAGTGTCAGCATATTTATGAGTTTTATTATTAATGTTTCTTGTAGAATCTCTTGTTTTAATAGAGCGAGGTACAGACACAGTGTCAATATAATACACGCTGGGTGGCGGCTCTACGCAAATGGCAGATGCTCGGTTTAGCCGGTCTGTCTGCTGCCTGGTCTCGGCTCTGGCGAGTCAGTTTTGTTTTTTGGTTCTAAGACTATGAGCCAATTTTTTAGACAACTGAGTGGCACCCGCCCAGTTGGGGTGGATGCCGTCTCGCCCAAAAAGACCAGGCTTCCCCCTAAATGTTGGCCAGTTATTAATAAAGCCCACTTTATTTTTTGGACACCACTCCGACAACCAGCGATTTATGTCGAGGAGCAGCTACAGGTCTCGTCGCTACGCCGAAACTGCGGTAATGGGCCAGAGCAGATTACTGTATCCGACATCGTTTTAGCCAGTTCAAGCATCTCTATAAAATTATCTTTAGTTATTTCCGACTGGCGTAGCCGGACGTCGTTAGCGCCGACGTGAATCGCTATACTGGAGTACCTGCGGTTATTTTTTGCCAGCGATTTTAAATTTGCGCGGATGTCGGGTGCTCTGGCTCCAGGAAAACCCAGGATTTTATTCGCTGGTGCCGGTATCCTCACGTTTCGAACTATAGAGTCGCCAATGACTAGAGCCGGTGGACTGTAGGACCCAGCGGATGCCTCGCTGAGGGGGGAGAAGCGGTTCTGAACGCGAACCGGTGTGTGGTGCCCAGGTGGTGGGGGAGCTTGGCGGGTCGCCACGGAAGCCGAGCCGTCACCCAACTGCCATGATGTCCTGAGGGCGCTACTGGTACCGGCGCCGGGGTAGACACACTCACCGGCTGACTGGGCTGGTGCGCGTCCGGGACTAGAAAAGAGTCAATTAAGACTTCTGTTTCCCTAATTAAATATAAATTTCGGATGCGCTCCTCTAGCTCGGCTATTCTCTCCCGTCATTTCAACTAGTCTCCTACACTTCCCACAGGTGAAATCCTCACTACTGACGGAGTTCGTCAAGCTGTACATCTCACACACTGCACACGGAATTAGCGAAGGAGCCATAACTTACGTTTTTTGGCGATTAATTCTGAGGTGGTTCAGGAAGTCCTTGGACGTAATACAGGCTCGCGCCAAACACACCAAACAGTGCAGCACCGGAAACAGGAAGCGGAAAAAAGACTTGAGGCTGTAATTGCTGCATTCCTCAGGGATCAGTACTCTGTTCTCTCCTTTTCTCCCTCTATACAAGATCTCTTGGTTACAAGGTAATTTCCTCACATGGATTATCCTACCACTGCTATGCCAATGACACACAACTCATCTTCTCCATTCCTCCCTCAGATGTACATGTTTCCTCTGCATGTCTAACTGACATCTTATCTTGAATGGCAGTCCATCATCTCAAACTCAATCACACCAAAACCAAACCATATTCATTCCATCAGATTCTTCACAACATTAGAATCTTGCTATTTGCCTAGACAACTCGCAGATCTGTGCCAAGGCAGTGGTGGCCTAGCGGTTAGAGCCCCAATCAGTCAAGGTGCCACTGAGGTGTCAAAGCAACGTCCCCACACACAGCTCCCTTTCATGAATACAATCATTTTATTCATTCCTTGCAAGTCTTTCCTTGCATAAGTCCGTCTACATATTAGTCTAAGTATTCTCTAAAGAGAAAGGTCTTGAGCTGCCATTTGAAAATACTCAAGGGGAAGTTCATTCCACCACCTGAGTTCAAAGACAGAGAAGAGTCTAGATGAGCGTCTTCCTCATACTTTTAGCGGTGGAGGGACTAGGCAAGCAGTACTGGAGGGTCAGAGATGCCAAATTGGTTGCGATCTAGGAGGTTGTTTTGAGACAGATGACGTGACAGCTGAATGTAGAAACAGTGCTCAAGGACTTTAGAAAAAAAAGAGAGAAGAGACACTTGTCTGTAGTAATGTATGTCTGCAGGATCAGCGGTGGGTTTCTTGAGGATTGGAAGAACCCTGGCTGTTTTATAGACAGATGGTAGATCACCAGATAAAATTCAGGGGATAAGGTCAGGAGAGATTATTTGGAGTATTGTGGAGGGGACTGGATCCAGTAGACCCCGCTGAACTTAAACAAATGACCAGAAATTAGAACGTAAATGACATCGAAGCAAATTGATCGTGTTTCGAATAGCATGGAAACTTTATAACTATAGGAACTATAGACAAGAACAAAAATAATCCCAGATTCCTGTTTAATGCTGTAGCCAAACTAACCAGGAATAAGACAGGCACGAATACTATCACTCGATATCATTATAGTAGCGATGGTTTTATTAACTTCTTTTATGCTAAAATTGTTACGAATGGAGACAAAATGAAAAAGCTTAACATACAGCTCTGTCTGTATTACAATGGAAAACAATCTTCCAATAGAAAACCACCAATTAGAACCAAATGGAATTTGTAAAATGGGGCTTCTTTACTGTGGTACTGCAGTATCACTTCAAAGAAGTTTTATTTTACAAATCCGTTGTTTCTTTTCGTTTGACGGTCTTCGCGTGGCGGTCTTTAACGTAAGACATGTTCTTTTTTGCCATTCTTAGCACAATAATAAATGGTCTGTCTTTCTGACAGACCCAATTAATGACTTTTCATGTTTGGTACATAATTTGTATACATTTTTATATATAAAATACAGTGAATGAGTGAATTCACAGAGTCTCTGGGCTTCTTCAATGTTATGATTGGGAAAAATACAATGTCATGTTTCTCCCAGCCAATCACATTGTTCTTGTTCTTTAGTGTGATTATCATATTGATCCTAATTCTTCAATGTGGCCTTTGTTATTTATATAGAAAGCATACAAGTAATACATCATTTAAGAATTATTATGAGTTGGTACATGACAAGAATAAAAAAGTACTGGAATTACTTTGTTAAATTGATCAAGTGTTCCTGCAAGAATATTTCTCTGAGTTCAGATCAGATGGATGTAATTGCGACATACATGGAACCAATCCACAAACCCATAGAGGTGTTGGAGCAACTACCAGAAAACGATCTCAGCCATCATAAAGAAACTGAGGCCTCTAATGATCATTTGAAGATGGCTCTTCATGACACCAAAAAGGACATCCTGGCTTTGTGTGAAGCCCTGACACATTATCAGAGTAGGAGAGAGCAAGTTGAAAGACAGATCGAAGAGGCAAGAGAAAACACGAAAAAGGTAGAGAGGCGTCTCCTAGAGACAAAGGTGAAGTATTGTGATCTGCTGGAGAAACAAGAACTTCACCACAAAGAGACACTCCAGCAAAAAAGGAGGGAACTTGAAATGATCAGAGCCGAAAGAGACCATGAGCGCAGAAGACAAGCAGAACTTAAAATAGAGATTCTCAAAAAATTGGTTAACAGGAGCAAACTAAAAATGTATTATAAGAAAATAGATGATGCAACCAAGACAAAGGAAATAGAGGGAACCTACAAGATCCTCCTCAAAAGGGAGCCGGAACTGTGCAGGCAAATTGAGAAGACTGCAGATGTAATTGTATTAGGACAGTACATTTTGTTTGTTTTTTGGTGGCATAATGTTTATATCATGATAAAAATGTGAAGAGGTTAAAAGTTTCATGATCGTGAACGCTGACAAGGGTGTAAATTACAGCGTGAACAGAGATTGATCAGACTATGATGAATGCTGTGAAACCATCTAGATGTAAACAGGAAGATTCTATGAGGCCAAAGATATTGCTTGGTGAGTCCACACAGGATGAAGTGATCTTGCCATTGAACAAATCAATGAGTCCATTTTGTACATGGTGACCGATATAACTGGTGTGAGCGTAAGTGCCTTCCTACTGTTAATTTGCTCTTGCATTATGGGAACAAACCTCTTCATGAGTTAAACTTTTTTTTTAGAAAATTGCCATTTGATGGAGCAAACTTTTCTGTATGTACACTTAGTGCTAAATTTGTGATGCGAGAGTCTGAATGATGATACGAGCAGTGAGACGAGAAATGCAGCCTCATTTTTTTTCTGTCTTTAAAAAACCTCCCTTCTTTGATTTTTTTAGAATACAGCATGGAACTAATATGTGTCCATTGATCAGACCACAGAAGGTTTACAGAGTATTTTTTCTCAGAACGCGTGTGAAGGTGTTGACCTCTATAGTGCGTTCAGCAGGGAACAAATCCACAGATGCTTCTGCATTTTTTTTTTTCTTTGCTGGTCTCCTCGCTGGGTCTACTGTTGCATTCTGGCACAAATTCCTGGATTTTGCTGCACTAGATTTACACTCTCAGACTGGCCATTGCAAGCACAGAGAAGTGTATGTGTTCTCCTATGGTACCTCGAAGATTAGCTCTTTTTTTTTTTTTCCCCCCAGAAAATTGGCATTTCAGGATAATTTATTTTTTGAAGACATTTGATTTTACCGATTACCAGAATCTGTACTATTTTCACTTAACTTAAATTTTACTGTAATTTTATGTTAAACTGTAAATTACCATTAGTTATCTACTGAATTCACTTTACTGTTTTTAATTAGGGTATATGAAAATAACAATAAAAAAATGTAAATTCACACAAAGGGAATTTGAGCTTAATAAGAAAACTAAGGAATATAACTGACAAAGGCAGAAAATAAAGATATTAAGATATGCTCTGGTGGTACCACTCTCTCAACGTGAAAAGTGAAGTGACAGTCACTGTGAAACACTAGCACAGCACACAATGATAAGTGTCATCTGGATTAAACCAATCACCTTAGTGAGCAGTGGGCAGCCTTGAAAAGTGCTCGGGGAGCTGCGTGAGGGGACGGTCCCTTGATCAGTGGCATCTCAGGGATCAGGACTTCCTTAATGCAAGTCCCTCCGGAGAACAGTGTCGGCTGAAAGCTGTAACTGTTTCAGATTGGTCTCTGATGCCAAGACAACTTGTGGCTTGGTGGCTCAAGGAAGCATCTGGTAAGTGAGGTCACAGCCACTTTGACCACCTACCTACCACCCATGTTTTCCCACAGGTCAGACAGATGGACCGAACACTGCCACCATGGTTCACCAAAACATGACTATTCAATTAGTGTGATTTGATTCATATTTAATAACATCAATAAATGAAAAACAGATGTGACCATCCCAACACCCACACACAGACAGAACAAAATATATGGACCATCCTGCTCTCAGGGTCAAGCTAGGTCAGGAGCAGGACCAGTTCACGGCCAGTTCCTAAAGGCGCTTGTGTTGGGAGGTCAGGTGCAGAGTGTCTCCACACTTAAAGCACCTGGAGTTGGAGCTGCCCTCCTTCCTGGGGATGTGCCAGCAGTGCAGACAGCGAATGCGGTACTTCTTATACCTGCCAACGAGGAGGAGAGCGAGCTAAATCGACAGAAGAGTCTGTACACTTCATGGTAGTAAAGGTTTTTTTTTTTTTTTTTTTTTTTGTGCTGCTGCTCTTGTGCTTCTTCGTGAACGTGACTTAAAAAAACTCATGCAGCGATAATACTTGAACTCACCTGATCCCACAGGCATTGCAGAGCGGGGTTCCATCCTCCGCATCCCTCCAAAGAGGCGTCTTCCTGGTACAGCAGGACGCACACATCTTATTCCCTGAGGAGGAGGCGAGACAAAGTTGTGCTGAGACCTGCCAAAGACGAGTGTCGCCACCTGCTGGAGATGTGAGGAACGCACTGGTGAGGCTGGGTGAATCGCTCTCCTCCTCAGAGCTGCTGGTCCTCTGGGAACTCAGCAGGGACCTGCTGTCTCGCCTCGGTTTTCTCCTGCAAGCGTCCAGCCTGTAGGAGACGGAGACACACACACACACACTTATCCAGATGTTTGTCACAGCCTGGAGAAAATGCAGCATGCAAAATACCGGTACTGTGGGGTTATGAGGAGGCGACTTTGACCCCTGCTCTCATCCACTTCAGCACTCATGCGGAAAGCCACGCCCTGGATGTTTGGGTCTTGGAGGTCCGCGCTGCGGCAGGGATGGGCCTGCTTCCTGGGAACCTTGGTTCTCTGCGGTATACTGCATGGCAGCAGATTCTCACACACTTTTGAGGCCTGTAGGTTGTTGTTGAGATCTAAAAGGACTGGTTCTTCAGGCAGAGAATCATGACTAGATTGGGTCTCGGTGCAGGTGCTGAGATTGAGATCAAAGCTTTCGGAATTTGAAGGAAACCTGGATTTTTCCAGGATGCAATTTACTACGGAATCTCTGCCGTTGGAATGTTTCTCGTTGACGCCTTCCAAAGCTACAGGAGCAGCCACGTTATGGCTGGAGGACAAGGAGCCACCAGGATCTTCTCCCCACCCTGAGATGTCACCTCTGCAGTCGTCCCTTCTGTCTGAGTGCAGAAGTCTTTCACACTGCAGGTTGATCAAACTCATCACTTCCCACGGACTGCTGACATGTACGGCGTCAAGGATGGAACGGTGGCAGCTCTCCTCTGTGGAGAACGTTGTGGGACGAGCGGGGTTCTGGCCCGAGGGACCACGCTCCACGCGCCTCTCAGCAGGGTCCTGTGCCGGGGCCGAGAGCTTCGTGGCCTCCTGAAGAAGGTAGAGAATGGTGGTGGGTGCCACGTCATGGTAATCCAAGGCAGAAGGACTCTCCACGCCTGCGTTCATCTCGCTTCTGTTCAGAATACAGTCACAAACCTGAGCACCACATTCTGCACTAAAAAGCAGACTAACTCACTATAAAATCACTAGTTCATCCAGAACAAAGCATGAAAACTGAAGAAAACGAGAAGAAGAACACACACATAGTTACACAAATCCAGGTGGGGGTCACGTTGTTACACAAGTGGCGAAGGTTACAGCACAAGACGCACATGTAACAAGTAGAGACGCCGCCTGAGCGGGTCGCGCGCGGCGCGGCTGAGCTGATCAAAAGCCCGGCGGGCGCGCGCGCGCGCGCGGCGCGCGTCAACGGGTCACAGGGTCACCGTCTGCACGCGCTGCTCGAACCCGCTACCGGCCAACATCACCTCGCCCTACAGGTTCCCCTGTACGGTCACGGGTCAAAGCGCGCGTCCCTTTCTGCCTGGACCAATCAGGACCGACACTTTTAATTAGGGTCAATGACGTTAAAAAAAAGGCTAATAATAATCAGGTGCTCCGACCTGTAATTAAACTCAGCCCTGTGTTCTTCGCGCATAAATGAACGCAAATGTTCGTCAAAAGTCGCCAATTAATGGCCACCCACACACCCACACACCCATCCATCCATCCATCCATCCATCCATCCATCCATCCATCCATCCATCCATCCATCCATCCATCCATCCATCCATCCATCCATCCATCCATCCATCCATCCATCCATCCATCCATCCATCCATCCATCCATCCATCCATCCATCCATCCATCCATCTCATTTAGAGCATTTATCAGACGCCCTTATCCAGAGCGACTTACAATCAGTAGTTACAGGGACAGTCCCCCCCTGGAGACACTCGGGGTTAAGTGTCCTGCTCGGGGACACAATGGTAGTAAGTGGGATTTGAACCGGTGTCTTCTGGTTCACAGGCGAGTGTGTTACCCGCTAGGCTACTACCACCCAGTCCACCCCACCTCCCACCCACACAAACACAGAGTCTATAAATGGACGCAAATGTTCGGCAAATTAAAGGCCACACACAGACACACACCGTCCTGACCTCAGTTAGTTTGCTCTGGACCCGATGTGTTGTGTGGGTGAAGTGGAGCTTCTCACGCTCTTCTCCATCCACAGGTTGACGCAGTCCAGGACAGTGACGCTCGTGTGTGGATTTTAATAAAAATACTGCACCAAAGTCATTTTTCAGGTGTGCTGACAATATTAGCTGATGACACTTGTCTGAACTTGTTAAAGATAAACTTCACCTTGTCGGGTTTAACGGAAATGTTTTATTTATTAGAAAATCAATCATTTCGGAATGTGTCTTCTGCAAGGACTGGTGGTCAGACTCTGGATAAAGATGTTCCATTGTAAAAAAAAATTCAAACGCTGTAATTCCATCTCAAAATTCGGTACCTTTATTGAATCCTTTCACACTGAAAGTGACTGTACATTTTCTAAATGTCATATGCTGTGCGTGTTTTGTACACTTTTTAAAGCGCTGGGGTCACTGAAGCCACCTCAGATCCAGTGCCCACCTACTTCCATCTCCAGCAGCTTTTATTTCTGTAGATGGAGAGCAGCTTCTTGAAGTTAGACCCGTGTTGCCTTGCTGAGTCACTTCTTGGATGTAGATTGTGTTGGAACAGCGTCTTATTGCCGTTCCTCAACATGAAGGTGGGAATCCAGACATAATCAGGGAGCAACAGCTTATCAATCATTGCGGACACCAGGAAGGACCACATGTTCCTGACTTGGGTTAACTAATACTGATCAGGGGTCAGTTCCAATCCACGGATTAAGATTAGTCCTAGACTAAACATTGGTCCAGGACTAGATTTATTCCATGAACTTGAAACTGGCCCAACACGGTCGACAAGGTGCAGAGGAATGTGTGCAAAACATGGAGACCGTTACCATCCAACACAACATGGACGTCTCCAGGTTAGCTCCACACCTTCTACAGATCGAGCACTCCTGTTCGAGAATTATGATGCTGAGCCTAGTGATAGTAGTCAAGTTCAGGCCATCTTTTGTTCCATCTGGCTCCATCTTCCCACAGGTCGTACCATGTGCTTGCCGGAGACCTGGCTTCCCATGTTCATCAGCATTCTGGCATGAGGATTAGAAGTTCAGAACATCAGAACTACTGCTGTGGACCTGTGCGACCTGCTGGTCCCACAATACGCTGCATTCTCCATTATTCCTGTTTCCTATGACATCAATGCGGTTCGGACCTAATTAGGCACTCATGGTGACGAACGGTGTTGAGCCGTGTTCATTCCTTGTGTGGTGGTCATATTTTTGCTGGTACTCAATTTGATTCAACATAAGGTTCATTTTTATAATCATCAGCACAATTTTTCTTCTGGTAAACGCTGGAACGGGTGCAACAAACAAACGGCACTCAAAAAAGATGAAAATTGTGCTGATCTGGCACTGGGGAGACGAGACAAGACCAGCTTCACTCTGGTGCTTCTGCTGAACTAGGAATGGTCCTGACTAGTGGAACGTTCTCGCCAGAAGCACCAAAGCAACCTGGGGATCAATCAGCTTTCCTTGGTCGGCGCCGCGTCTTGACAGCACAGTAGTACAGTATGTGAGGAAACGTGGACTTGGGGTAAAGGGACACACTACGAATGCACTTCCCAAGAATCTCTTTCAAATAAAAGTTGTCTTCTGAAGTTGAAATCCTGATAAACCTGAAATGTGTACATGTGGTGGACGTAATTTTACCACAAGCAGTTAACGGTCGTGTTTTAATTAACATAACGCGGCCCGCCACAGTGCTTCGCCTTCAACAAAACACTTGAAGGCCTTTAAGCACCTCCCTGGCCCCGTCCTTCCTAAAGGCCCAGCCTGACCCGCTCCACCCCAGTAGAGTCACGTCTCCCTCAGTGGGGCTTGGGAACGTGGCCGTCCACGTAGAAGTTCCTGGTGACCTTGGGGAGGGTGAACTCCACGCCGTCCAGCTCCCGGGTCAGGATGATCTGACAGCCCAGGCGGGAGTTCTCCTGCAGCCGGGGGGCCATGTCCAGCATGTCGTCCTCCCTGCATCAGATCAGTAAATTTTTTTTAAATTTACACCAAACACCGTCCAACCAGAAATGTTGAACTCTTACCTCTCGTCAGGCTCTGGAAGCTTGTCATAGTGTCCATCACTCACGTAGACGTGACACGTGGAGCAGGCCAGGGACGCATCGCAGGCTCCTGGGAACACACACACCCCGCGATAAATGGCATAAATGATACTGTACACGCGTGGTGTAACCGCGCTGTAACACGGTGATACGAACACCACCCACAGCCCCTCACCTTCCAGGTCAATGCCGTGCTTGTGAGCCAGATACAGAACGTTGTCACCAACTTTGGCCTTGACTGGTATCCTGTTTCCACAGCGGTCTACGTACACCACGTTCACGCTGAGGGGAGGAGAACAAAGAGGGAACTGGATCTAGAAGTGCATCTGCACAGAAGCTCTTCATCACTCAACTCACAACTCATCGTCCAGCTCTTCTGGATCCGGCTTCTCGCTTCGCTCCTGGACTCGATCTGTAGACACACGGTCGTTCACTAAATAAGGTCCCACACCGGCGATTAATCGGCTACAAGAGATCGGTGTTGGCGACTCACGGCCAGACGTCTGGACGTTCCTGTTCTGGGCCCGGAACTGGTTCGCGCTCCGCCTTTTAGCCGCGGCGACGCTGCAGACGCCGCAGTCGGACAGCCGCAATGTCAGAGCAGCGCTCCGACGCAGCGCAGCGGAGGCCGCCATGACACTGTGGTGGTCACGTGACTCAAGGCGGCCAATAGGAGCGCAGGAAGGAAAATCGACGTCGTGCGCAGTGCCAAAAAATTCAAGAAATTAACTCACGAAACTATTACTGATTACTGATATTACAGAGAAAAATACTTAATACATGAATACATGATTAATGTTATTGTGCTTAAACTTCAAAGGTAGGAAAGATAGGAAGATAAGAAACCCCGCTGAACCTTTATTTGTTGCTGAACAAAATTGCTCAATATACGCACATGAAAAAAACTGATAAACATACAAATATAGATGTAAATCAAAAAAATATTTTGAAATAAATGTGAACACGCAGCACTACATACATTTACCAATAGGTGGGGATGTTGCGTTACAAATAAATCTGTAATAGCTTACTTTAATTTATCTTGCATTGCAATTGTTACAGTTTTAAGAGGTTTGCAAAAACATTTTCCTCCTGCTGTATAGCATCAGTATGGAACAGGTCACTATTGATGTGCTGGTAACGTGCCACTGGGCAAATTCCTAATTCCAGAATTCCACACGTCTGAACAGCTGAAGAGAATCCTAAAGTCTGGCCAATTTTTTTGAAGTTTGAAAAAAAACTGTCTAAAAATTTGTCACGGAAAATTTCATAACATTGCAAAAACATAGTAGGGGGGTAGATCCGGCCCTAGGCAAGAATTTAGAAGGTGGCCCCAGAACGCAGCCAGAGCGCCACGTTTTACGCCGTCCTGGGTGACACTTGACGGCGTGTTCAGTTTACGGCACCCGAACTGCAAGAAAACTACATTAAAAAACAACAGTCAGTCCTACACAAGGACGTTCTTTTACGCCGTTTTCTTGCAACACCATGCCTACTGATTCTGGATAGGTTTTGCTAAGCAGGCAAATTCATGTGGGCTTGTTCTTTTCATATTAAGACACAGTAATACCAAGAAACCCTGGATGGATGGCGCTCTTAGCATTTGCTTGTATTGCCTATGCCATGTTCCGGATGCCATGTTCCGGCCCTGGTTGTGAGGGTAATGCCACTGCACAGACTTCCCCTTCAAGTTTGACAACACAGCAAAAGTGGTCTTGGCAGTTTAAACCGTAATTCCATGCCTGTTCTCCATGGCGACTCTTACCAGTATAAATGTAACATCCTTTTTTGAAAGTGTTCCCAGTTGGCAATGTTGATGTAAAGGTGGCGAGAAGGTGACACTGAGTACTTAATTGGACTGTATTGCTATTCAACTGATTGACTGGTTGATTGATTTATGTTGCTGTAATTTCAGGTGTGAGGGAGAAAGTTTGATTGGCAGGTTCAGTCACAACTGCCACAGCGTACGGGCAGCCCTATTTTTTACCAGTAAGAACAGTCATTTGGTATTATGGTAAATGCTAAAAGCCATCTGGGTAAAGAGCTTGTCAGGAAATCCACTTTCAGAGGCCAAATTTTGGGTGTGGGCGGGGCCTCAGGTGTCAGTCTCTGCCTCTCATTTCCTCCGTGTGAAACCACACTCCACCTCTTCCTTCTGCAGAAGAGTTTATCTTTCTGTCTACACACACACACACACACACACACACACTGAGCAGCCGTCGCGCTCCATTAGCAAACCTTGGAGGCGGCTGAACCATTTAGGAGGCACCACCCCCTAGCTTCTTCCTGCCAGGACTTCACATGGACCAGTGTTCCAAATCTTGGCCCTTTTGAGTCTTGATGTAGGCCCTGATAGACAGTAGCTGCAAAGTGGGCAGAGTGCCTGTGTTCACCACTGAAAGATCTCAGAACATAAAACACAAGACAGAATTGCGTGTGTGTGTGTGTGTTGTATAAGTTATATAGGTCCTGTTGTAGGAGTGTGTGTATACATATATGTTGCAGATGGGCTGATTTTGCTTTCATAATTAAATATGTCCAGGACAAGTCTGCTCAGAACTGCAGAACCGGTGATGCCTTGAAGCCATAATGGATTGCAGTGGGTCAGCCCTTTCTTTCTTGATGCATTTGAGGCCAAGCTATAAACAAGAAAAACTGGTTAACACATGTGGGGCTCAGAATTTCTTCAAAGGGTGGTGATGCAAAGAGAAAGTTGGGGTATTTTGTTGCATTTGCATCTTCCTTGTTTGATCACAATCAAGTCAAGATGAAAGTCTGATGGCCATAACGCTGCAGTGTGGACAGGCCATCTCCAGTTACAGACCTCTGATCCCTACACTGGGAATGATTTAAGTGACATTTTTGCTGAAAGGAAGCGTTCTCACCAGGACCAGGGCTGAATGAGGGGGATGGAGCAGGTCAAGGCACGAGGGGGCATGTTCAGACAAGCTGGAAAGCCCCACAAGATGAAGAAAAAGTGCCAACCACAAGGTCAACCACGTGTTTCTTTTCACGTCCGCCCACAAGTGCAAGCCAAACAAGCATGGCATAAACATCTCCCATTCGTTCTAATGTTAATTGCAACTTTGGAAATAGGTATTTGCCACTTCAAACTATTTGTGGTTAACACTATGCACCATGGCAGAATTTTCATTTCTAAGTAAGATGTGTGGGTGTGTAAATATGTGTGACTTTCTCATTGAGCTGCAGAGTAATGAATGATCAACTGACGTTTTCCTCTTCCCATGGTATTTACCCACCCACACAATGGAAAGGTAGAGACCTGGTTTCCTTCAGCTCTATCTTCTTCTCACACTAGTTATCGTAAGAGCCTCCTGTTTTATTTGCTGAATGCCTCCTATGCTCCTGTCATTGTGGCTTGTTTTTGTTCTTTTTGAAGACCAGACACTGTTGGATCTGATTTGATGACTTCTGTCAGGTCTCTTCCTCCACATCATCACAGATTTTATTACTGCAAACAGCCTTACAGTTTCTCTTATTTTATAATGCAGAACTAATCTTGCAAAATACAAATCACACGTTCCATCACAGTAGAACATAACTTACAAGGAATTGTGTTGCAAAAAATTGTTGACGTGCATTGCAAGGGTCGTAACTTGCATATATAAGTAGTCTCCCACTACAAATGCACATTGGAACCTTTGCAGAGTTCCACACCTACACACACACACCTTCATGTTTACATTCACTATAGAACATACAAATTGCATACTGGATCAGATTTGTGTTAGTATCCCACAATCCCCCTTGTGTTGTGTCTGGATGTGCCTGATCGTAGTTACGGTCTACGGTTCCCGTCTTATCACCAGCAGGGAATGATAAGGCTGAGCTCAGGACTCGGCGTGTTCTCAGTGCTGTGTCTAAAGAGCTCACTCTGATGCTGCCCTCAGATACTCATGTCTGTGGATGTCTGAGGAGCCTTTGTGTACTGGGATATCTGGTGTGGCTGCGGCAAATTACAGATTCCAGATGTGAACCTAAAACGCAGAATAAACTGCACAATGCTCTACTAATGAGCTTTCAGTGTGTGGTACTAAAACCGAAGGACCTTCACCTCAGAAGTATAAAGATGATGAAGACGACTGGAAGTGCCAGGTTTCTCTCCAACAAACCCACAGTGACTGGGTTGTTTCTCATGTGTTTGTAACCAGCTCCAGACCTTAAGCCAAATGCACTAGTTTGAAAATGTTTTTTTTTTTTCTTCGATGAAACTGGCTTTAGACATTTTCTCTCTTTTGTTAGTCTTGTCTTAGCTGTTGTTAGTCCTGCTTTTCACTCCCATCAGCGGGAAAATTAGGCTTTTTGGAGAAACGTTTTTGCCACCATCCTGCTTCATGTATATTCCATTCACATCATCCTTCAAATGTTTGAGGCCAAACTTCAGTCAACCCCCTAAAATAACAGCAGTGATTGTCATTTGATCCCGAACAGGGGAATATAAATGGAAAAGTGAAGACCGAAAACAAAGATTTCCTGTTGCCAGAAAAGTCCAGCTCCTTTTGGAGATCTTTTACCTCTCAGTGGGCTTGAAGCAGACCCCAAAAAGATTAGGGCCAGACAGATTTATGGCAGGGAGGCAGGACCTCTAAGTTACAGGTCGGAATATGCGGAAACCAAAGTAATCCCTCACAGACTGAACTTAAGTGGACAGACGACAATTTTTTTTAAACCAAGGGTGCCCCAGATAACAAGAAATGCCATGACATATTTGCAGATAACATGCTTTGTTGGTTTTATCAACTCATATTAGCTCAGCAGCTGTAGGCTTTAACTGTTATATGTAAGACAATGTATTGAAACTTTTTTAAAACGACAAAGACATATAGGAAAGATCATACATTGTATTCCTTTCAAAAAGTTGAATATGAACGTCAGAGTCTTTAATTCTGCTTGTGTAAAGTATGCATGACATTCTCCATGTTCTTTTGCTAAATGGGTTAGCCACATTGAACGACATGAAGGTGCTAAGATTCCTTCTGTGCAGGGAAGAATTTGGTGAGTCGAAGCACAGACTTGGCATGGGGGGGGGTCAGAAGGGAACCGTCGGTAAGAGCTCGTCTCCAGCCCAGCATTCCTTCCTGAGCTCCAGCACGGGGTTGTGGCCCAGAGAACACATTGACTGCTGCTGGAGGAAACCATCGCGCTCACACCACACAAGACCTGGGATCGGGGTCAGGGGTCACTCGTCTGCGGGGGTCTGAGCAGAGTGTCAACGCTCTCCAGAAAAATCTGATTGCTCAAGTATTCCTCCCTTCCATCCCCCTTATCAGTGACACAAACCATGCAGGCCCATACAAACACACAGTCTGCATATCTCCTCAGTATCTCCTATAGAACAATGTTGGATTTTCAGTCTCACAGATTATCTAGCACCTTGGTTTTACTTCGCTGTTTGCTCCTTGTGTTCAGGGTGAATTTGTCATGATGCTTCATAGCCCTAAGTAAGTTAAACGACATGATCATTCCTCAGATATGTGCCGATTGCAAATATCATGTACTGTTAAAAGTCTACATTCTTTGGATAAAGGTGCAAAAAGTAAAAGCAATACCGAACTAGAGGAAAGTCCCAGAGTCTTCCTTTTTTTGGTTTTATGTCTCTTTCTCTCCCTTTTTTGCCCTTTTCCCTGCTTTCCCGTTTCAAGGATCCATTTGGCGCCAGCATGACTTTTTTTGGCTTGCTGTAAGGGATTTTGTAATCCCCCCAAGGCCACTGACATAATATTTGAAGAACAACACTAGTGAGCACATGAGGAACAGTCAACGGGAACGAAAGAACCCATCATGTTCTCTGAACAGCTCTGCTCCCTACAAACACATGGACCTGAAACACAATAGCCGGTGTGTGGTAATGAGTGTTTGTGGGTGGGAAGTTGAAACCGCAGTGCCGTGAAAGTGCTGCCTGGCCATAGATAACAGCAGTGGTTCAGCGCTGCAGGGCCGATATGTGAACAGAGGTTGGGGGGGCAGGGGTCGTTGTGCAGCAGCGTGGTATCTGCACATCCGCCACACCCACATTGCCCACATCAGCCTCGGCCTCTCAGATTGTGAGCTACGGTCGGGGTTTCCTGTTAGCAATTTACAGCGATGTAGCTGTGCTGTGGCATCGTTTGGCTAAAGCGCATTGTAGTGTTCTGACGCTAGCACACACTCACGCTTCAGAACAGGCACTCTGCACACATGCATTTCAATGAGCATGTTGAGTAGAGAACAGAAGCTGTGCCCCATATTGGTTGTTGTAGACCAGCATGCATTGTGGTTGTGGATAAAATCAGACTGACCAACTAGGCATGAACACAGCGATGTGCCACGTAAAGAGTCCTGAAATGGAATCGGTGGGAACGCCTCCTGGACATTTACTGGACATTCACGCTGACTGTCTCCCACCACAACACTCTCTAGCAGACATACACTGAGCCTTCAGGGAACATTGCCATTTACTCCCAGATAATGTTTAGAATGTCCCATTTTGGTCCCACCACCACAAAATAATGGTAAAGTTGATTGTTTACTTAATAATGACTACCAAGAGAGTACCCAGCATGCCCTGCATGATGGCACATGGACTTCCCTGGTGGGAATTGGTGGGTTTTAGTTTTGGTGGGTTCTTAGTTTAGGTGATGTGCATGCAGGTTCATCCATTATGGGCGAGTATTAGTGTAGTTGGTGTGTTTGTGGCTCTCAGGCCGTGGTGGTAGAGTGTTGGCTCCACCCAGTCAATGAACCTCATCTGGGAAATTTGTGCCCCCAATGGACTTTTACATGTTTTTTACATGAATTTGAAAGATGGTTTGTGTGGACTTTGTCAGAAGAGCCATGTACGGCTCTTCCTGCACTGTTTTATGCTTCTTCTCAGTCTGTGAAGATCAGCCAATCTGATTCCTGACAACCTGACCCCATTTTTTTCAGAAGAGGGGCGCCCACCCACAGATTACACAGTCAAATATTCTGCACATCAAACATGAAAAAATCTGAATTCCTGTCATGGAAAAATGTAGACTGAACACCTACAGCATTCATGTATTTATTTAATTTACTTACACACACAGCATGTATTTAACCACGCACACGAGTGTGCACTGCTGACAAACCACGCACGCACATAAAGAAACGCTGCACACCCACACAACTACTTTCACTTTGACTCACACATGACAGCAGTTATACCAGCACACACCCACACATGCTCACAGACAACATCTCTGCACCACCTTCCAGCGCAGATTGCAGCAGATTTTGTCAATCACACACACAGTGCAACACCTCGTCTGAGACCCCTCCCACAAAGATGTCCACTTGGGACGCCAACGACACTACCGCACGCATGCACCATCGTACTCCACTCGTTACTCGTTGTGGCCTAGCAGTTTAGGAAGCGGCCCCGTAAAGAAAGTTGCCGGTTCGAATCCCGATCCGCCAAGGTGCGACTGAGGTGCCACTGAGTATAGCACCGTCCCCACACACTGCTCCCCGGGTGCCTGTCATGGCTGCTCACTGCTCACTTAGGGTGATGGTTAAATGCAGAGGACAAATTTCACTGTGTGCACCGTGTGCTGTGCTGCTGTGTATCACAAGTGACGATCACTTCACTTACTGCGCAGATTAAAAATACTTTGATGGGAAGAAAGTTTGCCTGCTGTCGCAATTCTTTTTCATTGCTTTTACAATATTAGACCCCCAGACAACAGGTTGCTGTGAAATCATGACCTCAGGTGAGTTGTTTTGTTGACAGGGACACAACTTTTCCTCCAGCCCTCAGGTGGGGATGGAAATTAGGGGTTGCTGGTTTTATGTGTTTTTTTCCCTCGCCACTTGGCATGAAAAGCTCTGTCACCACAGCAAAAATATAGAGAGGAAAACACACCTGCTCTGGCACTGAAACAAACCAGGTGGACTAGGTGAGACCACAGGTGTGCATGATGTCGAGATGGTATCTTAGAACCCATGTAGCATCAGATGACTAAACCTCATTCCTAGACAGGCACGTGGAGAGAAATTATCTCCAGTTATCCCCCTAATTAAACTTGTTCCTGCGCTCCATAGTCTCCATGGGCCCCCCAAGGGCCTGGTGATGAAGTGGGGACTTTTGACATAAAATAAAACATTCAAGGTGACTTTTTAATTAAACCGCCAGCCCGAGTGTGCATGAAGCAGCTTCGAATCTCTGTGATGAACCAATGTTTGTGTAAACTGTGGGTGAAGCTTACATTCCTGCACTGGGAGACGTGCAATTATCATACTACTGCACCTCCAACCTCAGAATGCTCATATTACAAAGCCTTCAAAGAGAGAATCCACTCTGGTTTTCATCACCAGATTGATCTTTCAGGCAGAACTTTGAGAAATTCACGCCTGAAGTTTCTCTGAGAACTTGGTTTTCCAGGTTCTTGTCCATTCCCTCTCATATTATTCCTTGACTACTTGGAATGTGATTAGCCACAACAGCTGTTGATGCGTGTACTCCATCAGACCTCTGAAGACATGCTCCGGCATCTGGTTGTTCTGTACGATGTGAAGTGCTGCCACCATGGATCAAACTTATTCCTCCAGCACATCCCATAGACTGGACTGAAATCTGGAGATCTCTAGAACCTCACAGCATCACACGTCCCATCCCAGTCCAAGGCCAGCAGTCAAAAAGATGAATACATTTGTCATAATTGCTGAGCCCACAGGAAAGTGTCTCCAGCAGGCCAGTAAACAGTGAGACCACAATATTAGATCGATTTCATGGACTGCACTGAATTCGCATCATTTGTGGGAAACATATCAGTCTCCTCTAAACCATCAGATTCAAGAGGGCTCTGAAAGAAACGACTTTTCATTGCCCGGTGTGGAAGAAGATTTTGACTAGCCAATTAGTGTTCATTGTTCATTGAGTCCTACTATGGAAGAGTGACGGCGTGGCAGCTGAATGGGTCTGTCTTGACATGTTGGAAATAGCTTGATTTCACTTGTAGTCAGTAAAGCATTTCTGTTCTGGTTTTAGAGTAGAATACAACAGAATAGAATGCTATTTGTAACACCAGAGACTTTCATCTGGTTCCGGCTCTGGTTTAAAAACCTGTAGACCTGACATCATGCCAGAGCTGCAGACATGTGACTCACATGTCTGTTCTCACCATTGGAAGAAACATCACGCTACTTCTTCAGCACTGGATCCAGCAGGGTCAACCACACACTCTTCATCTGGTCCTTCAGGTCACGCAGGGCCATGCAGAAGATATAAATCCAGCGGGTGTCTGGAGGTGGATCTACTATCACATCCCCAGATCAGCTTCAGCTTCATGTTGTGCGTTTCCTTCCACTGAGACCCTCACTCTGTGGAGACCCTCACAGGCTGTGTGTGTGGTCAAGCAACCTTAGTAGCTGAAATGAGCCCAATACCTCTGGAGCCTCTGCAAGAACCCCACCCATAAACCGCAAACCACTCACAATCCCCAAATCCATGTCCCAGTGCCCAGAAACAGGCTTGAAATGGTGCCCCACCCAGTCCCTGCCGCCTTCACAACTGCTCCACGAGTCGGGGGTTTCCTTAGTTTAATGGAAGTTGGTTTCTTCCCCCCAAGAACCCAGAAAAATTTGGACCAGAGAACAGAGAAAAGACAAAGAGTGAGAGAGGAAGACCCTCCAGGGGCCGACCTGCGGTTTCTCTGAATGACTCCAGCCAACCTGGGGGGTCGAGTGCATCTAGTGGGAATGAAGTCTGAACAGACCAGGCATGGCAGCACATTTTATGTGTGTGTGGAGAAGTTATCATTATTTTGCACCCTCCACCACCACCATCCTTCAGTTCTTACAGTCGGGATGAAATAGATGCATAATGTCCATAATTCCATCATCTGTTGCTTGTTTGATGTTTTTGTTTCATCAGTCCATAGAACACAAACTCCCAGTATTTAGACTGACGTAATTCACGATGATGGCGGTGCGCACTGACGCAGCCCCCCGCAGCCTGGATTACCTCCCGAACAAAGAGACGATATTGGTGCAGATGGGACAGGAAGTAGAAGGACTCCCCGAACATTCTACTACTGCCCAGACTGTTTGCTGCATTCATGTGGACACTGAACCTTACTTTTTGTGTTGGCTGTTTATGTTCGTAACGTCACACACCTTGATTTTGGTTGATTTGATTTTGTTCACACATGACTGCAAACCCATACATGATTCAAAAATCATTGTTAAGTTTGCAGATGATACAGCTGTGATTGGTCTCATCTCCAACAACAACAAGATGTCTTACAGGGAAGAGGCAGGGAACCTGAAGGCCAAGAAGGGCCTACAGAGGCTCTCTTTCCTGAGGACACTGAAGAAGGCTCAACTACCCCAGAAACTGCTCACCAAACTGTGTACAGGTGCACAGTAGAGTCCGTCATCACATACTGCATAACAGCATAGTGCTCAGAGAACAGGAAGAACCTCGATCATAAAGACGGGACCCGACTCCAAACTCTGGAGGAAATCCACTACAGGAGTGCTACAGAACCTCCCGGTTCGGCAACAGTTCCTACCTCACCGCCATCAAAATGAGTTCCCAGCACACACTCACCTCCTAATTAACATCAGCACTCACTGCACACATATACATGCTGCTACCCTGGACTTGAACATGCACACACACCCTGTCTGTCCTAAATAATAATAATTATTTCATGCTGCGGTAAAAATGGCCGTGCACTTTATTTACTGTCCTACCTCATTCTACGTTTGAGGACAATAACTGTCACGTCACCAGAGAAGTGGAGGACCAAGGCGCAGGTGCTTAAACAAAAAACAGTTTATTGTAATAAAGGACGAACAAACATATAGGGCTCTGCTTGGGAAAAATTAGTGAAGGAAAGGGGGAATGAAGAGGCTCACTTACGGGAACACACGCGACACCAACACTCCAGAGTCACCCCGACTCCATCAAGACTCGTGGGTGAGGTCTGCTGCGGGTCTGCCCTGCGACCCTGCCAGCCCACTGACCACACACAAACATAGTGACGGACAGAACGATAATACCAGACACGGACACTGGTGCAGGTACTCCTTCAAAGGAAGAAAACAAATTTACAATCTGTGTAGTGCAATATCACACATCTTTACTTTTTCAATCATCATCTTATCTGCACTTTAACCCACTGCTTACTTATTCTAGATTGTGTCTCCTACTTATCTTTGTTGAAAACCCCAGTTTAAATGTGCATCTGCTTGTTTACTTGTATAGTGACAATAAAGTGTAGTGACATCTATCTATTTATCTCTTCACTGCTCGTCAGGGGTTTGTAGTTCATAAGAGCAAGTTTATGATTTTACTGATTTGGCTATTTCTACAATTCTCGTATGTACATTGAAGGATGGCCACTGGCCTCTACATCTTATACTCTCAACACAATTTACAATTTCAGTGGGAAACTGACCTACTTTAGTTACGCAGCATATGCAGTTCTGTTGAACACAGATGTGACCTTCTCTGGTTTACAACAAGACTTTTTAGAAGCACTGAGACTCATGGATACAAACCAGAAACCAGTCAGAAGTCAGGAATCACCTCCATATGATAGTACTCAGAATTAGCTATTCAAAGTTTGCAAAGGCAAAATAATATTAACAGCTGATAGGAAAGTTCCAGAAAGCCGGATGAAAATGAAGTTGCACTGTCATTTTAACCATCATCGCTGTGCTGAGGAGCGGTTTTTCATTGCTCTGGTACGTCTTTCAGTTCTTTAAATGAAAATCTTTAACGAAAGGTATAAAAATTGTCATTTACACCGCCAACAATGATGAAGGCATCTGAATATTATGGTAATAACTCAATTAGAATAAACCCGCAAAGTATGCCGCTTACAGTAATTTATTTAAATAAGTATTTCAGTTTGCTTTAATATAAATACATTTTTACCAAATCGAAACAAAGCATTTGATGTGTCATGCATGCATGCACCACAAAAACCAGGCGCCGGATAAAATCGCACATATTTCAGCCAGGCTTCAGAGACGGTAATAGAAACCACAGATGACGTCACTTCTCTCACTTTGCAGCCTCACCACCCAACATGTAGAAATGCACTTCTTGTTGCTAGAGCCATTTTAAGCACTAATGAGGCTGGAGTTTAAAATGCTGATATTCATGGGATTAAAATTCAAAATCCATTTTAGAAGAGAAATAAAAATTGCAAAGAAATCATTGCTGCTTCAGGTTCTCGTTCTTTGGCCATTTGTTTTTAATCTGTAAATGAAATAGATCCAAAATTTATGTGCTGAGAAACATCTGCATCTACACACAAAAGCACGTTGGCTCAACATGACTTGTCCTACAAGACTAAACCAGTCCCATTGATCTCCATCCTATTTAGAGTTTCATGGCCTCCATCCATGGTTTTCATTTGATAAAAAAAAACAATGGATGGAAATAAACAAATCTCCATGATTTCCACTGGTTTCAGCCTTAATATTCGAGATATAGATGTCTGAAACCAGAACCCGCCCACTGGGACCTGCCCTTGTTAAAAAAAGACGTTGCCCAGGGAATATGTCTCCAGGCCTGCATGTAATGGTTTCCCTTCACAATCTTTTCAGATGGTAGACATCCTCACGTCTTCTCCGGCAGCCCTGAGCAGACACAGCTGGAAAACATTAGGGACCACTTAGCAGACATTCCTCCCAGTTGAGACCCTCTGATATGCAGCATACCTCGGCGCATATTAATGGGGACCAAATCCCAGTTTCTGACAGGGTGGCTGCATATGGCGTTAGGAAGTCACATGGGACCAATTTCCTAGATTTAAACAAGGTCTTGGAATGAGTCTGGATTTGCTGGGCTTGGCCCACATCTCAAGATTACCAGTCTCACTGACAAATAACAGCTAAGAAGCAGAACAATGATGCAAGCAGTATGTATCTTTGTTTTGTTTGACCACAAAATATTTCACTCTCATTACATTTAGGTTTTTTTAAAGCAATTCCCAAAGTGCAAAATAAGGTCAGCTTATTAAGTCTTGATGATGTACACAGTTGGGATGGGATTTGAACCGGTGAAAAGTGACATGATCTAGTTCAATTTTTACTCACTTAACCAGCGGACTACAACCAGGCTCGATGGCCAAAAACATGGGAAACAAAGGGGAGAACAGAAACTAGCCCGCAGGCGTGTGGCAGAACTCAAAACAACACTACCAACCAGTTGCAAGGTCCACAAAGAATGTCGCAGCTGCTGATGTGTGGCTCAGTAGTGCCTTATAACAGTGCCCTGATTGGGCACAGGTGAGGCAATGGGGGTTGTGCAGTCAATCCTGACAGAGCACAACCCCCACGGGCTACATCGCCGGAGTCACATCAGTACCATCAGTGGAGGAGGTGGGGCGGTCGGCCCTCCAGTCAGCCCCTTCTGCGTCCGTTGGGACAAGCAGGCCCTTTTCCTGCCTGTCACCAGACAAATGCACACACACACAGACAGCGACAGACAAAAGAGAGGGTCATCTGGTTCCCTCTCTGGGCTCTTTAGGACCTCCTCAGGAGGCACAGTCAGGATCATGGGAGGTGCGATCGAACTCTGCCCTCAGTCTCTCCAGGAAGTCCATTCCATCTGTCTCTTCCCGCTGCCAAAGGGCTACACCCCAGCCCCACGCTGACCCAGTCAGATGCGTGAGGATGGTGGTGATGTTCTCGACGTCTGAGAGGGAGGGAAGAGCAGCAAAGTACACGCCACAGGATGTTAGAAAGGGCTGGCATTTACCTGCTGCTCCGGAGAAGGGTCCAGGCACCATGGGTACTTCCCACCGGGGACTGGGGGGCGTTGCTGGAGATGGTGGTGTGCGTGTGGCATGGAGGGTGGTGCTCTACAGCAGGCGGGGGCGCTGGCGCTGCACTGCCGTTCTTCTGGGGAACTCAAGAGGGGACCATCTAGGGATCGCCTTAAAACAGCACTCTGATTGGGCATAGGTGAGTCCTCAGGTGCAGTCAATCCTGACAACACGTCTCAAGAAAGGACCAGGTTCATCCACACAGCAGGCTGTAAACATTTAGGAACGGAGACCAGTTGTTGGAGTTTTTGGAGAGTTCTTGGATTCTAGCTGGTCAGCAGTCCTGTGTTTTCATTGTTGTATCTTGTATTTCCAAATGTTCTGAGCTGGTGAAAGGTCTGGACCACAGGCAAGACAGTGCAGCACGTTGGATCTTCTTACATGAAGCCATGCTGATAATTGGATGGGAGTATCTGTTGACCTTTATTTTACCTTTCAGCCCTGATTGTGTCTTTCCATATGTGCAACCTGCCAGTTTTCTTGGTTCCTAGAGCTTGTGAACATTATGGTTTAATCTTCACAGGAACTTTGGGATGGCATGGTGATTTCTGGAAGTGCTCCTGGTTCCAGGCAGTGATTTCCATGACACAATGCAGTTTTTCCATGGTTTTTAGTGTGTGTACTTTGGTTGTTTTTGCACATTACACTGTGGTGTTTAAGTGGGTCTATTCAGCTTTAACAATTGCAGCCATGCATAAGTGAATACATTCTCAGAGCTTGCATGCTTTCTGTGTGGGAATGTAGCTTTTCTCTTCACCCAGAAGAATAGTTTCCCTGATGCCTGGCTGTTGCATGTGAACACAGGCAACGTCTCCGCCCTCTTCTGCTTCAGTGGTCGTGATCCAGTCCAAACGCCTGACAAGTATTGCAAAGACAAGTACTGAGCATGTATATTATCAAAGGGGCAGTGTCAATGATCTGTGGAGTCTACAGAGAGATGCATCTCATCTCACTTGCTCCTAAATGTCACTTGTACGTCACTGTACCTAAGCCACGCTCCTAAAGTCGGACAAACAAGGGTTCCCACCCTTGATCACCTGTTCAAATTTAGACACACCCAGAAGGACTTGTGTTCACTAGTTGTAGGTTAACCCCCCCCCCACCCCTGAAGCAAATCAGGTGTTTGGGGTTTGGTTCAGCGGTGTTTCAACACCTCAAGTCCCAGAAGATTAGCACTAATGGCATTAGGTTGGCATGGGAACGAGCAACGGATCAAAATGACTACGTGGTTTTGTCTGAAGCGTGTGGGAACGGGGTGTTGCTGCTTTTCTGGTGCTGGCTGTCGCCTCGGGCTTCGCTAGATGTTGCATGCACAGTCATGCTAAATGCTTTGGACCGAACCGGCTTGTCCAGTTCATGTCTGAAAAAAATTATATTATTATATATGTTGCTGCACCCTGCAAACCAAATAAGCCTGGAAGGGGCACATCTGGTTAATGGCACTTTGGAAGGTTCCAAAAGTAAACAACCAGTTCACCAATCATTAGGTTACCCTCCATTTACAACTTCCACTGTGCTACATATCACCATTTGCATTTATGTAAAGATTTAAATAACAGCTCGGGCATTCGTTTTATTGTATTATAACATTTTTTATATTGTTGGACATTTGCATATAAATTATGAAAAAATAGCTAAACATTCACAGTATTTTTATTTAATATTTCGTAAGACATTTAATTTTATTTTGTGTGTGTTTTGATGCATCTAAAACAGGGAGGCAGAGCCCCTGAATGAGACCCAAACGCATTAACATTCCTTGAATGATCAAGAAACCTTCCCAAGCGCTGCTATCACAACAAACAGCAGAGGGACCCTGATTCCAGATGCTGAGACGACCAGTTTGGGCTGTTCACACTATGGATCTGAAGAGGGGCGTGGAATATTAATCCTGGTTCAGAAATCTGAGACTCCAGATGGGTGATTTACAAGGTGGGACCATCAGTGTATTATTCGGAATATTTCAATCTCCAGTCTAAACAGTCTGGAGAGTTTGGCTGGAGAGTTGAACTGGGTTGAAACCACACTAAAATGCAGTTTTACATTTACGGCATTTATCAGATGCCCTTATCCAGAGCAATTTACAGAGACAGTCCCCCTGGAGATACTCAAGTGTCTTGCTCAGAAACACAAAGTTAGAAAGTGGGGTTTGAACCAGTGTCTTCTGGTTCACAGGCTACAAATACAAATGCTGACACAAATACTGTTTTTCATAGAGTTTGCTGCTTCTTTTTTATTATATCAATTTGCAATCAGGTGAAATGCAAAGTCCCTCTTTGCCATGAAAATGAACTTAATCCCAAAAAAACACTTCCACAAAAGGACCTGCTGAGATCTTTTCAGTGATCCTCTTGTTAACACAAGTATATTATTATTATTATTATTATTATTATTATTATTATTATTATTATAAAATGAGAGAGTTGAGGAGCACAAGGCTGGAGATCATTCTGTCATCCTGACTGAGTTAGAATTGGAGACTGGATGCTTAAAAAGGAGGGTGATGCTTAAAATCATTGTTCTTCCTCTGTTAACCATGGTTACCTGCAGGGAAACACGTGCAGTGTTTCACAGGCAAGAATATTGCTGCTAACAAGATTGCTCCTAAATCAACCATTTATCAAATTACATTTACATTTACACCATTTATCATTTACAGAATTTATCAGACGCCCTTATCCAGAGGGACTTACATGTAGTTACAGGGACAGTCCCCCCCTGGAGCAACGTCTGGTTAAGTGTCTTGCACAGGGACAGAACGGTTGTAAGTGGGGTTTGAACCTGGATCTTCTGGTTCGTAGGTGAGTGTGTTACCCACTAGGCTACTAACACCCTTACAGATATCTTTAAAAAAAGAGCCAACACTGTAAATATTGTCTCTTTGCATAAACTTGATATAATTGTCAATAAAAGCCTTTGAAACTTATAAAATGCTTGTAATTATACTTCAATACACCACAGAAACAACTGACAAAAAGATCTAAAACACTGAAGCAGCAAATCTTGTGAAAAACAGTATTTTCCCAGAGTCTAAAATCAACCGAAAAAAGGGAACACCACTCAGTCAGTGCAATTCCATACACAGTTATAGCTCGACTTTGACAATTCATCGGATTATTGTCGTTTTCCCCGGTCTGATTCCTTTGCCACAGCAGGGGCGAAATGTGGAGCATGGGATGAGCTTCCAGATAAGCAGTTAAAATCTTTATGCAGAAAATGAGAATGAACTTGAAATAAAAGTTAAACGAAAGTCAGGGTGAAAGAGGTAGCACATACATTTGCTCAATTTAAATCACAGCAAGAATGTCACTTTCTCATCCAAACAAAAATGACATTCTCCAATATGCCACATTCTCCACTACAGTTACGTTTTAAACAACCAACAGACAGTGCCCTCAGCCTCAACAAACCCTCAAGCCATCCTGTTATATTGCATGTATTTATCAGACGCCCTATCAGGGTGGTAGTAGCCTAGTGGGTAACACACTCGCCTATGAACCAGAAGACCCGGGTTCGAATCCCACTTACTACCATTGTGTCCCTGAGCAAGACACTTAACCCTGAGTTGCTCCAGGGAGGACTGTCCCTGTAACTACTGATTGTAAGTCGCTCTGGATAAGGGCGTCTGATAAATGCTGTAAATGTAAATGTATTTGAAGACTAAATATCGAATCATTTTGTCAGCTGTGTTGCTGTCAGAAATGTTTTGCTTAATTCCTTGGACAGGTACCCATCTTCTCTGCCTCTTACCATCCTGCCTAACTTCTGAAAGTGAAATGATTGTCATTGTGATACACTGAAGCACAGCATGTGTCTTCTGCATCTAACCCATCACCCTTAGAGAGCAGTGGGCAGCCATGAAGGGCACCTTGACCTTAACCAAAAGGACCTCAGTAGCACCTGGGAAATTTGAGATTGGAACCCACAACAACCTTCTGGTTACGAGTCCGCTTCTTTACCCGCTAGGCGACCACTGCCCAATCTGACATGTCCTGAAAGACCTCTCATTCTATCTCATGCTGTTCTAACACCATCACACTTATTCTGTTACTCTTCTCAAAATCTCAAATCTTTCCACACAGCTCACGTTTCCTAGTGAAGTGAAGCACAATCATAATTTCATTGACTGAATCTTCTTAAGCCTTCTGTTGGACCAATCATCTGGCCTGACGCTCTGCACCACACTTCTTTCATCTTTGTTACCCCATATGTGGCTTAAAGTAAAGTTCTTGAGCTCAAGAAGAATGTGCAGAATCCAACAAGACCCAACCCCTCCCCCAAAAAGCCTTCAATCCTTGACAACCTCAATGTCTGGATGTGATTAGGACTGAGGTTTTCCACACCAGCCCCATCTTCCAGAAACACTGACCAGATTTTCCATTATTTAATTTAAACTTAAAAGATTTAGTTCAATCACAACTATTTCTTCCATTTAATAATAGAATGGCAAGGAATGGCAAGTACAATCTTAGATCTTGCCATACAGGGCAGAGCCGCATGAATTATTTCAGGAATGCTTGTCATCTCGAGGCAATCGACCCTGAAACTGTGACCTTCACACACCAAAAAGATCATTCTAGACTCAACTGTAACACCTGCAGCCTTCACTTTAACTTTTTTTTTTTTTTAAACTTCCCTCTTGTGAAGAGCTACAGCTGAGTCAGGGATCACCGACATGGGTCAGCAGAACAGGGCACTTGCATAGCCTTCTTCTAACAAAAAATTTCATGTAAAAAATAAACACAGCCTCCATAAGCTCAGGAGAAGATGGAATGTGATGATTCCATTGCCAGCTGAATGAGGAAAATCCAGACATCTTAATGGTCTTCATTGTTGACTTTAGGCTCTTGACAAATGTTTGCATTGTGGGTTAACCCAGCCGGCACCGAGATGATCAAGATGTTCTGAGCCTGGAGAGATCCTGCATTGTGTTGTAGGAAGTGTTTTAGATCATCTGATGGATGAAAAAAAGTCCAAAAAACAGCTAAATGAAAGTCTGTGGTGAAAGATGAACCAAGGCCAGGCTTTTTCTACAAAGTCTGTAGTGTAATATGTCTTTATGCAATATCAGCATTTTTAAACATAGTGCTCTTCATGTTTATCCACACTTGCACATGCAGTGCAAACATTTGATTGGTGTTTCGGTTCCTAACATGGTGACCACAGAAAGTGACTTTATGACTTTCACCACACAAAACTATAATTTCCTTACATGATCATCTAAACTTTGTCAATCCAAAAAAGAAAAAACACCAACACAGTTTAGCACAGTTTTGAGATAAATAAATCAATAATCAATTAATCAATAAAGCTATAAAGATAATTAATTTATCAAACATCTTTATCCTGAGCGGAAAAGGTTTGTGGAAGGATGAAACTGTCGTACGTCACAGAGACCTGGAATTTCCTGGGGCCTCATAGCTGGAAAAAAAGGAAAAGTCAGGACTAAATGTGACCAGATGATCAAACCAGGAAAATCAGGGAGGTCAGACCAATCAGCATCAATGAGAACGTCAGTTTCAGTATTAAAACGTATTATTACACGTACAACATGTATAACTGCAAAATAGAACTACAGTTTCAGTATTAAAATATGCATCATTACGTTATATACATTATTTAATATTCCAGTTGTAACATATGTATAAGTATCATAGTAATTTTTTCATCATATGAGATGCCCTACTGAAACTGAAATACATTTTTCAGTTGTGATCTTACTATATTGACCTACATAAAAAAAAACGCAACTTTCAAAAACACACCCATACAAATAACAGTTAAGATACATATGAATGAACTTGAATTCTCTGTAGTTGTGTTGTAGTTATGTATTGTGTGAAAATGCAGAGTGCGCGAGTGAGCGAGCAAGAGAGAGAGAGGGTCCTGCCCACTACATGTCGAGTCCCGCTGAAGTTCTCCTCGTCACTCCGTCTCCCGACACGCTTCCTACTCTCATCCTGCACTGGCAGCACGGCAGCAAAGGTACGTTCTAATCCATATTCTTCACACTGTCAGATGAAGGTGATGCTGGGCTGGTCCGCATTTTGGATAACAGTCTCAGTTAGGTGGATTTATGTTGAATAAAGCAATTTCACAGGAAACTAAATTTTTGGCTCTTAATCTCTCAGTGATCTATTTTACTTTAACTGGACTTCAGTCCAAATACACTCAGTGAAGTGTAAAAAAGGTTGGCTAATAATCTGTATCCCATAAGTAAAAAGTCAAGTGTAGATAATCTTTCAGAAGATGTAATTCTATGCTAATTCTAGGCTTCTCACATTCTAAAAACTCCTTTGCAGAAGTGAGTTCCTCAGCATCTGAGGTTCACACCATCAGGTGAGTCAGCAGAGCACTTTGGGGACGAGTGTCACTTTCATTAAAAGTTTTAATTTGCCACCATTTTTTCCCAACTATGGTCAAATCTGTTTTGAATGAATTTAAATCTGATGTTTTATCACAATTTTGTCCAAACATTGACATTTTGGAAAAGACTGGTCCACATATCAGAAGATAATCTGCCATCTGATGCCAGTTGCATTAGAAACACTGTATCTCCAAGACAATTCTCTTCACGGACATTTGTTAACAGGCTTGAAAAGATGTGATTAATAAAAGTGGTTTAAAGACGTTTACTCTTTCAACAACAATTTATGAAGTTTACTGGGGCTTTAAGAACATACGTACTGTGAAAGCAATACGGAATTTATAGTAAATAATTCCTGCCAGAAAATTGCTATTCTATTCTAGCATTTATTATCCTTTGTTAATGTTCTAGTTATAGTTTTGGGACAAAATAAAAAAGCATAATTCAGATTACTGAGATGATTTTGCTACATTTGATGTGATCATGTTGATCCATGTTAATCCTGATTGCACAATTTTGCTGAATACTGATTCAGTTTCATGGAACCATTCCTATTTTTACATTGCAGTAAAAATCATTATTAATATAAATCAGAGCAGAAAAAAGCATGAAACCATATAGTTACAAGCAAAGGCTTAACAATGTAAAATGCAACAAAACCCATGTAAAATATGAAAAAGTGATGTTTATATGAACTTTCATTGTTTTTTCCATGCTTTTCAGAGTCTGAGCAGCCCCAAGAGCGCCATCTAGCTGCAGAAATTCCCAGGATGTAGAGAAGGATCTATGGTTGAAAAACGTAATCTTCAACATGCTTGCCGCTGCCATTCAGACCATGAGCCCAATGCTGTGAACTCGGATTATCCCGGACCTTTCTACAGAACTATGGAGTCCTCTCATGCTTCATACATTGCGCAGCCATCCACAGGGACACCCATCACCCCGTCCACCGCATTCTTGTGCCGCTACCTTCAATATCAGAACAACTCTGTCATTTTGCAGCACTACAACTATGTGGGAAAATTGAAACAAGACAAATACGAGAAGGGGCTCAAGCCAGAAGCCATTGCTCTCCTGCTGGTGTGTCTCCTCATTGTCCTGGAGAACTCTGTGGTTCTAGTCGCCATTTGGAAGAACAAGAAATTCCACTTGCCCATGTACTACCTACTGGGCAACCTGACTTTCTCTGACTTGCTGGCAGGTTTCACCTACATGCTCAACATTATGCTGTCCGGGCCCATGACGCTCCGGCTCACACCGCTGTTGTGGTTCCTGAGGGAGGGTGGCGTCTACATCACACTGACCGCTTCCATCATCAGTCTTCTGGCCATCGCCATCGAACGCCACGTCACCATGGCACAGATGAAGCCCTACCAAGGGACTAAACGGGGACGGATGTTTGCACTAATCGCTACCAGTTGGGCTCTTCCTGTGCTTCTAGGCGTGCTGCCCATCATGGGCTGGAACTGTATTGGGAACCTTAAGCAATGTTCCACCATTCTGCCGCTCTACAACAAGAGCTACATCCTCTTCTGCGTGATAGTGTTTTCTTCCATTCTTGTGGCCATCATCGTGCTCTACTGCCGCATCTACCTGGTAGTAAAGACCAGCACTAAAAAGCTGGGCGGCAAGCTGCGCAAGGGTGCCACGGCCCGGCGCTCCCAGAAGAACATGGTGCTCCTTAAGACGGTCACCATTGTCCTAGGCGTCTTCATCATCTGCTGGCTTCCGCTCTTTGGCCTTCTGGTGCTGGACTTCATGAGCACGGCCAAAGCCCACCCTGTGCTCCTCAAGGCGGATTACTTCTTGGGACTGGCCATGATCAATTCCCTGCTCAACCCTGTTATCTACACACTCACCAGCAAGGATATGCGCCGGGCCATTTTGCGGCTGCTGTGTCAGAGGTGTCTGATGACACAGGACGGTCAGATGAAGGCGTTTGGCATCTCCTTCCTGGAGTGCAGCTTCAGCAAGTCTGTGGTGGCCTCGCACCGGCTGCAGGGGCTGGAAACGACCATCTCATCAGGCAACATCACACACTCACACATCAAAGCCATTTACCCAAAGCTCTTTGTCAACAAACTGTGAAACTGTCTTTCTGTGGTGGGTGAACCTCACTTTTCTGTGTGAGAGTGAGGTATCCATCTGTTCTCTGGCATGCTACGGAAGAGACTACTTTAAGGGTCAATTGTGTTTTTATACCTAAAATTCTCTTTGCACTGATTAAAACGTTTTAACTCACATTCAGCTTCTAACTATGCATTCAGAACAAAATTTCACTGGTAACAGGGCAAGAGACACATACCTTGTGCAAAAACAATTATGCATCTGAACTGTTAATTATACAAGAAGATACTCATGCAATATTGTATCAATATATTGTACTTTTGACTGAAAACTGCCTTTCCATGGACCATAAGACCTTAAAACTGGATTTAAGGGTTCTGATAAACAGATCCCATCGCTGGCTCGATGAACCGGACCTCACCCAGTCGTGATAATCTATTGTAGCATGTCCTTATGTGTGGGTTGGAGAAAAAAGATGGATCTGAACAGTGGAGTAAAACCAGTCGCTCAATAGAGTCCTTATTTCTTCACTCAAAATGTGTTAAATTAGCATTGAGCAATGTCTTCTAACATGTTCATGAAGATGATAATTAGCAATAAATGTAACAGAGAAGCAAAACTTTTAAAATATCCTGTTGATTGATCTTGTTTTTAAATTAACATTGTTTGACAGTGAAGAGTAATTTCAAACATTGTGTTTTTGGCCTAGCGGGTAAGGGAGCATCCCCGTAATCGGAAGGTTGCCAGTTTGAATCAAGAACCGCCAAGGTTTCACTGAGGTCCCCTTGTTCAACATTCCCACACACTGCTCCCTGGGTGCCTTTCATGGCTGCCCACTGCTCACCAAGGGTGATGGTTAAACGCAAAGGACACATTTCATTGTGTTACCGTGTGCTGTGCTTGTTGTGTTGCACAATCACTTCACTTCCTGTTTTCTCCCGGATCCGCCAGTCTGGTTGTCCGCACAATTGCCCTTGCAAATATTTTAAGTCAGATACTCTTCCAGATGCATTTACCTGGGATTGGGACCAGCATCCCATGTGCATCCACAGTAGCTGGGTTATTTCAAACATTGTATTATTGTATGTATTATATGTATCATAGTAAACAAAAAAAACATCATGACTTAAATTATATGTATTTTTTGTTTATGTACAAAACACAGAAATAAATTTTGTAATACAAGTACACAGCTACCGTTTATTGTGCGGTGTGTAAGAATAAAAAAAGAAATTGACTTAGTAAAATTCAGATGTTGCACTGACGGAGGCGCTTTTATTCCAGAGCAAGGTCAACCCATCCTCCCTGTACTGAAAAGCTGCATCTGTTGGTAATAAACCCATCCATCCTGATCAAATCATGCATGGAATTAGTTCTGAAGTTCTAGACAGATGACCTTCCTTAAGACAATGTGTTATGGGCTTCCTGACCTGATGGTCATATGTGATCAGAGTAAAATGGCTAATACAGATTACATTTTTTTTTTTTAAGATGTTGCACCCAACTTATTTCAAGTAAACAGTTCTCTACTCTTGCACCTGGGTGGGTGTCATCCGTTCTGTTCCATTGAATCACATTGCTGCTCTTGATGTGACCTTTATGTCTGCCTCGGTCTGGGCATGCAGCAAAAGTTACTGTCACCAGAACGTGGTTGGAAACGTGTAGGTGACAATGTCATCGTGCGCAGCTGATTGGTTTCCTCTCGTCATGCTGCTGATGCAGCTTCTCTGCTCCGGCTGTAGGAGCGAGACAGACATGACGCCGATGCCCCCTTCAGACACGAATGTGAACATGGTGCTACAGTGCAAACAGTGGGGGAGTTGAGAAGGGCAATGAGAGGTTAAAATTTCCCTGCTGTTAAGTAAGAGTGCTATCCAGTTATCTTAGGTTAAGATTTATCTATAAATGTAATGAATTCACAAAAAAATTCACCATGTTAAGGTGTGTCTCCTGTTTAGATAAACAATATGAAAGTTTTTGTTATATGCACAATATAGTAATGATGACAGTGCCCACCAAGTATTAAGATTTGGGTCCCAACTTTCATTTTAAGATTTCAAGTGTGCAACTAGGCTTTATTGACCAATTTATAATCCTTTTTTGGAAAAATTCCTATGTTGTTTACATTTACGGCAGAGGCCCTTATCCAGAGCGACTTACAACGTGCTTACTATCAATGAAGTTATCAGTTCTGGTTCACTAGGACTCAAACCATGAATACAATCATTTTATTTCACTCTGTTGTGGTTTTTCCTTGCACAAGTCAGACTATAAGAAAGTTACAAGTTAGTCTAAGTATTCTTGTTTGAAAATACTTTGTGACTGTTCTGACCTCGAGGGGAAGTTTATCCACAGAGAAGAGCCTAGATGAGAGACTTCCTCGTACCTTCAATGGTGGAGGGACCATTTGAGCAGCACTGGATGTATAATAAGGGCTGTGAGGTAGGATGGTTTGGTTTTGTAGGCCAGCATCAGTATATATTGAACCTGATGCGTGCAGCTACTGGGAACCAGTGGAGGGAACGTAGCAGAGGGGTGATGTGGGAGAATTTGGGAAGGTTGAACATCAGTCGTGCTGCTGCATTGAGTTGTAGAGGTCGGATGGTACATAGAGGTAGACCAGCTAGAATGGAGTTACACTAATCCAGTCATGAGATTACTAAGGACTGAACCAGTATCTGGGTGGCCTGTGTTGACAGATAAGGACGAATTCATCTAATGTTGTAGAGAAGAAATCTACATGAGTGGTAAGATTGGTGATGTGAGTCGAGAAGGAGATTTGCTTGTCTATACTTACTCCAAGGTTGTATGCAGTTGTAGAACGAGAAATCTGAGTTGTTCAGGTTGATATCAAGTGATTGAGTTTTAGATGATGGGCTGCCATTCAAGATTAAATGTCAGTTAGACATGCAGAGATTTTTGAAGCAGCATGTAGATCTGAGGGAGGAAAAGGGAAGATCAGTTGTATGTCATTTACATAACAGTGGTAGGATAATCCATGTGAAGAAAATGACCTCACCAAGTGATCTCGTGTAGAGGTAGAAAAAGAAAAGGACCTAGCACTGAGCCTTGAGGGACACCAGTGGAGAGTCTGTGAGAGGCAGAAACAAAGATCAGACTTGGGAATGGCTTACTACAACTAGAGCCATCCTCACAGGTCAATGAACAATTGAGTCAACGGAAAAAAGGTTGTTAGTGTTATTCTTTCAATTGCTCTAAGAAAGTATTCTGGGTGACCTTTTTATGGAATGCTACTTTAAAATTGTTTTTTCATTCTGATATATAAATTAGAATGTATGATTAGCTATATTAGTCAAATAATGTGGAGAATTGAACCAAACCACTTATGAATCTTTAAATATAACAAATCTCCAGAGTAAACATTCAGGGATGTAGCTCAACAGGTAGAGCGCTTGCTTAGCATGCAAGAGGTAGTAGGATCGATACCCACCATCTCCAGTTTATTTTATGACCAAATTCCAAAGCAGAATATATATATATACTTTATATTTAAGGCTCTGCTATTAGCTTATAAAATAGATTTTTTTTTTAATCCTCCAAACATTGTCTTTTCCCCCCCAAAATTGTCCACACAATACGTCCATCCAAAATTCACGAACATTTAAATAAGAAATACATATCCAAATAAGGTACTGAAAAAGGTTAGACACCACAACAGATGCTTTTTTTTTTTTTTTTTTATTCGAAATTTACCAAAAAGCACAAACTGCTTGATTTAATGAAAAATTAAAACTTACTACTAAAAACATTTGTGAAGACCAAGCAATGAAGTAGAAAGAGTTCTTTAGTTATTTTTTCTCTACATTCAGGGATTATAAAGGATATTTAAAAAAAAAAAAAAAAAAAAATGATTTTTTTAAAGATTAACACGCCCTCTGTGGGCCCAGCAGTGGAACAGCCGTGACAATGACACGAATAGGATTACAGTGAGTTGCCATCAACTGATAAAACCTTGCAATTGAACAAATGTATCAGGAGGGAATTGACATTTTACATCATTTAAAAAAAAATAATAAAATAAAATAGACTTTTCCATTGCATTTGCCACAAAAGGACCTGCTGAGATTATTTCAGTGATCATTTGATCAAGTGAGTGTTGACTAGCACAAGGCTGGAGATCATTGTCATTTTAATTGAGTTAGAATAGCAGACTGGATGCTTTAAAAGGAGGGTGATGCTTGAAATCATTGTTCTTCCTCTGTTAACCATGGTTACCTAGTAATCATTGCGTTGCATAAAAAGTTATTTCAGGCAAGAATATTGCTGCTAAATCAACCATATATCAGATCAAAAATTTAAAGGAGAAACGTTCAAGTGTTGTGATGAACGCATAGTGAGGCAAAGACTTTTGGAGGATGGCAGGTTGTCAAGAAGTGTAGCAAAGAAGCCACGTCCCTCCAAGAAAAGAATCAGAGACAGATTCTAAAATCGCAGACATGAATAAATGGTACCAAAACATCCTCCAACAGCAACGTCTCCCAACCATCCAAGAACAGTTTGGTGAAGAACAATGGCTTTTCCAACATGATTGAGCACTATAAGGCCAAAGTGAGAACTAAGTGGCTCGGGGAACCAAACATCAAATTTTGGGTTATATTCAGTGTGGGTAATTTATCTTCTTAAAGTTTGATTTAAGTGGAAGCACACTGCTCTTGCCCCAGTGTAGAACTGGTCCCAATTTTGTTTTTATTAATCAACATATATTTTTCTCATTATATAACTAATGAGAAATATTATATAATATTGTTTATTATCAATCACATCAAAAAAGTTCGTTGATGAAGATATTTCGTAGACACTATTTCAAACCTAGGGTTTACCTGTCATCCACTGGGCTTGTGTGTGCCTGGAAGGTAGTATTTTTTTGATCAAATGATAATGTTATATTATTACCTATCTGTAACATGAAGACACAAAGTACCATTTTACTTGGCGTGTAATTATTTCTTTAGCCCAGAAAACTTGTTTTGTTTTGCGTTGTTTTGTTTTTTCACATCCATTCACAATGCAGGACAAGCTGAGTATCCTGCAGGTTATAAAGGGTCCAGATCACGTGACCCAAATGAACAACTGCTGTGAGTAATCAGGACCCAATAATCACGTAGACAAGAACCAGTTGGATAAGTCCAGTGATCTTGTGATGCACAGATACCACTGCACTTATCCAGCTGGTTCTTGTCTACCTGATTATTGGGTCCTGATCACTCACAGCAGTTGCTCATCGGGGTTCACAATGCAGGACAATCTGAGTATCCAGCAGGTTTACCAAGCTACATGTTAGAATTTTGTGCTGCAAAACTCATTTTACGCCATCACGTCTTTGCTTTTTTTTCCTGTTCAATAAATCCCTTACATTTTTTGGTGTCACACACAATCACTTTATGTCAGTATGTAACTTTATTTAAATGTTGAACAAGGTGCATGCAAAAGATAATGGCGTGCGATTTTGTGCACAAAAATTAGTGAAAAAGTGTTTTTCTTTATCAATATTTGTTCTTTAATGAAAAAGCAGGGGTGAGGGTATGTGTGTGTGTAGATATATATGTATGTATGTATATATATGTGTGTGCGTGTGTGTGTGTGTGCATTTAAGTATAGTTATATATATTTACATAATTAAGAATTTAAGAACTCCAGAATAATGAGTAATCAAAGAGATCATTTGGAAAATGAAGAAGAAGAGCAACAGCTGCAGGGAGGCAACAATGAAGCCTATGGTGATGGGGATAATAGTCAACCCTCAATATTTACACCTAGGGAACGATATGAGGTACTGATAGAAAGAGATGAAAACTCTATACTGCAAATAAAAAATGCACAAGGCACCTTTACCGATACTGTGCATTTGTTAGAAATAATGAGCTACATAAACAGAAATGTACAGTTAAAGGAAATTGACAAATAGTTGCTGTTTGTTTTATATATACCAAATGGTATGGACATAAAAAATGTTTTGTGTGCAGAACAAAGAGGAGATAAGAAATTTCGTGCATTTATTAAATGCTAAACAAACCCAGACTATAAATCAAATTTAGAAAACTCGTAGAGATTACATTATAAGCAGTAGGTTATTGTGTGGGTGTGTGACTGAGTTGTAGATGTACAACACTGGAGAGGATGAACTGGTGCCACAAATATATATTTTTGAATAAAACCGATGCAGCACAAGCTTAACACTATAAACTCTTAATAAGGAAAATAAGTAAAACAAAAGACAAAGAAGCAGCAGGCTTTACCATGGAGTAGGCATATTGGAAAATGCCAGTCTGAAGAATGGTCATATGGAAACGGTGAGCATCAGGTAGTGCTTGGAGTGTCAGAGGCATCAGCAATCGGATTTTCAAAGTCGTAGCGTGGGTCAGAGGACATCTAGGGACAGACAGCATGAAACAAAAGATCAGACTTGGGAATGGCTTACTGCAACTAGAACCATCCTCGCATGTCAATGATCAATTGAGTCAGCGGAAAAAAGGTTGATGTGCATGCCAAAGAGTTGGATCAAAAACAAAGATGGCGGCACCGACGAATAGCAGTAATGCGTGTGACTCCGAGTGTTAACAGTGCAAGAAAAGCCATCGTTCATCAAAGATGTTGGTGTACTTAAATGTAGAAAGTAGGATGCCAATGACGTGATGAATGTTTAAACAACTAAAAAACTCAGGACTTTGTAAAATCCCAGCTACTGTTGATTCTCCAAGCTATACTGTTGATATACAGTAACACACCATGTTACACCATGGTGGGTTCCTGGCTTCTATTGCTGCTGTATATTTTAATAAAACAATAAAAAAAAACAAGTTTAAGCCACCAATTTTACTTTGGTTATTGTATTCTTTCTATTGCTCTAAGAAAGTAGTCTGGGTGACCTTTTTGTTTTTTACTGAATGCTACTTCTGACATTATTTTGCCTTTATTTCACTCTTAATTTGTTTTTGTTTTTTTTGTCATTTTGAGTTTAAGAGCAGTTAAGCATGTATTGTTATGTTAAGAAATTAATTTGTTTTTTTCATTCTGATATATAAATTAGAATGTATAATTAGCTATATTAGTCAAATAATGTGGAGAATTGAACCAAACCACATCTAACAATTCACAAAATGAATTGTTACATGCATTGTAAAAATAAATCGCTAGATTAATAATTTTTAAAAAGAATCACTTGGGACAGTCCCAACTGCAATGTGATTAGATGATGATGAGTTTACGGCAACCAGCGGGGCCTCCGTGTCTTTAAACACCACAACAACCTCGGGTCCTCTCCGGGGTTGATGATTCTGTGGAAAGTTGTGCACCCCCTGTGGGCTAGGAGGCGGGGCGGCAGCATTGACAAAAACATTATTCATGTTGAAGACCAGAGCATTTATCTTCCCACCCCATAGAAAAAGCACAGGTTCTGTTCTGACACCTGTATATGTTGTACAGGAGTGAAAAAGTAAATACAGCATAATAGCTAAATATTTTGCATGCTGCAATGCTGCATGCTGATATTGTATCGTTGCATGGGCACTGTAATTTTTAGGGTTAAGTGTCTTGCTCAGGGACACAATAAGTGGGTAGTAAGTGGGATGTGAACCTGGGTCTTCTGGTTCATAGACGAGTGTCTTACCCACTAGGCTACTACCACCCAACCTTAACGTGATGATTAAATTAAGATGATTGTCGACGATATTTAAATCAAGCAATTTCTTAACCGATTGTCAGTCAACTACCAGGGGGCAAATGTAAGCATATGAGTGGCAACCTCAAATTGCGACAGAGTGAAACAATGTCAGGAGATCAGGAGGAGCTTCTGCCTTGTGAGGGAGCAACATCCATTGTCTGGATTTTTTTGGATTCAGGGCAAGTGATGTTCAAAAAAAAAGCAATTATATACAAAGAGTGCCAAAGAGTTGTCAGCACCACAGGGCAACACAACTAACTTACTCAACCACGAATGCATGCACGTTAAAGCTAACGTTGGTCCATTAGCTCTTCCTGATCTCCTGACATTGTCCAGCGTCAGCCCAGACAACCATAACAGCAACCCTGCACCGGTCAAGCAGAACAATGGATCTGTACACGTCCCAGAAAATTCAATATATTGACGATTTTACAACGAAGAGTCGGTGCTTGCAGACGTCCTTTTTCCCACAAGACCACACAGGAGAATCTGTAACCCAGGGACTGCGTGAAGCACTGGCCTCTTGCAGCGCACAAGAGGAGAAACTAGTCTGCATCTCAACAGACAATGGATCTAATGTCATCAAGGCAATAAATAGGTGAGGCTCCAGTGATACGGCCACAGGCTTCATCTAGCAATTTATGCGCAACCCAAATTTATTTTATGAGCTTGATAAAGATAAAAAGTCTGAGTCAAACTATAATTATGCTTTTGTATTCCACCTGTACAGGGATGAGTGCATCGATGGTAACTTGAAAGCACGTTGTAAGTCGCTCTGGATAAGGGCGTCTGCCAAATGCCGTAAATGAGTGCGTTCTCTTTTTTTAATATTCATTGGGCGGGTCATCCTTGATTGCCAAACCACATATTACTGTTACGTATCACCAGATAACTGACAAATAAGAGAAAAAAAGTGCTAAAAAATCTGAACACACCACATCCACAGCGAAGGGAGGTGGTACGATGGGTGATGGGCCCCAATGCCAACGGCTGGCCGTTAACAGAAGTGATAGTGACCAGGTTTTTGAGGTGTTCCAGGGGAATGTTATGTCGGTGAACAAAGGTTTGATCAATGAAATTCCCCACTGGCCCATTCCCCACTTGCTCTGCCCTTGAGCCCCATTCCAGGACAGTGGGCAAAATGAGATGGGATGAGGTGGCCAGGAAGAAAGAGCAGATGTCGGAGGGGACAAATAACCCAATTGTGGAGCAGAGCAAAGGGGAGGGTGAATCACTTCTGTTTGATCTACGAGTGTGAGATAGCAGACCTGCAAGCACACTGAGCAACGAGAAGCCGGCACTGCCAGTGTGAACAGGGAGAGCGTCACCCAGTTCCACGTTCCTAATGTCATGTTACAAAAGGCAGGTGAGATGGTTTAAATTGGGCATGAATTATACAATCTTTGTAATGGAGGAGATTATGGAGTCTGAAAGGAAAGGAAATAAATCAAGGAGATTTAGTATTCGATAGTGTGAGTTTAAGATTACATGAAACAAGAAAATGATCTGTTATGGGGACGTCATTTGTTATACAGTCAAGGGGGGAGACACTAGAGAAACAAATTAAATCCAGAGTGTAACCTTTGGAGTGAGTAGGAACGCCAATGTACTGCTGGAAACCAAAGCCCTCAAATGATTTGGTCAAAAATGTTATCCACACAATCCTTTCAACCAAAAATTAAAGAAAAAATTAAATAAGAAATACACAACCTCCAAACAAAGTGCTGAAAAAAGTAATAGACACAACAACAAATGCTTTATCTCTTTGGATTTTACCAAAAAGTGCCAAAAGTTCTTTTAGTTATTTTGCTTATGAATCTTTAAATATAACAAATCTCTAAAGTGTACATTCAGGGATGTAGCTCAATAGGTAGAGCGCTTGCTTAGCATGCAAGAGGTAGTAGGATCGATACCCACCATCTCAGGTTCTATTTATTTATATATATATTTTTATTTGAAACAATGCACAACTAAAAGCCGTTGTGAAGACCAAACAATTATGTTACAAAAGCCTATAATAGATATAAAAAAAAAAAAGTCCAAAGAGTTCTTTAGTTATTTTGCCTAAGAATCTTTAAATATCTCCTCCTTGAACCGTCACCTTATCGTGGTGGAGGAGTTTGAGAGGCCTAATTATCCTAGGAGCTATGTTGTCTGGGGCAGGGTCTCCCATGACAAGTTGGTCCTAGGAAAAGTGTGAGACAAAGAACGGTTCAGAAGACCTTTCACGGCAGAAAGAACAAAGAGCAAGTGTACCTGGCCTGGAGGGTTACCAGGGTCCCACCCTGAAGCCAGGCCTAGGGTTGGGGCCTGTGAGCGAGCGCCTGGTGGCCGGGCTTTCGTTCATCGGGCCCGGCCGGGCCCAGCTCGAACCGGATACATGGGCTTATCCAACTGTGGACCCACCACCAGCAGGAGGAACATGAAGGGTCCGGTGCAATGTGGATCGGGTGGCAAACCGAGGCAAGAGCTTTGGCGATCCAATCTTCAGACAAGCAAACTGGCTATTGCAACATGGAAAATCACCTCTCTGGTGGGGAAGGAGCTGGAGCTTGTGGAAGAGGTTGAGCGGTACCGACTAGATATAGTTTGACTCACCTCGACACATAGTGTTGCCTCTGGAACCCAAGTCCTAGAGAGAGGTTGGACACTCTCCTTTGCTGGAGTTGCTCGCGGAGGGCTGGGGTAGGCTTTTTGTTAACCCCAAGACTCTCAGCCTGTTTGTTGGGGTTTACACCGGGGGACGAGAGGGTACCTTCCCTGCGCCTTCGGGTCAGAGCCGCAGTTTTGAACACCATGTTTGAACATAAAGATGCTCATCTGTAAACTTGGTACCAGTGCAGCCTAGGTCGCAGGTCGACGATTGACTTTGAAGTCATATGTTTTTGGACACTTGGGTGAAGAGAGGAGCGGAGCTGTCAACTGATCACCACCCAATGGTGAGTTGGATCAGATGGCAGGGGAAGATGCCATGTAGACTTTAATATTCACATAGTGATTGTGGAGAGGTGTGTAAGAAAAGCATCAAAAGTCACTGTGCAGACGCCAGATAAGACAGAGATTCCAGTCTAATGCTCTGCTTTTAATATTAAAATATTTTTTTAATTGTAATTTTTTGTTTGGTCAAAAATTTTATCCACACAATCCTTTCAACCAAAAATTAAAGAAAAAAATAAATAAGAAATACACAACCTCCAAACAAAGTGCTGAAAAAAGTAATAGACACCACAATAGATGCTTTATCTCTTCGGATTTGACCAAAAAGTGCCAAAAGTTCTTTTAGTTATTTTGCTTAAGAATCTTTAAATATAACAAATCTCTAAAGTGTATATTCAGGGATGTAGCTCAATAGGTAGAGCGCTTGCTTAGCATGCAAGAGGTAGTAGGATCGATACCCACCATCTCCAGTTCTAATTTAAATTTTTTGTTTGGTCAAAAATTTTATCCACACAATCATTTCAACCAAAAATTAAAGAAAAAATGTAATAAGAAATACACAACCTCCAATCAAAGTGCTGAAAAAAGTAGTAGACACCACAACAGATGCTTTATCTCTTCGGATTTGACCAAAAAGTGCCAAAAGTTCTTTTAGTTATTTTGCTTAAGAATCTTTAAATATAACAAATCTCTAAAGTGTACATTCAGGGATGTAGCTCAATAGGTAGAGCGTTTGCTTAGCATGCAAGAGGTAGTAGGATCGATACCCACCATCTCCAGTTCTAATTTAAATTTTTTGTTTGGTCAAAAATTTTATCCACACAATCATTTCAACCAAAAATTAAAGAAAAAATTTAATAAGAAATACACAACCTCCAAACAAAGTGCTGAAAAAAGTAGTAGACACCACAACAGATGCTTTATCTCTTCGGATTTGACCAAAAAGTGCCAAAAGTTCTTTTAGTTATTTTGCTTAAGAATCTTTAAATATATCAAATCTCTAAAGTGTACATTTAGGGATGTAGCTCAATAGGTAGAGCGCTTGCTTAGCATGCAAGAGGTAGTAGGATCGATACCCACCATCTCCAGTTCTATTTATTTATTTATATGCTTTTTTTTATTTGGGTTTTACCAAAAAGCACACAAACTGCTTGATTTAATGAAATTTGACACACAAACAATTTAAAACACTACAAGCAGTAGTGAAGACCAAACAATTATGTGCAAAGATGATTTTGTGTTTCCTACATGTCGCCACATGTTGCAAAAGCCTACAATAGATATAAAAAAAAAAAAGTCCAATGAGTTCTTTAATTTTGAGGACAAATTAAACGAAGCCTCAAGGCAAACATTTTTTGTAATCGAATCATTTGAGTTATTTGAGTAATTTGTCATTTCAATATGTCATTGGTTGCAGGAGAATCTCGTCTCAGCTTTTTCAGATAATGTGGTCCTCCTAGCTTCATCAGGCTCTGACCTTCAGCTCTTGCTGTATAGGTACACAGCCGAGTGTGAAGCGGCTGGGATGAGGATCAGCACCTCCAAATCTGAGACCATGGTTCTCGACCAGAAAAGGGTGGCTTGCCAACTCCGGGTCGGGAGAGAGGTCCTGCCTTACATTTACATTTACATTTACAGCATTTATCAGACGCCCTTATCCAGAGCGACTTACAATCAGTAGTTACAGGGACAGTCTCCCTGGAGCAAGTTAGGGTTAAGTGTCTTGCTCAGGGACACAATGGTAGTAAGCGGGATTTGAACCTGGGTCTTCTGGTTCATAGGCGAGTGTGTTACCCACTAGGCTACTACCACCCTTAAGTGGAGGATTTTAAGTATCTCGGGGTCTTGTTCACGAGTGAGGGAAGAAGGGAGCAGGAGAGTGAGGGAAGAAGGGAGCAGGAGATTAACAGGCGGATTGGGGCAGTGTCTGCAGTGATGCGGACGCTAAACCGATCTGTCGTGGTGAAGAGGGAGCTGAGCCACAAAGCAAGGCTCTTGATTTACTGGTTGATCTACGTCCCAATCCTCACCTATGGTCATGAGGTTTGGGTAATGACCAAAAGAATGAGATTGCGGATCCAAGCGGCCGAAATGAGTTTCCTCTGTAGGGTGGCCTGGCGCAGAATTAGAGATTGGGTGAGGAGCTCTGACATTCGGGAGTGACTCAGAGTAGAACTACTAATCCTCCACATCGAGAGGAGCCAGTTGAGGTGCTTTGGGCATCTGGTCAGGATGCGTCCTGAACTCCTTCCTGGGGAGGTGTTTCGGGCATGTCCATCCGGCAGGAAGCCCCCGGGTAGACCCAGGACACGCTGGAGAAATGATATCTCCAGTTTGGTCTGGGAACGCCTTGGGGTCCTGTCGGAGGAGTTGTAGGAGGTGGCTTGGGAGAGGGCTGTCTGGGATTCCCTTCTTGGGATGCTGCCCCCGTGACCCAGACCCAGATAAGCAGAGGAAGACGAGACGAGATCTTTAAATATAACAAATCTTTAAACTCTACATTCAGGGATGAAAAGGATATTTTTTTCACTGCATTTCAGCCTTGCCACAAAATGACCTGCTGAAATTGTTTCAGTGATCCTCTTGTTAACACAAGTGAGAGTGTTGACGAGCACAAGGCTGGAGATCATTCTGTCATGCATTCTGTTACATTAGCAGAGTGGATACTTTAAAAGGAGGGTGATGCTTGAAATCATTACTCTTCCTCTGTTAACCATGGTTACCTGCAAGCAAACACGTGCAGTCATCATTGTGTTGTATAAAAAGTTCTTTCAGGCAAGAATATTGCTGCTAAATTTCACAACAGGCTACGCAGCTCCTTGTCCAGGCAGTGGTCATCTCTAAACTCGACTATTGTAACTCTCTCCTGGCTGGAGCCTCTGCAGTCACCATAAAACCACTCCAGATAGTCCAAAATGTGGCAGCCTGCCTCATCTTCAATCAGTCAAAATACACCCATGTCACGTCTCTTCTCACCTCTCTCCACTGGCTCCCGGTAGCTGCTTGCATTGAGTTCAAATCCTTAATGCTTGACTATAGGGCTATAGTGCACCCTCTTATATCACCACACTATTAGCTAGCTACGCTCCTGCACACCTTATCAGATCAGCAAAGGAAATGAGACTGGGTCTCCTTATTCTCCTTTGTTGTCCCTGGCTGGTGGAACAACTTGCCCTGCTCCATTCGACTGGCCGAGACTACTACCACCTTTAACACTAGAAGTCCCAGGTTTTTCTGACCCGTCAGCTCTAGCAGAGGTAGGCCAAATGGCCCCTTGGTTGGGAACTAACAACTCAATCACCGACAAATGGCTCCCATTAATTTGTAAATGGGTGACCGATTGGAATGTGTCACCCCCTTTCCCCCCAAGAAGTGTTTGAAAATGGAGTGTTTGGTGTTTTTGAACACAGTCCACTCCAATGTATGTCTGTTCACAAATGTCCATGGTTGATAAACATGTACAGAATCATGACTTATAAAACAAAAAGTGAATTTTGTTTTTGTGTACTCTCTCCTCTGCCTGCTCATATAAAATAGCAAAAAATAAAATAAAATAATAATAAACAAATAAATAAATAAAGTATATAAAAAAATCTCAGTCCCTCAGTTCCAATTCATGATATCAGTGGTTACTATCCCACGCAGTCTGTCTGTCTGTTTCAAAGTCTGTGTTTGCAGTGTTTGCAGACCCAGTAACCATTGTAGAGATCATACAATATTCATTGGAGACTAATGTGTGAGCATTCTATTTTTTCATTTTCATTCTATTCATTTCATTCTATTAGTAATTTTTCATTCTATTTTCAGACTGTTTTTAATAAATAAAACACACTTGTGTTTCTATATTTTGTGAATGTTTCAATGTCACAAACATACTGTAGCTTTGGCCTGTCTTGAAGCAGTGGTGTGGGTAAAGAAATGCAAATATGCCAGGGTTCACAGGTAACTTTTGGCACAACAAAAGCAGGAGGACAATGGAGCTGGTGGCCCATTACTCAGAGTTCCCTCACGGCCACTAGAAACATATACATGTGATGGATAGACAACAGAAGTCAGAAAAACCATAAAAAATTGCTTGCTAAAAGTTTGCTAAAAGGTGCTAATAGCAGAGAACTTCCTTTTGTGCTGAACTGGATAAAATATCACTGCACATAGCCTACTACTTCAGTGGCATCAAGAATTCTGTGGTGTACGAACCTCCTCTCCAAAGAAACAACATGCAGAGAAGACTCACCACTCAGCAGGCCTTGGAAATTCTCCTGAGTGAAGTAAACCCTTGTGACTCGGATGGAGAAGACAAAGAACTTCAGACGGATTCAGACTCAGAGCCATCTGATCAGTCTTCAGGTTAATTTTTATTTCATATTATTTTCATTTCATTATTTCATTTCAAACAAGTAAATGGAAATGGAAACTGCCATCTGAAGTGCAAGACATTTTTCTGTCATAACCTGAGTGAAGTCATGGTCCATGGTTGATAAACATGCTCATCCATGTACAGAATCCTCACTGAATTATAAAACAAAAAGTGAATTGTGTGCCAGGGTTCACAGGTAACTAGTGTTTTTGCACAACAAAAGCAGGAGGACAATAGAGCTGATGGCCTCTCCACAGGAGGTTGGGCCAAAAATCGCCTGATTTGACTACAGTCAGTAACAATGCATCAGACTGGTCAGACAAATTAACTTTAGAAAAACAAACACAAAAAATGGACATGTAAATGTAATGAAAAGTTTTCATATCATGGATAAACATCAATAGATACTAAGATACAAGAGACATCTGTAAGAAAACACACAACAAAGCAGGCATTAAGAACATCAGACTTAAGAACTATGTAGTAAGGATCAGAGTTGGTAAAAATAAATTTGCAACTTTTCTAAAAATGTGCCCTCTGTAAAATAAATAAATAATACAATACAATACTAGACACATCACAAGAAGAATCAGAAGAATCAGATACAAATTGAACAACTGCAAGCCTATTTGCTCTAATCAGTGCAAAGTAGTGCTGCATGATTAATCTAATCGCAATCATAATCGCGATGTCAGTCTGTGCGATTACATGAACGCAAAAAGCTGCGATTTAAACGATTAGTACATGGATTGGATCGGATATGAAGTCACGTCTCACGTCTCACATCTCAGTCGGATGTGACGTGTTTGGTCACATGACTTTCGATTCGGATACATATGGTTAGACGGCGCATGACGCGCTGCATCGTACGTCAACGTTGCCGCCATATTGCGATAGGCTCTGCTGTGGCGTGAAGCATATACATTTCTATGGAGAGAAGTGCATAAAAATGCCTCACTCTTGTGCTGCTTGGGGCTGTACAAACCGCTGTACTCCCAAACCAGATCCCGGGGGATTACATTTCATAGGTAAGGCTGGACAATTGTTTTGAATATATTTGGCCATTATAAAATCCCGTTTTATAAGTCTTAAACTTAGCTAAGCTAGGCTAAGCTAGCAAAGTTAGGCATTCCTGTATTCAAGTCAGCCTCCAAACAACGTTTTGGCTAAACGTAGGCATTAACTATTTAGACTGTTCTTAGCTGTTTAGTTAACTTTTCTCAAACTTTGAAGGTTTCCTAAAGAAATTCACCTCAGTTTACAAATCTTAACCTTAGCTAAGCTAGCAAAGCTATGCATCCCTGTGTTCAAGTCAGCCTCCAAACAACGTTTTGGTTAAACGTAAGAACTTTAATACGGGACTTCATAATGGCCAAATATAATCAAAACTTGTTTAGCCTTACCAGGGTTTGTAGTTCGACAGTATTGTAAAGAGTTTTTGTGAATATTTAATTTTGTAGAATATTGTATTTTGAAAGCACTGGGCATTTCAGGTTGTTATAAGTAGTTTGTATGTTTCACTTTGTAAGATTGGGCATCGCAGGACCATGCTTTTGTTTTGCATAGCGACTACAAGGAGAAATGTAACATTCCTGTGCAAATTGTTGTGTATGAAGATTCAACACCTCTGTTTCACAAGCCTTTTTGTCAGACGGCCTTTTGCCGAGCCAAACGTGTGAGGTGTTGTCTGTCGGGACCGCCTATCCTCTTTGTCTTGCGCAGACGGGAGGCCCCCCGAGCCAAACGTGTGAAGTGTTGGCCGTCAGAGCCGCCCACTCTCTTTTAGGCACCGGGGGGGCGTGACATCAGAAACAACAGGTTCTGATTGGTCTGTGACAACTTCCTGTAGGCCAGTGACAACTTCCTGTAGGCCAGGGGTATAAAGGTCTGCTCACATGTGGGAAAGGGACTCTTTTTCTTTTCTTTTCTTTCCCAGCTGTCTTTCCATCGAAACCGGATCTTCTGGTTTTCGAGCCTGCTCTTTCATCTCATTATTTCCCATAGCTCTGCCTCTTTCTCTCTCTTTCTCCCCCTTTACTCTTTCTTCTCACTTTTGTTTTCTCTGTAACCTTGGTACCTTTTTACATTCAATATTCACATATAACTACAATAATTATTTGCTGGTGTTAATAAATTAGAAACTGTTCATTTTTAACCTCTATTGTGCCATGCCTCTTTCTGCCAGGTAACATCAAATTGGAGTGGTTTGAATACAGTGCTTTTGTGTGGAGGGAGAAAGAGTTTTTCTACACTCAGTTTTCTCTCTACCACGCTTGTTTTTACAACTTTGAAATTAAACATTTCACTATTAGTATTGATATACAAGCAAGTGTCCTATCACATCGCAATTGCATATCGCAATATTGATCTCAATAATCGCAATATGTCTTTTTCCCCAAATCGTGCAGCCCTAGTGCAAAGTAATTGTGCAATAATCCAGACACAAACATGAAGAACTGTGCTATAAGCATAATTGTGTCTTACCCTGCTTGCTCATTCTTCAGCTTCTGAACCTTTGGAGGTAGCTCACTTCTACCTTAAATTTCACATTACCTGCTCAATGAAGATAAAAGTGTTTTTCAAGCACTTCAGGTACAGCAGGTGAAGTGCATAGGTAAAGCCAAAAAAGAGGCACATTGCTTGAGGTAGGTTGGTGAGTGCTTCCATTGCCAGGTTGCCCTCTCGGATGATGCCCAGTCTTGAGGGGTTGAGTTGTGGCAATGCTGGGCTTGCAGCACTGTTGTCCTCGTAGCAGAGGATTCCCACTGGGATATCCATGGAGTCTCCCTCAGTAAGGAATCTACATAGTGCAAGAAACAAGACAAAAATAGAATATTCAGGTTAACAGCAATTTGTCTACAATCAGCAGAATAGAATGATTTAATATTATAATTCAATGTGGTTTTATTTTAGGCACTGTAAACAAGCTATTAGAGACATTTTGTGTGCGATTATATATTGGTGTCTTTCATGTTGTGACAGTAGGTGGTATATTGCACTATTTGATATATATGGAATTATTGGAAGTCCTCTCAGGACAAGGCATCTAATGGCTGTTGGCTCTGTGCTCTGCAAAGCGGTATAAACACACTTGAATGTAGAACAAAGGAAATATATCTGTTTATAGAGAAATACAGATGTGTGGACTCGAGTTACATGACTTGGACTCGAGTCAGACTCGAGTCATTAATTTGATAACTTTAGACTCGACTTGACAAAATGTAAAGAGACTTGCAACTCGACTTGGACTTTAACATCATTGACTCGTGACTTCACTTGGACTTGAGCCTTTTGACTTGACAAGACTTGCTGTTTCCCAGAAAACCCAAAGATTAAAACGTATGTTATTACCGAACGCTCTGTATCTTTAAATGTCTGTGTATATGTGCGTCTGTGCGCGTATTTGCTGTCGGCAAGACATCCAATCAAATTAGATCCACGTTGATTTGAGCCAACAGCATCCATCCAATCAAATTACAGGACAACCAATGCAGTGGAACTCTCAAATAACGCGCCAGTTAGACAAAATGATACCAAAGATAGTTTCGTTCGGATATAAAAACTACGAGGTGGTCAACAAAATACGAATAGCAGTATGCAAAACATGCGGGTCGAAGATTACAGACGGAGATGCAACAACTTCCAACTTCGTTCGACATTTGAAGTTGCACAAAGAAAGGTAAGTTCTGAGTAAATGCTAACGCTTATTTGCTAACTTTTCTTTGCTGTGTAGTTAAATCAGTGAGGCTGTAAACTCGCTGTTAACGTCGCAAACTGGTAATCTGTCCACTGCGAGTTCAGTCCCTTAATTCGTACACTTATTAAAGTGATTTTTTAAAACCTGGTAGGATGATGTACTTATACATAACATTAGTCGATGTACAGTATTGCACACAGTAGACGGCGGTCAGCAGCAACGTGTATTTTAGCCACCTACAAAGACATACAATACATACATATTAGTGGTGGGCCGTTATCGGCGTTAACGTGCTGTGCGATAAAAAAATATCGCCGTTAATCTATTCACAAAGTTGGGTTGGGAGCTGGGTCTATTGTGCCGCAAGCTATTGTGCCGGAGTTAAATGGTTAGATTTCTAAGTATATTTCTTCTTTCTTGTGTCTTTTATGTTCTTATTTTCTAAAGACTTTTATTTTGTTTTTGAGACCCGGTTCAGGTCTCTTGGACACATGGCGTGAGCTGTGAGAGGTGCGTGGGGTTTGTGTGCAAAAAGTTATTTCTTTCATTTTAATTTATGTACATATTAGGAATATTTTGCATGTGTGTTATTTTGTGAATATTTTTTTATGTTCTATATTGTAGAGAGAGGTGCAGAAAGACGCAATGTGTGACGCGATGTTCTGACGTGACCTTACTTTTTGTACAGGAATGCAGTATTGTAAATTGTGAATGCTTTATGTTAATGTTCAGTTCTCTTGAACACATGCCGTTAGTTGTGAGAGAGAGGTGCAGAAAGACTCGATGTTCTGACACAATCTTGCTTTTTGTACAGAATACAATTTGCACAGAAAATCTCTTGGGTGTCAGCTCATCATTTGTGGTTCAAGAAACGAAATCAAAAAGTTACACAACGCAGAAGAAGAACCGCTACACTATGATGACTTTCACCTTGATATTTTAGCGCGGATGTATACCTAGCCAAATTGCACTGTAGGGGGCGAGAACGAGTCTTCGAACTGGGAAATTACCACATCAAACGTGACGTGGTAACATGGATGCAGCTATTTAACTGAATAAACAGTTGGTAAACACAAGTACATCTTATTTTCCACTTCCCGCGGTTAAGTCTGTTATGTTCATGTATTTGTTACAGGACAGGACAAACTGCTGTGGAAGTAATTTAAATGCAATATGTCATGGAAATACAATGTTAGCACTTTTTGTTCAAATAATTACAGGGAGTGCAGAATTATTAGGCAAATGAGTATTTTGTCCACATCATCCTCTCCATGCATGTTGTCTTACTCCAAGCTGTATAGGCTCGAAAGCCTACTACCAATTAAGCATATTAGGTGATGTGCATCTCTGTAATGAGAAGGGGTGTGGTCTAATGACATCAACACCCTATATCAGGCGTGCATAATTATTAGGCAACTTAATTTCCTTTGGCAAAATGGGTCAAAAGAAGGACTTCACAGGCTCAGAAAAGTCAAAAATAGTGAGATATCTTGCAGAGGGATGCAGCACTCTTAAAATTGCAAAGCTTCTGAAGCGTGATCATCGAACAATCAAGCATTTCATTCAAAATAGTCAACAGGGTCGCAAGAAGCGTGTGGAAAAACCAAGGCGCAAAATAACTGCCCATGAACTCAGAAAAGTCAAGCGTGCAGCTGCCAAGATGCCACTTGCCACCAGTTTGGCCATATTTCAGAGCTGCAACATCACTGGAGTGCCCAAAAGCACAAGGTGTGCAATACTCAGAGACATGGCCAAGGTAAGAAAGGCTGAAAGACGACCACCACTGAACAAGACACACAAGCTGAAACGTCAAGACTGGGCCAAGAAATATCTAAGGTTTTATGGACTGATGAAATGAGAGTGAGTCTTGATGGGCCAGATGGATGGGCCCGGGGCTGGATTGGTAAAGGGCAGAGAGCTCCAGTCCGACTCAGACGCCAGCAAGGTGGAGGTGGAGTACTGGTTTGGGCTGGTATCATCAAAGATGAGCTTGTGGGGCCTTTTCGGGTTGAGGAGGGAGTCAAGCTCAACTCCAGTCCTACTGCCAGTTTCTGGTACAGGAAGAAGTCTGCATCCTTCAAGAAAAATATGATTTTCATGCAGGACAATGCTCCATCACACGCGTCCAAGTACTCCACAGCGTGGCTAGCAAGAAATGGTATAAAAGAAGAAAAACTAATGACATGGCTTGAGAACCTGTGGTCCATCAAATGTGAGATTTACAAGGAGGGAAAACAGTACACCTCACTGAACAGTGTCTGGGAGGCTGTGGTTGCTGCTGCACGCAATGTTGATGGTGAACAGATCAAAACACTGACAGAATCCATGGATGGCAGGCTTTTGAGTGTGCTTGCAAAGAAAGGTGGCTATATCGGTCACTGATTTGTTTTTGTTTTGTTTTTGAATGGCAGAAATGTATATTTGTGAATGTGGAGGTGTTATATTGGTTTCACTGGTAAAAATAAAGAATTGAAATGGGTATATATTTGTTTTTTGTTAAGTTGCCTAATAATTATGCACAGTAATAGTCACCTGCACACACAGATATCCCCCTAAAATAGCTAAAAATAAAAACAAACTAAAAACAACTTCCAAAAACATTCAGCTTTGATATTAATGAGTTTTTTGGGTTCATTGAGAACATGGTTGTTGTTCAATAATAAAATTATTCCTCAAAAATACAACTTGCCTAATAATTCTGCACTCCCTGTACAGTTGCACTTGTTTTTTCAGATGTGTTTATTCTGTAAAGCAGTGGTTTAAAATGAAGAATATTAAAAAAATATGAGTTAAATGTTAAAAATGAAGTTAATAGTGCAATGTCAGCGCTAGTTATTTCTGCAGTTTCAATTGCACTTGTTTTAATAAAACAATAGATTTTAAAAGCATACACGATCGGTGAAAATATATTATTATTCTGCGGTTGAAAAGACTTGAAAGGACTCGAAACTCAAACTGCAGGACTTAGGACTTGACTTGAGACTTATGAGTGTTGACTTTGGACTTGACTCGACACTTGCCTGTCTTGACTTGGCACTTGACTTGGGACTTGAGGGCAAAGACTTGAGACTTACTTGTGACTTGAAAAGCAATGACTTTGTCCCACTTCTGGAGAAATACCACAAGGGAAGGTAGAGGAAAGGTTTGTATTGAACTAACCATCAATACCATTGCAAGAAGAAAAGAGAAATATCAACCCACCGTTGTGTTGTAGCAGGTCAGCTAATTGCTTTCCTATCCAACCTGTCTTCCTCTTGAAATTTCCATCAATCTTGGACAACCTATCAAGAACACCAAAGAATTCTTCTTTAAGATTTCTACCAACAATCCTGTAAAACTCCAGGTTAACCTGAAAAATATAAAATATGCTCAGTTTTGATATTCAGGCATTTATAACACAAATAAACATCTCTGAACATGATGTATGTAAAACAAATAAAAAAAACATTAAAGGACACATTCACAAACCTGGCTTACAGTGAAAAGCGCTGGCCAGCGTTGGATCATGGTAGTGGTAGTAGCCTAGTGGGTTAGACACTCGCCTATGAACCAGAAGACCCAGGTTCAAATCCCACTTACTACCATTGTGTCCCTGAGCAAGAAACTTAACCCTAAGGACTGTCCCTGTAACTACTGATTGTAAGTCGCTCTGGATAAGGGCGTCTGATAAATGCTGTAAATGTAAATGTAGATTGCGCTACCTTTATACCTGCATGTGCCACCCTGTGTTCCACCTAGGATATTACAACCTTTAACTGTGCAACATTTGGCGGTTACAATATTTCATATATTCTATCCTAAAACAACATGCATGGTGTGGATGTTACATGTCATATACTCCGGTCATTGATCCTGACCAAGGGAAGCAAGGCCTTTCATATTTTGTCAGCTGATAGCTGTAATGTGTAATAGTAGAATATCAGGTTAAATGTGTTTAAGATGACAGGTATTTTACTAATCCTTGGCTGGGAAATTACTGTAATAGTTTACTTTTTCAGCGTCAGCCCAAATGATAAAGAGGTCGTATGTTTTTTTGTCTATATATTAATTTTGTTTGTTCTCTAATCTTCATGCAAATTACATTGAATTGACAAAATTGCTCTAAAGTGCTGTTTTACCCTCAGGACATGAGAGCCGTGTGCTCTGAGGACAGCACTAATGACATTGCCGGATAATGGTTTGTCAGGAAATAAAGATATTAACTTCACAGCAGACCAGTGCAAACAATTAAATAAAAGTAATTTCGGCAAATCCTGTCTCTCAAAAGTCTTTGTTGTGTGCAAAAATCTGTAAGGGTTCCTCTGGGCCATCTTCTTTAATACAAGGAGGGTGGTGCTCTCCTCTTATAGTGGCAATGTTGTGAAGTACAACACAAGCTACTATGATGTTGCATGCTCTCTCTGGACTGAGCCTGAGCCCACGCAGACACTCTAACCTAGACTTGAGGATCTCTATCGTTGTGTCTGTGGTCCGGGATCAGGTTCAAGTAACAGGTTCTCTTCAGAGAGAGTTGCTACGGTTACATACATACCCAGAAAGTTACCTCCGTTTTTGAACCGAAAGTTTCCCTTCAACTTATCCAGGTATTTCTGGAATACCCCCATTTTAATACTTGGTATAATAGGAAATTGTCACGGATGGGCTGGACATGGCATGAAGGAGGACGCATTCGCACGATTTCACGCGACAGGGGTTTAATACAAACTTCACGAGACAGGGGAACATCTACACGCACAATGACTCAATGGCGAACAGACACGAACAGGATAGTTTTATACAATTACATAAATATACACCAGGTGAACACGATCAGGGAACATTACACAGGATGAACATGAAACTCCGGTCCGAACTTTGGATCCGGAGTAACCCCTGCCGGTCCGGATCATGACAGCCGTGACAGAATGACCCGACCATGTGGATGCAGCTGATCTACGCCCTGCTGAGATCCAGGGAGCCGTGGTCGGACGGGAGGACGTCTGCCCCACAGATCCACGATCCATGTATGGACGCCCCCCGATGCCGCCGTCTCGTCCGGATTCCAGCGACGCACCTCCGGTAATCGGCAGTTCCTCGCCATGATCCACGTCATGTTTTATCAGTTCCCCAAGCGTGACAGACTCTCGGCGGCCTACGAAAGCTACCGTGGGGTCGAGAGGATCTGTCACGCGGTCCATGTTCCCCCTGGCGATTCCGGAGGCGGGGGAGTACCGACGAATCCGTGCGACTGGACCTCGATGGCCTACGAAAGCTACCGTGGGGTTGAGGAGACCGGTCGCGCAGTTCAGGTGCTCCCGGCGTTAACCAAGACGAGGGAGGTGGTGAACTTTCCAGCGGGGCGTGCCGGAGACTGACCGGAGTGACGGTGCCTGTGGACGGCGGACAGGATGCCGGCCCCCCACGCACGATTTCACGCGACAGGGGTTTAATACAAACTTCACGAGACAGGGGAACATCTACACGCACAATGACCCGACGGCGAAAAGACATGAACAGGATAGTTTTATACAATTATATAAATATACACCAGGTGAACACGATCAGGGAACATTACACAGGACGAACATGAAACTTCGGTCCGAACTCCGGATCCGGAGTAACCCCTGCCGGTCCGGATCATGACAGAAATATATTCCTAATAGGATGCCTCCAGTACTGCTTGCCTGGTCCCTCCATTGCTAAAGGTAAAAGGAAAACATTAATCTAGAGTCTTCTCCGTCTTGGCCCCTAGGTGGTGGAATGAACTTCCCCTCGAGGTCAGAACAGCTCAGTCACTGAGCACCTTCAAACAACAGCTCAAGACCTTCCTCTTTAAAGAATATTTAGATTAACTTTTCTTATTGTCGAACTTGTGTACAGAATCTACAACAGAGTGAATAAAAAGATTGTATTCATAGTTGGGGTCCTAGTGAACCGGAATTGATCTCTTCATCGATGGTAACTTGAATGCACATTGTAAGTCGCTCTGGATAAGGGTGTCTGCCAAATGCCTTAAATGTAAATGTAAATGTAATGCCTCTGTGCTGCCTCATTCAATCAACCTCCTAGTCCCACGACACTCTCCCTATTAACAGACACAGTGGATTATATTGTAGAGATGAGAATCTTGTATCTGAACACACTGTATACAGTCACTTCTTATACTTTGAGAGATTGCTTTAGAAAACAATAGCTTTGTGTGTGTGTGTATATATATATATAATCAACTTATCTTAATTCTGCTTTAATATAATCCAGTCATGATAATACATGATTCTGCTGAAAATGCATTAAACTGCTACATAATACCACACAAATATCTGTTTTCCTCCAGCTCCACATTAAACATGAATAAGTGACCTTCATCTGCCCTGTAGGACTGCAGTAGGGAGTTTTATCAGACATGTGACTCGTCCAGGTCAAGGTCAACTGGTGAGAGTGGCAGGGTTTAGGGTTAACCCTAACCCTTTGTATACAAAAATATATTTGATTTACCTTGATATCACCAATATTACCACGTAAGATAATGTGATAAATTGCTGTATCAACACCTCTAATAAACACTTTTTCTAATATTCAGAGATTCAGACGTTTGCTGGTAGAATCTTGCCTACTGGCACCAGACTGCATGGTCAGAAGCCACTTTGACTGACTTAACAGTGTGAGCTGTTCAGCCACAGTTCATAGACATCTGTGTGAGTGCTCCCTGTCCAAAGGTCAAATGTGGACTATTAGGACTACCTGAGAAAAGTGTGGACAGCACTGACCTTGGAACTTTGTCGGATGAAAGAGATTCGGTCCATAGAGCTAATGTCCAACAGGTCCTCCACCCCATCAGCCAAACCTCCCTCTCTGGTTAACCCTAACCCTTTGTATACAAAAATATATTTGATTTACCTTGATATCACCAATATTACCACGTAAGATAATGTGATAAATTGCTGTATCAACACCTCTAATAAACACTTTTTCTAATATTCAGAGATTCAGACGTTTGCTGGTAGAAAAGTGTGGACAGCACTGACCTTGGAACTTTGCCGGATGAAAGAGATTCGGTCCATAGAGCTAATGTCCAACAGGTCCTCCACCCCATCAGCCAAACCAGAGAGGGAGGAGCGCTTCAGCCAGTTACCTGGAGAAGAAATATACAAACATAACAGCTCAAAGACACACATATTAAAAATCTATAACAGATATGTACAGACACACACATACGTAACACAGAGAGTGTGAGAGGTTGGTTGATGTTCCTACGGCATGCTTGTGATGAAAGAAGAAGATAAAGAGATGAATAAGTTTACCCCTCTGAATAATACACATCACACACACATTCAAAGTGGCCATGAGTGACACTACTGATAGAACATGGGACTGACTCAACAGAACCCAAATTCTTTTATAGGAATATAGGGTGGCAGACACTCAGGCATCTGTCTAGACCAGGGGTTATCTATTGAAATCGTGTCACTAAAGTCCTTGCATACCAAACATGTCCAGCGCAATGCTCTGAATCACATTGTTTTCTACAGGATGCGCACCTGAAGAGTGTCTTTTGCTGCACGCAGCAGTTTATTGTCGACCTTTCACCTCTGCCATAGTGATGCATTAACGTGCAACCAATAGAAACAGAGCGTTGAAGCAGGTTACCTACGCCCACTTTTAGGTCCCACGACTCGAGCGACTGGTTTAAAATGAAAAAAACATACATTACCTTACCGTTTTTATCAATCCAAGCACTATAACTGGTGCTTTGGATACTGTGGGTGAGCTGGAATGGAACCGTTGCTCAAGGGAACCTGAGAGCCACCTGCCATCTCAGTATTCAAACCCACAACCTTGCGATTACATGTCCAATTTCTTAACCGCTCGGCCACAATTGGTTTAATTCCTTGGCTTTACTGAGGTAAGTACACACATTTCTGGCCATAGCAGCAAATGTGGCAAGATACATTTTTGATGTCTTTTAGCCAAGTAATTAGCCCAATTAGGGGTAATTAGTCACCTTCACACACCACACCCAATCCAGAGCAAACAGAGATCTTCTCAAAAGCGAAGGCCAGAGTTACTGTTACCTTTCATCAAGCACCCTCCCATCATCTATGAAGGGCAAATCAGAAAATTTGAATTACATAAAATAAATAAATAAAATGTGGAGGAAAAAAATAGACCTTAGGGAACTGTCTGCCATCATAGTTGCCCAGGCGATGGATATTTCCCACCACACTCTTCAGACTGTCTGCACTTTTTGCATCATTTGCCACAATGAGCTGAGTGAGAACAGTTAGAAGACACACCACACAGTTCAAATCATGCTAAACATGATTTGGTGTATTTAAAATGAGCAATAAGAAAATAAAATGTTCTCAATCTCAATCGACTCAATTGACTTCCCTTCCTGGGGCGAGAGGGCCATGAACTGCAGCAGAGAGGCAGCACCCTGCAGCATGTAGAGTCCTGCCAGGTATTCAGGAGTTGCACCTGAGGATATGGGGGTTATTAACACAGTACAGCAAATCATAGTTTTATTATAACCAAAGAAAGCCATAATCAATATTCGCTGCACTAGGACGTTCTAGAAACATGGATGTTAAGGTGATTGAATACGGACTGGAACCATATGACTTTTACCCACACAGGTTTAAGTGTTGAGTGTGTAAGATGGGACGACGTGAAGCCATGACATTTCTGTGCTTTGGTTGTGCATGGAGATTTAACACCTACGTTTTTGCATGTCTTTGTCGAACGGCATTGCAACATTTGGTGGCCCTCCCCCGAGGTGTGAGGCGCCGGCCGTCGGGACCGCCTGCTCTCTTTGTCTTCCCCAGATGGGAGGCACCGGGGGCGTGGCGTCAGAAACAACAGGTTCTGATTGGTCTGTGACAGCTTCCTGTAGGCCAGGTGAATAAAGGATTGTTCACGTGTGGTACATCTTCACTTTCTTTCTCAGCTGCTTTTTCATTGAAACTGGACTTTCCAGCTTTCGAGTCTTTTCTCTCCTCCCATTCTTCTCCTGGATCTGGTGATGTCTCTGAAGCTTGGTTCCAGCTGTGCTGTCTTTTTTTATCTTTTCCTCCTGTCTCTCATTTTGGTTTTCTCTGTAACATTGGTACATTTTTACATACAATATTCACATGTAACTGCAATAATAATTTACTGGTGTTAACAAATTAGAAACTGCTCATCCTTTAACCTCTATTTTGCCATGCCTCTTTCTGCCAGGTAACATCAGGTTGGAGTGGTTTGAATACAGTGCTTTTGTCTGTAGAGAGAGAGTTTTTTACTCTACTCTCCCCGGTTTTTAAAAGTGTATTTACTTGAGATTTCATTTTATTTTTACTAAGCCAATAAATATTTGATATTTATTTGTATTATTTTACTTCAGTTTGATAAAACAGAAACATGACCGTTTGCACATTTACATAAATTGCCATGTATATTACATATATTACACATTTACTTTCACGTTCCTGTCTAGGGGGGAAGGAACGTGGACAATGTGAACGCGGTGAATGGGGACAAGGAGGAAAACATGCGCCAAACCAAAGTGCACAAAAGTGTGTTTATTTACAGTGCGGGATGTGATATATACACCACCATACACCCCTCAACCAAATACACACTAACAGGGGGGGGATCAACACACATACACACACTCAGGCAGGGGAGGGTATCTATCCATCTATCTATCTATCTATCTAGTTTAACTCTGTTAATAAGAGGCTGCAGTGGAAAGACATACAAGTAAAACTTTACTCTAAGTGTATCGGTCCTAATAGTAACAGGCCGCTGGATTTCATTTCCAGGAAATCTTCCAAATAATACAAAAAACAAGGTCTCACACATATATATTCCTGAATAAGATCAGCAGGTGACGCACGTCATCAGCAGGTGACGCACCGCGGCAGGGAAGCAGGGTGAGAAAGATGCAGCATTTACGTGATGAACACGTAAAAAGTAAGTGTGCCGTTCTGCTTCATAGCCGAGTGTTGTAGACTAGGCTGCTGTAGCTCAGCTAAAAATGATGTGTACGTAATTTGTTTAATTTTTTACGGTAAAAAAGTACCAACCGGATCCGATCCTACAAGGCTCAGGTCGCAGCCGGATGCTTTACCGCTGTGTTAAAGCGTCTGAACGAATATTTGACACCGGCTTTTAAAGCAGACATTTGGGGCTTTTTTTAGCTCCGTCTCTCCCTACTGGTCCCACGCAGGAATCACGGGGACAGGCACTGTTTATAGACACGAGGTGACGTCACACACTGCTGCTGCGGAGAAGCGACAGAGGTCGCATCATTCACTCGGCCCATTCATGCCATATTTCTACATTTCTTGCTGCTCTGTGCCACCACTGACCTGAATTATTCAAACCCACCGGCAGCTTCTTTAATTCATTTAACCAAGTTTGTGTTGTGTTGTAACCGAGAATGTGTTGTAACAAAGCAAAATGTAAAAATTCACTACATATAGCAGAATAAAATCTCTTACAAAATGTCTGGCCTACAACTTTAATCTTCCCCCGAAATATCATTCTACCACACAGATATAACCATGAGCCTGGTGTTTAACAGTCACACACAGGCATGCAGCTTTTGTAGAATTTACAAACATATTTTTATAAAGACTATATAAAAAAGGCTAGGGAACATATAAATATTAAAAACAATAATCAGATACTCAGCTATAACACATTTTATTTATTTTTTTCTAATTTCTTCCTTCTTTGTCCACCTTTGGCTCCAAATGTATTTTCCTGCCACTGCAGGGAAGCCCATATGAATGTTGGGACTGTTTGGACTTTCTTTCACTTCATGTGGCACAAGCTTGCTGGGAGTTTATTGGCCAAGTATATGAGTGAACATATACAAGGAATTACGTTCTAGGTGATGGTCTCTCTAAAGCTCAGTATAAAAAAACAACAATATACAATACAGTAAATACAGGTTACAGAAATAACACAGCATACATAAAGTGCAGGAGCAATGTTGTAGGTGAACATTTGTGAAGGCGAGGGGAATGAAACTGTTCCTGTGTCAGCTGGTCCTAGTCTGCAGGCTTCTAGATCGTCTGCCAGAAGGCATCAGGTCAAAAAGTCTGTGTCCAGGATGTGAAGGATCTGTGATGATCTTCAATGCCCTTTTCCTGGTTCTTGAGAGGAACACACTGTGGTCTTGGAGGTTCCTGATCTTCTTCTGATGGCATGTCATACTTCGGGGTGTCACCAACAGAGAGCAGATTGCACACAGCCGACGTCGGCTTCTGATGATGAGAACAGCACCAGTTGTTCATGTCAGACGTACACAGGGAAACAGGAACTTCTGGCTGTAAACATCATTTTCATTCTGCAAAGAACAGCTGAGGTCCAAAACTAAACCTGGTGTACAATCAGAAATAGCATAGAAGATACTCCAACTGCGCCCAGTCACAATGACAATCAATTCACTTAACTTTCTTTAGTGGTAACACTCTTGCCTATGAAACAGAATACCACAACGAGAAGCCCTGGTTCACACCACAGGTGCGTGCTCTGCTGAGAGAGAGAGATGCTGCTTTCCGGTTCGGAAGTAAAGCTGCCCTCAGAACAGCGAGGGCTAACCTCTCTCGCTCTATATGCCAAGCAAAGCGAGCGCACGCAAAAAAGATTCAGAATCACTTCAACGACACAAAAGACACTCGCAGTTTGTGGCAGAGCATCCAGGCTGTCACTCAGTACAAGCCAGCCCTAAGCAGCTGTACGGGGGATGCCACACTCCCCGAGGAGCTGAACAAGTTCTACGCACGGTTCGATACACTGAACAACACGCACACGACGAAAGCCATGCCTCCCATCACCGACCATCAGCCGATGTGAGGAGAACCCTCGCCAAGGTTGACCCACGAAAAGCTGCAGGTCCAGACAACATTCCTGGTCGTGTGCTGAGAGACTGCGCTGATCAGCTAGCCGAGGTGTTCACAGACATCTTCAACACTTTGCTGAGCCAGATGATCGTCCCAGCGTGCTTCAAGTCCACCACCATCATCCCAGTACCGAAGAAATCTTCAGTTTCCTGCCTGAATGACTACCGGCCCATCACTCTGACCCCCATCACCATGAAGTGCTTTGAGAGACTTGTCATGGCACAGGTGAAAAGCAACCTCCCTCACTCACTGGACCCTCTGCAGTTTGCTTATCGCACAAACAGGTCAACTGAGGATGCGATATCCACTGCACTTCACCTTTCCCTCTCACACTTGGACAATAAAGACTCATAAAGACAATAAAGTTCAGCATTCAACACCATCATTCCCCGGAGACTGTGTGTGAAACTGAGCGAGCTGGGACTAAGTACCTCACTCTGTAATTAGATACTGGATTTCCTGTCAGAGAGACCTCAGTCCGTCCGAATCGGCGAGAACGTTTCCAGCACCATCAAGCTGAGTACCGGAGCCCCTCAGGGCTGCGTTCTCAGTCCACTTCTGTTCACACTCCTGACTCATGACTGCACCGCCCTGCACAGCTCGAACCACATCATCAAATTCGCCAACGACACGACCTTGGTGGGGCTCATCAGTAACAACGATGAGTCGGCTTACAGAAATGAGGTACAGCAGCTGGCTGCCTGGTGCAGTGAGAACAACCTGTCGCTGAATGTGGACACAACAAAGGAAATGATCGTCGACTTCAGGAGAACTCGCCCCACACACACCCCACTCAGCATCCACAGCTCCACGGTTGAGACTGTTAAAGACACCAAGTTCCTGGGAGTCCACATCTCAGACGATCTCACTTGGACCACCAACATCACCTCCATTACCAAAAAGGCCCAGCAGCGTCTCCACTTTCTGAGACGGCTGAAGCGAGCCAACCTGCCCCCTCCCACCCTCACCGTGTTTTACAGGGGCACCATAGAGAGTGTCCTGACCAGCTGCATCTCCGCCTGGTTTGGTAACAGTACTGTTGCCGATATCAGGCAGCTTCAAAGGATCATCAAAGCAGCTGGTAACATCATCGGAGCGTCTCTTCCGCCACTGCAGGACATCTTCTATAAGCGCTGCATCAGAAGAGCCTCCTGCATCGTGCTTGACCCCTCACATCCATCACATGAACTTTTTACACTCCTCCCATCCGGCAGACGCTACCGCAGCATCAGGTCTCGATCCTCCAGGATGCGTGATAGCTTCTTCCCACAAGCCATCAGGCTCCTGAACACACTACCTGCGCTCATACTTCCCCCCACACACACTCGCACTGTGGACTAACTCTGTTGCACCTCTGCAATTTATACCTCATTGCTGCAAATATGCACACGCTGCTATACGGACTACCTCTTCTTGTTGCACTGAAACCAATAACTGTACTATCACTACTGTTGTTTATTTGCAGTCTAAACATGTATATATCACTGGTCACTTTTTAACACTTCATTTTTAGCTAAAATGTATATTCTGTATCCTATTTATTTATATATTGTATTTCATGTGACGCATCTGTTTTCTGTTTTTTTGTTGTCTACTTTTATGTTGCACTGTAAACTGGAGCCACGTCTTCTCGTCTCTCTGTATATCTGCACAATATATAGAAGAGATGACAATAAAGGTTACTTGAAGTTGAACTTGAACAAAGTCACTTACTACCACTGTTCCCCTAAGCAAGACACTTAACCCTGAACCCCATTATTTATGACAAACAGAAAAATTAAAAAACAACAATGTTGAGGGCAAACCATTTATTCCACCCTGGCCAGGATTTGAACCTGGATTTTTCACCAGGAAAGTGAATGTGTTCCCATGATACACCACCGGGGTTTGGTTTGGTTTACCAATTCATACTGGTTCACAGAACAACCAGTATTTTGACAAAATTTAGGTGCCAATTTAAATTACAAGTGACATATTTTGCTTGTGTTTTGGGTGTGGGAAACCGGAGTACTCGGAGAAAAACCCACGTGAACACAGCAGCACACACAAAACTCCACACAGAAAGAAATAAGGTCCATGACCTGGATGACTGAGAACCATCACAGATATCAGGCCAGGACTAGAACCCAGTTTCTTTCTATAAGGCTGCAGCTCTAAGGCCTGTGCTACCGTGTCACCAGAACTACACACATCAACATACAGAACTAAATTACATCATTACAGTTACTGTCAACACTTATCTACCTACATACCTACCTGCTTACTCATCTCTCAGATTCTCCGATGGCATTTGTGATGAGGACCTTGATCCAGCTCCAGCTGACGCTTCTGCTTTTTCTGCCCAGCCGGCCTCCACTCCTCTTGCTCGGCCGGCCTCTGCTCCACTTGCTCGGCCGGCCTCCGCTCCTCTTCCTCGCCTGGCCTCAGCTCTTCCTCGGCCGGCCTCAGCTCCTCTTCCTCGGCCGGCCTCCGCTCCTTTTCCTCGGCCGGCCTCCGCTCCTTTTCCTTGGCCAGCCTCCGCTCCTCTTCCTCGGTGACCTCCACTCCTCTTCCTTGGCCGGCCTCCGCTCCTATTCCTCGGTCGGCCTCCACTCCTCTTCCTCGGGCGGCCTCGGCTCCTCTTCCTCGTCAGGCTTCTGCTCACACTGGCACCTCATCATCTTGTACTTCTGTAAACAGACAAAGATTAGATTAACACAGAATACACAATAATGGGTCAAAAACACTTCCTGAAGCTGAATTTAAAATCGTTGTACAGCTGTCATGACTGAACCTTCACTTGTTCAGTGTTCAGCCCACAGTTCACCAAAATTCCGACCTGAACAGGTAGACTCAGGGTGTCTACACACACAAAAACAGAGAGAGTAGAGTGTTAGCACTGGTAGCAGTTATTTATAGGTGAAAAAATACAAGCTCAGCACGTCAGTAGACTTTTGGAGTGTGTCAGTAGAGTTAAAATTCAGAATTTTGCTTCCTTACTGTCACGGCTACGGGCTTACGGGGGAAGGAAGCGCAGAGGTCTGACATGCTGGGAATGGGGTTTTATTAATAAACAAACAGTAAACACAAATAAACAATGGCGCGGTGGCAAAAACGGGAAATAAAGGGGAATAAACTTAACAAAACCCGCAGGCGTGTGGCGATTGGCAGAACTGAAAATACTAACACCTACATGGTTACAATGTCAAGTTCACGAAATTGCCGGAGATCTCGAAGGGGCGGAAGTCTCTGGCATTTATGGGGGGTCAGGATAGGAGTCAGGTGTGGAGCCCAGCTGCAGGCAATCCTGACAGAGCCCCCCCTCCAAGGGCTACGTCCTCGGAGCCCCAGCAGTACCATCAGGGGAGGTGGCGGGGTGGACGGCGGCAACCACAGAGCTCCTGCCCTGCTGTATCCTCCCCTTGGAGGACCCGGTCCCTCGGGCTGGCTCCCCGGCGTGGTCAGGCGTGGTGGCCCCGGTCCCTCGGGCTGGCTCCCCGGCGTGGTCAGGCGTGGCAGCCCCAGTCCCTCGGGCTGGCTCCCTGGCGTGGTCTGGCGTAATGCTAAACACTCTCTCAGCAAATGCTAGAGATGCTGGTATGGCCAGAAGATCTAAGGCGATAGGTTTTAGGCTTGGATAAACAGAATCTCCCTGTGCAGCCCAAAATTCAAGGGCAGTCTCTTCGTTTGTAGGCTGTGACAGCTGCTCCTTGAATTTCTTTATTTCCTCTTTGACACATGGCTTTGAGCAGCTATGGCCGGCTTGCTTTTGACAAGAATTTGAATCTGGGCCGCTTTCTTTGTGGTTCCTCTTTTGATTCCTTTTCTTCCTCCTCTGGCTCCTCATCTTCAACCTCCTCTTCCCATACAACTGGTGGCGCCAACTGAGCAATGTACTCTTCTGCTTTTTCCAGAAGCGCTGTAATTTGCTGATCATCATTTTCAAGGAGTGTTTCAGGTGAAACTGTTGGGTCGAGAAAGCATGCAGCAGCAGTGAGGTGTGAAAACTTAGAGTCAGTGTGATCAAGAAAGCAGCTTAACCGCTTGTCCATGTTTGCCTTCAGCTAGAAGCTAGAACCCTCGGCATGGGGGAACTCAGACAGATGACCCTGCAGGTCCAGAAGGGCTGGCACAACAAGGGATAAAGACTGGGTGTCGCTCTGGAGCATCTGTGTATGCTCAGTGAAGGGGAGGATTAAAACTCTTAGAGCAGTCAGCCTCTGCCACTCACTTGGCAGTAGATAGTCCCCGCTCATCCCATCCGCAACTTGAACTACTGAGTCCTTGATTTGAAGAAGCCGTGATATCATCATATATGTGCTGGACCATCTAGTAGGGCAGCCTTTGACCAGAGTTAGTTGACACAGCTGCAGCAGTCGCTCAGTTGCCACTGATGACTTGCGGAAGAGCTTGACGAGCGCTCTAACTTTGCCCAGCAGTCGGCTGACACTTGCATCTTTCTGGATGATGTTCACCACGAGTTAAAGTGTGTGTACAACACAGGGAGTCCTATCTATGTGTCCAAACCTAGATAGATAAGACAAAAACACAAAAACACTTATATAGGAAATTTAGTAAAATTGCCATGAACAGCACCATGCAATACAATAAACAATAGCTACAAGTGACTATAACCTAGCATAACTCAATGTGACTGACATTCTGAAATTGTTAATTAACAGCAAACTGAAATAATTTACCTTTGGTCTTCAACCACCTTCAGTGTCACTGGTCTCGGAGGATTCTTCCTCAGAGCTGGCTGATGCATCCGATTCATTAGGTTTGAACGCTGCAATCATGTTGCTTCCGTTATGTCAGAATGTCAGAATTTTGTGTCGTGGTATTCCCCAGTCCTCTGTGCATCGATCAACACTGTTTTTTTATACACTCTGCAGTGTGTGGGTGAGCGATCTGGTCAAGTCTCAACAATATGGGCTTTGCTTTGTTTTCCACAGTGCAAAAAAGCATGCACTAATTCCCAGAAATTATGCTGTAAGTCCTTTTTTGGTCCATATGTCCAGCCCAATTGTTATTTTGCATGCTGTGGATGACTGTGCCCTGTTATTCTTTGGACCACCAGGTTTCTCTGTATACAACGTACACGTCCTGTAAAGGTTTACAGGTGAATACAAAACAATCAAATGTAGGTATACCATAAAAATACTTAAAATACTATGAAAAATACTCAAAATATTACCATGTTAAGAAAATAAAATGGTCTTAACTCTCACTCTCTCTCTCTTAAGTCTCAAACAAGCAAAACAAAAATACATAGCTTATTAACTGACCCTGTACTAAAACTTTCTGATCTATCATTCTGAGCAGCAGCCAAATTATAATGTATCTGTACTGTGTGTGTGTGTGTAACTTTACTGTGAGCGCACAGGTCATGGTTAGGGCTGTAGAGCGTCACCTGTGGCTTTTAGACTGAAGCTAGCAGACTCTACGTATAACAATAACTTGACCTGTTTAACATATCAAGTTACACGCTGACAGAACATAGACACACAAAGAGATGACCACACCGTCACTGAATGTAAACATGGCTAAACATGCTGCTAAAGCATGTAACACACACACAATGAACTGACGTTAGCATAACAAAAGCTAACTTTAGCCTGAAGTATAGCAGGAGTATATGGCAGGAGTATTTAGCAGGAGTATATGGAAAACTTACTAATTTATAAGCTTACTATGAAATTTATCACAAGCCGATTGTCAAGTAACATTGTATCGTTAAGTAGGCTATACGATATGTTAACAGCACTTGTAACTTACCTTCGAAAAAATATCCTTGTGGTGAGCCTTCAGGTGCCGGTTGGTCGTATTAAGGTTGGTCTTTTTTTTTCTGCCTACTTTGTGGCCACATTTGTCACCGTCTTCCTTCACAATACACTCTGTTTTTTTATCTACTGGGTTATATTTAAAATACACCCAAATGTCATCTCTACATTTGCGACCTCCAAGCCCCTGTGTTGAAACTGCTGCCATTGTGGTCCATTGTCTGTGATGAGTGACAACAGTATGACGTGTTGAGCACATTGTGCGCTGCATGCCAGGTGATGGGTGTGACCAAACAAGGATAGAATGCAGCAACAGATACTTTTTAGGTTTTAATTGACACGCTCAATAAGCAGAAATGTCATGCATTTTAAACGTCTGACAGACCACCCACTAACATTTTACCGATATCAGTTTGTGGACATCAATGGTGTTTCGTCTTCACATAGTAAAGTAGAGTTTGGTGTTCCACAAGGTTCTGTCCTAGGTCCGTTACTTTTTTCTCTATACATGTTACCTTTAGGCGACGTCATCCGCTAACATGGTATTAGCTTTCATTGCTACGCTGACGACACACAGCTGTATCTGTCAGCAATGCCAGATCAGAGGCAGCAGCTGAACAATATAGAGAATTGTCTGAAGGACATTAGACAGTGGATGCTCACCAACTTTCTCCTGTTAAACCCTGACAAGACAGAAGCGCTTGTACTTGGGCCTCAAGCAGCCAGGCATAAACTGGCTGACTACACAATAACCCTGGATAGCCTTTCTATCTTACCGAGTATTGAAGTGAAGGATCTAGGTGTCATCATTGATGCAGGTCTCTCATTCAATTCGCACGTAGATAATATCACTAGGATAGCATTCTTTCACCTTAGAAATATTGCGAAAATAAGAAATATCATTTCAATGCATGATGCAGAAAAGTTGATCCATGCATTTATTACATCAAGGTTACATTACTGCAATGCATTACTGTCTGGATGCTCTAGTAGGTGCATGAGTAAACTCCAGCTAGTACAGAATGCTGCAGCCAGAGTTCTAACTAGAACCAGGAAATTTGACCACATCACCCCAGTCTTACAATCACTGCACTGGTTACCCATCAAATTTAGGATTGACTACAAAATCCTACTTTTAACCTATAAAGCTCTAAATGGTCTCGCCCCACAGTACCTGAGTGAACTTTTGGTTCTTTATGAACCACCACGCCCCCTTTGATCAATGAGTGCGGGGTCACTACTGGTACCAAATGTGCAGAAGGTCACAGCTGGGAGCAGATCCTTGTGGAACAGCTTGCCTGTCAGTGTCCGGCACTCAGACACAGTCTCAGTGTTTAAATCCAATCTCAAAACCTATCTGTTTTCTCTGGCTTTTTGCTAAAGTCCTAGATCCTCATTTCACTTCATTTTGATGCAGTGTCAATTATAAAGTCCAGTTTATCACAGAGTCCCCCTGTTAGACACAGACAAAGTTAAATTCACCCTAGTTAGGCTGTCCTAGTTAGGGTACCGGGCCACTGTAGCAGCAATATACCACTATAACCACATATTTCAGTATCGGTCGTACATCGGTCTGCCGCTGCTTCTGTTTGTTTTTCTCCAAGACACGGAATCAAGCACCCAGACTACTGGCAGACCCCAGTGAAGAGACCAGCAAATAAATCCTGGTTCCTGACAACTGCTTAACATGGACATACCATGAAACAAACCAGAGGGTCACCACAGCCACCACCACCGTTACAACTTCAGCTATAGGGATCTTCAAATGGACCAGTAACATCATTATGGACACGTAATCTAGACCATGACACTGACTACATCCTGGACTTCTCCAACCCTACAACTGTAGGACTTATTATTATATCATCCCCAACCCTGCACTGACACCATTTGCAGGCTCACTCTACCCTGGAAGGGGGTCCCTCTCTGTATTACTCCTTCCCAAGGTTTCTTCCTTTCTTTTTTTCTCTCTCCTAGAGTTTTTTTGTGTGGAGTTTTTCCTTGTGTGCAGAAGGGTCAAGTGTGGGGGGTGTCAACTGTAGGGCCTGTCAAAGCCCATTGAAACATACTGTATGTGATTTTGGGCTATATAAGAAATAAATGTTGTTGTTGTTGTTGTTATTTTCATCCATTCATCCATCTCGTCAACGAGTCTCGTCATGTTTTAGTTGTCAAAGAGCAGTGTTTATCTCTTCACCGTCTCGTTATCGTCATGAAAAAAGTGAACTCAACAAAATGATTTCGTCATCGTTGACAAAAACAACACTGCTTCCCACTTTATTGCAGAGTTCTATTTTTAGATGCCATTCCTTTTTTTTTTTTTTTTTAATTATGACCAAGACTAATTCTGTTTTGATGCCAGGTGGGGCAACATTTTATTTACTAGTCTCAATTGTAGGGGACTTAACAATCCTATAAAACGTAGTAAGATTTTTCATTATCTTCATCACGTAGGTGCCCATGTAATATTTTTACAAGAAACACATCTCAAACCCTCAGACCATGTCAGAACGGTTGGATCAATCAAACCTACCACTATTCCTTTTCAGGGAAAGCGAGAGGACATGCTACTGCGTAAATCTGCCTAAATCTGTTCCTTTTCTACATACAAGTGTAGTATTTGACCCTAATGGGAGATTTGTTATTGTTATGGACCAAATTCATAATACATGTGTGGCTCTAATTAATATATATGCCCCCAATTACAACGATGAGGATTTTTTCAAACGTCTCTTTTCAGTGATTCCCGACTTGTCTACACATTATCTAATATTAGGGAGTGACTTCAATTGCTGGCTTAATCCCCACCTGTACTCTTCTTCTGCAGTTTTTTGTTTTTGTAGGTCACCTAAGGTTATTTTATCTTTCATGAAAGAACATGCGGGTTCTGATGTCTGGCGCATCTTTAATCCTACTAAACGTGAAAACTTTTTATCTCAAGTTCAGCATACTTTTACACGTATTGATCTTTTCTTGGTGGATACAAGATTACTCGCATCTATATCATTTACATTTACGTTGACATTTAAATTTAAGGCATTTGGCAGACGCCCTTATCCAGAGTGACTTACAACATGCTTACATGTTACAATCAATGAAGTGATAAATTCTGATTCCCTAGGACCCCCAACTATGAATACAATCTTTTTATTCACTCTGTTTTAGTTTCTATACATAAGTCAGACAAGAAGAAGGTTACAAAATAAACTAAATATATAATAAAGAGGAAGGTCTTTAGCTGCCGTTTGAAAGTGCTCAGTGACTGTGTTGTTCTGACCTCAAGGGGAAGTTCATTCCACCACTGATGGGCCAAAACAGAGAAGAATCTAGATGAGTGTCCTCCTTTTACCTTCAGAGATAGAGGGACCAGGCGAGCAGTACTGGAGGCTCTGAGAATACGAGGTGCAGTCCAAGGTATAATAAGGGCTTTGAGGTAGGATTAACAAAGCCATTAAGGAATTTTATATGTCCCTTTAACTCCTCTGATCTTACATATTCTCCTGCTGAGTTTGATCATTTTTCCAACAAATGACATATATATAATAAAAGTGAATTATTTCCCATTAATATTGCTGCTAAGAACTACCCTCTTTATAGCTTACCCTTCAAAATTGCCCATCATAACTTTACAAATCTTGGTGTCTGTGTCACCACTAAATTTGAGGATCTTTTAAGGGCTAATTTTGTTTCCTTGCTGTCTAAGGTTTGAGAGGATTGTGAACGGTGGTCCATTCTTAATCTGTCTCTGACTGCACGTGTTAATACAGTAAAAATTAATATTCTACCACGTTTTTCTCACTTATTTCAATGCATGCCAATATTTCTGCCTCAGTCACTTTTTCAGAAAGTTGACTCTGTGATCTCTGAGTTCCAAGACTATGCAGACAGTATTTACAAAGACCAAGAGAACCTGGTGGGTTGGCCTTACCACATTTTAGGTTTTGGGCATCTAATATTAGGATCCTCAAATACTAGCTTCAGTCCGAAGCATCAGATGCTCAAATGTCTCAGTACGGTTTAGCATGAATTGTGATGTGTGGGGAGCATTCATGCCCTAATAATACTTCATATAAGAGAGAATGATAGTGAATGTAACACAGAATGATATGATGTGTGGCTGAGAATAGTTGTCTGTGTGAGAATTTGATTTGATATGGAAGGGAGTTTGATTAAAACAAAAGTGGTTTAGTTTATCTGAAGAGGGAGAAATTAGAAGATGGTGGAAGATGAAGCCATTGGTCACTTACGTTTCCATAGAACTCTTTAATGGATTATTCTTCAATGGTGTTCTTTAACTTTTTTATTGGGTCTGTCAGCATGACAGACCATTTATTATTGTGCTAAGAATGGCAAAAAAGAACATGTCTTACGTTAAAGACCGCCACGCGAAGGCCGTCAAACGTAAAGAAACAACTTCGCACATTATGACATATTGTTTGTTTTGGTAGGTCGCACGGCCCGTCCACAAATCCGGTTAAAATGTGTAAAAAGTACCGTTTACCATCGTGCCGGGAACACGTTTTTGGCTCCCTGAGGCTAACCGCTGAAGCTAGAGACCCGAAAATCGAGGCGAGGCCGAGGGCCTTGCCGAGTCCTACGATCTGACATATGGGCACCAACGGGGGTTTGGAAAACCCGGAAAAAGCCGGAAAACTGGGAAAAAGGCAATAAAAGGACACGTCTTACGTTCAAGGCCGCCACGATAAGACCGTGAAACGCACAGAAACAACTTCGCACATTATGACATATTGTTTGTTTTGGTAGGTCGCACGGCCCGTCCACAAATCCGGTTCAAAGCGTAAAAAGTGCGGTTTACTGTTGCGCAGAGGAAGAGGTTTTCAGCTCCCCGTGACCAGCCGTAAAAGCTAGAGACACGTAAAAGCTAGAGACAATCTGACATATTGGATGTGTTGCTACCACCAACAGTGGTCAGGAAAACATGGGAAATAGGGAAGAAGGCCAAAAAGGCCATGTCTCGCATTTGTGGCTGCCACGCTAAGGCCGTGAGACGCACAAATAAAACTTCTTTGAAGTGATACTGCAGTACCACAGTAAAGAAGCCCCATTTTACAAATTCCATGCCCGCAGCTGTGACCAATGCCTGGACAGACCCATCAAAATTTCCCCTGGGGATTTTTGTTTCTAGTTGGGTCTGTCAGAAAGACAGACCATTTATTATTGTGCTGAGAATGGCAAAAAAGAACATGTCTTACGTTAAAGACCGCCACGCGAAGACCGTCAAACGTAAAGAAACAACGGATTTGTAAAATAAAACTTCTTTGAAGTGATACTGCAGTACCACAGTAAAGAAGCCCCATTTTACAAATTCCATGCCCGCAGCTGTGACCAATGCCCGGACAGACCCATCAAAATTTCCCCTGGAATTTTGGCTTCTAGTTATTATTGGGTCTGTCAGGAAGACAGACCATTTATTATTGTGCTATTAATGGCAAAAAAGAACATGTCTCACGTTAAAGACCGCCACGCGAAGACCGTCAAACGTAAAGAAACAACGGAGTGGTTTCTTCTGACCACTCCGCACACGATGATATATTTTTTGCTTTGGTAGGTCGTACGGCCCGGCCACACATCGGGTTAAAACGTGTAAAAAGTACCGTTTACCATCGTGCCGGGAACGCGTTTTTGGCTCCCCGAGGCTAACCGTTGAAGCTAGCGACCCGAAAATCGAGGCGGGGCCGAAGGCCTCGCCGAGTCTTACGATCCGACGTATGGGACGAGTCGGTGGCACCAACGGGGGTTTGGAAAACCCGGAAAAAGCCGGAAAACCGGGAAAAAGGCAATAAAAGGACACGTCTTACGTCCAAGGCCGCCACGATAAGACCGTGAAACGCACAGAAACAACGGAGTGGTCAGGCCGAAGGCCTGACCACTCCGCACACGATGATACATTTTTTGTTTTGGTAGGTCGCACGGCCCGCCCACAAATCGGGTTCAAAGCGTAAAAAGTACGGTTTACTGTTGCGCAGAGGAAGAGGTTTTCAGCTCCCTGTGACCAGCCGTAAAAGCTAGAGACACGGGAGTCGAGGCGAGGCCGAAGGCCTCGCCGAGACACACGATCTGACATATTGGATGTGTTGCTAGCGCCAACAGTGGTCAGGAAAACATGGGAAATAGGGAAGGAGGCCAAAAAGGCCATGTCTCGCATTTGTGGCTGCCACGTTAAGGCCGTGAGACGCACAAAAAAAAACGGAGAGGTCAGGCCGAAGGCCTGACCTCTCCACACACAATGACGTATTGGTTGCTTCTTTGGGGATTACAGGAGGGCCACAAATCACGTCCAAAACATTAAAAGTGTGAAAAAATCTGGTTTCCAAGAATTTGCGATGAAACGCTTCACAGCACACACACGACTCTCATATCAAATCGTGCGGCTTGTCGTTACGCACGGTTTGACGTATGGCTCGGCTCGGCCGGATTTACGGTCCGCGCGCAATTAGCCAAAAAGCGTTTTCGGAACGCGTTTATTATTCTAGCCCAAAATTTGACTTTTTTGGAGTTTGCGTCCAGACGGTTTGACATACAAAGAAGATATTGATGTCGTCTCGTAGATCTCGCCAAGGCCGACGATTTGACGTATGGTTCATCGCAGTCTGACTTACGGATCATGCACAAATTTGGGAAAACAAAAAAGTGTAAATGGGCGAAAAAAATTTATTTATTTATTATTTATTATTTCAGCCTTTTTTCGGCAATTAATGCGGGTCGTACCGAAGCACGCACACCCGCGTGTTATATATCAAAAATTAGAGCTTTGTTGTGTGAGGTGTGCTATTACTTTTATAAGCGATCGGACTGGGCCTGGCCGAGCTATTAACGCTGAAACAGGGTCATTTCCCATTCGAATGTATTGATCGCTAATTTTAGCATTGGTAGCATTTGTAAAATAAAACTTCTTTGAAGTGATACTGCAGTACCACTGTAAAGAATTCCCATTTTACAAATAACATGCCCGCAGCTGTGACCAATGCCCGGACAGACCCATCAAAATTTCCCCTGGGGATTTTTGTTTCTAGTTATTTCTGTAATCCAGAAAATAACAGATATTGTTAATGTAAATCTTGATTATGTGTTTGATTTTGTGAAAGAATTAAAAAATGTTCTTTATCAATATTTCTTCTTTAATGACAAACCAAGGGTATATATAGAAACATAATTATATCCTAAAGAACACGAGAATCCCAGAGTAATGAGCAATCAAAGAGATGAAAATTTACAAGAAGAGCACCAGGAACCACTACAGTTGGCCCTAGTTAAGAGAAGATGCAACAATGAAACCTCTGACAATGGGCATAATCGTCAAACCACCATCCTTACACCTAGAGAAAAATAAGTACTGGTAGAACATATGATATATTGTCTGATTTTGGTTTTTCTTATAATAACCTCCAAACCTGTTATGTGGAACATCTATTTGATGTTAATGACCCTTTCAAATATATTAAAAAATGTCGTGTTTTTTACTTTTAATTTATTATTAAACTCCATATTAGTAAGTATTTTTATAACCAGTATAATAATTGTTAGCACTTTAATATTGTGTATTTTCGATACTGTGAGCCTTCACGTGACTGCTTATATTATGCAGTACCCGTGAACCTGCTGATTCTTTGGAGCGCTCCTAAAACTAGCTCAAAGCGCACAGCTGACCGGCAAAGTCAAAAGCACCTTCTTGTTTGCGGGTGTTCCAGGTCAAGTGTACCCAATATACTAGCCACTTGGAACATATTTTGTTTTGGAATCTTGTCAGAGTTAATTCAGTTTGGGAAATAAAACACCTTCTTGCTTTATATCTGTGTCCTCATAGGTTGACTGCTTGGTCCCTAACACAGACTCTAAAAGTCTATGTAGGAAGTACAGCCAAGTTAGATTGATAGATCTCAAATGTATTGTTACATTTTCATGTTATACACTGCTCAAAAAAATAAATAAAGGAAACACAAAAAATAAGACATTCTAGATCTGAATGAATGAAATATTTTTAACACTTTGTTCTTTACATAGTTGAATGATCGAACCAAAATTATAGACCCATGATGGTGTGGAAGGAAAATTTAGTAGGCCCAGACACTCCACGAAATTTAGTAGGCCAGACACTCCACGTGTTTCACCTTTGGTCATGGAACAGTCAGAAGACAACTGTGTATCTTAGGTCTGACCTTGTTGACGCAAAAACTAGACATAAACTGATAAAAGAAAGGTTCTGTGACGTTGATGGGCGCCACTGTCCAAAGTGGTGCGAGCTTGCTTTTCGACCTTGTATACCCCAGATGTATAAATGCTTGTGAACTGTAATCAAGCAGGGGGAGTTCTCTTGTGAGTCCCCTTGCGCGCGGTAAAATAAACTTGGATAATCAATTCAGTTGACTTCCTTTATTGCAGCTCCCCGGACGGCAGAATTTCCACCACAATGGTCTGGATTTGGAGTCACACTCCAAATTAAAGTGGAAAAAGACAGTGGAAAGAGACAAATGTGCTCAATTGGATTCAGGTCTGGGGAACGGGCGGACCAGTCCAAAATCATCAAGTCTTGCCATAACTGCTGACACACTCCAGCCACTCTCTATGGAGGAGTAGTAAAAGGTCCGTAAAATGTATTTTCTGACTCCAGAGGACTTGAGCTTCCTAAGGAGGTATTGCCGCTGATGACACTTTCTGAGGATCTCCTCTGTGTTTGAGGAGAACTTCAGTAGGTGGTCAAAGATGGTGCCCAGGTATTTATACTGCTCGACTAGCTCTATTGGTTTCCCATGGATGCAGGTGGTAACTGCTGGAGCCAGGTCCCTCTGTTTGTTGGTGAAGGTCGCCACCATCTCTTTGGTTTTGCTGATGATCAGTTCCAGACGTAGAGAGTGTCACACCATTCCACAAACTCCTGCAGAACAGGACCATAGTTGATAGAGGGGCCTGACAGCAGGGACAGGAGAACTGTGTCATAAGCATACTTTACCAGGTGACAGTTGGGCTGTCTGGCCCTGCGGTGGCGAGACAGCACGCAGTCTTGGGGGTGCAGGGTTGGAGAGAGTGTTGTAAACCAACAGAACTGTGGTCTGTTGGTCAGAAAGTCCAGTATCCACAGGATTGTCTGTAAGTTGGAGAAAAGTTTGTTAGCCAGGATGTGGGGTTGCAGAGTGTTGAAAGCTGAGGAGAAGTCAGCAAACAGGAGTCTTACTATGGAGTTGGGCTGCTTCAGATGCTTATGTATGGTGTCTATGATGAAAGATTTTGCATCATCAACACCTCTGTATGAGCGATATGCACATTGAAGTGGGCCCATCTGTGAGTTGGTGGTTCAGAATATGTGTTTTTTTTACCACCCTCTCCATGGCTTTCATCACCAGACAGGTAAGAGCCATGGGCAAAAGGTCATTCAGGGCTTTGATGGTGCTTTTTTGGGAATGGGGATGACTGTGTTCTGCTTCCAGAGTTTGGGAAATGTGCCACAGTCCATGGAGCTCTGGAACAAGGTCTGAAATACACCGCACAGTGTCGCAGAACTTGTCCACAGATGTGGTCTGGACCGGGTGAGCTTCTCTCTCTAGTGCTCTTGAGGGCTCTCACTACATCCAATGTGGTGAAGAGTTGCCTGGTTTGAGTGAGGATCTTAAAATCTGGAGCTGGGTGGTGTTATCTGACTCAAACCTGCTGTAAAATGAGTTGACGTCATCAGGCAGGGATGTGGTGCTGCTGCCCTCCACATGGATGTTTCTGGGGCTGGAGGCTACTGTGTTTGTGGAGGTCATGGTTTTCCGCCCGTGCCAGGAAGTGCAGAGGTTCCCCTCAGAAAAATTCTAGTTGTGCTGTTTTAATTGCAAGCTTGACTTCTCTGTGGATTTCCTTCTTGGAGATTCCGAGCCAGTAAAGAATATCCTTTTCTTCGCACGACCGAGGGGGAGACTACCTGGAAGCGTAAGGAAATGTGGTCAACACCCCGGATAAAACACGGATGGCCATCTTGGAAGTGCCCACTCTTTGTTGTTTTTTTCTTAATTGACGATTGCCTTTCTAAAATACCTGACCTTGCTTCACTTTGACCCTTGCCTGTTTTTACTATGATTATTGAGCGCCCCATCTGCATTCCACGACCAAATGCTGCCGACTCCTCCTTTTTCTTCCCCCGACAATACGAAAGCCTCAGCCTCTGACACACACCAGACACCACTGTGTATGCCACCGCTGCTGGACTGAACTCACTCTCCCCACGGGTCTGCACGTCCGATCTGCCACTCCCGTTCCCCCTCACTCAAGCAACTCCGCTCCACGTCTCCTGCATCCTCGTCTCATCCTTCAGCATTCTCTCCAGCTCTCGCTATGTCTGCAAGTGCGCCCGCGGACTTCGGTTTGGTTCTTTAATTTGCACAGTGTTCAATGATACGACTCAGTCCTCTACAAGTATCACACAAGTCTTAGATAACTGATTGGCCAGTTTTATTTCTTGTTCTCAAAATGTGGTTGCATAATATTTTGGCTGAATTATTCCCTGGATCATTCACAGGGTCTTGCATTTAAGCTCTGTTTTTGAACTGTAGAAAATTGCAACATATCACTATTTATGTATGGTAATATTGTGATATAACCCATGTATCGTGATATATTTATCTGAAGTCTCTTAACAATATTCAGACTTGGGGCAGAATTACAGTCACTATTAGTCAGTCCCACAATGAGATTTCCTCAGGACTGTGTCTGTTTTGGTGTCTGTAACTTTAAATGAGGAGGAAGAGAGAGGCGGGACGAGGAGGGTAGATGCCTATAGAAGTAAAGGGGCATTCGCGGAAATGACGTCATCAACACCACTCACCAACAGGAAGTTGTGTCTGTGTTTTTCCAGAAAAATTAACCCACTCGAGTCTCGTGTTACAGAACTAAAAAATACATTTGTTCTCATTTTTACATCCAATCACTGTGCAACTGCAATGCTTTGCATGTTTGGAAGCATGGACCTACTTTTTAGGGGAGGGGTGGACAAAGCATGAGAAACGGGGTGTAACCTTTTTTCCCTTATAACGTTGTAAGGGGCCAAATTCCAGATCTGACCGTCTGAGCTGCCGCTCTCTGAACGGCAAAGCAGAATGACCAAAGTACTCTTTACACCTGTCACCATTTCTAGCCACTGCAGGACCATAGACAGACCAGGGAAAATCATATTACTGTTAAATAATCTCACTTTTTCATGTAATGGGACTTTAAGCAAAAGGCAAGACTATTTATTTTATTGACTCACATATTATTAAAAATTAGGTAACAAGGGTGTTCCGTTCAGAACACCCTTCCAAATAAATAACTTAATGGAAACATAACCCTTCCACCCCAGCAGCTCATCAAGGTATAGTTAATGCTGTGAGATGCATCCTTTTTTTCATATATGCCAACCAATTTTTAATTTTGATAAAATTAGAACTAGTGAGAGGTGTTGGTAACCGGTATACCGGTACCGGTATGGTAACAAAATCTCTGTAAATGCCGCAGTAACAGTGGTGAAAGGAGTGGACACAATAGGAATAGACTCAAAATGCAGTGCACTGTTGTTGCGATAACAAGGAAAATAAATGGTGATATAGACAAAACAAAATATTGAAATGCATATCATCTACAGACTTCTGTAGGATCAGAATCAGAATCGTATTTATTGGCCAAGTAAGTGCAAGCACATACAAGGAATTTGATTCCGGTAGATGGTGTCTCTCAAGTACAATGTTGGAAAAAAAAAAAAAACAACAACAACAACAATCAACAACAATGTGCAAGGGTGTGGTGTTATTGTCCAAGTTGTGGATTGTTTGTGATTTATAAATAACTATATCTACTTTTTATGAATAAATAGGCAAAAAATAACCTAAATCTTATATACAAGTGAACATAAAGTGCAGTGTGCAATGATGGAGGTGATTTACAGTATCAGCTGTTTAGGAGGGAGATGGCAAGGGGTAAGAAACTGTTCCTGTGTCGGCTGGTCCTGGTCTGCAGGCTTCTATAACGTCCCCTTTTCCTGGATCTTGAGAGGTACAGGTCCTGGATGGAGGGCAGGGGGGCACTGGTGATCCTTTCTGCTGTCCGTACAGTCTGCTGCAGTCTGATCCTGTCCTGTTTAGTGGCTGCTCCATACCAGGCGGTGATGGAGGAGCACAGGACAGACTCAATGACCGCAGTGTAGAACTGGATCAGCAGCTCCTGTGGAAGACTGTACTTCCCCAGTTGCCTCAGGAAGTACATCCTCTGCTGGGTCTTTTTGAGGATGGAGGAGATGTTGGTCTCTCACTTCAGGTCCTGGGAAATGGTGGTGCCCAGGAACTTGAAGGTCTCCACAATAGACACCGGATTGTCTGATATGGTGAGGGGGGGCAATGTTGAGGGATGTCTCCTCAGTCTTGAGGGTGTTCAGCTCCAGGTTGTGTTGACTGCACCAGAGTACCAGCCGCTCAACTTCCTGTCGGTATGCAGACTCATCACCATCCTGGATGAGCCCAATGACAGTGGTGTCATCTGCAAACTTCAGGAGTTTCACAGTTGAGTTTCTGGAGGTGCAGTCGTTGGTGTACAGGGAGAAGAGCAGTGGGGAGAGGACACATCCTTGAGGGGCACCAGTACTGAGGGACCGTGAAGTGATCTCCCCCAGCCTCACTTGCTGCTTCCTGTCTGTCAGATAGCAGGAAGCAGGATAGTTTTCTGATCACTAAATGTTGGAGGGGTTACTTGTTTAACTCTTTAACGATTTTAACATCACCATGGCAGAGCAGACCCTTGTTTTAACTAGGGTGGTAGTAGCCTAGTGAGTAACACACTCACCTATGAACTAGAAGACCCTGGTTCAAATCCCATTTACTACCATTGTGTCCCTGAGAAAGACACTTAACCCTGAGTGCTCCAGGGGGGACTGTCCATGTAACTACTGTTTGTAAGTCGCTCTGGATAAGGGCTGTAAATGTATATGTAAACTAAACCCCGGTGAGCGGGACTCTTATTTTGACATTGTTACGGCAGACGGGACTCTTATTTTGACAGGCCGTCGGTGGGTTCGCCACTATGCTTAGTCATGGTGAGTACAGCTTTGCCCGTAGCGCCCGTGTGGAGCAGGAACGTCGATGGAGGAGCTGCGCGGCAAGTGTGAGTAGCTCCGCCGCCCCGCCGAACGTCTCACGGCAACGACGCGTGTCCTGACCCGTGTGATAAATCCTCCGCGAGTCGCGTGTTGTCGTGCGGTCCACGTTTGCCCGTCGGCTCGTATAGGTAACCGCGTCTGTGACGCTGCGTTGTGGCTTCAGCGGTTTTGACGCCGTGAGACGTTCTGACCCGCCGCTGTGGCGATTTCTCTTCACGCCGAGGTACAAGCGGTGACGTCGCTTACTGTCTTTTTTTTTGTCCCCGACTGGGTAAAAACGGAACGAGTTGTGGTCCGGGCCCGTGTTGCTCGTGCTGTGGTCCGGATTCGGCGAGTCACCGGTGACCCGCTGTCACCCGGATCGGCACCTCTGTCCCACATTTGATCGGAGCAGGAATACTGAAGTCATTAAGGCGCAGTGGCGCATCAGAAGTTTGTTGAAGTTCCGTCCAGGTTACATTTCACAAGTCGAAGCAAAACAGAAGAACCTTTTGTACGGTTGTGTTAGGGATTTATTTATGGTTTGATTGAAAGTGAAATAAAACGCCATCCATGTGTGTAGTGTTGCGTTTTGTTAGATGAAATAATCCCATGAATGCTGCACTCAAGTCTATCCAGAATACATTTTTTGGGATCGGGCTGTAAATCCCTTTCACTCTCCGGATGCTCCCAGAAAAAAAATTTACTTGTGTGGTCCAAACTCGGGAAGCAAGTATGTGTGTGGACCTTACAGGGGCACCTTAAAGAAGCCCACCCTCATTATCCGCTGTCGGAGACCCAGCCGTGGGTGCCGGAGACATCACTCTATATACATATAAAAAAAAAAAACCTGTAGCACACCTACATTCCTTCACCACTTCAAATCTTGAGTTGCGTAAAGATCGGCCCATTCTCGTCAGCGTGGAAGCTGGCTCAGGAATACTTCCTTCTGCAGTTTACAATGAGTGACTTTTAATTTGTAGAAAAGTAAACCGTATAGTTTACTCCTGTACTTCAGCAAGAGCGCCTAGACTAATCAGTGCAACAATAGAGAATGTGACCATCGTTCCCCACCATTAAGTATATTTTTGTGTGTGTACACTAACGTCACTTCAGGATGTACAGACACAGACAGAAACAGGAAGTGGCTGCTTGCTGGGTTGCCACCCAGCCATTTTTGATTAACTTTAGTAATGTTTTTTATCAACAAAGGGGGAGGAGCCTGAAGGCATGAGTGACAGCTCACACACCCTGCTTTCTGGGAGATTTAACAGATGACCTCACGGCAAATGTGCAGATAATCTAGCAACGCGATTTGCTATAACTATTACATGCTTGGAAAGTGTTACTCCTAATTTTTCCCTCCTTTTTTTCGCAGATTTACCGAGGAGAGGTACTTTTAGTGAATTCCGAAAGGAACGGACCGGTCACGGAACCATCTTCAACCAGCGGTTGACTTCCTTGACTGCAATATTGTCCAGATTCGTCTAGTAACTTTTTGAACTTTTTTTTTTTTTTTAATTGCGCGCCAAATTTGAACTAAAAGCTACCAAAGAGACGTTCCCCGATTCCATGTAAGGCCTATTCCCGTTTCAGCCCGATTTTATCGATTAGTCAGCCTCTGTCCTCATGGCCTCTGTTCCCCGGTGCGCTTTCTGAGACGCGCTTCATGCTCACGCTCAAGGTGGGAAATGGCCGCTCCGGTAGACATGTGTGGCAGCTAGCGCCCGTTATCTGCATTCACGTTCAGGAGGCTACGGGTAGACTGGGCTGAACTGGGAAAGAACAGCGTTTGACTAAAAGCCACACCCATTGACCGCCTTTTACCTCTGACCTCGCCTTGCCCCAGTGCGCAAGGATGAACGCCCCTCCGTTCTGCCGTCGGTGAGGATGTACGCAGCAGCAGGCATGACCGAATGCAAGGCGGAGGTCACGCCCTCCACGCGCAATGGCCACCGCGTCTTCAGCTACACCCTGGCGAGCCACACCAGTGCCGCCTTCGCCATCATGAACGAGCTGCGGCTGGAGCGGCAGCTGTGCGACGTCACGCTGCGCGTCAAGTACAACGACCTGGAGGCTGTGGACTTTGTGGCGCACAAGGTGGTCCTGGCCTCCTCCTCACCCGTCTTCAGGGCCATGTTCACCAATGGACTCAAGGAATGTGGCATGGAGGTGGTGCCTATTGAGGGGATACACCCTAAGGTAAGTGCGTCTGACGCCACGTTCTAACCAGAAGTGAGGGTGTATAACAGTTTTTCATAGCATCAGTGGTCAGAACCTACCAAAAGTTCTGACAGAATCTCTGGCTGGTCCATGTTCCTTTACTTTACTTGGCAGACGCTTTTATCCAAAGCGACTTACAAGAGGAAGACACCAGAAATTCCCATTCAGTTTCCATAAATTGTGAGTTACAAAACTAAGAGCCCTGATAAGGCCTAATTTGTCAAGAATAGAACATGCTCGGGAATTGTTAAGTGCTAGACATTTTTTTTTGTGTGTGGGTTTTAGACTCGTTTGAAATCATTTTTAAACAAGTGGGTTTTCAATTTCTTCTTAAAGGTGGTAGTAGTGTCGGCTAGTCGAATGGAGCAGGGCATGTCATTCCACCAGCCAGGGACAACAAAGGAGAACCAGATCGATTGGGATCGGAGACCCCGCAAAGAGGGAATTTTTAGTCTAATTTCATTTGCAGATCTGAGAGGGCGTGCAGGAGTGTAGCTAACTAAATAATAGTAACTAATGTTGTCTGATCCAGAAGAAGAACTAGTATAGATCAAATTGCAGAGAGAGATCATGGGTACTCATGGGAAGGTTGTCGGAGCACCTGCATCAAAACCGGACCACGCAGCGATGGAAGGAGCTCGTTTTCTTTCTTTTGTTGCTTTGAAGCGACCTGTATACTCATCTTCACAACTCTTGCCAGGTGATGGGCCGCCTGATTGAGTTCGCTTATACGGCCAGCATCTCTGTAGGGGAGAAGTGCGTGATCCACGTGATGAACGGCGCGGTCATGTACCAGATCGACAGCGTGGTGAAGGCCTGCTGCGACTTCCTGGTGCAGCAGCTGGACCCCAGCAACGCCATCGGCATTGCCAACTTCGCCGAGCAGATAGGCTGCACCGAGCTGCACCAGAAGGCACGCGAGTACATCTACATGAACTTCAGCCAGGTCCGTGAACTGAAAACGTCTTTTAGACTTTGAGTTGTTGGTTCGGGTGACGTTGGGTGAAGCAAGTGCTTCATTGTGATTCCCATTGATTATTAATACATAATTCATTTTAGTTAATATTTAATTCATACGCAGGTCAGCACTGTTCTGTTGGTTTTGGAAAAATAAGTGGTTTTAAGATTATTGTGACTTTAGTAAACTTCCCCAGTTTACAGAAGCAACATGGGTTCTAGATTCCTGTGGTCATAAATTAGTTTGTCTTATTGGAATGAAAGTACTTTCTTTTTCCAGCTCAATTCAACTCAATTTTCCTTCTTTGCTCAATTAGGTGGCCACACAGGAGGAGTTCTTCAACCTGTCACACTGCCAGTTGGTGACTCTGATCAGCCGCGACGAGCTGAACGTGCGCTGCGAGTCTGAGGTGTTCCACGCCTGCGTGGACTGGGTGCAGTACGACCGAGAGAACCGCCGGCCCTACGTGCAAGCGCTGCTGCAGGCGGTGCGTTGCCATTCGCTCACACCGCACTTCCTGCAGCTGCAGCTGGAGCGCTACGAATGGGACGCCCAGTGCAAGGACTACCTGGCGCAGATCTTCCAGGACCTCACCCTCCACAAGCCCACCAAAGTCATAACCTGCCGCACGCCCAAAGTGCCCCAGGTCATCTACACCGCCGGCGGCTACTTCCGCCAGTCGCTCAGCTACCTGGAGGCGTATAACCCCTGTACGGGCGCCTGGCTGCGGCTCGCCGACCTGCAGGTTCCCCGCAGCGGCCTGGCGGCTTGTGTGATCAGCGGCCTCTTCTACGCAGTGGGCGGCCGAAACAACGCCCCCGATGGCAACATGGACTCCAACATGCTGGACTGCTACAACCCCATGAACAACTGCTGGCGGCCGTGTGCACCCATGAGCGTGCCACGCAACCGCATCGGCGTGGGCGTCATCGACGGCATGATCTACGCCGTGGGCGGCTCGCACGGCTGCATCCACCACAACAGTGTTGAGAAGTGAGTGCTGTTTTAATTTAGCTCAGCAGAGCTGCAGGAACCCTGTGGTTCCAAATATGGTTTCAAAAAGCGAAAAACAATCTTTGTTAGTGAAATTTCCAAACTGATCCTTCTCATTAAAACGTCCAAACATAATTATACTATCGGCGTGTTTTGGGTGCATATAAAAATTCATCAAGGGGTGGCACTGAAATCTAAAAATTACGCCGTTCATAGCCGCAATTTACAAAACGTCTAGATAATGTGGTCACTGGTTTCAGACACGAATATTGTTCTTTTGAAAATATGGTGATAATGCATTCCAAGCACATGGATGTATTGGAAAGAAGCTGCATTTTTAAGAGGCTGTGCGTTCCTCAGTAGTCCTCATTTGAGGGACTGATGGTAATAGTTTGAGTCACTCTACCGCAGCAATTCATAACTTGCTGACTTTGCACCTTGCAGTAAATATGTTTTAGTTTTCCTTAAAATTATGTACTGTTCTGATTTGTAATAATACGAAATCATTATTCATCTTAATTGCTGTTAATTTGCATTCCAAACACTCTGTGTAAAGACACTGTTTTTACACCGATCCTGTTCCGAAGGGATCGTTTTCCACTTTCCACTACCATGTGTTCATTATTAATGCCTAATTAATCTGGTTACAGACCTGGTCTCACTTTCCCTTGGCCTATATAGTGCAGACGGAATAGTCAGTAGCACTTTGAGAAACCAGAAAATAAAGTTTTCTATAAATTAACTGACATTTTATTTAATTGTCTTTGTTCACATGACGTGACTTCACAATGAGCAGCCGGATGAAGAATTAATTATTAGGTGTCTCAGTTGCGCTGTTGCTGCGTCCCCAATCCAAAGACTACACGAGTACAATCCTGAAAAGCCTAGGGCATTTTTCATTTTGGTCAGGCGTCTTTGCTATCTGGATTATCGTACTCTGTAATCTGGTATTTGTTCATAGCTGCTGTGAATACCCAGACCTTGTTCCATCTTTAACCGAATGCTGAACTCGTTTCAATTCTCAATGGGAAAGGGCTAAACATTGTTAATGAAATATGGAGATAGGCGGCGCTAAAAGCTGTACTGCAGCCAGCCAATATGGGGTTTAGACCTGTGATGGTTTCCTTTTTTGAAATGAAGTGGCAGCCATGTTTGTGACCCTCAGGTATGACCCAGAAAGGGATGCTTGGCAGTCGGTAGCCCCCATGCTAACGCAGCGCATCGGCGTTGGCGTCGCGGTCATCAACCGGCTACTGTACGCAGTCGGTGGCTTCGATGGCACGAACCGCCTCAACTCAGCAGAGTGCTACAACCCTGACAAGGATGAGTGGAGGACTTTGGCACCCATGAACACAGTCCGGAGTGGCGCAGGTGAGGGAGGCGGCATCCTTTTACAAAATTAATGCATTGATAAAATTACTGTTAAAAACTACTCCTCCTTCAATCAATATTTTATCATGACATGAAAACAGTTTTAAAATAATCACAATTGCAATCAAATTCTTTTGCTAATTTTACAGGATTTCTATAAATGTAGATATTATTATATACATATATTAATGGCTTGAACTAGGGGTGGGCGATTTATTGCACATACTTGATGTATCTCTGCTTCTTCCACATGCAATATAGTAAATTACTATATTGAGACCTAAAGAACAAATCACTAATCACAAAGAACAAACACTAGAAACCAAAATTCCAGAGGGAATTTAGATGGGCCTGTCCGGACTTTTTCGCTGGAGCGGGCATGGCCTCTTGAGCTGGTCTTAGCTGTAAAATCAGGTAGTGTTATTAAAGTAGCTGATTGAGCAGGCGGTCACGTGAAATTTGGTGACGTTTAGAACATGTTGAAAACATAGCATGTTAATGATAGCATGGTTACATAAAAAAATGCTAACAGGGCATGGCCAAGATGAGTCATGTTAAATTTGATGACATTTGGAGCATGTTTAAAAATTAGCGTGCTAATGCTAGCATGCTAACATCAAAAACGCAAACATTGCATGGCCAAGATGAGTCACGTAAAATTTGGTGACGCTTGTGGCATTTTGAAAAATTTGCATGTTAGCATGCTAATGTTAGCATGCTACACCAAAAACGTTAACAGGGACTGGCCAAGTTGTCATGTTTGGAGCATGTTAAAAAAATTAGAATGTTAGCTCAAGACGTCCCTAATAAAGTGGCCGAAGGGCCGGGCGTCCCTAATAAAGTGGCCGAAGGACAGGGCATGCGTAATAAAGTGGCCAAAAGAACCAGGCAGACCGGGCGTCGCTAAAAAAGTGCCAGAGGGACCGGGCATCCCTAATAAAGTGGTCAAAGGACCAGGTGGTCTTAACAATGTGGCTGATTGAACAGGCATCCTAATGAAGCTGCTGGTTTAAGATAGTGTTGATGATGCTGCTGTATCAGTACCCCTTGTAGGGCCCTTTGCTGGCAATGACACGGTCACAGTACCACTTTAAAGGGGGCCCATTTTACAAATGCTACCAATGCTAAAATTAGCATTCAATGCATTTCAATGTGAAAATGACCCTGTTTGAGGCTAGCTCGGTCACGCCCACTCCGATCACTTATAAAAGTAATAGCACACCTCACACAATAAAGTACACATTTTTGATATCTTAGCATGCTAGTGTGCGTGCTTTGGTACGACCCGCATTAAGTGCTGAAAAAGTCAGATATAATCTTTTTTTTTTTTTTTTTAAATAAATAAATAAACTTTTTTCGCCCATTGACACTTTTTTTGTTTTTCCAAAACTGCATGATCCGTAAATCAGAGACAAACCATATGTCAAAACATCGGTCTTGGCCAGATCTACGAGACATCAAAATCTTTATTGTACGTCAAACCATCTTGACACGAAGTCCAAAAAAAGTCAAATTTTGGACTAGGATAAAACGCTTTTTGAGTAATTAAGTCCGACAGAGCCAAGGCATATGTCAAACCTGACTTGAAAGGCGTGTGTGTGCTGTGAACCTTTTCACCGCAAATTCTAAAAAACTACATTTTTAATAGTTTGGTCACGATTTTGTCTCCAACGAAGCAACCAATATGTAATTTTATGTGGTTTTTTTTTTTTTTTTTTGTGCGTTTCAAGGTCTTAGCGTGGAAGCCACGTGGCCTTTTTTGTTTTTGTTTTCTAATTTTCCAGGTTTTCCTGACCCCTGTTGGGGGTAGCGACACATCCAATATGTCAGATTAATATGCCTTCGCCTTGACTCCCGTGTCACTAGCTTTTATGGCTGGTCACAGGAAGCTGAAAATGGCTTCCTCTATACAATAGTAAACCGTACTTTTTAAACTTTGAACACGATTTGTGGCTGGACCGTATGACCTACCAAAACAAACAATATGTCATATTGTCCGTTGTTTCTGTGCGTTTCACGGTCTTAGCATGGCAGCTTTGAATGTAACACATGACCTTTTTTGCCTTTTTCCCAGTTTTCGCGGATTTTTTAAACCCCCGTTGCCGGCACCAACTCGTCCCATATGTCAGAGCATAGGACTCGGTGAGGCCCTCGGCCTCGCCTCGATTTCTGGGTGGCTAGCTTCAACGGTTACCCTCAGGGAGCCAAAAACGTATCCCCAGCACAATAGTAAATGGTCTGTCATACTGACAGACTCAAATATTTGTTAAATAGACAGCATGTACTTCGCTTTCGAGGTTCGCTTCCCTGACCCGTTAAACGCTGACAGCTCCACTTCCCCGCCCATCCGGAAAACTGTCCTGGCGCATGCGCATCTTTCCTCGCCAGTGTCGCGGTGAGATGATACGGATTAATTAAATCACTATATACAACTTTTTATAGCTGCTATTATCAAGCCCACTTCTGTTCCTTGTTTCTGTCACAAAGCGCAGAGGTCAAATTCAACTTTTTCCACAGGAGCTCATCGAGTGTCAGTTTGCCGCACGTTGGCCACATTTCTGGGTCGCTCTTCAGGAGCACACGCCATGGGTTTCAGAGTGCAGTGCCGTACAATCGGAAATTATTTTTTCTCCAGTGATATAAAGGAAATGAAGAAAAAAAAGAGTGTGTGCCCTAATTAAAAACATTGCGATATTGTTGTTAGGCTATATCGCCAGGCCCGAGCTGCGTTTTATCTGAATAAATGGGTGTCATGTGACATTCCATGGTCTTTGCTGAGCACATTACACATCTTCCTGTGTGCATCATGGGAACCCACTCCTTGTTTTGGCTCAAAGTGCCTCTTGTAACTGAACAGAACTTCTTCCTGAATGAGTCGTATTCTAGAATTATCTGAAGGCGGAAAGTGACGTCAGCAGACAGGTATTGGTGCGGCATGTCTGTGGAAGGTTGTGTACGCCCAAGCAAGGGAACTGGAGGAAGTAGATTACTTCAGGCGATGCACCGGTGAGGTGGTTCTGTTTGCTGCTGATTCATAGCCGTTCTGTCACACCAGTTTTTTTTTTTTTTTTTTTTTTTCCCCCAGTCATATCTGATTCATCACTGAGCTTCAGCGTTAATTAACCACAAGGTCCGGTCTACAGCCAAATCGACATTTCTCCTGAACGAATGGTCCTGGCATGCGTTTCAGCCATTCCAACTTGACTGTGAACAGCTTCAGAATAGAGTAGACACCGCTCATCCTACACAGTGTACAGCTGTGGCTCTACAGTCGTGGCCAAAAGTTTTGAGTGACACAAATACTGGTTTTCACAAAGTATGGTAATTTGCATATACTCCAGAATGTTATGAAGAGTGATCAGATAAAACGCAAAGTTCCTCTTTGCCCTGCCACAAAAGGACCGGCATTTCAGCCCTGCCACAAAAGGACCTGCTGAGATCAGCGATCCTCTCGTTAACACAAGTAAGTGTTGAGGAGCAGAAGGCTGGAGATCATTCTGTCATGCTGACTGAGTTAGAATATCAGTTGTTGAAAAGGAGGGTGATGCTTGAAATCATTGTTCTTCCTCTGTAAACCATGGTTACCTGCAAGGAAACACGTGTGGTCATCATTGTGTTGCATAAAAAGAACTTCACAGGCAAGAATATTGCTGCTAGTAAGATTGCATCTAAATCATTTAGCAGATCATCAAAAACTTCAAGGAGCGAGGTTCAAGAAAGCCACTTCTCTCCAAGAAAAACATCAAGGACAACTGATGTTCTGTAAAAAGTACAGGGATTGGAAAAATGATTGCCTGGAGAAAATAAGATGAGCGCCACCACCAGTCCTGTCTCGTGCCAACAGTAAAGCATCCTGAGACCATTCATTTGTGGGTCTGCTTCTCATCCAAGGGAATGGCCTCGCTCACAATTTTGCCTAAAAACACTGCCATGAATAAATGATGGTACCAAAACATCCTCCGACAGCAACTTCTCCCAACCATCCAAGAACAGTTTGGTGAAGAACAATGTCTTTTTCAACACGATGGAGCACCATAAGGCCAAAGTAAGAATGAAGTGGCTCATTAAAATTTTGGGTCCAAGACCAGGAAACTCCCTGGAACTTAATCCAATTGAGAACTTGTGGTCAATCCTCAAGAGGCGGGTGGACAAACAAAAACTCAAAGCACTGATTTAGGGCTGCAACTAACTATTATTTTTTTATTTTTTTTATTAATCGTAGAATCGGATAAAAAAAAAAAAAAACTTAGTAGTTTTGTACTGATTTCAGTCCAAATCTCTAAAAAATCTTAAATCAAGATACATTTACTAGACACATGAAATAGCATAAGAAATTATGTCTTGTTTTCTGATAAAACATCTCAAAATTAAGTGATTTTTTTTTTTATAACAAGCAAAATTATCTGCCAATGGGGTAAGAAAACTAATCTTAATGAGATATAATATTAAAACAGAAGTTTTAAGCATCACTTAATTTTCTCATGCCATTTTTCTTGTCTAGTAATCTTGATTTAAGATTTTTTAGATATTTGGACTGGAAACGAGACAAAATTACTAGGTAAGAAAAGCTTTTTTTTGTAGTGTAGCTATACATGACAACAGATTGAAAAATGAATGGTCCAAAAAAGGCTAGTGAATAAAAACATGTCTTTAGTCTTTTAATGCAAAGTAACTATAGCACCCCTGCTTTACTACTGTTATTAACGCGCTAACGCTAACTTGTCATGCCTGTCAAGCTGGATGACTGGTAAACATTTACATTTACAGCATTTATCAGACACCCTTATCCAGAGAGACTTACAATCAGTAGTTACAGGGACAGTCCCCCTGAAGCAACTTAGGGTTAAGTGTCTTGCTCAGGGACACAATAGGCGAGTCGTCCACGCGGAGACGCAGAGAACAGTCCGAACGCTGTTTCATCCCCCCTCCACACCTGTAGGTGGCGCTTTAAGTCCCCGTCTAGTTCTCCTCCGCGGCAAGTTAAACACCAGCACCAGGGACATTACCTTCCTCGCTTCAAAATGGAACAAAAGTAGGATTCTGTAGTGACTTTCCCTGCTGCTGAACTCCCTTCCTCCTCATCAAACACTCCAACATGTTTGCGTTAAAGGTGCTGGATCATTGCCGTGGTGCTCCTGTGCCGTGCCATGTCGCTTTTGCATATTTTTGCGCAGATTTCTCTGCCTCCGCCATGTATCTGTCCTCTACCTCCGCTCGTTTTTTTTTTTTTTTTTTTTTTGCTCCGCGTTGTCTATGAGGCGCCAAACTCTGCTAGCATCTGTGTGCGAGAGAGACCGAGTGTGTTCACTCTGCTCCACGCTCAAATAAAGTTTTTTTTTTTTTTTTTAATAATGAAATGTCTCGCATCGCGCGACATAACAAATCGATTAGGAAATTCGTTGCCAACTCTTTTAGTAATCGATTTTTATCGATTCAATCTATTCGTTGTTGCAGCAGCCCTACACTGATTATGAAGGAATGGGTTCCATCAGTCAGGATTTGGGCCAGAAGTTAATTGCAGAGGTCTTGACTTTTTACATAAACTTGATGTAATTGTCATAAAAAGCCTTTGAAGCTGCTTTGAAGAAGGCTTGTAATTATACTTCAATTTGTGAAAACCAGCATTTGTGTCATTTACAAAACTTTTGGGCACAACTGTACTGGAGCAGTAGAATGTTTTAAAGGTTAAAATGAATAAGATGTGAAAATAGAATAGGGACGTGGTTTTCCCTGATCCTTTTATCTATGTATCCATGCCATAAATGGGCTAGTTTCATGCAAATGCACCCATTTTACAACAGCTACTTGGAGTCGATAAAGGGATGGAAGACCAAGGCAAATTAAACATGCAATTTAACTTGATGTCTTTGAGAAAATTGAGAAATTCAATACCATACATGATATATTTTGGCTTTTGTTTGGTAATTTAGGTCTTCAAGAAGAAACCTTCCACATAAGGTCACATGGTCCGAACGGTGTATACGCAATTATCAATTGGCATGATTATGGCTCATCTGAATTTGCTTTATTACTCCATGTTTAAACATAAGTTGAGACTAAAGCAGACTTCGACCAGCTGCCGTCGATGTGCTGGACCACGGGTTCTTTATTGAACTTCCTGTGTCCCCGGCCAGGTGTGTGTGCCCTGGGGACCCACATCTACGTGATGGGTGGATATGACAGCACCAACCAGCTGAACACGGTGGAGTGCTACGATGTGGAGACAGACAGCTGGAGTTTTGTTTCCAACATGAACCACCGGCGGAGCGCCCTGGGTGTAACAGCGCAAAATGGACGCATTTACGTGTTGGGTGAGTCGAAACTGCAATTTTATTGAATTGCGGTTGCCAGCTGATGTGCAGTCGAGAGGGTTGGAATTCTCATCAGTATCTGATGTCAGCCCGGACAACAATCTTCAACCACAGGAGGAGCTTTCACTTTCAAAATTCAAAGGGGATTGACAAATAAATAAAACATGAAGCAAGCATTTTATTAGTTGTCTGTACCTCGATGAGAAACTAATACTAAAACCTCATTAAGGTTTTTGTGTTGCATGATTTTATTTATTTATGCCTTTCATCTTATACCAGCAAACAAGCCTACGCTTAACGCTGCTGAAAGTTCACTATCAAATATTTTTTTTACATATTTGTAACTGTGCAAGGAGCAACAGCCACCGCATGCAAATAGGTTGCGCTCGATATGCGAAGCGCACGTAAACCTGTTATACCAGTAAATTGTTGGCTAACAAAGCCTCCTGCTAAGCACAGGAGAAAAGCGGATGAAACCTCTCTCCGAGAGCCAAATTTACCATTTGCCTTTCCTCTGTTTCCTTTCAGGTGGCTACGATGGCAGCACGTTCCTCGACAGCGTCGAGTGTTACGACCCAGAGACGGACTCGTGGGCCGAGGTCACCCAGATGACGTCCGGGCGCAGCGGTGTTGGTGTCGCAGTCACCATGGAGCCGTGTCAAAAGCAGCCAAAACAGTGTCAGCAGTGTCGCTAGTGCCTCGCCCTGCCCTACTCCTCGTTCTCTCTTCCCCTTCCTTCACTTCTCCACTTCAGATACGTGCACCAGCCAACCTCAGCCACTTCCATGGCGTGTTCACACCAGCATTTGGTGACTCTACGTCAGCAACGTCACACCCGCTCCAGACGTAGCCATACCTCAGACAGTCCGTCCCAGCGCTGCGACTGGTCAACTCTGCAGAAACCCTCGATCTGAAAGGGCCGAAAGGAGCGTGGCGGGCCTGTCACATGAACTACCCCAAAATTAATTTTTTTCAAAGTAACATCTGAGGGCTTCCTCCTTGTCTTCGGTTCTTGTGCCCCGAATCCCTTCAGAATGCAGAAGTGCCATTACCAGTGCCGGAGCACACAGTATAATCCGTATAACTCGCCCAGAACGCCGGAGCCGCAGGAACCGACTCATCGTCTACTTCCAACTCAACCCACCTGGGAGCAGAAGCTGTCCAGTGCCTTCAACGCAAAAAAAACTTCAGAACCATGAACATGTTTGGGTTGAGCAGACAATTGATCTTTTGGGTCTCGTTAAAAATGATTAATTATGTTGTCGATGTTAATTAATAACGGTCATGTGTGTTTCAGTTTAGGGTTATAGGTTTCATTACAGGTTATTTCTACTTAAAATCTCTCAATTATTCATTCCTGTAAGTGGATCAGTATTTATCACAACCATGTGTCAATCAAGTGTCAACATTTTTAGCATCAGAATAATCAGAAGCATTGATTATCTGGCCAACCCTCATCATAAATGCTCTTTAGGGTCTTTTTTTTTTTTTTCGTGTCTTGTCTGAATGACAGTCCCCCATCAGCAGGAACAAACCAGTCTCATGTCACTTTTGTGAAGTTGGACTCTTTCCCGAAGAATTGTTGTGTATTTTAACAGCTGTTTAAGCTACGTTTTTTCCACAAAGTTTTGTACGTTGATATTCGGTGCAGTCTTGTACAGGGTTCTAGTGCTTCGTTCTGCCTCTCCCCTCCAACATGTCGCTTGATTGGACCGATGTTGACTGAGCATGTTGTAGCAGATGCCAAGAGGAGGGTGGCGGTGTGTTGTGTGTTTTTTTTTTTTTTTTTTTTTTTTTTTTTTCTTTCCTCCCCTTCCCCCTCTTCCTCTCTTTTTTCACCCCCTCTTTCCTCTTTCTATAAGGACTTTGTATTAGTTTTGCTTTTTCTCCACTAGTCCAGATTAACACTGCTTTATTTAAAGACTGCTTTGTACATTTTACAGCTGAATATACATCGTAAATTAAAAGCCTCTGTTTACTGTGTTTCCGAACTGTTGATGATGCAAAGATGTTCCCATTTGCCGCAAGGTTTTGATGAGCATCTTATGAAGTTCTACTTCAGCGCCACTAGATGGAGCCACTTGTCTTTCTGTCTTGGACAAATGCCACTGCCAGTGGCACCTTTTACAGCAGTTTTCATTTTGATCGCATAATACTGATTTACTAGGCTTGAAGGACATAACCCTGACAGTCTTTGAGCTCTAGACTACCAACAATTTTCCATATTGAACACTTTCCTAGAGGGGAAAAGGGTGTGGTTGCTTACTATATTTAATATGATTAATGTCTTGGTTTCTAGAATTCATTGCACCATAGTCCTGTTTAAAAACTGACTAATCTGACTACTTCATGTCTGTCTGAAGTTGGATTGAAGGAGAGAAGGCCAGCCCTCCCCCCAATGAGTCACTTCTAAGAAGAAGGGGAGAAGAAATAGTTATTTTTCTTCCTTATTTGTGCGTTCAAATGCAGCTGAGAAAACATTTCATGCTGGACATTTCCCAGCATGCATTTCTTCACATTGGTCTCATGTTGTCCTAGCATTTTTATTTATTTATTTATTTATTTTATCATTTTGGTAGACCCTTCTCACATGGCTGATGAATCTGACAGCACTATGGTGCTCTTCAGACCAGGCTGGAAGTGAGGGTGGAGGAGTAAACATGACGCAGGTTTAAATCCGTCAGCTCTCCCTTTCCCCATGATTCGAGGGTCCAATGTGAAAAGAGTTGAAATATGTCTGTGCAATCAGGCACCACAGCCCGCCAACCCGCCTTGCCATATCTCACAGGTTCAAGAAGGGATCGTACCGCTGGAGATTCTACAGAAGAAGACAGAACTCAACACCATACGCTGATATGAAAATCAGCGTATGGTGCAGGTAAACGTGAGGTCATGGAACGCCTTGACTTTTGAGGCCGGGTTCCAGACCGAACCAGTGAAAGCACCGCGGTGTTCAGCTCGAAAAGTAGGCGTGGCTGACATGGTCCTGGTTTCAGAGTCCGCCTCGATGCGTGCTGAGAAGTTGCTCTTCAGGCGCACTGGCCTGTAACCAGCTTCAGACGTTTTCCTTCCTCTCTACCTGTGCAGTACTACCGCCTTCCCATAGAGTTCACCAATACACCACACTGTGGCCACCGAGCAGGCATCATCGCGTATTAAACGCTCTGGGATGGTCTGGGACCATTTCACCCCAGATAATGCGAAGGAATACTTACGGAAACGTGCCTGTCCTTAGAAAAGAAGATTGTATTGTAGATACAGCGCTATTCCGGATCTCAGGTGCACATAAATATGAGAGTCATAGTGAGCCTGACCTTTGACACCAAATTGAACATTGGCAGCAAATGCCAAGAAATCCCTGCATTATGTTCAGCAGATATATTGTGACAGTTCGCTGCCACTAAGATGATCAAACGTACAAGCTCCATACAGCAATCGTACACGCTGGGCAGAAAATGGAAGATACTGAAGCTGGTGGACCATTCACACAGTCACACTGTGCAGACTGGTCGAGGTGACCGTGGTGACCTGGATCCACCTCCAAAAGCTCCTACAATGAATAACAATGTGCATCAGAAGTGAAAGTGATGTGATTGTCATTGTGAAACACTACAGCACAGCACACGGTGAAACAAAGAAATGTGTCCTCTGCTTTTAACCATCACCCTTGGTGAGCAGTGGGCAGCCATGACAGGCGCCCGGCTAGGCCACCACTGCCCCTGAACCATGGTGCAATGGAAGAAGGTCCTGGTCTGATGAATCAAGTTTTCTTTTATGTCATGTGGATGGCCGGGTGTCATTATGGAAAGAAGACAAGTCGCTGTTGGCAGTGTGATGCTTCTACTGGGAATCCTTGGGTCCTGCATTCATTACCGACCAAGTCCACCCTTCAGTCACACAGGCTGGAAGTGTGGAATTCTCACGATCATGATCCCTGTAGGATCTGCTACTGCCAGCTTGGTGCCAGATACCACTGCATGGTGGAGTCCAATGTTGTTGCTGATCTGCCCCATGTAGGACTTTGTCAGGAGGAACGTGGACAGCGGCCACCCCTGGAAATGAAAGTGAAGCTTTCTGTCGCCGTGCGTGTAAAGAGGGAAACGGGGGCTTCAGGAAACGCGTCTCCGTCGCCGCTCTTCTTCAGATTTAACTTCGCTGAATCCGGACTAGTAGCTGCATGTCGCTGCTGGGGGCGTGTTGTGGGTGGACTGGAGCGCGCATCGCGGCTGGGATAAAGACGCACGAAGGCAGGAGCTCCCACCCTTGCGCAACGGACGATCGCAGCGAACTAAAAAAAAAAAAGAACTTTTTGTTAAACGTCCGAAACGCGTCCAAGTTCTTTAGGTGGGACCTCTGGACATGTCGGCTAGAATAAAGGGCATCTTTGCGCCAGCTTTGTGCCCCCGAACGGCGAGCGCCTCGGTCCGGACGCGTGGTTGCCAGGTTGGACGTGTTCACGGAAAAGTGGCCCCGGGCAGCGCGGAGGTAAGAGCTCCGGTAAAACTGCAGTGTCATTCAGCCGCGACAGATCGCGCACGATGCGACTCGGCCGGAGCCACCTCCATCCGCCACATTCACATTCGTTCCTGTTTATTCGACGTTTTCAACTTCGTCGTGTTGTCTATGCACGAAAATACACGTGACCTGGCCTGGCCCAGTACGAAAAAGGGGCTAAATCACAAGACATAAACCATATATGTAATGCTTTTCATTGATGATGTAGTTCATGTAGTGAATCAAAATTTTTTGCCACCTACTAACAGTGTCCAGAACTGTGAATATGAACATTCATATTTTCTTTCATCTGAACAAGCAGCCTAAACACATTTTGTCTTATTTATTTGGATAGAGAACTAACTACAGTCTGAACGCTGTCCGGAGGAAAAGAACGGTCTCAGAATTGTTTTAATGTGAAAATATGACTCAGATGCCCAGTATCATGGCTACTTCTTGCCAAGCCCTCTTTTGTTCAACCCTGAGTTGTCAAACAAGTTTATTCACAAGAGCTTTTTTTTTCCTACAGAGTCCACTGACAGCAGCGTTCCCTCTGTCCTGTTCCTGTGCCCATTTCCTGTGTTTTTCCTCATTTCACTCCAGCAGTGTGGAAGATGATCCCAGTGAATGAGTTCCGGAACTTTGCCACGGAACAGAACGCCCAGTTCAAGGTGTTAAAGCCATGGTGGGACGTGTTCTCGGAGTACCTTTGCGTAGCCATGCTCATGATCGGCGTCTTTGGCTGCACCGTGCAGGTAAGCTATGGAGGCTGCTGTCAGTAGAACCCATGAGAAGCTGTCAGGTTCATGTGAAAAACTGAAGGAATCCCAGTCATTTCTAACCCAAGACCTACATCAGTGGTGTCTGAGTGCAACTGAGTCAGAACCCAACATAAACCAAGAACATCAAACGGAACATGATGTATTTAAGATGTTGCAGCTTTTCCCAGATATCCCGGAGACATAAGTATACTAATAGAAATGATTATGCCATAAAGTTGCTACACACTGCAGATAAGATTGGTCACTCCTGGTCTAGATGATGTGTTAGGGGACATAAGATTAGATAGAGGATGCTGGAAAAAAAGATGCTGTATTTTGAAGAAAATATCATAACAAAATGATCACGTTTGACTAAAGATTAACGAAAAACCGCACTTCCAGTACCAGTCAAACATTTGGATTGTTATAGAGACAAAGATGAAGCCATTAGAAGAATCCAATGCAATAAGCATATTTAGTATTTGTTGTATCAGGAGAAGTAGGTTTCATGAATCGTCTCTTTTTATCTTCATGGTGGCTTTGTTCACTATTGTCATCATTAAAAGTCTCTTCATAAGATGCTCATTTACATGAGTGAATGGTACGAAAGTGTTATAACAGCATAATAAACCTTCATGACTGCTGGAAACCGTCATCACAGCAAAACCTCCCTGATTTGGAGAGACTTAAATGTTCAACCTTTATTTATTATAACCTCATGTGTGTTGCTTCATGATCCTGTGTCTTCAGTTTTGTTCTATAACGTAAAAAATGCAAAAACCATAAATGGCTAAGTGTGTCCAAACTTTTGACTGCTGGTCTACATTTCATGTATACAGACCTTCTGCATACAATGCAATTTACAATGCAGACTAAAGTTGACTAATGTACTAATGTACTGTACTCATGAATCTTATCACATTTGTTGGTTTCTCTATCACAGCTGACACAGGAAAAAATTGCTTGCCTCCCAAACCGCATTATCGGCCCCACCAAAGGGGAAGTAGACTGCAAACATGTCCAGGAGCACAACGAAAACCAGAGCCTGTGGGAGTTCAGCATCATCAAAGCCCTCAGTCCAAATATATATGAGGTCTTTGGCCGTAAGAATGGCCTGGACATCCACCAGTATCTCTTCATCAACCACTACTGCTACGAGAGGGCTGTCCACTGGTTTGCCAAGTACTTCCCTTACCTTGTGGTCATCCATACGCTCGTCTTCATGGTGGCCAGTAGCTTCTGGTTCAAGTTTCCTGGCACGTCCTCCAAGATTGAGCTTTTTGTTACGATCCTTGGAAAGTGCTTCAACTCTCCCTGGACAACCCGGGCCATCAGTGAAGTGTCAGAGGAACATGGCGAAGAGCATATGGCCAGTTGGAAAAAGGCCAGTACCCTTTCAAGAGGGTCAGCTGATGGCATTATGCCCACAGAAGATGGCAGCGTTGCCTTTTTGCGATCCTTCTCAGTCAAATCTAATCCAGATGTGAAGGCTCCAGAACCTCCTTCAGATACCCTTCTGGATAAAAAGGAGGGTGAGCAAGCCAAGGCTCTCTTTGAAAAGGTGAAAAAGTTTCGGATGCATGTGGAGAAAGCAGATATTCTCTACAAGATGTATGTGATACAGACATCTCTTAAGGTCTTGAAGTTCGTCCTCATCATTGCTTACACCAGTGCACTGATTCCCACAATTGAGGTTGTGGTCAAGTGTTCGGTGCCTCCGGACCTCACTGGCTTCGACATATTTTGCTGCAACCACAACAAAGCGCACCTCTTCTCGAAACTCGGCTACTGCTACATCTGTTTTGTTGGAGTGTATGGCGTGCTGTGCCTATGTTCCCTTTACTGGCTTTTCCACAGGCCTCTTAAGGAATATTCCTTTGACCACGTGCGCCTGGAGACAGGAATCAACGACATACCGGATGTCCGAAATGACTTTGCCTTTCTGCTGCACCTCAGTGACCAGTATGATGCATTGTACGCCAAACGCTTTGCGGTGTTCTTGTCCGAGGTGAGCGAGAGTCGACTGCGACAGATGAACCTCGACCACGAGTGGCCCGCCAAGAAGCTCCGGGCCCGCTTGAGTCGCAATGCAAGCCGGCGTCTGGAGCTGCACCTCTTCATGCTCCCTGGACTGCCTGACGCGGTGTTCGACTTGTCAGAAGTAGAATCTCTCAAGCTGGAGCAGCTGAAAAACATCACCATCCCAGCTAATGTGACACAGCTCAGCGCCATGCGGGAACTCTCCCTCATCCACTCCACAGCCAAGGTGCAGTTGGTAGCGCTCTCCCACCTGCAGGAGAACCTACAGGTGCTACGTCTGACTTTCGAGAGCCTGGACCAGTTGCCCCTGTGGATGTACACGCTGAAAAGCCTGGAGGAGCTGCACTTGAGCGGCCCTCTCGCTCACGAGCTCTCTCGGAGTTCCTCCCTGGACACCTTGCGGGAGCTGACAAGCCTTCGGGTGCTGACTCTGCGCAGCAGCCTGGTCAAGATCCCGGCCAGCGTGGTCGATGTGTCAGCACACCTCCAGCGACTCAGAATCCACAATGAAGGAGGCAAGCTGCAGGTTTTCAGCAGCCTGAAGAAGCTGGCCAACCTGACGTCATTGGAGCTAATTAGCTGTGACCTGGAGCGTATTCCTAGCGCTGTCTTCAGCCTCACTAATCTGCAGGAACTGGACCTGCGGGAGAACAAGCTGACCACTGTGGAGGAGATTCTTAGCCTGCAGCACTGTCAGCGCCTCACCACACTAAAGTTGTGGCACAATGTCGTGGTCTACATTCCCGAACACATCAGCAAGCTTCATTCTCTGGAGACGTTGGATGTCAGCTGGAACAAGATCCATCGGCTCCCTCCGCGGCTGTGTTACCTCACCAGGCTTCGACACCTGGACGTGTCCCACAACCAACTCACCTCCCTGCCTGCAGAAATTGGAATTCTGCAAAGCCTTCACTTCTTCTCAGCGGCGTTCAACTCACTTGAATCTCTTCCAGATGAGCTCTACTCCTGCAAACGGCTGAAGACTCTACTCCTTGGGAACAACAGCATTGCCTTCCTGTCTAGTCGCGTGTCCGGCCTTGCACAGCTGGTACATCTGGAGCTCCAGGGTAACCGTTTGGACTCCCTTCCCCAAGAAATTGGGGACTGTCCCCTGTTAAAACTGAGTGGGATCATGGTGGAGCAGAGTCTCCTAGACCTTCTGCCATCTGAAGTCCGCGACCGATTGCGTGAGGACTGACCGAGTAAATAAGCGACCACCATAGACTGATGGTCTATGGTATCATGTGCAGCCACAGTCAAACACTGCTGTAAAAATAGACTTTCAGGGACATCTGGGGACTGTAGGGTGTTGGACGATTGGTGTAGACCCCAAAACTGGACAGTAGGATTCAATTCAGTGCAAACTAATAAATGCCGACGGTGCCTTAAAACCTGAAAAGTGTTGCCAGCGCTGCCAGATAATGGATAGTTTCAGCCCATAATTGCCCAAAATATGCCATAATGTACACAAAACAGCCCATGCTGTCTAAAATGCACTTAACTGCTGCACTTACATACTGTTCCTTGAAACCTGTTCTTGACTAGCATTTTTCCTAAAAAATAAAAATTAAAACGCTGCTCACGTAGCAGAGACTCTTGATTACTTGGGTCGAGTTTGTGGCGATATATTTTTTACAGGAAATGTCCTCTTTGTTTTCTCTAAGCTATCTAATAGCAGAAGTTCAGCACCAAAGTACAAATCCTGCAAATGGCACAATGCATTCACCCTTCCCTTTTTATCAGTCATATCTCACATGCATCTGGTTGGTTTGATAAGTGTACTGTGTACTGCTAAGAGCAAGTTGAAAGGTAGCAGCAGGTGTTGTTCCTCAGCGTGGTACAAAACCTACAAGAAACATGTAGACCTGTAATCACATGTTTTCAGGCATTTTCTTTTACTCTAATCATGTGTTGTTAAAAAGTTAATTTTCAAGCTCCAATTCAGGGTGACTATAATTAGGAACAAATTATTGTGATTATGTTTAGTGATGTCACCTAATTGAAATTGGGGGAAGATGGTAGTGCATTACGTGATATGATTTATTTCTTTTTTTTTAATTGTAAAAGTCCAACTAATTGATTAATCAATTAGGCCAGTCAATCACTGAAATCTTTTTATTTAACTATTTCACCAAACAGATAGGCCGAAGGGTTTACATGGATAAAAACCTTTATGCTGCATTTATTTTCACCCTAGGATGCTGTTATTGGGTAATTGGTATGAAACTTGGTGAATGTAATTGATGTGAGGCCTTCCATACATGCATATACATGTGGATTCACATGTAATGTGTGTGGTGAAAAAGTACAGTGTTTTAATCAGACCAGGATCAGATACGCTTTTCAGGTTATTCTGGTTTTTCATCCATTTAGGAGATTGAATGACTTGCGTGTCTTTATTTTTGCCCCAAGGATGGTGGAAAGAGTCACCAGGGTAATGAATCACATATTAAAGTATGGATTTTGAGTGTGGAATGTTGAAGTTACAGTGTAACATATGGAGCTGTGAGCGTCAGAAGTTCAAATAACTTGGAACTGTCATATCTAGACGTGTGGAGCATGGAACGTGTTGTTTTATGATCTCAGAGCAGCCAAGCATCCACTGATAGCCAGAAGGCTTGAGTGTGAAGCACAGTGTTGTTCTCCTAAGCACACGCCCTGTGGAAATTTCCCTGAGGCGTGTCCGCTGCCTGACAATCACTCACTGGCTCTGCCTTAATTCTTCGATTGGTTTATATGATTTTAATAAATAACTTGTAATAATCTCTAAAGTAAGTAGGTTACTGAAATAAACAAACCTTTAAGAAACATGTTATTTGAAATGTGAATTAATGAACAAAATTGTAATCAGCAAATAGGGATGGGCGAATTGATCATAAATATCCATACTATCGATATCAAGTTGGTATCAGTATTGGATCGATCCTAGCACAATGTTAGCGATATTTCGCTCTTCTATTTTTGTACCAGGTTCCAACTGAGAGTAAAAGTGCTGGTAGAAATACTGCTCCTCACTCAGTGACTTCACAGAAAGGGGCGGCACCAACCTCGCCCCCCTAGCAGCTTAGTACCCAAGACAATACCCCACCAATTATCAGTATCGGCGATACCAAACTGAATTTTACTTGCTATCGAATCGAAAAAGAAACCAGTGGTATCGCACATCCTTATCAGCAACGTGGAATAATTCTGATAAAATTGTGGTCCAGGTCACACTGAAATGAAATGGCAACATTAAGAGAAAGCAAACATGCTTTATCTTTTTGTGTAAAGGTCCACCTGGGTTTGGTCCTCAATTAGAACAGTCCTGTCTTTAAAGTAAAAAGTGTAGGGAATGGAGGAAAATGGAGGAGGAACGAAGGAGATGGATGCTGCGATACCCCTGTGCACATGACATATTGACAGGAAGGCATTTAAATCATCGACTTTGGTGGAGAAACAGTACAGACCAAAAGTTTGGACACACCTTCTCATTCAATGTGTGTTCATGACCACTTACATTGGTAGATTTTTACATTGAAGGCATCAAAACTATGAATGAACACATGTGGAGTTATGTACTTAACAAAAAAGGTGAAATAACTGAAAACATGTTTTATATTCTAGTTTCTTCACAATAGCCGCCCTTTGCACATTGAATGAGAAGGTGTTTCCAAACTTTTGGCCTGTACTGTACTTTCCATCATAAATGCACATTGCATGCCTTATATTTTAAACAGTAATGAAGTGAAAGTGAAGGGATTGTCATTGTGAAACACTGCAGCACAGCACACGGTGACACGGTGAAATGTGTCCTCTGCTTTTAACCATCACCCTTGGTGAGCAGTGGGCAGCCATGACAGGCACCCGGGGAGCAGTGTGTGGGGACGGTTCTTTGCTCAGTGGATCCTTAGCGGATTGGGATTTGAACCGGCAACCTTCTGATTACGAAGCAGCTTCCTTAACAGCTAGGCCACCACTGATCAAGTGAAGGTTAAAGGTTAAACAGACTTGAGTTTGACCTGGTGTTTTTTTTTACCACGGCAGGCGCTCTTCTTAAACCAATTCTCCTTTCTTTGATAAGTTTAAACCTGCCTTGTCAGAAGGCAACTGTTGAGTTGTACTCACACATTGCCAGGTCCACCTTTTATAATTCTGCTGCACGGTTCACACTGCCTCCACCCCTCCCCTTCCCCTGTCAACTCTAAGCTAAGGGTCTAAGGGTTGCCATATCAAGTTATTTTTCTTTACTTTTGCACTTGGTATTACATTTACATTTACAGCATTTATCAGACACCCTTATCCAGGGCGACTTACCATCAGTAATTAGTCCCCCTGGAGACACTCAGGATTGAGTGTCGTGCTCAGGGACACAATGGTAGTAAGTGGGATTTGAACCTGGGTCGTCTGGTTCATAGGCGAGTGTGTTACCCACTAGGCTACTACCACCCTGGCCAGTGTATTAACTCTACACACCAACATATTGAATGAAGTTTATAGATAATCACAAATCTCGAATACATTTTTATCCTGTCCTTAAAAGTCCAGCCATAGGTTTTTGTTAACATCCGTTCATTTTGGAGTACATTTTTTCAAAAACCTGGTGTCACCTGCATAAGGGCACATGAGAAGATAATCGAACTGTCAATGTGTTGGTTTAGTGAATAGCATCATCATGTCAGCATATCAACGAGCCAAACTTCCCTTAACTAGTAGGAAGTAACATGAACATATTTCCCTGAACTCATATTCAGTGTCTAAGCCGTTTCCTTTCGATGAAAGTGAAAAGGAAGTGTTTCTCTTATGGCTAAAAGGATGAGATCGTGTTTGTTGGAAGGTGGGACAGGTTGCATTTTGGCTCCGAGGCAAACAAAGTAACCATTGTGTTTGTGTGGAGTGTGTTGTTCAGAGACGACCCTGAAGCACACAAGGCTTTCATTCAGGTCCCCTCTATAAAGGAACACATTCCAGAAGCAGGTAATAATAAATGTCCTTGCTGAGTCACCGTGACTGATGTCTTGGATACTGATTTTAAAGCAGATAGGCTCCAGTTGAAGTGCCTAGTATTGCTGCTTATCTACCTGTTTTAGAATAAGCTAAAGTATACACCTCATTTTACAACAGCTCAATGGTTCTAGAAGGGTCTTCATCTGCTAGAGAAGACAACCAGGATGTATCAGGATTGCAGGGGACAGGTGCCTCCAGGCTCCTTTCACCACAGAAAAGGCATTTTCACAAGGTGAAGAGGCCACTATAGCAGTGGTGGCCTAGCGGTTAAACAAGTGGCCCCATAATCAGAAGGTTGCCGGTTCGAATCCTTATCCGCCACGGGGCCACTGAGGTCCCCTTGATCAAGGTACCATCCCCACTGCTCACCAAGGGTGATGGTTAAAAGCAGAGGACACATTTCATTGTGCCACTTTTATGATATCTGGTTGCCATCTTGTGGTCATCAAAAAACAGTGCAGAGCAACAGACCAGAACTCAACCAGACTGATTATTACAATCAGTTTCATATTCACACATTAACCCTCAAATAGACAACGTTTTAAATTATTATCTGCAGAAAAGATGTGTAATATCAGCATATATGAGTATTATTACAAAGTAAGTATTATTGTTCTGACATGTAACCCAGCCACTGGGGCCGCACGTGACCATGTGACCGGGGAGGGCGTCCGCCATAGAACCAGCTGATCCACTGTGGTGACCTCTAACAGAGGCAGCCGAAGGGAAAAAGATGACTGATATGACATTTCAGATGTCAGTGCTATGTAAGAGCAGAAATTAAATGCCAAAAAGATTCAATGATTATTTAACAAAAAATATAGTACGACGGAACTTTAAATAATTTAAGGGTCTAGATGTTTGGCAGCCACAGAACAACGTAGTTTAATCTCAAGTAGAATCCTGCTTTGTGACGCATCTTATTAACACAGAATTTTCCTCAAGTTTGAAATTCGACTGACAAGAATCCAGAGGAAAAAGGACATCATCTTAAGTTTGGGCTGTTCTAAAATAATTCTTAGATGCTGTTTTTTTTTCAATTCAACTGGACAATTTTTGCCACACATTCCCACAGGTAACAAAATGGAATATGTGTTTAATAAGGCTGTCAACTGATTACAATTTCTAACAAATGAATTACACATTTTGCAATGTATTTATTGCAATTGTTTGAGATTTATCATTGAAACTAAATCTTGCTATAGTATTTAACATTTTTACAGAGACAAGTGTGGTAAAGAGGCTCAGGCTGTGGTATTACTCTGTGAAGGCCCCGCCCCACTGAATGGTGGGTATGTCTCTTCATGTTGGCAGAAACACCTCGGCAGGCGCGTTGTTGCGAGTGAGAAACCACGGAATTTTCACAAAAACGCGTCAGAGTTTCACGTCAACACTTTTATTTGTGTTCTGGAGAATTGATGAGGTGTGAATACAAGTTGCCTTCCAGGGTTTTATGTGTATTTTCATAAATAACATTAAATCATCCAACAGTAAACTGTAAATATATAACAATGTCAATAAATAGTACATATAAATTTATATATACACTATATAACAATAAAAAAAAGAACATACAATGACAATGAAAGAGAACAGAATGCTACAATCAGTGCACACTGGCTGGCCGTCCAAAGGAAGGCATGCAGTAATAATTTCATGTTTAAAAAAATTAAAAGTTGAAATATCGCCACATTTTAGTGCAGACAAGTGTTTATAAAAATAAAAAAAAGAACAACATTAGAATATCTACATCTGTGCATGCAAATAATAATAATAAAAAGTGAAACCCCTAACGACTCTGGGAGAAGAGCTTGACATTTGACACTTTCCTCTGTGCAAAATGAAAAAATGTTTCTCTTCTTCCACCAAGTGCCTCAACTACAGGCTACCATCTACCAAAACGTTTAAAACTGCTATATCCATAGAAATAAATCACCATAAAACCTGAACACATGTCCCTCAACGCGACCTACGACTGCAGTGCCGGACTGGACTCCAGCTGACGCTCCAACATCTCCACCACATCCGGCATGCAGCAGGCCCTGGCCAGGTCCAAGGCCGTCTGCCCGCTGGAGTTGTGGTGGCCCAGGTTGGAACATGGCACCAGGTATTCCACCACGTCCTTGTGGCCCTCGCGGATGGCCAGGTGAAGGGGCAGGGCTCCCCAGCTGTCCGGCGAGTTGACCGACGCCCCATGGTCCACCAGGGCGCGCAGGGTGTTCAGGAATCCGGTTCGGGCGGCGTCGTGCACCGGGGTCACGCCAAAACGATCTTGGGCATTGGGGTTGGCGCCGTGCTCCAACAGGAGAGACGCCACGCTGGTGTTACCCATCATCATCACCTGAAACAAATAATAATAATAATACTCACAGACAAATAAATTTCTATATTTATTACAGAGTCACTTTAGATTTAGCTTGTCTGGTCCTACAGGAAGGACATGATTAACCAGATGAAAATGGAACTTCAAGGCTGGTTCCAGCAAAGCACATCCCTTATTGACGCAGCATCACACCACAAACGATCCGTGCTTCTCAGGGAAAGCAACACGGAGCAAATTTTTACAGCACATCGCCGGTTAACAATGAATGAAAAGTAGCTAAAATGTGGGTCTAATCGACATTTTTAAGAGTAGAAAGCTCAACTTTTATTGGCAAACAACTCCTCAAAAGGTTCAAGCATTTGTAATGAACACAATAGTTTCTATTAATGGCAGAAGTGCCGCACATATATACACGTGTGTAAGTGCGTAGTTCCTAATAAACTACCCTCGGCCAACGCCCACCGCAGCGCCCCGTTACCTGCAGCGCGGTCCTGCCGAACTCGTTGGCCGTGTCCGGGTGGACCCTGCGCTCCTCCAGCATCCGCCGCACCTCGGCCGTGTTCCCTCTGGCCGCGGCGGCCGTCAGGCTCCTGCCGGCGTCGTTCTCGCTCACAACCATGGCGCCACGGCCCGACAGCCCGCGTATCTTTACAGCCTGCAAGGGGCGGCGGCGTTACTCGAGCCTCGCTCAGTCCTCGCTTCAACACAGACCCGCCGGCCGCCAAGCTAACGTGCTAACATGCTAAGCCGCCGGGGGAAACGAAACCGGGAAGGCGGCGAACAAGCGGCAAACATTCCCATTAGCTGTCGGCGCCGCGGAGGCTAGCCTAGGTTAGCTTAGCAGCCCGGCTAACCGCTTCTTCAAAAAGAACAAGGAAACGAAACCGGCGTGGGCGGCAGCGTCGTCCTACCCGCGTCCTCCGCCAAGAGCGTCCGTCCACAGGAGAATCTCCACCGCCGCTGATGCTGCTGCTGCTCCGCCGCCAGGACCGCGCTTTTCATCGGACTCGGTCTACCAAGAACCACAACAAACGCGACCTTCCATTTAGGCGCTGACAAACAGCCGATCGGCGCTGCAGCCAATCACACGGCGCGCCGCGTCCAAACACGAGAAAAGGGGCGGGGCCGCGGAGCGGTTGCCACGGCATCGCCTTGGTAACGGGTTCGTCCGCCAATGAGGATCCAGAGCGTAGAAGGCGGGCGATTTGAGCGCGGTATTTGTACACAAGCCCGTTCATTCATGATTCCGAGGCTGCTAGTAAAAGCGGAGCAGGGCGACGCGGAAAAGGCGGGTCACCGTTTTATCGTCCTTTACGCGACCGTTTCACGCCACAAACTCGCCTTTTTTGTTTCTTCTTTCTTTTCAACACAAGCAGCAATTTATTTAATTTGAACACAGGCCTTAGTGAAATAACATTTCAATACAAAGACAAAGGAAATGTTTGATTTCTTTAAATATAGAATAATTTGCTTCCCTGGCAGGAAAAATAAAACCTTTCTTTTTTTGTCACAATTATTGCCACAGAGACTGTATTTCCTGTGTTTAACTAAATTAATTATACAACTTAATATTTCTTATGTCAGAAGTGAACGTGAAGTGATTGTGAAACACTGCAGCACAGTGCACTGTGACACAATGAAATGTGTCCTCTGCTTTTAAACCATCACCCTTGGTGAGCAATGGGCAGCCATGACAGGCGCCTAGGGAGAAGTGTGGGGACGGTGCTTTGCTCAGTGGCACCTTGGCGGACCCGGATTTGAACCGGCAACCTTCTGATTATGGGGCCTAGGCCACAACTGCCCCAAACCACAACCATTAAAGAGCTCCAGTCCTTTAGGTTTAATACCTGCCCCCATCTGATACCTATCACAAGCTCATTCTGCCCTAAAAAGTGTTCCCTCTCTGACTCACTCCTTCCCAAGTTATCTCCCTGTTTTTCTCCATTCGTTTTACCTCCTGAGCCGAAAGATCAAAGTTTGATGGGGTGATAGGGTGGTAGTAGCCTAGTGGGTAACACACTCACCTATGAACCAGAAGACCCGGGTTCAAATCCCACTTACTACCATTGTGTCCCTGAGCAAGACACTTAACCCTAAAATTGCTCCAGGGAGACTGTCCCTGTAATACTGATTGTAAGTCGCTCTGGATAAGGGCGTCTGATAAATGCTGTAAATGTAATGTAAATGTGTCATCAGTAAGGCCTGCCCATTGAAACAAACTGAGCTAAACGAACTGGGAAGCACGTTTTAGTATTTGCTTGTTTGGTAACCATAGCAACAGAAGTGGAGAAAATAAAAAAATCTTTCTTGAACAGAGAGTTCAATGTTTATTGCATGTCAATTCCAAAACTTTTATATTTTACACTGTGTATTACCTGCTAACTTTTAAAAGAAACATAAAACACAGCATTCAATTGCACCACAATGTTAGATGAAATGTCAAATAAATATACATTATTTTAAAAATCTCACCCTGCCACACAATCACAGCATGTTTGAATGGAATGGAGAAATCAACCACAACAATTCCATAATGTTGCATAATTTAAACATTTTTAAAATTATAACAATCTAAAAGGGAATCACACATAAACAGTATTATCCTTAGGTTGGTTGGTTAATGTTCAGTGTAATAATTTGTATTCTGAATGAAATGTGAAAGTTAAAATTTAAGCAGACAAACTTGAATGTGAAATCTAAAGTCGCAGACATCCCCTACTTCTCAACAGTTCTGCACAGCAGGACAGATGGCAGGGCCAGACTAGGTGTTAGTTCTCAGCTGGTAATCTGGAAAAAATGAGCACAGAACATATATATTACACAAATATTCAGACCTATAACAACTTTAAAACAGGCTGTTGATTAAAAAAAATGCAAAAGACCAAGGCAAATAATATGCAAAGGCCATACCTCCACTCTGGGTGATGTATCTGACCCAGGGCAACGCCTGGTAGCCACTCTTCTCAATGATCTTCATGTATCGCACCTAATGGTGTTCAAACCACATGTTTGTACAACTGCACCTACATAAAGTGTGCAATTCCATGAAATTCCAAAAACATTCCATGCAATTTACCTGTATCCCTGACACTGTGAAGTAAGGGATCTCAAATTTGACCGTAATCGGCGGCTTGCCTTCTAATTCATCGTTTTCCACACTAGGCAGCCCAAAGTGGGCACGCATCAGAAACTCCTTCCCACCCTGCAGAAACACGAAAAAAGATTCCCATGCATCCTGTACATGTCCTGCACGTCCTAATAAACTAAACTCACCGGGAAGGATTTGATGGTCCACACAACAAGGTTTTTCTCAGGGACGTACTTGGCGTGGCCCGTGCTGGTTTTAAATTTCGGAGAGTCTGCGTCACTGGGCACAGGCACCCGGACCTCCACATTATTAGCCACAGACTGCTTCTTAAACTGCCCCTTAGCCTGAAAAAAGGTGTGGCGCAAAACAAGACTTTACTACTGTCAGCAGTACAGTTCAGGTTCTTTTCTCGATATCAAGCAGGGTTATCTGCAGGTTTCGGCTGATTTCCTCCAGCTTTTGCAGAAATCTTTTTCACTTAGCAGTACAGGAATCCATGCAGAATGTAAAATGCGTGTCGTACCTTCACCATAATCTCAACACGACTGTGAGAGAACTTCTCAATGACCGACTCAATCCAGATCAGTGGCTTCACCTGAGGGAGAATACATGAGAAGGTGTGAAATGGTATGGAATGGAAATAGTGGCAAACAATGCCCTTCAACCCAGCTAAAGCACTGGTGAAGAATGGAGAGCTGGCAACCTGGGCTGTGACCCTGGTTTCTACATGTCTGCCTCGATTTCAAATTGGTATAAGTGAGGTAACACTGGCCCCGCCCCGTTTAATACATCAAGTGTTGATCACAGTAGAGTTTACACACTAATGCAAGGCACATTGTAAATTTCATATGAAAGCGAAACACTGATGTGTGAGAGTGGCGTACGTGAGTGTTGATGCGGTACGACATGAGCTCTGACTCGCCGTCGGGCGGGATGAAGGAGATGGTGCGGTCACTTTCGAAACGTGAGAGACGCACGCACTGGTGAAACTTGACGTCCTCCATGGCAACAGTTTTTCCTTTGTCTCCTGCACAAATAGATAAAAGTGAAGCAGGTACAGAGCATTTCGAAAATCCACACAGTAAGTAAAGTAAAGTGAAGTGATTGTGACTTGTGATACACAGTAGCACAGCACACGGTGCACACAGTGAGATTTGTCCTCTGCATCTCCTCTGCCTATGACAGGCGCCCAGGTAATAGTGTGTGGGGACGGTGCTTTGCTCAGTGGCACCTCAGTGGCACCTTGGTGGATTGGGATTCGAACCGGCAACCTTCTGATTACGGGGCTGCTTCCTTAACCACTAGGCCACCACTGCCCCAAAAATTGTGGCCAGTACACAGTAACATGTGCAGATGGGTAAGGGTGTGGTGCAGCAGGAGAAGTGATGCGTACGGCCAGTAAGGGCGAAAAGCACACGGTCGTTGAGTCCCAGTCGCAGTTCGGGCATGCCGGACAGCATGGTCTTCAGTTTAATGCTCCCCACGATGTCACTGCTCATCACACTGCCGTTGGCGTTCACCTAAACCAAAAGATCACAGCCAGCTGTGAAGAACAATCTTCCGAACCTGCAGCTTCTACTGTTCCTGTCTGAGATCCAGTACAGAAGAACTCATCAGAATTTATCATAATGCCCTGAATATTTATTTTTCCTCCATTTTACATGCATTTGAGTTAATAATGAGAACTAAACTACAAAGAACGGTTTTCTTATCATTTAGGATAACCATTCTTTTGAATTTGTGTAAAGTATTCGTAAACCACCACAATGAGCAGTTTGCTCTAGTGATGGGAATTACAGCTCTTTTAAAAGAGCCAGCTCCCAAGTGGCTCTTAAGATAACATATTACCAAAAGTAATGTAAAATGATAAATTAAATTAATTACTAACATACATTATATCACATATATTAATTACATGGCTTATAACATGTTACAAAATAATACATTTTAAGGAACAAAAACAAAACCATGTCAAATTATTGGTCCCAATGCAATGAATAATGGTTAGATTTTTTTGTCCCAGACTTCAGCCGGCGCTGCAAAACGTCACGTCGCATGGTACAAAAACCTTGCAAGAGCAAGACTGCTTAAGACTTAAAGTCTAAGTCGAACGCACCCTGTAACACCACCCCTCCCCTTCTTGCTCTGTACAGACACGCATCGTGTAGATGACCTATCCCGCGTGGCTTGAAACAAAAAGAGGGAAGAGAGAAAAAGAGCACCTCCAAGAGCCGTTTCGTTCATGGTTAATGACTTACCAAATAGCATGAAAAAACATAGCATGGATTGCTAAGCAACAGACTGAAATGGTTATAATGATGTTGTATTTCAGAACCTTGCACACAGTCCATACCAAAATTATATTAACTTTAAAACAGCACCAGAAATGATGTATGGCACTAGATTATTCTTACTCTGATTTATGATTACCACTATTTTCATTACTGTAGTAAGCAAAGGTGATATAGATAGAAATATTATCATTACTACTTACAAGCACATTGATGGATTCAATGACGTCAATGAAAACTTCATTTTTCTTGTATTTTATGCCCTCTGATCTCCATGACACTGCATTGGTGACTGTTGTGGGCACCTTGGTCTTTGCCACCTCCAGTTTGTTTCCTTCTTGAGTGATGTACCTAACACAGGCAAGGTCATCTGGTGAGAAATTTCACTTCAGCATCCACGGGAACATCAATCGTCTGAGGCAGGAGTGAAATGAGGACCCACAAAGAATATGAACCACCAGAAGTGTCTGAGACAAAGCACTTCCACCTTTCTTCTATCCATCAACAGAATGGATGCAACAGAACCGTTTCTTCTCTTCCAGTACATCCCATTCAGGGTCAACACACTTATTCACTCAAAATAGCAACTTTAAGTTTAAGCAAGGATTGGTGACACAGCGACAGTCATTACAGATGAAACTGAACAGAAACTAATGGAAAGTAATATTGTTTCACTACCCAAATTTGACAGTAAAAAGCATGTAATGTTTCATTTCTTACTCTTGGAGGATTTTACTGTCAGTCGTTTGAGGGAAGCCAAAATCCATCAGTTCATCGAGCAGCTCATATACCACCACAAAGTTATCTTGAATGCTCTCCTCTTCCAGCTCCTTAAAGTACTCCGTGAACACCTGATACACACACACACACAGGCAGTCAGAGTAAGAGGACGTTCCACGTTCTGTACGGTCTCCACAGAGGAACACCACCATCCATGCCTTTTCATTTACGCACATCACATCAGAAACTTGGAAAAAATAGATTAATTCAGAAATTAAGGTAGAAGGTCAAGCCTTCCTGAAAATGACCTTTTATTGTCATATCAGTTTACAAATCTGTCCACATTTTGCTATAAAAGATGAGAGGTTCTACATGTGGGGCACCTGTAAAACCTACATTAATAGAAAAGCCAATGTGGGGGCGGAGTCACAGAACAGAGATTCATTTAGATTAAATCTAAATCTGTGCACTGGCAACAAACTACATCTGTGGAGATGCGCTGTGACTGAACCAAAAAACCCACAATGCCAGACTTTTCCTATAAGAATGTTATATTGTACTCTCAGTACGTTAAACATTCAAATCTGTCAATGGTTCTCCTTCTCACTCCCCCAACAAGTTAAACTGTAAACATGCACTTAGGCATTTAACCAGGAAGTTTGTTACCTTTTCACTGGGATACATACAACTGTCTGGGGTGGGTGAACAAGTTAACTAAAGGAAGTAAAGACTCACCTCCACCAGTTTGTACAGAAAGGAGTAGACCAGGGAGGCACTGGAGTTCTTGTTGGTCGTGGACACCACTGTGAAATCAGCATGTCAAGGTAGCGAACAAGAGAGTAAAAAATGTGCAAAACTGAAAGAAATAAATCAACAACAACAAAAAAGCTCATTGTCAAAGTTGTGAAGCACGGCTACACCTCCTTGCGGATCCACCTCAATAAAATCCATTTCTTAATCAGGTATTGTTAAATGCCGTGTCAATGCGTGGTGTGGTGTGTAATAACACACTTATCCATATATTTAAAGAAAGGGCAATTTGACCACAGACAATTTCTGAATGGATCATTATTTCTCTGCAGTGCAGTAATTCACAAAACTGATGGTAAGTCTGATCCTCGCAAAAACTAGAAAGAGCATGTGCTGTAAAATCTTTTATGTGTTCATATATGCAACATTTATGCCCTGCCTCCAGTAAGGTCTACAGGAGGCGGTGTGATCCTTGCTCTTGGATACAGTAGAGGTTGCTGTGCTTAATCCACATGAAGTACACGCTGCCGTGAGACAGGACGGGGTTCAGAAGGCCCTCCTCCTCCTGCTGCATGAGTATGGGGAAGAAATGGTCGATCTCGGACATGTCCACGTCGCCCTTGTAGTTGCGGCATATCAGGACCTGATGAGCAGACCAGACAGCATTTATTACTGCAAGTTCACTTTTACATCGCGCTCACTACCATGTGTCATTTATCCCCTCGACCTCTACTAGTGAGCTCCTCTGAGAAACCCGCAAAATGGCTCATTTCTCTCAAGATCATTCACCAAGACTGAGAGTTATATAGAACATAACGTGCGTAATACGATCACGTCTGCCCGTGTTACATATCTGGTCTCCATTTCGGGTGAAGTCAAGATTTTCAGTTATGTCCATTCAATGGAAATACAGGATTTCAACATTTTTGTGATAGATTTTATGCCTTTAATTGTTCATTTTGTGTTTTGCACCCTGTGTAGTCCTGTGTCGCACAGTAGTCACGATTCACCTTAATTCCCATTGGACGAATATTGCACAACAGATACAAGCCACTTACTAATTTGAGTTTTTGCCAAAACTTAGTGTGTGACAGATGACCCCAGCCGTGACCCCGTGACAACTGAAATGCCCGCCAGACCAAGTCTGCTGCTCCTGCTGCTCTTTCCACTTCCGGGGGTTATTTTAGGCGGAAATGAAGTGAAATAAGAGCTGACTACTGATCCGCGACGTCTCCTGCCACGTCACCAGCTGAAGCGGGAGAAGTTGAGCAGGAACGAGGCGACGCAACTCACCTTCCCTTTCAAATCCAACACGAACACAGCGGACACTGACATGGCGGCCGAAACGTCTCAACTCGGACATAAATCCATCCAATTCATGCAAGACAAGCGCCGACGCGTCGCTCCCACTGCCGAGGCCACCTCCGAGCTGCGTGATGACGTCACACGGCGCCAGGTAAAACGGTCACTGCCTACCTGAGCCGGTGTCATGCACTGCGCATGCGCTCAAGAGATTCGACAATACAGAAAGTATATCATTTATCATCAATTTCGTTGATCTCGAGGAAGATTGGTATGTTATTTATGACATCAAAAAATACTTTTTATTGTTGTACTGTGTTATTCTTTTCTCCTGTTCTATCAATATTGATTTTTTGTTGTAATGGATATTAAAATAGTTTTTCCATAACAGAAACTACTAAATACTACTACTAATAATAATAATAATAGTTGTCCACTCTTGATTGCTCTGAGGAATAAAACATCCCGATCACAAACTGTGTGCTTCTACATTTCCATACTCGTATTGTTCCTGTTTTCAATTAATACTATTCAACAATCTTCATCATTCTGCAGAGGACTACATTTAATCTTTGTAGCATAAGTATCTTTCCTGTATATATCTCTCTCTATATGTTTTTTTTTATTTTATTTTGATATTGAATTTTAATATACCATGTTTAAATGAATTAAACTAACTTTCTATTAACAAATACATTTCCATTTCCAATCAGTTAAAATTTGAATCGGTTAAATAATTGGATATTTAATTTCACCGCCCTGCAGTGTCCTCACGATGGCGCAACAGCGTACCGCTACTGGACTTCATTTCCAGAATGGTGAGGCTGTATTTCACCAGTATGGCTGAAAGCACTAGAATATGTATACTGTTTGCTGTACTTATGACATCCTTTTTTTGGATAATTGACTGGTTTAAGTTATTCTGTCACAATAAAACCTGAAAATACGATCTTCATCTGAGAAGAGGACTTCGCTCAGCCTTGTTCTTCCTGCATCTGATAAAATGTCAGTACTCCAAAATGTAAATATTCATGTTTCTTCTTCAGTCTGCGTTTTAAAGTCGTGTGTGTGGATTCTATGACGGTGAACAATTTTTGCAGCATAACATGCAGATAAAAAAAAAGAAAAAAACATTCCAATTTTGTCATATCATTCATGTGTTCGAGTTTCCTGATGATAACTTAAGCAAAGTCTGTATTATTTATTCACATCCGGTGGTGTGAGCATTGAAACCAGCCCCCTCACGGTCAAGCCAGCCAATAGCAATGTGCATGTTAATGATGAGCGAGATGCCACCACTAACGTCACCTGGGGCCGGGTGTCACTTCGTTTCTGCCCCACAGTCGTCACTGTGTTTCATCACAGTGAAGTGATGTTGAAACGGGATATTGTTGTATCACTTACATTTACGGCTTTTATCAGACGCCTTTATCCAGAGTGACTTACAATCAGTAGTGACAGGGACAGTCCCTCTGGAGACACTCCGGGATAGGTGTCTTGATCAGGGGCACCTTGTACAAGTTCCTTATTCTGAAGAGGAAGCATCTGGGATCCTCTCAAAAAGAGATGTCCCCTGCATTTAATGAAATATAATATTGTCCTACTAACATATTGTCCTGCTCACACCCTAATGCTTATAATTTGTAAACAATTTAACGTCTGACATTTAAAAAAAAAAAAGTATTTTAAGAGACAATGTTATTAGGTGCCTCCGCCCCGAGTGGGTCTTCTGGTTTCAGACCCTGTCGGTCTTTCTGGATCATTCTGTGGGTCCGGTTGAGCAGCATGCCAGAGATATCAGAGGTATGAGACACACTGTGGCGGGGCGGGACAAACTGACAATCAACGTTGGAAGCAACGACCCCGTGGGCGACCACACTTCCTGTCCCGATGCACTAGAACATTTATGGCATTTTTTTAACCGACACCCTTATCCAACCCAGGCACTGGAGATGCACATCACAATGTGCCATATTCATTGTGCGAAAGAAGAAAGGAAAGATCAGACGCCCTTATCATATCAGTAGTTACTGGAGACTCAGGGTTAAGTGTCTTGCTCAGGGACACAATGGTAGTAAGTGGGGTTTGAACCTGGGACTTCTGGTTCATAGACGAGTGTCTTCACCAGTTGGCTACTACCAACCTAGACAGCAGGCCTCCAGCACTCATCCATGCTTATTCCTGCTTCTGGAGGCTGGATCCCACCCACATTCCGATTGGCCAGGAACTTGACTGGATGTAAGCGGTGTTCCATGGGATGGTCTGGCATGTGGGCCACTATCTGTCACCAGCACACAGTGAATTCTGGGATTGTTTGGGTCGCAGTGGTTGTCCACCTATAAATGGATTCACTTGTAAACCGGTCTCTACAGAGCATTCCAGGTTGTCTTGGTGAATTTTTGAAGGGCCCTACGCAATTTTTCAAAAACAATTTGGACTTTTCTCAGTGTTTAATGCATCTCCTCTGCTTCAGTGTTGTGCATTTGTGAAGAAATCCCAGTCTTTGAAAGTTTCAGATTATATTATTGTTGTCTTCCTGTTATTTATGAAAATGTTTTTTCCTCCAAATTTCCAGTTTGGTCTTGCCATCCACAAAATTTCGGCTTTGACTTGGACTCAGTTGTTGTGGGCTGAAATTGGACTCAATTGCTCTCATCCCACCATTGGTGATCTTGTCTGTTGTTGTTACAAATCATGTGTTTCCTTGACATTCAGTTGCCTATTCTTGCAACATCTCTTGTGTGTCGTTTCAGAAGGATGCAACCCAACATCACCTTCTTCGTTTTATTTCATCCCTGGATTTAGCACAAGCTAAAAACTGTCCATGTTATAAAATATTTAGATGTTCTGAGTTATTAAGTTAATGGTATTTACAGATCGGGTCTGCCAAATGCTTTAAAAGTAAGTGTAATGTTCTGGAAGAAGTTGTAGGTGGTGTAACTTGTTGCTAACACACACTCTCCATGAGTTGTGCAGTGGAAGAGCAGGAAAGGCTGCTAATAACTTATGAATTATGTAGCGCTGGCTGGTGATGGCACATTATCCTTCCTAATAGGAAGCGCCATGCCTCCATCCACACAGATCTATAATGGATGAGGGCTGGAAAATGAGCAGAGTGGTCTGAGGTGGAGGTGGGCGGCTTGTGGGAGGGGTCCACTCCTTTCCAGGCATCTGTGAATGTGTTACTTGCAAGGCTGCATGGACAACAGAGGACATCCTAGAAGGGTGTAGAAGCTTCACACTTTCATGAGGAGAGCTGGCAGGAGAGATCATTGAAATAACAAAGCATCCAGCCAAGTATGGACGAGACAATGTGTGAATTATTTTTCATTTGATTGCATTGTCCAAGATGAGATGCTGTATTTCCAACTTTAATGATTCACATTTATTTATATTACTTTTGCATAAATTAAGGTTTACATTAATTAATTAAATAATAGCATTTTATAAATCTCTATTACACAAGGTTTTTCACCACTCAAGTGTCACCTGTACAATCCAATTCAAACAGTTAGTTCTCCTTGTGCTGATTATTTTTTCCTTTTTATTTCAACATTATTGAATGGGGGAGGGGCTAAGAAATAGCAAAATATCACAAACCAGAATCTGCTTTTGTCCAAAAAAGGTTTTATTTTTCATACCAAAAGCATCAAGCCAACCCACCAACATCTGAAGCAGACATTATTCTCACTTTGGAATTCCACGTTCTGTCTAATGTCCTGCTCGATATCACCACGAGACTGTTACAAAAAAATTAAGACATTCATCGTTCCAGCAGCAAACTCGTCTGTGTGTCCCTGGATAACGTCTCCTATTGCAGATCCTCTCGTCTTAAGGCATTAAATGAGGCAGCAGGTGATTCACAGTCTACCACCAACGACTCTTTTTTTTGTGCTTTTAATTACAAATATGCATTACTAATGGACTACGTCTGTTAATTCAACTGAAACAGCAAAAAAAAAAAAACAAAAAAAAAAACATAAAAATGATAATAAATAACCAATATGGCATATTTACAACAATTTTCATTTTAAAGTGTACAAACTTCACAAACACCGTTGTACAGCAGGACTATTTACAAGTGAAATGTACATATTTACAGATCATACGATGACATTTTACCATCGTAAATCCTCTTCACGCCCCCTGAGTGTTTGAGTAAAGTGGCTTCTTCATCCTACTGGAGTGTCTTAGGTTTCGCATGATAATATGGTAACGGATCTTAACACGATCAGTGCAGCAAGGAAAATCACAAAAAAATTTCATTCGACAGCCTGTCTTCACACAAGTTGCAAATATCAGCACACAGCGACTGAAGGCCTTCCAAGGCAACAAGGCGTCCAATGCGCACCACGTAAGCTGGCCAGATGTGACACAGGACGTGTGCTACACATACAATTTTAGATGGATTCTAGGTTATTCTAAAGACTAAAGATAGGACTGGGACAAAACTAAAAGTACAGTGCAGTTCTCCCCCTTTCAGAACCATGAGAGCATTTTCAAATCTTCATCTCGGTTTCAGTGGGCGTCCTTCAGAACTATTCCTTCATTGGGCTTTACAAACATATAAATAGTTCAAATAAATACATAAATAGAACGCAGACCATAACTAGTAAGTTGTTTTCTATATCAGTACACAAAAGTGAATTAAAGACCATCTTTTATCTTCTGGAGTGTACTTCCTCACACCTTTCGTCAACACGGTCCACGTCACGGTAGGCATCACGCCATGTCGTCCTCCACGCTCAGCATCTGACACTGAGGAGACAGACGAGATTCAGGGTAAATAAGAAGAACCGAGAACTTTCACTGCGTTCACCGTTCAGTTCTGAAGATATGACTCTCACAGAGGGATAGGTGTAGCCATCCAGGCTGTCCGTCCTGCAGATGTGCACCTCATCCTCAGTGGTCTTCTGGTAGACAGGGTTGATGAAGTGGATGGTGTTGGTGTTTCTCTGTCTCCAGTGTCTCCATAGCAACATAGCTCCAAAGATCACCAGGCTCATGACGACTGCAGAGGGAAATGGAGGAGGGGGTCGTACAGACACATACATTAGGTTTGAAATGCAGAAGTAAGAATATTGTGCTACATTGACAACATTGTTTATTTTACCTACCTATTGGCAGGACGACATACAAAGCAGTGAGTGATGACCTGTTGTTGTCATTCATGGTGACATCTCCATCAGTGGGGTCTGTGGGACATGACAGAATATGATGGATCAGGTTACAGGTCTGGATCGAACTTCTCCAGTGGTCTCCAAAAGAGACATCAGGATGTGTACCTTGATTGAAACTGACTCGGTCCTTTCTAGCTGCCATGTTGAAGGTGGAGGTAGAGGTGATGTTGGTGGCGGATGCTGTGGAAGAATCTGTGCCTGGAGCTGGAAGATATAAAAAAAAAAAAAAAAAGAAGTTTAGATCCCACTCACTACCGCTGGAACAGAGAGAAGCGGCACGGCCGCACCGCAGGAGGCTCACCTGGCATGCACTTCCTGTTGTCAAGGCCCAGGGTCATGTGGTCGGGACATGCGCAGGTGTACTTGGGGGAGTGGCCGTTGATGTGCGGCGCAGGCAGGCAGAGGAACTCGCAGCCTCCGTTGAAGGCGTTCTGCTCCGTGCACCAGTTCTTGCCTACAGAAGCAGCCATGAAGTCATGTGAACTTGTGGCTCTGGTGAAGACAGACTAACCCAGACCATGGCCAAATAAGAAGGCTCTCCCCCATAGTTAAGTCCAGGTTTGCATGTTTTTGGGACCAGACGTCCCTGTGCCTGATTATATACTTAATCCTTAACTCAAAGCCAATATTAGGACTGTCAGCCTGCCATCTTGTCTTACAATTAGAGAGAGTTGGAGAGCAAGGGGACAAGTTGCATGGAAGAGTCACAACATTGGCCCTAGAACACAGTCTACAGTCCAACTGGGCCTGCAGAGAGGAAAAAGTGGAATGGTTCTCACCAGCTGGCTGCTTCATGCTGTGGAACAGGACAATGTCCTCTGGAGACTGCAGGTCGTCAGCCACCTCTGTGATGTCATTTCCGGTCATGCGGTTGGCACTCATTATAGCATGCTGGGAGGTGTCTGTCCAGTAGACTTTCTCCTGCAGATGGTAGGCACACAGAGTTTAAATAAATAAAGAAATGATTCATGTGGCCATGCCTCTCCTGTTAGTGACCTGGTGACCCCACAGTGACCCTCACCTCGAATACGACCAGCGACAGGGGATGTGCCAGCTTCTCCTCGCTGAAGATGAGCGTGTGACGCCCTTCGCCCTGGACACTGATGCTTGAGAGAGTGTGCAGCTTGGAGTCAACCCAGTACAGCCGCAGGTTTAGCATGTCTGCAGCCGGAGAGCAAGGTGGACAAGCGTGAGTTCTCATGTGTGCCCCGCTGTCATTAAAACAAAGTCGCCTTTGTACTGACCCAGAGTGATGCCGTTGGGCCACTCGATGTTGTCCGAGACCAGGGAGGTGCGGTCCGCTCCGTTCAAACCACTCTTCTCAATCTTGGCAGGGCTGCCCCAGTCCGTCCAATACATAAAACTAGCAAACAACATAGAAATTGGCCATAATTAACACCACGTCTTACGCTAAATCTATTCAGAATAATTATATTTTTTCAAATAGTCGGTCAAACATTATACTAAACATGAAATCTGAAGTAGAATTAGATTAGAAATTTTTATTCTGAATACTAATACTCAATTTTCACAAAGTGAAGTACTTTACCAGTTGCAAATGGGAGTCAATAAATGTAATATGAATCTGCTGTAGATAGGCATAAACAACGCTGCATGTAAATAGAGCTGAATTGCTAATTCTAAAATAAATATTTCATGTTGGATTATTTTTCTTATTTGAGTCAACACGAAAGCTTCATCCGTTCACACCCAACATCACCAGTGAACTATTGACAACATCTAGCAAACATACTTGTGCAGTGGGTCGACAACAATAGCTCGGGGCTTCCGAAGCCCCTCTTTAATAAGGGTCTTCCGCTTGACCCCATCGGTGGTCGCCACGGAGATGGTCCGGAATGTGCTGTCCGTCCAGTAGATATTACCATGGATCCAGTCCACCGCAAGACCCTCTGGTGCCTGAATACTGCCTTCGATGACAGTGCTGTGCAGGGATGGGTTGTCTGCATGTTCCATCGGGGAACTGCAGCGAAAGGGAGACTACTGTTAGCAAAGCAACATCAAAGCAACGTCAAAGCAACGTCAGGTACTGGTACAGCATGCTCCGAAGCACAAACCTCCATCCAGATGCTTCTAAATACCTAACAAATGCTACACTACCTGCTGGGAACATCTCCCTCTCACCTGTAAATCTTCTTATTGGCAAGGTCAGACCAAAAGACCTTTTTGCCGGGCATGTCCATGTCCAACGCTACCACGTTCTTCTGCTGACTGATCAGTTGAGTGTACTCGCTCTTGTCAATAGTCATCTTCCTTACTTCATGCTGGTTTGTAAAGAACAGGTAAGGAGTGGTGCCTGTGACGGGAGGAGGGCATGTTACCACAACATGGGAATCTTGTAGAGAACCTGGGACGGACGCTTCTCGGGCAAATATCACCACCTACCTTCAACAGCCTTGCATTCTTTGGTTGCAAGGTCGACCTCATAGCCTTGGAAACAGTCACATTTATAGCCACCATCCACGTTGATGCATTTCTGGCTGCAGGTGTCAGGCCTTTCACATTCGTTGATGTCTGTGTGAGGAAATAAAAAAATGTAACTTCGCGAACGTTCTACCCACAGCACACAATCCCAGAACGAAGATCGTTTCTACGCTGCAGGACAGTGGAACCTCACCTTCGCACGCTGTTCTGTTGGCCAACTGGAACCCCGGAGGGCAGAGGCACTCGTAGCCGATCTTGTGATCTTTGCAGAGGTGCGAGCAGCCGCCGTTACTGGTTACACACTCGTTAACGTCTGCGGGTGAGGAGAGGCACGCGTTCACTTTCCTACGAACGCAAAGATGCAGCGTGGTCTTCTGAACCCGGGACACCCGGGATACTCACCGCACAGTCGGAGCGGCTCGTCCGACGCGTCCCTGCAGTCAGGCCTGCCGTTGCACACTTCGTCTTCGCTGAGACACTCCCCAGTCCTGCACTTAAACTGGCCCGGTCCGCTGCAGACCTCATCTGTGGAGAGGAGAGGGTTTGGAACCCCGATGTGAAACTGTTCCGGTATGTGACTTGACGATAATAAAACCGATTATTTATGCTTGGTTTTGCTCACCACGCTTGCAGTCAGTCTCATCGCTCCGGTCCACACAGTTGGGTGTACCGTCACACTGGAGGTCGCCGTGGATACAGGTGCCATCGTTGCACTGGAACTGATCAGGGCGGCAAGTGGCTCGGCCTGAAAAAAATGGCATATTTGAAGTATTGTGGCTGTGATAAAAGTGAGGTTTTTACGCATCGGAAGTTAAACATGGCCAGAACAGATCTGTTTTTTTGTTGTTGTTTTTTTTACAAAATGTCATAAGAAATATATTGTCATATATTGGTTACTGTTTAGCGTGCTTAGTTTTTGAGGCATTGATGTATTCAAATGTAACACAAGCACTAGACGAGTGTGGGAACTCACTGCAGTTGGCCTCGTCTGATTGGTCCAGGCAGTCCGCCATGCCATCACACACCCAGTTCCCATGAACGCACTCTCCGTTTCTGCAGCGGAACTCCTGTGGGGAGCAGGCCGAAGTGGGCGGAGTCGGCGCCCGGTTGCCGCAGTTCTGCGGCCACTCGTCCGAGCCGTCCGGACAGTCGGCGTCGCCGTCGCACGCCCACAGCTGCGGCACGCAGACAGAGTTGTTGCACTGGAATGAGCCGGGGCTGCAGGTCCGGCTGGGGCAGGAGGCCTCGTCGCTGCCATCGCTGCAGTCTGGGTCTTCATCGCAGACGAAGGCCGCCGCCACGCACTGGCCACTTTTGCAGCGGAACTCGTCGGCCGTGCAGGTCTTTGGGGCTGCGGGATGGGTCAAATTATGGGACAATAACTAACCTCATCAAATCATCCTTCATTACTCTCTCACACATTAGCAATGAATTCTGCCCTCCCGGAGCTCAGGGTCACAATGGGGTGAAGATGAAAGTGAGAACCCACCACATCCTTCTTCATCTGCAGCGTTCTCACAGTCACCCTTGCCATCGCAGCGCCAGCCGCCTGGCACACACTGGTTGAGGCGCCCACCGCAGCTGAACTCATTCGCCGCACACGTCTTCTCTTCTGCATGAGAGAGGGTCACGTGAGGAGCCGCATCTGGTGAAAAGGGCAGAGGGCGGTAGACAAAGGGGGCACTGAGCCACCCACTTACTGCAGACGGCGGGCTGCTCGTCCGTCCCGTCGCCACAGTCGTCTGTGCCGTCGCACACCCAGCGGCTGGTGATGCATCTTCCGCTCTCGCACCGGAACTGTTTGGCACCACAAGTTACTGCATCTATAGAGAGCATCAGACAGATCTTTCATCTTCCCAACAAGGACTCATTCAGGAAGGAACTAAACACCTATTTAATAATGATTAAAAAGTGAAAATGGCAATAATGGTGATGTGTAGACTCATCAGTGTCTAAACTAATGAACGATCTCCAAGTTAAAGTCTACAGATGGAGAAGAATATTGTATTTCTGCTCAGAGAACAACAGGAGAACAGTCTCTTTCTCTCCACGCATCATGTCATTGTTTCATAAAAAAAAAAAAAAGAGGAAATTCTGCAATAAACACTTCAGTTTTTTTTGTTATATTGTTTGTATTGCATTGTTGCACAGTACTGTATTTCAATTAATTAATAAATCCAAACATCCAACAATTAAAAAAAAGTGTGTAAAATTACACGTCTGTCCGTATAAGAAGCTCCATCTAGTGGTGCTTCCTTATATGACACTAAATACCATTGTAACGTCATCCGATAAAAAATGCTCAATAAACATTCCTTGGTTAAGAATGATATAAAACGGTAGGTGTTTCCCAGTTAGAAAACAAGTTAATGTGTAACTTATTTATGAACAGACTACCCTAAAAATTAGGATATGACATCCTTCTTCCTCTAGCGTTATCGGGTCATGTTCTATTAGTTCCAAACAAGTGCAATAAAATTCAGCTCGACACTCGGACGTCACTGAAGCTATATTGTTGTTCTTTTAAAATTAAACTAAATCACTTAAATTGTATTTCCGTGAAAAACTGTGAAAAATCTGCAAATCAAGCGTTCTAGAACTCAAATCAGTACAATGGCCTGATTAAATGGTTGTTATGCTTTAACTGTCAAGGACATTGCAGGTGACACGGGACTAAGGTTGCATGTGACAAAGGTCCTGGCAATCAGAAGACTTTAGTTTGAATCCACGCGAGGCAATCACCCTGGTGTTCCTCTCCGTTTGTACGAAAGGAGATGCTGGCTGATGACAAAATCACCTGCTGTCTTTTTAAAACAATGGAGGGGAGGCGGGGCTTTATCATCACACCACCAGGAGCTGATTGGGTCCCAAAGAAATGTTGCATAACAAGTTTGGCAGCACAAGGGACCGAGACGGAAAAAAAAAAAAGCATCATTGTTACAATAGCAACCAAAATCCCCCCGGTGATTCTAGAACGACTGCAGAACTAAACTAGCAGTTCAAACCAGAGGCAACGTAGAGGATTAGACTTTTCCTCCGGAATCCAGTATAAACATGGGAATATGGGCACATGGCCACTGGGATCCGGCTGTGTCCAGCTGTCCACGGAATGTGGCCTGTTCATGTTTGAGGTGGCCTTACTTTCCTCTTTGAGGCATGGCAGAAAGGAACTTGTCCTCCCAAATGCTTCTTTAACAATCCATTTTTTTTTTATTGAAAAATAGGCTAAATGTCATTCCCTAGAATATTTATAATCTTAAAATCGCCTAGGATTGGCTAATTCAGCACATTGCTTCATACTGGGTCGTTTCCGGCAAGTCTTCCAACCCCCCTTTTTCTTGCAAGGAAATATTGGCACACAATGTATTCTCCCTAAATCCATTGCAAAAGTGCATCTGACATCACAGTTGGTTCTAGTCTGGCATTATGGTCCTGGGAGAAAACCCTCATTAGGGATCAGCAGACTCCCCAGACCAAGATTTCTGCTGCGGCCAATACCTTCTCTTTACTGAAGCCTAATTCTAATTCCCTGTGGACCGTGGATGTTAGCTGGCTGCCCTGGGATCCCGAATCACCTGACCACCATGTGAGAGAGGCACTGGGGGGAAATAACGTTCATCGAGTGGGGCTGGGAATTTAGAAAAAATAAAAGCTTTTCAGCGTTCATGAATCTCTGAATGGAATTACAAATTCAACTCAAAAACACTAGCAATATTCTAATAATGAACAAACAATCAAATCTGTGTGTTGTTAAAAGTTAGCAGGAGTTAGGCACACTCCGGTGTCACACTGAGCACAGGCTGTTATTATGTGTACTGTCTTTATTGCTTTGGCGTGGCAAACAATACGGTTATTATCTCCAAAATGGAGAAGCGACAAAAGACAGTGTGAACCAGATGAAGCTTTGTGGCCAGCTACAAAGCTCCACCACCGTTTTGAGGTGAGCCGAATGCCTCCAGGGAACTCTGTTAAAGTCTCAGCACGTGATGACCTCGGAGATGGAAAGCTTGATGGACCAGGGCTGCTATTTCAGTTCTGCGGCGCTCAGGGCTCTCGAAATTCCTACAAACCAGTAATGTGGACAGTGACGGAAACTGCACGTAGCTTTTCGGGAGTAAAAAAAAAAAAAAAAAAAAAAAAAAAGATTATGACATCATCCGTAAAGCATACACTGTACAAAAACCACTAACTGTTGATGCAGCCCGGAAAAACCCGGGTATTCCCTGTTTGTTAAGTAAATCTAGGAATGTTTGTTTCTGTAAGATTAACCCCATGGAGGTGTAGTCCGTGTTCCGCGGAGAACCTGGTGAATCAGGGGGTCGCCACAGGTCTGGCACTACATTTAATGAAGTATTGACAGGTTATTTGGAAAGATAATCATTATTATAATTTTAAATTGGGTTTTGATGATGGATACAGTGCAGTCTTCTGCAGCCTTAAATGGACGTCCTTGACACCAGAGACATTCTAAGCCTTGTCGGCTCAACCCTACTGACCACTGTACTGTACTGTGGATTTTTATAAACATGACGTCATTATATAGTAGTGCGTCATTATTCCTGCTGGCCAAGTGTGATCACCAGCTGACCTCCTTCTTGACTGGTCCTATTCATCACTATTACTAGTTGTCCCGGCCTGTGGCATTTCCCCGGGAAATGAATGCAGTTTTATCCCAATACGACTGCCTTTGGTGACGCACCCAGCCGATTGGATTCTATTCCGTCCCGACCGCGCCACGCCCACCCGAAACCCGAGCGCGCGCCCTGATTGGCTGCCGGACCACGTGCTCCATTCATCCCTACTGTGGCTGGAATAAATTTATAATTAGTTATTATTACCACAGCGACGTGTGCAAACAGGCGACACCAAGCGAGAGTTTTTAATTCAAAACTCCAATTTTCATATTTAAGATACACAAACAGGAACGACACAAACACAAGATTACAGTACAGTTCGAGGTATAGAATATTAATATTTCTTTTTAAAGGCGCTGCCATAGTTAATGTTAAATATGGTGACGTTAGAGTAGCTGTGGCGGCGTGTGAGTCAGAGAAAGCGGAGAGTAAACCAGGACTTACGTGAGGCGGGAATAAAAGCCGCCGCGAGGCAGAGTCCTGTAACGAGGAACGAGTTGATCCGCATCTCCACCTGTCCGGGCGGCCGCCGCTGCTCGCTCTGCGCCCCGCCGCCAAACTTCAGCGCCGTCTCACCCGGTGGGCGGGGCCTGGGCAGTGGCGTGATGTTGCAAGTGCGCTGGGGGGCGTGGTTTCGGGGAAGGGCGCGCCACCCCCCCCCCACCCCCCTCCCCCCTGCTCTTCTACTTTCATTATGCTCGCAAATAATCCACAAATCCACCCGTTTTCATAATTAATAACTTGGTCCCATCCCATTAACATCACGATATATATTTTACTTAAATCTCTTTACTTTTCAATACTTTATTTAAACACGTAAGCCTTAAACACATGTAACTTCTTCTCATAACAAGTGGAGTGAAATATGCTTTTGTTTTATACTGATAATAATGTCATATTTTATATTACAGCAATTACAGCTTCATTTATGCACTTAGTGCTTGGTTTTGGTTGCATTAAATGAGTAAAAACCAAAAATGTAAAATTCACCATCTTCTCACATCTGTAAATGCCCTGGTGCACATCTGGAGATGTTCTGTGTGTACAACCGTCGGGTTTTTGGTGACCCTTGGCCTGGAGTGCTGGACGAGTACGAAACTGCAAGAAACCAGGATACTGTTGTGTGTCCACTTCTTAATGACGTTAACCCAGAGGAAATAAAAACATGGTCTTCCACGTACCTCAAAATAGAGGACGTGCGTCATAAATCTTGTTGTTCTCGCCATTTAACTCCAGTTTCACCAACACAACACCTACTCTGCAGCACAGTTATCACAATACTGGTGTTTGTCATGTATGTGGCGTGGGTACAGGCACACTATACTGGCAAAAATGTTGGGACACGCGTGAACTTTAATGATGCCCTGTTCTTAATCCATAGGTTTTGCTGTGGAGTTACCACACCCTTTGCAGCTATAACAGCTTCAATGCTTCTGGGAAGACTATTCCACAAGTTTAAGGGAATTTTTGACCATTCCTGCAGTAGAGCATTTGTGTGGTCAGGCACCAGTGGCTCCCAGTCTCCACTCTAATTCACCTCAAGCTCCTCCACACCAAACACACTCGTCCAGATCTTTATGGACCTTGCTTTGTGCAGCGGTTGGGACGTGGATCTCAGGGAGACGGTCTGGCTTTAACACGGCTGGGGAGTAGACAAAGTTGGCAGGCTTAATCCAGTGTCCGGAGGTGAGGGTACTACAGGGGCTAAGGCTTTCGGAAGAAGGAGTTGGCAGCGTTTGGTCTCAAAGTCCAGAGAGGGCGTTCAAAAATCATCGACAAGAAAACAGGCAAGGGTCGACTTGAAGCAAGGTCCAGTATTCACCAAAAAGCAAGCGTCAATGCAGACAACATCAAACAAAGAGCAGGCGGTTGTGTGCCCAGTGGTGGAATGGCAGCTGTGACACATAACCATAACCCTTTATTTTTATATGCCTGTGGGCACGGAAGTGATTGCAACACTGGAATTCAGTTTGTGTGGAGCATTGTCCCGATACGTCTGGCCACATGGTGTACATGTATATCATCGGCTTGTGGTTCATCATCTCTTTCCACAAATCATGATGAAAGTTCAGGTGAACCGTCCCTTTAAGGCTGCCTGGAGTAGAAGTGTGTGTGAATTGCAGAGATCTGGAGAACCAGCCATGGACACAGTGGAGTTTTTTTTTTTCCACTGGGTGACCGAGAGCTTGAGATGGCGAATTAAACCCAAAGCTATGCAGGACGAGCAGCCTTCAGGGCCAGAGAGCCACAACTTTTTTTTTTACACACTTTTACATGATTATCAGCAGAACACAGAGTTCTGATCTCCTGGCACGTGGTCACATGACCCTGCCGTGTACAAGTGGTTTTGGAAAATGACTTTTGGATGGAATATTTGCGCTCATTAGGCTTTTTCTCCTGCAGATTTTCCATTAGAGCCGTGATCCAGGTTGGTGAACTTAACGCCATAGTGTTAACATTTTAACGGCAGAAATGCATTCTGGGCCACGTGATTTGTAACTAATTTGGACAAATCACATATGAATCACATATGATCAAATACAGGCATATATGAACGTTGCCATTATTAAATTAGCATTAATATTGCCATCCGCCCCAGAACTCGAATTGCAGTGTTTCGATGGGGGTTGAGATTGGATCCATCAACTGATTCTTTCAAATACGGGTCATTACAGTGAATGCGATGGTAGGGAGCATTTGCATGTCAAATACAGGCTAAGCGCTGTGCAGCTCTGCTTTGTGTGTGCAGCTTTGTTTTTTCCACCTGTTAATAATGTCAGATGATGATGATGAGTAGTGTTGTAAGTGTACAAGTCTAGAAGAAGACAACGATTTGCTCAGAGAATGCCGGTGGGCGTGTCGGGAATGATGGGAATCTTTGGAATGCTGTAATGTTGGCTGGATTGCATACAGAACGTTCCACCTGCAGCCAACGCGCAGAACATCATGCAACCTTGGGCTCGGTTGGTCATCACTGAAAGCATGTGGGGGTGGGCCGCTGTTGACCACACCCACTGTCAAGCTGTACATAAGTCTAAAATAACCAAATCCAACAGCCGGAGGAATGTTGCCATTTGTTCTGACTGAAGGTCATGCATGGGTGTGTGGAGTCAAAAAAACATAAAAAAAATAAATTAGGCAACAGATCCATTTTAATGATACCATAAACATGTTTTTTTGTAAATAAAGTAGTCCTAAAATGACTCTCCAAGAGGATTTGGTTCGAACAACGTTTGCTGATGCTTTAACAAACTACATATTATAAATAAAGAGACAGTGAAAATGGAACAATTAAACATGCAATCACGCTCTTCTTTCCAAGCCTGAGCTGACAGCTCACATAATTCCCAGTCAAATCCCACACATCCTAACACTCCAGGTCAAAAACAGGTGGAACCAAAACGCCTAAAGCCAAGCCTGCATCCTAACACTATACAGCATGCAAAAAGCCATATTTGAAATATGGGGCAAATGTAAATCTAAATACATCTAAAATGTATTCAAACATTTTTCTGAAGTACAACACTATCTTAATTAAGCATGTTTGCTTGCTAATGCCAATTTACACTAATGATATAGTAGTACAATACATTTAGCTATACAATACAGTAAAAAATACAGAATTCTGTAAAAATATAATTAATTTTGTAAAAAAAAAATATATAATTTGTTAAAGGTTTGTTGAACAGAATATGATTCATTCTAAGAGTTTAGATAGTAAAAGTGTAAAAAAAAAGACCCACTCAGTCTTGCGCTCTAATAATTCTTGCATTTAAAAAAACAGAATGCAGAATCAGTTTGTGCACAATAATTGAACAACAGTTTAAATTATAAGGTCAACAAAATTGTTCTCCAGCGTTGACTGACCGAGCAGGACAGACAGGGCCCTACACCCTAAAGGGGTGAAAGATCAAAATCATTCCTACCCTCAACCCTAAAGACTGATACGAAAAACAAGTATGAGTTGACAATATATTTTCCCAACGTGTATGTTTTTTTGGTGAGGAAATTTGCTAATCTTAAAGCTGGGTGTACACTTGTTGTAGGGATTTAGAGGAGATTAAGTGTTGCTCAGTTTCTCAGGTTCTGGATGCCTTTGTTCCAAGGGTCCCACTATTGCAAAACCTAACCCCAGTTCTCTAAATTTGCATTCAGTAGACATGAACCACAATCTTCTGACATCTGTGAGGAAGACACCATTGTGTTGGATGGATGTTTTTGGTGCTGCTGCCATTCTGTGGCACTAGAGGAATATTGCACCTCCTTTTACTGCACTTTAGATCACTTGGTCCTTCTAGAATATTCAGCGTGGCAACCAATTGTTCCTCCTCTCCTGCGACAACAAAGCCACTTAACCTGCAATAAAGCCAACTGATTGGCTGCTGATTGTGTAATTTCGACCACAACCACTCAGACCCGAGTTTAATTTGTCTCTCTCTGAGCTACTCCAGCTCCTGGTTCCCTCTCTGACCCACTCCTTCGCAAAGTGTCTCCTTTTTTTCCTCAATTAATTTTTTTGTGCAGGTTGAAGTGTGGAGGTGTCAATGTAGAGCCTGTCAAAGCCAATTGAAACAAACTCTATGTGATTTTGGGTTAAATAAGAAATAAATGTTGATGGTGTCACGTGATGCCGTCCACGTGACCGGGGAAACGCGGAAGCAGGTGACGCGTCCAGGATATAAGTCGGCATTCTCCACCCATCGTCGCTCGGTCATTGTTCTTGCAATCTTGTGGAACGTTTTGACTCCGTCCACCTACAAGTAAGCCCGATCCTTATCTGCCTTTCACTGCCTCTTAATGTTTAACTGGTATTGCAGGACAAACCACTCCGCATTGGGGTTTTTGTCCATCATTAACCCTGTGGACTTCGCTGCCTTGTGCGACCAGGTTTCTTGGCAAGCCACCGCCATCCAACATCTGTCGCAGGAGGTTACATATCTGCGGCAGGCTGCCACAACCAAGGCAGGACAAACTTCCACCACATCACCCTGGAGACATCGCCTTCCTCCCCATTTACTGATCGCTTGACTAAATGTACTTTACTGAGATATCTTGTGCCACTAACTTCTCAACAAGTTAAATGGAAGAATACATCATGTAATTTAGCCATTTGTCTCAAACATAACTTATTTAAAATTTTGTCAATTCCACACTTTGTAACGTCTGCATGGAATAAACACACATCCTGTATCTGAATGATGATTCTGTTCCACTATGTATGTTGTATGCAGTAATCTGTATGGCATCCAAGCAATAATTAAGATTAGTGGAATTGGACTTATACCATATGCTTTTTGGTAAAATTTCAAGGTATATAAAAAATCTGCTGGAATAAGTGAAGAATTCTTCCCTGGAGAAAAAAAAAGATAGAGCAAACAAAGCATGTTATGGCAACATTGTAGCCATGTTATCAGGAACATTTTAGCCCCAGGCATTTTATTATCCTTTTTATTTTGCTTTTACTTAAAAATAAATTCAAATAGATTTTATATATTGCCCCCTATGTTTGGCTGTATTCGTACAGATTACCATACATTAAATAAATTACCTGAATAAAATATGTATCTATTCCAGAATATAAGAGGTAATGAATAAAAATGTAACACACACTGGACATTAAGATCGCAAGTGATTCCACCATTTTATTTGTGTTTTTGATGCACCACAGCACATGACGTTCTCTCTAAGAGCAGCTTGTGCAGCGTACAGATTAACGACTACAACACATATCTAATCTGTCATGCAGACGCAACACTCACATCACACACAGGAGAGTGTGCAGGTGGCGCTTCACTACAGGTACTTTGGATGGATGAGGACACCGGAGCAGACCAACCAGGATATAGTATCTCATTAAAACTGCTGCAATACAAAAACAAAAAGTTCCACTTGGGTTCTTAAATATTAGCAGTACAAATAAAACAATCACGTGCCAAACAAAATTATACGTTCTCAAGTTTAAAAATGAGCATTTTAATTCACAAATTCATTCACAGAACTAATAACGGCCACATAAAGGAAGATCTATGAACCTAAATGGTGTTGAAATGAATGTACAGAAGGCAGAAGTCTTGTCTTTTTTGCTTTTGACTGAAGTTCTACAATGGACAATGTAGATGCTGCAGTGGTGTCAGTGGAACCTGTAAGAGCGACAAGAACACCAATACTGGACACAGTTAATCATAAATCACGAGGCATTGAATGTAAAATAGCCTTTAAGTGAATTTTTTGAGAAAAAAATAGTTCATTTGACTAATTTTTCAACCCTAACGAGCACCAAGACAAAAAGCAGCGTCTACATATATACACCTACATTTTCTACCCTTCGTACAAATGTCAGTTTCACACAATGAACAATAACTTGATGGGCACTTGATGTTCTTCTGTGATTGGTCAGGGAGGGTTCAGGTTTTTGGCCTGGAGCTCTTGCAGTCTTCCTCACTGGCGCTAGCCGAGCGCTCCTGAAACCCAAGCACATTGTCAACTTTTTTACACAATATCCATAAGATTGAAAATGTATGCAAATGATTCTTTTTTTCATTGGGTTACACCAGATGATGTGATGGACAAATTTAAACAGCTAATTTTGTGATGCACACCAAACCAAAATGGAAGAATCAACTTGAAATCTGTGGAAAAAGTTTTTTTGGTGGGGCAATGGTTGGCCTAGAAGGTTGCCGGATCAAATCTCTGAACCGCCACGGTGCCACTGAGGTCCCTTTGATCAAAGTACCATCCCCACACACACTGCTCCCCAGGTGCCTGTCATGGCTGCCCACTGCTCACCAAGGTGATGGTTAAAAGCAGAGGACACATTTTGTTGTGTCACCGTGTGCTGTGCTGTTTCTCCTGCACAGAAACGTTTTACTTGGAAGTACCAGAAAAGCTACTTTGGGAATTCTAGTCTGTACGGTGGCTAATCAGATATTTTAAGTACAACTGTAAAAATTAAGCCTTTCGTCTCTGCTGGTACAATACTTAGCTCCACCCACCCATGTGTTGAAAAAAAAGCCAAAACAAACAGTTTTTCATCTACAGAGTTGCTGATTTCTGCTAATTTTGATGTCACCTCTAAAGCACAGTGTCCTTTTTGATAACAACGGTGACGCTATTGGTTCTATTTATGGTCATCCTGCCCCTGCCTGTCTCTACACAGGTTTCATATCAGGATCATCAGGTCAGGATCATCTGAAACCTTGTTTGCACAGATGGCTGAATGGATGAACTTCATTCAAATGAACATTTTATGAAATGAAGTCCTTATCAAAACAACTTCCCATTACAAAAGGTCTCGTAAAATCAACTGTGAACAAATTAAAACAGAGCACGGCCTCTGCGGAGCCACCACAGGTCTGGTGCACCTGCTGGTTGGAGCAGTGTGCGGGGACAGTACTTTGCTCAGTGGTTCCTTGGTGGCTCGGGATTCGAACTGGAAACCTTCCGATTGTGGGTCAGCTTCCTTGCCCACTAGGCCACCACTGCCCCCACTAGGCCACCACCATGTTACGTGGTAAATACAGCTCCTAGTTTAACCATTTGAACCTTAGATTTTGTGTGTATATATAGATATAGATATAAAATGATATTTTGCATGCTGCATATGCAGGAAGCCCCACCTCCTCCTGTTCTTCCTCAGTGTCGTCGTCGCTCACCACTGGCTTGACTCTGCTGCGCCCGGTCCGCCTACGACCTTTCCCTCGCTCCACAGCCTTCTCCTTACGGCCCAGCTTTATCTTCACCTTGACCGAGTGCGCTGCCAAGTACACACACACGATAAATCCGGCAAAACTAACCTTCTGTGTTATTTGCACAGGCTAATACAGGCTATAAAAAGCTTTGTACAATTGTTCCCAAATGGACTAATCAGCATAATGTCATGAACTGGGCCACATTTTCCAATCAGCTTATCAAAGCCTACCGAAGCATATTTCACCGCATGGTACCACCTTCACTCAACCCTACCTGCTTTTCACACCAATCAGCTGTCAATCAGCTCAAATAAATAATTTAATCTAACTTCACCTAAAGTCCGTTTTGTCTTTATCATGGGTAGACCACAGAGTTTCATACAGTAGGTTTACAGGTTTCATACAGTAACAGTGCGGTGATGTTTCAATGTCAAAGAATCTACAGATGACCTCACATTCCGACTCTGAGCCTTCGTCAGCCTCCTCTTCCTCACTCTCCTCCCCTTCACTTTCCTCCTCCTTCTCAATTTTCTGCCTCAGACTGGTGAAGACTGACTGCAGTACAATGGAGTCCTCATAAATCTGCTCACACACACACACACACACAGACACACACAAACACATACAAATGCTTCAATGTTATATCATGTTTGAAGTTTCTGGTGCAAAAAACAGCAAACGTTTCAGTAATTCCAAAGGTTTAAATAATAAAAAAAAAGAAGTGTGCATGGGATACTTAAAGGCTTTATTAAGACCTCTGCATGCAAATGAACACAGTTTTGCAGTTCTGTTACATTATGATCAATACAGAAAAAAAGCGAGACTGACGTTAATGCAGCTTTATTGGTTAATTTCAGGCATGTGCACAAATAGACCCTAAGTGAATAGACAAGTGCCCTTTTTTCCAAGACAATATTTTAATTTTCCAATGACCTCAATCCCAAATTAAAAGCATATCCAGGCTCAGCACCAGTGTTTTTTATAACAACACAACTATTTGAGCACCAGCAGGTCAGCAGTAGACTACAACAAGTAAACTAGTCTCCTCTGTCACACAACTGGAATAATTACATGATCATTAGTCAATGCGAACATATTAACAAGTCAGAAACATCTGCCTGGAGCACATGTTTTATTAATCCACTGTTCAATCCACTTGTCCAGCATCACTTCAAGATAAATGAAAAATACACATTTCTTTGTGTATTCTTTCTAAATTACATTATACAATCCCCACTACACCACCAGTGCTCATTGACTTAATTTGGTTAAAGTTACACTTCTCTTTTGAGCACCTGCAGCCCAAAATGTCTGTGTCAACGGCACAATTTTATCAAAAATGTAAGAGCCATCAAGATGTAGAACATTGTAAGGCCCGGAGTTCATTTATTTGCGATTGTGTGTACAGGTACATGTATTGTTCTGTGGTTTTGTATGCAGTGTGTGTGTGTTCTTACCAGAGAACCTTCCAGGTTAAATGTCTGAGCGTTCTGACACAGCAGCAGCACGTCCCTCTCCAGGTCATTCAGGCTGCGGTACCTGTGGCTCCGAATCTTTTCCTGAAGAGGCAAAAATAAACAGTATGTGTGTGTGTATGTGCGCATGTGCGAAGGTCTGCAGCATTACCTTGATCTTCCTGAAGTCTACTGGTTTGCGGATGAGCTCGTAGTACTCAGGCAGCTCTTTGCGGGAGGGCAGCTGAATGAAGACTTCGCTCAGCTGTCGGCCCGTGGTGCTGGAACAGACAAAGCTACACCTGTTAGATCTCTACCTGCAGCTGGAAGCAGGATTTCAGTCCCATCACCATCCCGGTCACATGACCGGTGAACCTCAATACTGTCCAAATGGTCAGTTTCTTAATTTGTCAAAATTGCAGGAATTTGATACGCTCACTCTGGAAAGTCATCACCCCATACAATCTGAATGGAAAGTGCCTCCATTGACACCTTCAATCTGTAGCCTAACATCCTGCTCATGTCCTGAGACTCTTTACCACACTACGCAAGATGTAGTCAATTAATTACCTGCAAAATGTGCAATTCAATCAATTTACAGCACTAATCTTTATGTCTAACTAAAAGTAATACATGGCACATTTAATGTTTAATTAAATTGAAATCTATTAATATAATAAATTCAGTGACTTAATAGGACAATTAAATAATCTTAATCTGGCCCTAGGAGATGCCTAGCAGAAAGTTGAAATTCAGAAACACCTGATTTTATCTATTTAAATGTTTCAAATGTTTGTTTTTAAGACAAAAAGTAAGCATGCTGTTACACTAAGTTACAATAATAATATTTAAGAGATTTATCTGTATTAAATACAATGCTTCTTCTTGGTATACTCACCAAGGTAAATGAGCTGTCATGCTTGATTCTTTTTAATCTTATTGTTTGTGATGCTGTAGTTATGTAAATTGTAGAAGAAATGGACAAACTAAAGGTTGATTCGTGTCCCTGTCCTAGCGAAACATGGTCACTAGTGGCCACCACCTGGTCTTTTTTGGTTTTGAAGTGTAACTTTTCAGCATGACTTGAGTAAAGAGTGTGGTTTGTGAATTTTGCAGCACCTGTCCTTGTATTTAATGACGGCATCCATAATCCTCTTCATTTTCTTGGTGAGGGACGGAGGGTTGGGGGACAGCTTCTCAGCAGGGGGGCGCCCACGCTTTCTCTGCCTCTTGCTGTCGTCATCCTTCTCCCTCCACCCGCGCCCTCCACCCAAACCCGAGGTGGACGGTCCAGACAGGTCGAGGTCACGGTTACGTTTCCGCTTTCTGGTCGTCTTTTTGTGCCGCACCTCCTCCTCGATCTCCTCTAGAGTCCCCTCCTCTATGGCCTGGGAAGTAAATGGGACAAATACGGAAAAATCAAGCTGAGAATTTGCAAAAGACATATATTCATATATACAGCACATAATTTGGTTATATTATTACATGTTGAGCTTCCAAACCAACGTGAAAGCTGAACAGAGAAATGTTCATTATCATACAAACCAAGCCTCAATATTTTTTTTACGTTCTTCAGTATTCAAAACCATATAAGGAGTCAGCAGGTGTCGAGTGATTAATAATTTGACATTTTATGGCACTCCTAAATGGCAATGCAGATTGAGTACCAGAAACTATTGATGCTCTGGACTGTTCTTCCCAATCCAGCACAAGCCCCTGACAACCACAGTTTAATTGGGATCTGATGATTGTTAACAACCTAAACAACCTTCTGTCAGAGGGACATCCAGATACAGGATTGGGAACCCCGCTCTAGATGTATATCCATCATAAATGGATATCCATCATATATGTTACAATGCTAGAAAATGAAGGTCATCTGGGACAAAAAACAATTAGCTGGAAGCATCTGCACTTGTTCTGATTTAGGTTTTTCAACCCTGTTGGCCAGCTGGAGGTTTACATCTCCATAAGGCCTGACCTTGAGCCACTGTTTCTCAGTGAGCGAGTCGCTGTAGTCCACTTCCTTGCGTTGGCGTGACCCACGACCAAACATCTTCTCCTCTTCCTCCTCACAGGTGAGCCGCTCCACCTCGGCGTCATCCTTCATGATCCAGGTGGGCAACTCGTCCTCCTCCATCAATCGGGGCTTACGCTTGGGGTTACGAGCCTCTTCGCGACGTCGGTCCAGGTCCATGCGCTTGGTAGAGGAAAACAGTGAGATTTAATCAAGCTGAAATGTGACCCATGACCTCAGAGCAAAATGCCACACACCATGAACTGATCAAACTCTTCTTCACTCCTGGCAATCATCTGGTTGACTGTCTCATCATCTGGCACCTCATCTTCCTCCTGGACAAGGAAGAGAATGAAGGGGTAAAGGTGTGCATACATAATATATAACACAGTAAAACACAGAAGCGTTTTCAGAAGGTGTCGCAGAAACATTGTAAACCAACAGGTGTAAATGAACACACAATATTCAATGTCATATAAAGAAGCACCACTAGATGGACTGAGCAAGCAAGCTGTATTATTCTTAGTACATTGTATAATTTAGACTGCCTTCTTGTGGTCTACAAATGCTATGATTTCATATACTGCATGTTTAATTTAAATGGAGGCTAATACACACACACACACACATATCCTAGGTATATAGAAACCTGAATATACCTCATCCTGCTCCTCATGTTCTAAGATGGCCTGAAGGAAAGCTCGGCGCTCGTGGCTGGACGATTTCTGGTCAAACATTCCAGCTTGGATCACCTTCTGGTCAACATTCAGCTTGTACTTGGCAGCAGCCAAGATCTTCTCCTCTACACTGTTGACGGTGCAGAGGCGGAGAACCCGCACTTCGTTCTGCTGTCCAATGCGGTGAGCTCGGTCCTGGGCCTGCAGGTCCTGGAGGGTTGGTGGGAGGAGGAGTCAAATTGAAGGCAAAAATTGCCCTTATCGAGAGCAACTTTAAATCAGTAGTTATAGGGACAGTTCCCCTGGAGAGTGTCTTGCTTGTTGGTATTTATTTATCTGAAATTGTGACATACTGGGAGACTGTATACGTTATGAGCTTATAAGCTGAGATGGCGGCATACCTGGTGGGGGTTCCAGTCACTGTCAAAGATGACGACGGTGTCGGCTGACTGTAGGTTGAGTCCCAGTCCCCCCGCCCTTGTGCTCAACAGGAAAATAAAGTACTGGGACGCTGGGTCATTAAAGGTCTTTAGAAGCATACCACGGTCTTCTGCTTTAGTGGTACCTGCAGAAACACAATATAGAGGAGATCTACCTAGACAACTGTATTTTTGTAATTGCAGGTCTGAATTTGGTCCTTATTAAATTCACCCAGATCCTCACACTTGTCCATTTCTCCTGCTTCTCCACCTCAACGTCAAGAACTGACTGTTCAGCACAAAAAAGCAGATTATCAATGTTCTTCACATCATCTGTCAGGGGTTTCTCTTACCATCCAGACGCAGGTACTTGAAGTTCCTGTAAGCAAAGTAATCCTCCATGATGGTCATGAGGGACGTCATCTGACAGAATAAGAGCACCTTGTGGTTGGTCGCTCTCAGCTTGGGCAGAATGCGATCCAAAACCTCAAACTTCCCCGATGCACGGTACAGGTCAGGGCTGGTGGAAGTACAAGGTTACTGATGGTTAGTAGTGATCATCCATGAAGACCAGGTAACTGTAAGCATCGTGAGACACTCACCCTTGCACAATGCCTCCAGAAAAACCCAAATGCTCAGAAAATGACTCCTGGGGAGAGCAACAAAAATGATTAATGTCCATGAAATTAAGTCACACTTGACGTGTGACTTCAAGATAAATTTCAAACCATCAGCACCTAATTGTATTGAACATGGGTCCATCTAGAGTTGTTTTTCAGAAAAATAAACACATCAACAAATTTAGCATGACACTGGGGACCCACATGGGACCAGGCTGTTAGCTAGGAACATAGAATATTTGTTCTTACTGGGAAATATCCCATCAACTTGTTGGACCAGAAAGTTCACAAAGCATTTATTCTTGTACAAGTCAGCACAGCAGTACAGGATTGTTCATTTTATGCACTAGATATTAGAAGGCAGTATTAGTACAGAGAGAAAGAGCGAGCGAGTAGAACTTTCCATTATGCGTCAGCATTTCTTCAAGGTGTTTGTGTTCGTTAACAAGTTCAGTTGTATCTACGAGACCTTCAGCGTTGCCAGTCTGCAATGATACACTCCTGAAATCTGAACGAAGTTCAGACTGACACAGATGCGATTAATGTGATACTCATATATGAAAAGATAAAAATATGATGACTATGATTATATGCTAGTTAGTTGAATATAATGGAATATAATGAGTAAAGTACAACAGTATATTAATAAAGAGAAAATGGATATAAATGAATAAAGGATAACATAAAATGAAATTCCCTAACAATATTATATGCAGATATGTACAGTCGTGACCAAAAGTTTTGTAAATGACACAAATACTGTTTTTCACAAAGTTTGCTGCTTCAGATCTTTTTAGATCTTTTGTCAGTTGTTTCTGTGGTGTATTTAAATATAATTACAAGCATTTTCAAAGGCTTTTATTGACAATTACATCAAGTAAGTTTCAATGGTTTTTAGGCAAAATTGTGAGTGAGCCCACTCTCTTGGATGAAAAGCAGCCCCACAAATGAATGGTCTCAGGATGCTTTACTGTTGGCACGAGACAGGACTGATGGTAGCGCTTATCTTATCTTCTCCGGACAATCATTTGTCCAGATTCCCCAAACCTCACAAAGGGGCTTCATCAGATAAAATGACTTTATTCCAGTCCTCAGCAGTCCCTGTACTTTTTGCAGAACATCCGTTGTCCTTGATGTTTTTCTTGGAGAGAAGTGGCTCTCCAAACCATCCTCCAGAAGTATTCTCCTCACTGTGCATGTAGATGTACTCACACCTGCCAGCTGCCATTCCTGAGCAAGCTCTGCACTGGTTGCACCCCGATCCTGCAGCTGAATCATCTTTAGCAGATAGTCCTGCCGCTTGCTGGACTTTCTTGGGCACCCTGAAGCCTTCTTCACCACACTTGAACTTCTCTCCTTAAAGTTTTTGATGATCCGATAAATAGTTGATTTAGGTGCAATCTTAGTAGCAGCAATATCCGAGCCTGGGTAGCTCTATTTATTTAACGCAATGATGACTGCACGTGTTTCCTTGCAGGTAGCCATGGTTAGCAGAGGAAGAACAATGATTTCAAGCATCACCCTCCTTTTAAACATCTGCTATTCTAACTCAGTCAGCATGACAGAATGATCTCCAGCCTTGTGCTCCTCAACACTCTCACTTGTGTGAAAAAGCAGGTCCTTTTGTGGAAGGGCTGAAATGCAGTGGAAATCATTTTTTTGGAATTCAGTTCAAGAGGGACTTTGCAATTCATCTGATCACTCTTCATAACATTCTGGAGCATATGCAAATTGCCAAAATAGATACGGAAGCAGCACACTTTGTGAAAACCTGTATTTATCTAATTCTCAAAACCTTTGCCACAGACTATAGATTTGATCAATTATTACAATTTTTATTAATCATCTATAATTCCTTCTTCTCGGTGCAAGTGCTGAATTGATGTACCTCGATCTGTTGGAACATGTACGGGTGGTTGCAGATCTTCCTCAGCTGCATGATGGTATTCATCAGGGTTTTGGTGCCACCTTTTCCCTAGAAAAAAGGCCACAACAACATCAGCAACTTACATCTGAGTAATTAATACCCTGATGTCTTTAACTATCATTTCACCCATACTATATTTTTGGTGTACTATTCACAGATGCACGGGCATTATTAATAATGACAGCAAATACATATGAAGATTTCAGACCTTCTTGTCCTTCTCAGAGCCATCGGTCAGCAGAACCCCCTTGGCTTGCATGTGTCTGTACAGGACCTTCTGCAGGGCTGACATGTCACACTTTATTACGTACTCCACCTGTCAGAACACATTAAATGAAAGTTGAGAGAAACATGATACTGATCAGTATCTTCACAAAGACTATCAATACATATCACCATTTTCCATTTAAAAACAGACCTAAATAACAGTCATTCATGATCATATTTACATTTATGCCATTTATCAGACGCTCTTATCCAGAGCAACTTACAATCAGTAGTTACAGGGACAGTCTCCCCCTGGAGACACTCAGGGTTAAGTGTCTTCCTCAGGGACACAATGGTAGTAAGTGGGATTTGAACCTGGGTCTTCTTGTTCATAGGAGAGTGTGTTACCCACTACGCTACTACCACCCTACATATAAGGCAGCACTACAAGAAAACTTGCCACAAATTTTCAGGTGATCAATATATTTCTATAGATTTGATATCAACCCCTTGTGGTCTCTATAAGCTCACTCACTCTGTTTCCTATTAGGTCGTGGACACTAGGCAGAGGGCAGGGACTCCAGCCCATTGCAGTTTATTAAAGTAATATTAAACTAAATGATTTTTCAGAACCATGGGTTATTTGAATAGATCAATGCCTCACTAACTGGCCTAGAACCAGCACGAGGTTCTACTGTCTGAAAGACCACACCATGTGCAGCGTCATGCACCTTCTCCGGCAGCTGAGCCTCCACTTCCTTCTTCAGTCTTCTCAGCAGGAAGGGTCTCAGCACCTTGTGGAGACGGCGAATGATCAGAATTGTCTCCTCCTCATTCAGATCGACCTGAGAGGAGAGGAGGTTGCAATAAAAAAAAAAAATCTGAGCAGTTTTCAGAATCATCCAATACTGGTCTTCCTAGCCATGTTTTGGTCGTTAGAATAATAAAAGGCTATTAAAAAATGGACATGGGTCGAAAGCGTGCCTATGGGGCAATGGTGGCCTAGCGGTTAAGGAAGCGGCCCCGTAATCAGAAGGTTGCCGGTTCGAATCCCAATCCGCTAAGGTGCCACTGAGGTTCCACTGAGCAAAGCACCGTCCCCACACACTGCTCCCCGGGCGCCTGTCATGGCTTCCCACTGCTCACTCAGGGTGATGGGTTAAATGCACAGGACAAATTTCACTGTGTGCACTATGTGCTGTGCTGCTGTGTATCACATGTGACAATCACTTCACTTTACTTAAGGTAATGTCTTGTATTTGCCTTTTATTTTTGGACATTTGTATCAAAGAAGATCCTGCAGCATCAGAGCCAGATCTGCCAGGTTAAGGGACAGCTTGTACCCTCAGGCTGTCCAGCTCCTCAATACCACATTGTCCCCAAGATTATCCACATCCCCTTAAACACCTCTGAAGCCTTAAATGATCTACAGCCACCTGCACATAGCAAACTGAACAGTACTGCACTCTGCATCTCTCACCACCTCACAATGTGCTGCTGTATTATTATTATTATCATCATCATACTATCATTTCATGTCACATTACTATTACTATTATTATCATATCATATTAAATAATGTATACACTATATATACTAAATATACCTATACAATTATATATCATCATATTGTCTAGTTGTCTCGACCTGCACTATATTGGTGGGATATCGGTGCACAATGTCCCTTTTTTGTGTCTTTTTGCACACTGTGAATCGCTGAAGCTTCGCAATTTTGTCTCTCTGTGTACTTATATATGGTGAGATGACAATAAAGTTAACTTTGACCAGGAACATTATGGGAAATAATCAATATGATCTAAATGCTTGTGAAATGAAAAAGGACTCATTCTACAGAAAAAAAGGAAAATCTGTTCAATGATTTTCCAGAATCAAGGGTTATTTAATACATCAATGCCTCACTAACTGGCCCAGAACTGGCTCACTGTGTCACACAGATTATTATTTGGCTGCAAATGTTTTATCAGAAAACAAACAAATTCAATATTCCTGTGTAATGATTCATTATGTGTATCTGTGTTTCTCATCATTTACCTAATTTATACAATTATCTCAAGAAGATCATTTGGTGAGTTTCCACCTCTATTCTGTTCAGCATGCTCCACCTTGAATCTATAAGTAATATATAACATTAAATATATAATGTGTGGCTCACTGCAGGTTAATGTGGAGCCTTTAAATCTGGGGGCTGAGGATAGAGTTCTGGGGTTACTACAAATAATCGAAACATTTTTAGCGTAGTAAGTATTAAATGAAAACTGGTTTTGTGGATGTAGTACAAATTTTGTACTGCAACCAACCAGCAGGGGCACTGGACCTGTTCAGGTTTCACTTTTCAGAGGCAATGCATAGACCATGAACTACATTCAAATGACATACGATTTTTTTTTTTTTTAAATAGTCCAACCTTCTCTCCAGTCATGGCAAACGGGGCGTTGAACCACTGCTCAAATGTGCTGCAGCTCTTGAAGATGGTGGGCAGTAGGAAGTTGAGGAGAGCCCACAGCTCGGGCAGCTTGTTCTGCAACGGCGTCCCCGTCAGCAGCACCCGTCGTGGTGCCACGTAGTGAGTGTTCAGCACCTGCGTCAGCTTACAGTGGTGGTTCTTCATGCGGTGGCCCTCGTCCACGATCATGTACTTCCAGCGGATCTGCACACAGGAAATGGAACAGGAGGTGACAGGTTGTCATACTGTGCTGACATTCTGAACAATCTATGAGAGACACCATCAGGCCACTGACTGTGGGGGCCAGCCACCTGAAGCCCTCCGAGTTCTGCCCAGTCACCTACCTTCCCACGTGAGTGGCCAAAGCGCTTATGAATACATGAGAACATGGACAGAGGTGTAGGGACAGAAGACACAGCAAGCACATCCTTTTCAGTTCTGCTACACTCTTCATCTGATGGACCTTCGTTAAGTGAAAATGCAGTGTGAGGAAGTTCAGGACAACACATGATTCTCTTCTTTTTTTTGCATAACTGGAAATGTAGTCCACAATGTTCTAGTTTAGCCAGGATGGGAGGGAACCATGCAGTGGGGAACCGGTCTCTAGGTGAGCCATTACCTTGGCCAGAATTTGCTTGTCTTTGATGATGTACTCATAGGTGGTTAGGAGAACATTAAACTTGCCACTGCGCAGCTGGGGAACAAAGGCTCTTCGAGCTGCTGGAGATCCCTAAGGAAAAAACATGTAAAGAAGGAATATATAAATAATACAGGGCTGTGCAGTAGGTTTATGCATGTTGATATGTAGAGATGTTGTAGAAGAACTGGAGGTTTGTTTCTTCCAACATTGTAAACTAATAAATATAACAAATCTCCTACAAGCAAATGATGGAGAACAATTGTATTGCTGCTCACAGAACAATGGGAGAACAGAATCTCTTTCTCCACACACATTGTGTCATTGTTTAATGAAAATAAGGAACCTGCAATAAATGCTTTCAGTAAATCAATATTGGTTTTCACTGGTTTGCATTGTTGCCTATGACATTATCAGCATTTTACAGCATTTATAACATCTATGACTTTTGCACTGTACCATCTGATTTAATTTCTACTATATAGTGACACATTTAAAACTGTGGAAGAAAAATATTGAGGAATGTCTGCTGGATGGTTATCACTCCAGCCCAGGTGTTTTTTAATGGCTGAATGATGGGTGTGACAGGTTGTGAATCCATGTGGGTTGGAACGAAATAGTAGTGAAAAGATAGCAGCAATAGGATTACCCATGTGAAGATATGACCTCAAGAGATTTGGTATAAAAGAAGAATAGGAGAGGGCCAAGCAATGAGCCCTGAGGGACACCAGTCGATAGTTTGTGAGGTGCACATGTGGTTCCCTTCCATGTCACCTGGTTATATCTATCCTACCAATAGGAGGCTATCACTGCAATGCCGAGCCTCTAATACCTAGACTCCTAAAGATGGTCAGGAGAGTCTTGTGGTTTACTGTCAAATGTTGCAGAAAGGTCCAGAAAGATTAGCACTGATGACCATTTTGCTGATCTACCAGCTTTTAATTTCTTTGTAATGGACAGAATAGCATTCTCTGTTGAGTGGGCAGTTTTGAAACCAGACTGATTTGGTTCCTGAGGGTTTTATAGGTAAGGTAGATAAAAAGCTGATTACAGATGCCATGTTCTATACGTTTTAAATAAGAGAGAGACTGGTCTATAATTGGAGATATCAGAGGGATTGTTGGTCAATGTTATGTTCCAGTGTTATAGATTATAGTGCTAAAACTGTTATGAATAGAGATAAGATTTGAAATAAACAGCTCAGTCGATATTGCTATGGAGAACAATCTTCCCATAGCAGACCACCGATTAGAATACTCAAGTGCCCGAATTAATTTCATCATCAAATCAATGTACTTGTATATTAGATTCACTTCCTACAAGTTTCCAAGTAGCAGCCGATGTTATAAATCCTATTCTTAAAATTATTAATTTGTCACTTAGCACTGGCCACATACCAAGTTCATTCAAGGTAGCAGTCATCAGACCCAGATTAAAAAATCAGATCTGGATCGCAGTCATCTTTCAAACTATAGCTCAATATCAATCCTCCCATTTTTAGGAAAAGGTCATTACCCAGCAGCTGTGTGCTGTACCTACACAGCAACAACATTTGTGAAGTATATCTATATCATTATATAGACCTCATCATAGTACTGAGATGGCGCTGGTTAAAGTAGTTAATGAAATGCTGTTGGCTTCTGATTAGGGCCGCATCTCAGTGCTTGTCCTGCTTGACGTTTGTGTTTGACATTATTAATCACACTATTCTCCTAGACAGGTTATAGAATATTGTCGGGATTAAGGGAATAGCCCTCTCCTGATCGGTAAACTGATCGGACATGGTGATTCATCTAATAAAATGGAGTTTGGTGTTCTACAAGGTTCTGTCTTAGGTTGCTATTTTCCTGATATTTTACCTTTAGGTCACATCATTCGTAAACACGGTATTTCTTTTCTATGCTATGCCAACAACACACAGTTGTATTTATCAGCAAAGCCAGATGAGAGGCAGCAGCTGAAAAGAGAATTTTCTGAAGGACATAAAACTGGATGCTCACAAACTTTCTTCTGTTAAACCCTGTACTTAGGCATCATGCAGCCAGAAATATGCTGTCTGACTACATCATAACTCTAGATAGCCTTTCTATCTCACCAAGTACAAAAGTAAAGAATCTAGGTGTCCTTATTTGCGTGTAGATAATATGAAAAAATAGCACTCTTTCAATTTAGAAATATTGCAAAGATAAGAAATATGATCTCAATGCATGATGCAAAAAAGTTGGTCAACGCCTTTATAACATCAAGGTTAGATTACTGCAATACAATACATTACTGTCTGGATGATCTAGTAGGTGCAAGAGTAAACTCCAGTTAGTCAGAATGACACAGCCAGAGTTCTAATTAGAACCACAACATTTGACCACATCACCCCAGTGTTACAACCCATGAAATTTAGGATTAACTATAAAATCCTACTTTTGACCTATAAAGCACTTAATGGTCTCACCCCGCAGTCCCCGAGTGAACTTTTAGTTATTTATGATCCACCACACCTCCTGCTTTTGAAGGGTGCGGGGTCACTACTGGTACCCAAAGTACAGAAGGTCACAGCTGGGAGCAGATACAGGAATTCAATAGAGGAATACTGAGATGTAGAAGAAACAATGGTGTGAAGCACCAGGCTCTAGATAGCATGATACCCACACATGGCAGACGTTCTTCCAGGACCAGGGTTGGAAAACACTGATTTGAGATGACATCAGGTGGAAAACGTATAGTTGTGTTTTGGGATCATCACTCACCTTGTAAGAGACCTTCACGACCGAAGGTGCCCACTTGTCAAACTCATACACCCAATTGGAGAGAGTTCTGCAAAATAAAAACAGGACCATAGAAACAAGCCTGAAGCAAGCTAACCAATCAGATAAACTCCTACTATTTCTACAAAATGAGTGTCTTCTGATGAAACATAAGACAATGTGCTTTTTCATTTCGAGCTGACCTAAACGGTATTGAAGTAATAAAGCAATGTGCCAAATTTGCTTGTTTAATAAGAAATTTGAATTTAGACAATGAAAATTTGGCAATAGCAAATGTTGCAAAATTATTCAAACAAAAGACATTGATCAGCCTCAATGTGGAGGCTGCAGCATGATCTGTTGTAATATTGTAAAAGCGTTGGGCAGTGGTTGGCCTAGCGGGTAAAAAAACGGAAGTGTAATCAGAAGGTTGCCGAACTGAGTAAGGTACCGTCCCAACACACTGTGCCCTGGACGCCCACTTATGGCTGCCCACTGCTCACCAAAGGTGGTGGGTTAAAAGCAGAAGACACATTTCATTGTGTGCAGTGCTGCAGTGTTTCACAATGACAATCACTTCACTTTCACTTTATAGGTGTGAGAATCACATTTTCTGTTCTATTTTGCATGATAATCACATTTCATTATTGTGTTTGAATGTTAATGTTTATCTAAATCCAAGATGCTCCCAGTATGAAACTTGTCTAACTGGGGGGAAGAACGTAAACCATCTCTACGAAGTGCACTATTCCTGACCCCAGGGGGCGTCCTTCCTGGCCCATGACCACAATGGAGGTGAAAGAGGACGGCAAGGTCCTGGTCCATCACGTCTAGGGCTGCCTCCAAAACAAAGAGCTCACACCCTTGCTGACTCTTTGTTGGGTTTTCCGCGCAGGACAGCGTCTCGAGCAGCGTGCAGCAGGAGGCTTGAAAGGGGGTTAAGGTTCACCAGGGTGCCCCAGGAGGAGGCGCGATTGAACCAGAAAGCCCCAGCAGCCTGCTGAATGCCGCCATAAAGCGTGGGTGGGGCCAACCCCAGGATGTTTGGAGAGCGGAGTCCTGGCGGGAAGGTTCGCTCCATCAGAAGCTGCGATGGCGGCTGCCGTTGGGTGCGCTGCTGTTGTTGGAGCATGCACTGCTGTTGCTGCAGTATTGACTGCGTGATGGCCTCCTGCACCAGGACGCTGGTGCTGCACCTGCAGTTGCACCGCTTCTCCTTGGGGAGCAGTCATCCATCAGACGAAGGGAGCGGGCAGAAGGAGCTACAGGGGATGGGTGCATGGTCGGGATCATTGAGGTCATAAACAGGAGCAGAGGAGGGCAAGGCAATAGCAAGTGCCTGCGAGGCCAAACAAAAGAAAGCAGTCCGAGAGCAAACGCAAATGTCAAGGGAAAGGCTTAGCAGCGAAAGACAGTACGAAGCTTGAATTACGAGCGAGCAAAAATCAACATGGCTCCCAACAATTCATAGTGCACACCGACCCTGTATACACACGCTTCCGGGTTGGCATCCGCGTGTACAACAGTGCACCCCGTTCGGTTGCGGCGGAGGGCCACCGGCCCGGTAGTCGTGACACTAACCATAAAGCCTTTCAGGAGGATGCTGTGTCCTAAAATTACGGAACTTTTCTAAACGATGGCAGCGCAGTGAAATTGGGCAGGTAATTAGTGGAATCAAGTGAAAAGCAGCAAATTACATTTACCCACATTATTGTAATTGAGAGGTTTTTTAAGGTGTTTTTGAAAAAGGCCATTTAACGTTTACTCAGTTACATTTTTACCCACATATTTTACTAAATTGGAAAACCCCCCAATAGTGTGTACCAAATATAATAAATAAAAACTGGAAGAAAATTGCGCAGGGAATTCGTGAGAGGCATATTTCTCAGACCGTGGACAGTAGTGCCTCACTATGAAACAAGTGCTGGGTCCTAGAGCCAACCAATTTCCAGCAAATCAAAAAAAGGAAAGGCCTACACAATAGCCAATCAGAAAAAAGCATTATTGTATTCTCTAAAAACTCTTTCAGTAGTTACAGGGACCCCCCCCCCCCATAAAACACATTACATGCAGTGATAAATGTTCTGGCCAAGTGTCCCCCTCCACGCTGCCTTTCAGCAACAAGCAGCAGCAAATCATCAGGTTGAGATGATAATCAAGTTCAAGCCCTTTAAAACACTTTTTTTTGTTTTATTTAGATTTTCTTTTCATTTCATTTATTTTGTTTTCACTTCAGCTCAGTGAAGCACTGAATGCACCAACACATTTTCAGGGAGTTAGATTTCTTGTAGAATTGTGCTTCAATTAACCAGATTGTTATTTAATCATTTATAAGTGAGTATTGCCTATATGGACAGAAGAAAAAAGTGAACCTGCAAAACTGTGTTGTTAAATACGATGGAGTCGAAAATGTGGTGCACCTAAGACAAAACGTGCAAAAGGTTAATCTAGAGACCTGAAAGAGTGTTTTTTTTCAAGTGTGTGTTGGTGTGCACTGCCCTGGGTGATTAATCAAACAACTTATGGATGATAAAGCACTGTATGTTGATTGGAATGGCTGTCTGTGAAACACTCACGAGAGCGGGACAATGATGATGTAGGGCCCATTGAGGCGCTTGTACTCCATGAGGTAGGTGATGAGAGCGATGGTCTGGATGGTCTTGCCCAACCCCATCTCATCAGCCAGGATCCCATTAAGGTTGTTATTGTAAAGCGACACAAGCCACTCCAGGCCTTTAATCTGCCGTAAAAAATGAAAAACATTACCCTGTTACAAGTCCTGTGTATCCAACCTGTTGCATGCCTGAAAGGAAGGAATGGACGCAGATTTCTCTCACAGCTGAAGTGTACCTATGATGAAAATTACAGACTTCTCTCATCTTTTTAGTGCATACAGTGGTTGCCCCCCTATATGCAATATAGCCCAAGAAGATGGTGCATTGGAAGGGCCCAATTGTGCCAAAAGTGCCCATTTTCTGCCTGGTATATTATACTGAATTTCCCTAGAGATGTATACTAGTGATTTTAACCATTGACCCACTCAACAGATCTCCAAACAAACTGTATGTGATTTATAAATGCCCATAATATACATAATATAAAACATTGCTTTTCAAATTTTTGGAAATAAATAAAAAGCATTGAAAGGGGTTTTGTGGAAGTGACTGTGAGACTGTACCTCGGTGTGGGCCCTGGCCCAGCTGTCAGTTCTACCTGGTATTGTTTGAGCTGTCCATTGATCAACAGGGCTGACTGCTTCTCCACCCGCTCAGTGACAGCGTGGGCAACAGAGTAGTACGACTGTAAGCCACGAGCAAAAGCGGCACTTCCGTACTCATCATCTACATCCTGCTTAGCATGTCTGCAACATGAAACAACACACTCTTCTATACAGGTTCATGGAAAAGACATAAAACCCGAGATCAGTCTTAAGTGTCCCTGGAAGACACCTTTGAAGACCCTCTTACTCAATGATGTGACGGACATCCACCTCTGACACATCCTCGCTGTCCGGATCGGGGATCTTCTTCTTCTCGTCGAGGGACACCGGGACCTGAGGGGGAGGCAGTTGTTCTTCTTCTTCCTCCTGCAGAGTCAGAAGAGTTTCCATGAGTAGGTCAGGATACAAGAAAGAAATATCATATTTCATAATGTTCGCACACGGCACAGGTTTAAATTATCCAGAAGGAGGTAGTGGGCTCCTCCAATTTAATAAAATTTAGAAAAACATAATTAAAGATTGTGTTCTGGGTGACAAACCCACAAAAAGGGTAGTCTCTCTTCTTTAAGATTTTCTGATCTACCTTCTGTAGTACCTTACACTATAGACAGGTGTTAAAAATACACAGAACGCTTGCTCATGATCTGCAAGCACACTGAATGTTATATAAATCCCTCCTTATGAATGCAGTGGTGGTAAGGAAGCAGACCCGCAATCAGAAGTTTGGCGGTTCGAGTCCCATGCCACTGAGGACACAAATGCAGAGGACACATTTCGTTGTGTGCACTGTGTGCTGTCTTTGCTGTCTTAAAGGACGACGTCCACAAATCTTGCATGTCTGCATCATTACTTTTACAAATATGTATATAAATATAAGCCTTCTGCCTTATTCTGTCCTGGTGACGTTGGTTTGAAGGCAACCAAATCAAGTTAAGTATCAACTGTGGGATTTTTTTTTTTGCCATTTTACTACATGTACATACCTCCTCTTCTTCTGATCCAGAATCCTCACTATCTGATCTTGGCACGACCTCATATCTAACACATACGCAGAGAAAACATTAAACATTTAAAAAACATCCAGCTCCAACCAAGAGGAGATTTAGGCTCACGCACCCCGGGTTCATCTCGAGCCAGGTCTCCAGTTGACCAGCTTTGGGAGCATCCACCCCCGTCAGGATCTTCCCACTGTCCACGTGGATGACCTTTACTGGCAGGTCGCTCATCTGGCTGGTCTCATCCAGGGGCTACAAGAAAGTGATGGACAGGAGGGATGAAATTAATAAATGTAACAGCATCCCAGGCAGTAGACTATTACAGCATATCTTATGTTGGCTTCTGTGATTCTCACCATGTCAGATTGAAATAATGAGTGTGAGTCAACCCGACAATGCGGCTATGAAGCAACACGCCAAAGTAGGTAAGAAAATGCTTCACCCAACAAGACCTGTTCATCCTTTCAATCGTTCCGATTCAAACTACTCCAGAACAGGGTAACCAACTTTCTCAACCCCAAATGAGGGACACCTTCTTCCTGTACAGATTCAGCTGCAGTGTAGAGATTGCGTTCGGCAAGGCAACTGAACCACTGCATTATGGGATATTCTGTTTCAGGCATGTCAAACTGTACAGATTCAGCTGCAGCGTGGAGCTGTCCTGGGCAGGACAAATCAAAGTCATCCATATTTCGGGATGTCCTGGACAATTCGGGACGGTTGGCAACCCTGCTCAAGAATGTTCAGAACTCAAAATTTTGATTGGCAGTTAGGAACAACATTCAGTCTCCACAAGAGTAGGACACCTTGGTGCTAAATCTACTCAATAGGACAAATAGGACAAGTAGGATGGAGGTGTTGTTCACAAATTGATGAGTCTTCACAATCTGTGTATTAATGCAATGCCAGTCAGGCTTCCGTGGAGGATCTCAGAGTCTGAGATGTTGATGGATCCAGAGTTTTAACAGCTGGAATGTTGGAATTCCCTCCACCAAGGATGGGATTTGATCTCAAAGTTTGTCTGTAGCGTGGTGACATTTTTACAAAAATATATTATGTATAAGTGGAATTCATCATATGTCATGATGATTTTACTATGTAAAAAGGAATCATGCTTGCTACTGACTGTTGTTCTCTGCTTTACTGACAAACAGGTGAGAAGGTGCAGCTTTTCTTCACCTCTCCATCTGGGCCCAGAGCTACAGGCTGGCCCTCAGCATTCTCCAGATTCTGTGATGAAAAAGAAAAAAACATACACATCACCAACGGTCCACAAATCAAAAACAGATATGGTAAGACTCAAGTGGGCTACTGTCATTGTACCGCTGCTGACCTGACCAGAATTCATTTTTAAATGAAATTACACACTGCTCTCAGGTCAGGCCAAAATTCACCTTCTTCTTTTTCTTCTTCTTCTTCTTCTCCTTTAGTGCCTGCACGGCCTTGTGGGCGCGCACAAGCTCGGTGAGGCTCGCCACGTACTCGTCTGTCTGCTGCAGCAGGTAGGCCAGGCGCTTGTCCTTCTTCTGGTCGATCAGCTTCCTGTAGCCCTCCTCGTCCTCAGCCTGCAGAACACATACAGGTGAGCGAGTTAACCTGCGTAATACATACCTTCATGGAATTTGTATATGCATATTAGGAATGTCAAAATAGCATTTTCTTCAAATCAATATATTCTTATGGTATAAGTGTATCATGACACCTGGCATAATAGCTGTAGGAGACCACAAGGGGGCGACATAAATCCCGCCGGTCATGGCTGCCCACTGCTCACAACAGGTGATGGGCTAAACGCACAGAACTCATTTCGTTGTGCATCACAATGGCAATGAAAATAATCGTACCTACAATAAATCAAAACACTCATGTCTTCAGTTACCCAATCTATACTTGTATTGGGCTGAAGGGTTAAATTATGACCTTTTCTACAAGTTCCCAATGTTTGGAGACTGCATGTTTTTCTATGGTTTCAGCTGTGTTCTTTTGTTCAGTGTAAACTGGAATAATATTTTTTTGGAATACTGGAATAATAATTATTGTAACTGAATGTTTGCATGATCCAGGCAGCTCTATCTAGTGGCGTGTTCTTATATTTTTATAATGGATGCAGGTAGCATTTAAAGTGATGACAATATGAAAAAGTAGTGGTAGTAGCCTAATGGGTAACACACTCGCCTATGAACCAGAAGATCCAGGTTCAAACCCCACTTACTACCATTGTGTCCCTGAGCAAGACACATAAACCTGAGTGTCTCCAGGGGGAGACTGTCCCTGTAACTACTGATCGTAAGTCGCTCTGGATAAGGGCGTCTGGTAAATGCTGTAAATGTAAAATGTAAATATGAATGTTCCTAAGTACAAAGCTATTTCATCTAGATATAATGCGGCCCAGAGTAAGCGTGTGAGTGTATGACCCATGACCTCACCATCAGCCTCCTCATTCTCTCCTTCTCGATGCGCTCGTTCTCTTTCTTCTGCTCACGCTCAGTGTTGGTGTGGTAGGTGGCCACAGCTTTGGTCAGCTTCTGAATCTTGCCAGTGATGGAGCGGTGATACTCCTTAAAGTCTTTAGCATGCTGCAGGATACTGTTCAGGTATTCCTGTCCACAATGGGGAAAGAAACAGTCAAATTGTGTATTTTATAGCTGGTGTGCTTATATTTTCCCTGAATACATAATTCCATAATTAATAGTCAATTATAGCCCCAAAAAAAAGCCTGTTCCTAAAGAAAATTCAGTATAAGATGGAAGAACAATTCATTAACGGACGGAATGACCTGATGTTTCTGTCGCCGCTTGCGCTCTTGTTCGATCTTCTGCTGCTTCTCCAGCTTCTCCGTGATGCGGGCCTCTCGGAGCGACTGACGTTTGCTGCGTTTGTAGGCTTTCGCGTCCGGCGCCGTCTCCAGGGCCGTGTCCCGCCGCATGCACACCACCACCTCCTGCCGCAGCTGCACCAATGGAGGACATGGCGATAATGAACATTATTGATTTTATCCATATCATTACATATAACAGGTCTTGGAAAAGACATTTGGATAACCTGTCTCTGGAAGTTAAGCAGCCGCAGGGCTTTGAGCTCAATTGTGGCTTTTGTGCGCAGGTCACCGGCCAGGGAGCCCGGAAGGTTCTCCAGCTCCTGGATCCGGTGGGTGATGCGCGCCTCCAACCTGACATGAGGCACAAATGAGAACGAGAGCAGCAGAGACCCCAAGCATTTTTATTCATGGTTTTGGATGTTCAGTAGCCTCTGCAACGATGTTCAAAGATGTTCAAGAAAACTCGTTTATTCACATGACCAGCTTGTGGCCAATCGTTCATATATTACTAGTGCAGGGTAGTATATCATTATTAGAAAATAATTATACCACGAATGTAGCGGCGGGAATTTAGTGACTGTAGTTGTGAGTTTGATATGGTGATGCACGTTCTGTGTACCTGTACTCCCTCTCCTGAAGGATCTCTACAGGGTCCAGCCCGCACGGCTTCTGAATTGGCGTGATGCGGTTCTGCTTCTGCGGCAGCGACACCGTGGGTGTGGCCTGGGCCAGCTGGCCCGGAGACTGGGTCTGGGGTGGCATGACGGGTGAGGCGGCGGGGGGTACGGTCGTCGGGGAGGGCGAGGGTCTCCCTGTGGGCTGCGGGGGGATCAGTTTCTGTGGGGCGTTGGAGGGCGTGGCCGCGTTCACCATAGGTCCTTGAACACAAGAAGAGCAACGCAGGTATTGCAGTGCCAACGACTGAGTGTAGAATATTAATTTAGACCTGTGCTTCTCACCCTCGGGCCAGGTTTTAAGAGGTCCGTTGGGAGGCTGTCCCTGCATGCTCGGAACACCAGAGGGCCCAGGAGGAGGCATGCTGAGACCCACCATTCCTGAAGACCATAAAAATGCAACACTGTGATCCTCCCTGCTGATTAATGGACAGTTTATGTAGGTTTTAAAAGAGCCTCTTCCGGTATTGACCGTTCCTCTCACCATGAGGTCTGTTGTAAGCTGTGCCCAGTGGCCCAGGGCCTGGACATGTGCTGGGGGGGACAGTGGGCAAGGGCTGCTGCTGTGGCATGCCTGGCATGGGTCTCTTGCCCTGCACAGCCATCTGGAGGTGGTCTGGGAGTGGCTGACCCCGAGCCAGCATTTTGTAGGCCATGATCTGCGCCCGCAGCTGGTGCAGTTGGTTCTGGTTGAAAGGTGTGGGTCCGCTAGTGCCCACTGAGCCACCTGAGGTGGTGGGTGCTGTGCCAGGGGCTCCAGATCGACTCTGCTGACCAGAAGCTGGGGGCTCCGAGGTCTCCAAGGGTACCGAGCCAGACCCAGAGGATGGCAGGAACGTTCCAGAAGGAGGACCTCTGGCAGGAACCGGACTGGACACATGCTCAGAGCTGCCCAGAGGTGAAGGGTAACCTAGAGCAAGATGGAAATACAGCCAGACATGGTGAAAAGGAGGAGAAGGGGAGAAACAACAGGGAAAGGCTGACAGTGCTGTAACTGTTTTTAGGAAAAAGTGAACCCTGTAACAAGAATATTGGCTTCGTATAAAAGAAAGAAAAATGTTATTTTGGTCACTTTTGGAATTTGAAGGCCATTTTGACATCTGTGAAGAGATGCTTTGCAGAAGAATTTATTGACAAGAACATGCAATCCAGCTAGCCCTGACCTGTACTTTCCGATGATAGCATTTTTAAGGGTAGTACTAATGCTTCATTTGTTCTAAGATGTTCCAAGTTCTCAAATCGCCCCACAAGTTGTACTTCCACCTTGGGAGAGCCATACAAACCATTGACGAGATCACACCATTCAACAGGCGGATATTTTCATGGTGCAATATGAGATATTTTCACATTTTCATATTCACTAGTTCATCCATCAGCATCTTCATTTTGGTCTTGGCTGTGGTGGTTGTATTAGCAGTGTAGAGTGTAGACCAGTCCTCAGCTATAAACAACAGAGGCATCATCAAGAAGGTCCAGCATCAACTCCTCACCCAATGGAGACACGCCTCCCCACTCCAGCTCATGTTTACCTTGAGACTGCTGCTCCATAGGGCTAGGTGGGGGTCCCATTCCACTGTGGTTGCCGGGTCGCATGGACACACCCTTCATTTGGGCGAAGCGGGAGTCATCGCTCATGCTCTTCTCCTGCAAGCCTTCAAGGGGCTGTGGAACACAACACAAGCTACAGATGCCTGCATCACACACGAGCATGTACTTTAACTATCAAATACAAAAAACTTTACTCTGTGCAGCTGGTGCAAGTTCTCCTGGGAGTATCCTGCTGGGCCTTGCTGTGGAATAGCATGACCTGATGAAGTGGGTGGTCCTGGACTGGGGCCCATCATGCTGTGGGTGGAACCAGGGGAGGGGCCAGGGCTGGGGGAGGGGGCTGGTCTGGGAGTCCCTCCCACAGGTGGGTCGGAGGAAGACATCGCTACCTTGTCAATTCAAAAATTATTTTCAGTGTTTTCTCAAATATTACTACAACATAAGATTTATTAATTCTATTTTAATGCACATAATCAAAGTACAGATAATACAAATAAATTCAAATATCCAGATGGCCAAAAGTCTGCTATAGACCAGTAACTGTTTGGCAACCTTTTTACTTAAAAATGGTAAAAAAAAACATTGGAACCATGATGGCTTTCAAAGAGAGAAATTACCTACTATTGCAATGTCTATTAATTAGTATTAGTTTGCTGCATCATTTTAGGGCACTGATATAAAACAAATAGATAAATAAAGAGAATTACCTCATTTACTAAATATAACAAACACTAATCAAATATGAAACATTTTGAGGCCAATATACAGTTTGTGAAACAAAAGACAATATTTCAAGAATAATTTCTAACAATTAGGAGCCAAACTCTCTTGAATCAGAATGAGAATCGAACAAGATTAAAATTGTTTGTGCATGCTGACAGATTATTGCTTTTTTATTATAAAGGTAATTACATGCAACATTTATTTAATACAGTTGTCACCTTTATATTATAAGAAACAAATGTTAGTTCTAAAATATTAAATTTACACCCTAATGTGTTACAATTGGCATAAGAGTATGAACTTTTTACTGAGAGCCCTGACTCCACTGGATCACTGGATATCTGCGGTGGAATCTGGTACCAAGCTGTCACCACAGATGCTCGACTGGATTGAGATCTGGAGAATTTGGAGACCACGTCAACATCGAGAACCCCTTGCTCAGACCACTCTTGAATGTGTGGCAGGGAGTGTTATCCTGACATCAGGGAATGCTATCTCCATCAGCAGCAATGCTTAGGTAGGTTAGGTAGGTAAGATTTCCCAGCAGAACATTCCTCTGCCTCTGCTTACCTTCTTCCCAGAGTTCATCCTGGTAGGCAACGCACACCCAATAAAGCGCAAGATGACTCTGTGACACCTTCTTCACTTTCTCCATGGTCCAGCTCTAATGCTCATGTTCCCATAGTAGGAGCTTTCGGTGGTGGACACAGGTCAGCATGGGCTGCACTGTGGGTCCTGATACCATTCTATACCAAATCTGCAGCAGCTCTTCAATTTTTTGGCAGGTCCTGACCACCGCGGACCAGAAACATCCCACAAAGAGAAAATGTTCACCTGCTGCTCATGAAATCCCACCCCCAGTAAGCAGACTGTATGTATAATGTTCTGGCCCGAAGGTCGGAGGCCGCCGTCTGGAGCGTGAGGTGAAGGGGGCGGGGCCGATAAAGATCAGAAATCGATACTTTAATTAAAGGGGATCTTGCGTAACCGCCCTTTTACGTCCCTCTCCAATTCTGCACGTGCAAACGTGACGACGTTACGATGAAAGCGCAGTCTCGGAGACTGATGTGACGCAGTGTGCGCGCCAGGGACGTCTCATCGTGGGGAGGGGGCCGGATGCTGGTCCCCGGTCCTTATCGATTCGGCCATAAATGCAACAGCGGCACGAGTAGCTTTATTCGTGTCATAGTCCACCTTTTCTTTAACTATCCGCGTGTTTGGTGCAACAACCGACTTACCCGCAGTCCGTCGGACGCGGCCGGGCTCGTCTGGTCCGCACACTACACGCAGCCCGCTGCACTCCCCGTTTCTTCCTCCGCCGAGCCGCTATGGAGCGTCCGTGTGGACAAAATGCGTCCTGGCGGCGCTCCTCTGCCGCACGGAGCTTCGCACATTTCTCTCTCGAAATGCTCTTTTGAATTTTTTAATTCAGAGCCCCGCCCCCTCGCTATCACCTGACTGCCCTCTGTGCTGCGCTGATACAGCCAGATATGCACATCCCTACACATAGATATAAAAATAGGGATCCTGAAAGGATCCCTGCACACATATATAAAACGGGGATCCAGAAAGGACCCCTAATACAAATATATAAATGGGGACCCAGAAAGGATCCCTACACTCAGATATATAAACAATGATCCAGAAAGGATCCCAACATATTTGAACAGGGATTGAGAAAGGATCCCTACACACAGATATACAAACGGGGATACAGAAAGGATCCCAACACACACATATATATGAACAGGGATCCAGAAAGGATACCTACACACAGCTATATAAATGGGGATCCAGAAAAGATCTCAACACACAGATATATAAACAGGGATCCAAAAAGCCATAAAGAAATCCAACAAGCACACATATATATAAACGGGGATCCAGAAAGGATCCCTAAACACAGATATATAAACAGGGATACAGAAGGATCCCAACACACAGATATATGAACAGGGATTGAGAAAGGATCCTAACACACAGATGATCCAGAAAGGATATATAAAGGATCCCTGCACATACAGTATAAACGGTGATCCAGAAATGATCCCTGGCTTCTTCTCTTGTCTACAAGATGTATAACGTCCTTTCTACATGACAGAGGCTATTCTGAAGATGATATTACAATGAAATGTGGCCTCTGCTTTTAACCCATCACCAGTCATGAAAGGTGCCTGGGGTAGAAGTATGTTGGGATGGTGCTTTGCTCAGTAGTGGATCGGGATTCGAACCATCAACCTTCTGATTACGGGTGTGCTTCCTTACTTTAGCTTTGATTGCAGTTTTTTGTTTATTATATTGCCTTGTGTTGGTTATTTCATCCTTGAGACACAAATTTGGGGGTAGTGGTGGCCTAGCGGTTAAGGAAGCGGCCCCGTAATCTGAAGGTTGCTGGTTCGAATCCCGACCCGCCAAGGTACCACTGAGGTGCCACTGAGCAAAGCACCGTCCCCACACACTGCTCCCCGGGTGCCGGTCATGGCTGCCCACTGCTCACTCAGGGTGATGGGATAAATGCAGAGGACAAATTTCACTGTGTGCACCGTGTGCTGTGCTGCTGTGTATCACAAGTAACAATCACTTCACTTCACAAATTTGAGTATGTGAGACTTTGACTTGATATTTCAGAACTTGAAATTGATGTCCCTAAAGAACTGATCTTGGGAGAAAAGCATCAGTAAAGGAATTTCAGAGGAGCCTGTCCCATGCCTGTCTACACAAGACAGAAGGCAAAACTGACGATTTGATAGGTTTTAGTGAATCACTGCATTTTATTCATGAACTGCATCTACTGTAAAATACAGAGGGATGAATAGCTTAAGGCCTTAATAAATGTATGGTTCAACAAACAAAAAAGTTTGTATAGATTTTTATTTTAGTCCCATGTACTTCACTCCAATAGGGGTTTAAGTTTGGTTACATAATAAGAGGACCTTTAGATAGGCTTCAGATAGAAATTAAAACTTTTTAATTAAATTGTGTATTTTCCATAAAAAGAAGCCCTTTGCCCTTAGGATTCCACCGCACAGAATGGTATTTCAAACAGCTGATATTCCTGGTGACATTTTCCAAATGTCATTTCCACTCAGCGTTCAACGTCCTATAAATCTCTATATAAATGTATTTTCTCCTCGTTTGCGACAGCCGCTGCCGGTTTGCGGTAAGTGCGCGGTTGCCATGGGGCGGGGCCAGCCGGAGCTGTCCGGGCGACGGGAGGTAAATGTCCTTCTCTCACACCATCGCTTTTCTCCAATAAACTGCACCAGTGATGACGGTTCGCATAACAACTGTTCTCCTGCTCGCCACCGGCGGCAGGACGGCGCCAGTCTGCCCGGCTGCCCCGCCGCCGTGAGCGGCTGGTGAAGTTAGCGCGGCGCGGCGCGGCGCAGGTAACAGGAATTAGTTCGTCGTCGCGCTCCGGTCCGTTCTAGGAGAAGCGCGGCGAGTTAAAGTCGAACCCGGTACCACGTCTTCCACGTTCAAAACGAAGCGGGATTAAAAAAAACAAAACGCGGCTACATGCTAACGCCGCGCGCCGCCCTGAGCCCGCCCACTTCCGTCCACGCGCTGATTGGCCCGGCCACGTGACCGCGGCGCCGCGGGTTCGAGCCTCGTCTGGAAGCGCAATGGAAGGGTGCGGCGCGGGACCCGGAGCCGGCCCAGGCCCAGGCCCAGGAAGCGCGCCCAGGCTGTGGAAGTTGTCCGACTGCTTCTCCTCGACTCCCGACAACAAGGTGACGGTGGCTCGACAGAAAACATGGATTCCGAGAAGTCCGACTCTGTGTTTTTCCTTGTCATTTATATTATATTATATGAGGACAAGGCAGAATCTACAGTGTACGTCATGAAGATGTAAAAAACACACACACGAATTTCTTCATGTTCCATTCAATGTCGATTTTTGATATTGATTTAGTTTTGGTGTTCCTGTAGCCCTTCTCTGACGCTCTTTCCCTTCCCGCAGAAGGACTACATGGATGGTCAAACACCAGTGTTGGAGCTGAAGGATGTGCCCCCTCCGCCCCGCCATAGTGTCCCTCAGCGCTTCCCGCTCGCGCCTCTTCCCATGCCGCCGCCCCCCTGTCTGCTCCCGCCTCCTCCGCTTCCATTGCATGTCGATGGTCCCAATGTAAGCGCGTGCGCTTGTTGTCGGCTTGGTGCCGAACACTTCGGCAGCCGGTCGCACAAGTCTGGTGATGGTGGCGTTTCCACTCTTTACACCGCGGAGGCTCCTCTCGCCTCCGCTTCCTCCTGCTCCCACCCCCTTCGCGCGTCTCCATTCTCCGGCCACAGGAACCTGCAGGTGGCCACGTCCCAGCCCCCGGCCTCCCACTCCCACCTCCCCTGCTGCATGGGACCGATCCGCCCCCTTCACCCCGCCCCGTACCCGCGCTCGCCTCACGTAGGGCACCCTACGTTGGGGGCGTTGCACCCAGCCCCCGCCACCTCCTCTTCCTCCTCCTCCTCCTCCTCCTCTGGGTGCTCCTACTGTGTCAGGCACAGCGAGGCCGGCACACCGCCACATCTTCACCCCTTCCACCTCGGTGCAGAGCACAGGGTTTGTCTGAAAGGGGCGCACTACTGCCAGGACTGTTTCAGAAAGGTTGGTGTGATCGAGACGCTTCTGTCTATTTTGCTTCCGGTGAAACCACTTAAATATCGATTCGGCATTGTGTGCAGTGTAATTTTAATGTGCGGTTGTCTGTCACTTAGTGTGTTCAGGTAGAAATTACAATTCAGAGTTTCATGGTTGGAGTCATGATGTGTAACATTCATCAGTTTGATGTTATAAACCACAAAAAAACCTCGGAACTTACAAACTGTTCCATTTCAGCCTAGGTGCTGACAGGGTGCTGCCTGGTTGTGGCTGAGGTGATCTGAGTAGAAGGTGTAAATATGTTTAGCTTTGTCAGTTTTATATTTTCCATCTTTTAAATTAAAAATACGGGAATTTTGAACATTTTCCTTTTTATCAGTGTGGAAAAATATATAAATTAGCATATTTTAACAAATCTACGTAAACTGAAATGATCGGCGGTGCACCAACACATCTATACAGTCTATACATCTGTTTTGACCATTAGTGATGTTTTATTCATCATTTATTGGTTTTGTTTTGTGTGTGTGTTGTATTTTTGAATTTTTATTTTTATTTATTTTTTTACTAATTACAGATTCTTAAATACAAAGATTTTTTTTTTTGCTGTCAAGCCCCACCTAGTGGCGGTCTGGAACATCAGCTTCTGACGTCCGTTAACGTGAAGCGCGTTACTGTTCTTTGCCAGTCAGCGCACATCGCCATATTGACACGGTTTTTGACTGCTTGTGCCAATGTTTCCAGCCATCCGACGCTTTGGTAGCTGAACCTGAGAAACGGTGTCCCGGTGTCCCCCCTCCCCTGGCTCAGTCTGCTCCAATACCTGTCCCCATGTGCAATGGCTGTGGTGCATCTGGAGCCGTGTCTGATGGCATGCTGGGAAACAGTCTGGGCAAACCTAGCCTCAAATACGGTTCGTATAAAAGTGCTCATTCTGTTGTGTGCCAATATATCAGCGTCTGGCTGTTTCACCGCCGTTGCTTTTTATTTGAAAGGGTCTCCTGATGTCGGCGCTCAGGAGAGTCTGCCCCCGGTGGGTGTGTTCTGGGACATCGAGAACTGCTCGGTGCCCAGCGGCCGTTCGGCTGCCTCGGTGGTACAGCGGCTCCGCACTCACTTCTTTCAGGGCCACCGAGAGGCCGAGTTCATCTGTGTGTGCGACATCAACAAGGAGAACAAGGCGGTGATCCAGGAGCTGAACAACTGCCAGGTACGGCGGCAACATGCGTGCATCTCAGCATTTCAACCTGCAACTCCAGTGCAGCGCCATCTAGTGCTGCTTTCCTATATTGGGAAAATGCTACTATATCGTAACGTGATTGTCACTTGTGATGCACAGCACACGGTGCACACAGTGAAAATCTGCATTAACCAGCAGTGGGCAGCCATGACTGGCCGCTTCCATAACAGCTAGGCCACGTCTATCTATCTGTCTGTCTGTCTGTCAGTCATAATAATAAAGTGTCCTTTTTTAATTTTTTTGTCGTCTCATAATTCAAATCAAATTCAGGTTACTGTTGCGCATATCAATGCCACTGCTAAAAACGCTGCGGATGACAAGCTTCGACAGAGCCTGAGGCGCTTTGCTGAGACCCACACAGCACCGGCCACCGTAGTGCTGGTTTCCTGTGAGTTCTGCTCAGCCTAGGTCTCGCTGCGTCGAGACATTTGGTGCTCCATTATTAGAAGATTTTACATCTATATAAGCTCTTTTTATTGTTTTTTATTATTATTATTTTTTTTTTTCCCCAGCCGACGTCAACTTTGCCAGCGAGCTGAGTGACCTTCGCCATCGCCACGGTTTCCTGGTCATCCTTGTGCATAAGAACCAGGTGTCAGGTGCTCTTCTCCAACATGCACATCACCATGTGGCCTTCGAGGAGTTTCTTACTGACCTGCCTCCCAGAATGCCTGTCAAATCTCAGGTAGGCTTTAAGCAGTTCTGCTTCTTTTTGTCTCTCAGTCTGTCAGTAAGACACGTTGAGGTCAGGTAGCGTGAGTGAAAAGTTTCTTGTGTAACTCCACCCCCTGCTCCTGACTATTTTGAAAATGGGGATGTGGGGGCGTGGCTATGTGAGTCGCGAATGGCTAAGCCTTGGTTATTTCTCTTCAGGCAGTGTGTGGCTTGTTGAGCCGTTTTCAACCCATTAAATACTCTAATTTCAATACAAGCATTGGTGGTTCATTACAGCATAGTAATTATATAAAATTCACCTCAAAAACCATTCAAAACAGATTACAAGTTTGGAGAGATTGAAGAGTCTCTCAAACAAGGCTTCCCAACCAAGTTCCTGGAATGACATTAATTATTATTTGATTTTATATTATTTTCTTATTTGTTTCCTAATGCCTGTATGGCCCTGATAAAGTTTAGCATCTTGGTTTTTATATTGAAATACAGACTAGTTTTTACTTTTTGTTCATAAATACATGGGGGAGTGGAGTCTTCTGAAAATGAGCTGAAAAGTTATAACCTTCTGATGATTGATTGCAAACAACTCGTAACCTGGAGTGTAAAGTCTCTTCTTTATAAGAACTCTTATCACCAACTGGCTCATCCACCCCAAACGGATTAAATAATAATACAGGGCGGTTAAAGTGCAAACTGTGATCAAACGTTTTAAACACGAGATCTTTGAAAAGCTGTACGCGTGACCGTACGATTTTGGATTATAGGCAGGATTTGCTGTTGGGACTGGGTCGAGCTCAGTTTCCAGGTCATGCTCGAGCGGTTGCCATGGCGCAGGGGTCACCGACGCCTGGTCCTGGAGGGAACTTGTCCTGCAATTTTTTTTGTTTAGCGTAATTTAGCTCACTCGATTCAACTTCTCTACTCGTAATCGCCCCGCTCCTGACTTGAATGAGGCGTGGTGGAACGGGAAAAGGGCTGGTGCCCTCCAGGACCAGGGCCGGTGACCCCTGCTTTGGAGACGTCACCTACACCAAACATAAGGGGGGAAAAAAGTGGTCCGTTTCTCTTTGCCCCTACCAGCCTGGTTTCAACCTTCTGTTTGTGCGCAACCTGCCCACTCACCGCGATGCCAAGAGCGTGAGCAACAGGCTGCGGCGCCTGTCGGACAACTGCGGTGGCAGAGTCCTGGGCATCTCGGGTGGCACGGCCGTGCTGCGCTTTGGCTCCCTGGAGGCGGCCGAGCGGGCCCGAAAGCGCATGGACCACGAGGACGTCTTTGGGTGCCGTATCCGCGTGTCTTTCTCGCCCGACTCCCTCAAGGACGAGGAAGCGGTCGGGGAGCCGGAGGAGGCGGCCTTTCTCCCCGCGGAGAAGCCGCGTTCTCCCCGGCGGCCCCGCCGCGCCGGTGCCCTTCCCCCAGCCAGGCTGTGCCAGGCGGGCCGAGACACCGTGCCCGAGAGGCCCTACAGCCCCAGGAAGGGTGTCCAGCCCGCTGCCGCGGCCCCCGGGCACCTACAGGTCAGCAGCCCTACCAGCGCCCGCCGTCCCTTCTCCCCCGCTTGCCGTGCCTGTCTGCATGCTCAGACTGCTTGTGTCTAACTCCCGCTTTCTCCGTAGATCCAGCGGAACCCCGGCTTGCCGCCTTACCCTTTCTGCTAACAAACTGCATCTGATGGCTGGGAGAGGGTTGGAAAGGCGGAGTGCGGGTCTGGACATTTGCGCCAGGGTTACTCAGAATACCGTCTTGCACCATGGGATTGGATTAGAATATAAAGAACCCTGAGTCCATGGAGAACACTCGGTTTTCCTCCCCTCGTCCCTCCATCCTGCTCAGCTGCTGATTTCTGCTCCCTGCTCCCGTCTCTGCTGCAGGACACCCGTTCCCGGTCTCTCCATTAACCACACTGTCTCTTCGTCCATCAGGAGCTGGGAATGGAGCCCAAGTGCAAGATGGCTTTTATGGTCGAGAAGAGCCACCCTCCCGCAGAGATGGACACTGCCCACCAGTTCAAAGCCAGGAGGTGGGTAGCGTACCCCTTATGCTGGGACCCCTGGCCCCCAGAGCAGCTCAGGGTGACAGTGCCAGTAAGTGGAGTTGTGGGTGAGATTAACAGGCTGCTAGTCTTCTAGCACCCTACTCAGGCAGTATAAAATGACGGTAACAAGGTTCAGGTCATTGGATGGATTGGTTACATCAGGTTGGCTCCTTACTAGTGGTTCTCAAACAAGGAGAATATTTTGGAAAAGATATATATTTTTTGGTACTTTTCACACTTTGGATATTTGGATATCTTTGGATGTGAATATTTTTTTTTAATTGTAGATTGGAACTCAGAGGTCTCTGCCAAAATCAGCATTTGTATATTTTGAGTTTGATTTTTTCAATAGTGTCATCCTTTCATCCTTGTTCTGTATTCGACAGACATTAATAGAGCTTTAACATAAACCTCCACTTTCACAAAGTCATGTATGTCTGTGAACTTAAACTCACTGCAGCCGATAACTTGTGAAAATGTGAAATAATACAGCTCTTCCGCTCGCTGCACTTTGGACTGCAATGTTTCAAAATAAAGGTTCCAAATGGAAAGACAGTGAATGAGTTAATGTACATTTAATACAGTGCCTTTCAGCTAAATCAATCATCCACTTTCACGCTTGTGAAAGCCATAGAAAATCTGGTTTTGGTTTCTAAACATTCAGGCAAAGTTTTATGAATGTTTGCGGGGCGCAAAAATGTTTACCTTTTCCCAGAGGGGTCGTAACAGAAAATAATTGAGAACCACTGTGGTGGTTTTTGGTACATATTTATCCAGTTGTTAAAATGTTTGATTTATTGGAAGAAAATGCATTACCTTTGGTTTATTATGTATAGCTCATTCTTATAATAATGATATTAAGGCCTTCAGATGTGATCACAGTTGTGATTGGATTGTTTCCTGTCACAAACATCCCTCTCTTTTATTGTGACTTGTAAGGCGGGACTCTTCCGGGCCCCGGAGTGGCACAGACTTGCCTGTGGAGCATTTCCAGGTCAGCACGCCATCAGCCTTCAGCAAGCTGTGTCTGCAGAGGAGCTTCAGCCCCATGCTCATCTCCCAGGGTTCCTGGTCCTCCCGGTGAGATCTTAATAAGTGTAGTAGTGTGGAAAATGAATTCCGCCATTATAGGGCTGCACGGTATAAGCGGTATGCGATTATAAATTTGTCCAACGGGAGAGATTTTGATTTATAAACGGCCTAGCGCTGAAATATCCACTCATCATGAAAATGACGAAAGTGGCATTACCTGTGTGTAGCCACGCCTACCTGCAGCATGAGCCAGTAATTAACTAAAACTGGAGAACGGAGTAAAAAATTCTCTCTACACACAAAAGCTCTGTATTAAAAACCATTCCTGATGTTACCTGGCAGAAAGAGGCATGGCACAATAGAGGTTAAAGGATGAACTGTTTCTAATTTATTAACACCAGTAAATGAATATTGCAGTTACATGTAAATATTGTACCTAACAAGGTACCAATGTTACGGAGAAAAACAAAATTAAGAGAAAGGTGCAAAGATAGACAAAGTGAGAGAAAAAGCTAGAAAGAAGGCAAGGACTCAGGAGCTGGCAGGCCCAGTTCCTCATGGAAAAAGAAAATGGAAGTCCAAAAAATCACAAGTGAACATTCTTTATAGATTTGACTCACAGGAAGTTGCTACAGACCAATCAGAATTATTATTTCACATTATTTACCAAATGGTTGCAAGAACAAAGAACAGGTGACCGACCCCCACAGACCATCACCTCCAAATGGCCACAAGAACAAAGATGTGTTTGCCTCTCTACAAGACCTAAGTATCAGAAGTATCGTGGTCCTGCAGAATGCCCCATCTTACAGAGCGCACAGCTGGGTTTGCTTTATAAAGTCAAATAAGGCCTTAAATATAATTATAATGACTAGTAATCACTAAATGTAGAGTTTAAAGGTTTTATAAAATAATAATATATAAAACAAAACTTCAATCTTTCAGTAATCCACCGTTCGCTGTGCACTTCCGGGTTTACAGAAGTCAATGCCCAATCCAGACCTCCATAGGTGCTGAACCGATTGGGTACTGACTGTGTGCATGGAAATGACCAGGGGTGGATCTCTGCAAGAAAAATCTGGTGATTTTTAAAAATCACAAAATCTTAGAATCCTGGAGGCACTGTGTTATCAAATATGAACAATATGTTTGGACTATTTTTAATGTAAACTCTACAGCTGAATCAATAAATTCCTTATATTTTTTAATATAATCACTCGTATCATACAAATACCTGGTATTTAACTTTCACAATTTTCAGTAGAATTGCCCAGATATGTTATGCACTGTTATGCTATATGTTCTGTTGGTCCCAGTTTTAGGGGACCAACTAAGACACACACACACACACACACATATATATATAGCAGAAAAAAAAAATTCATAAGAGGACTGATTTAAGTAATTTAAATATAAAATAAAATGGGATTCTTATGACTGATGATAATCATGTCATCTCGCATCTCCGTTCCTCTTTCTTCCCCCACCCTCTCTTCTAATTTGAATAGCAGTGGATCTCCCAGTTTATCAAACCACTCGTCCCCCCTAAATGCCCCCAGTTACAGCCCCTGTCCGGACTCCTCAGAGCCCTTCTCAGACGGTGCTGACATCCAGGTGGCCAACATTGACTACAGGATGTCTCGCAAGGAGCTGCAACAGATCTTGCTGGACACCTTTTCCAAGCATGGCAGGGTGAGAGTTCACGAGCTTTCCCCAGGCGGGCTGTACAGCGTTTTTAACACAAGGCTGCGGTGGGGCTGAGCTTGTGCGTCTCTGTTCAGGTGAAAAGCGTGGAGCTCAGTCCGCACACGGACTACCAGCTGAAGGCCACTGTGCAGATGGCCTCCCTGCAGCAGGCTATTGGGGCCGTCAGCTGCCTGCACCGCTTCAAAATTGGTGCGAAGCGCATCCGCGTGTCCCTTGTTACTGGCGCTATCAACAAAAGCCTCACCATCTTGAGGTACGTCATTGGACGCACGGTGCCACTGAAAACGAAAATCTTCTCGTCTACAACACAGAGTATCACTATAGAGCAAAAAGTTATACTTTCAGCTGATCAGGTTTTTTTTTTTTTTGGGTCCACAGCACTGAAATAGTCAGTATTCTCCAAGACGCACCGGCCAACTGCCTGCCACTCTTCAAATTCACAGAGATCTACGAGAAAAAGTATTCTTTCCTTTTCATGCACTTGATGTGAAATACCAGGAGAAAGCCACACACATGTACTGAAGCATTAATTGTAAAAAATCTCTGAATTGGATACCTCCACTGTGTCCCAGGTTTGGACACAAGCTGGTGGCGAGCGAGCTGTACAGACTGCCGGAGGTGGTTTCGGTCCGGGAGCAAGGCGGGGGCCGGCTGGTGTGTCTGCTGCCCAGCAGCCAGGCCAGGCAGAGTCCGCTGGGCTCCTCCCAGTCCCACGACAGCTCGTCCACCAGCGGCAGCCCCGTGGTGTTTGAGGAGCTGGAGTACCACGAACCCGTCTGCAAGCGACACCACGGCCAGCAGAACTTCAGGTTCGCCGCCCGCGTTGTGTTCAAGTCACCGCTTACCTCGTCGGTTCTTCATCGTCGGTTCTTTCCCCTGTTCTGTGCAGTGAGGCGGATTACGACCCAGACTCCTACAAGGTCCCGTTTGTGGTGGTGTCCCTCAAGACTCTGGCTGCCCAGGTGCACGGTCTCCTGCAAACACACGAGGGCACTGTGCCCCTTCTCAGGTGAGTCCCTGACAGCACCACCGTCTTGCCTGGCAACCACGCTATTCTTTAAAATGACAACAAAAAAGCAGCATGTGTCACTAAGGTTGATGCAGGGTTCAATGTAGAGGACTCATTTTTGTGTCACCATGTGCTGTGCTGCAGTGTTTCACAATGACAGTCCAACTGGGCCCAGTTTGCAGATCAGATGTTGAGAGATTATTGTATCTTTTTTTTTTTTTATATATATATATATATATATATATATATATTTGCCTTTGCACACGTTTCCCTGTATATGTTCGGCTTTGTTGTCAAACGCGCCAAGGCAGAATTGATTGTCACTGTCCCACCTAACCAATCCTTCTATGTTACATTTTGTAGATTTTTGTACATCAATATTAAATTAAATTCCACTTAAAAATCTCCAAACACAACTGATTCTTTTTTTTTTTTTTTCCCCTAAATGACACAGATACTTTGAAGCCAATATATAGAGTATCACAGAATCAGCAGTCCATGATATTATATGATTAAATAAAAATGCCGTATAAACAGAGATCTGAGGTATCTGTCAGCTGAGCTCATTGTCCTCCGGTCTGTGTGGCCAGTTTCCTGGAATGCTACGCGGCCGAGTTCAGCCCACTGGAGGTCGGGGAGGAGGGGGAATTGCCGGGTGGGGTCCCACTCGAGCACCTCATCACCTGTGTTCCCGGCATCACCGTCGTAACAGCGCAAAACGGTTTCAAGGTCATCAAGTGGATTCACAATAAACCACCACCCCCCAATGCAGGTAAAAACAAGGAAAATAACATATTTGTGAAAAAGAATAATAACAATGGATTAATGTAGTTCTACACAAGTAAACTTTTCTGCAGAAATTTTAGATGACATTATTTAAACAAGGGAGTGATCTCAAGTGTCTTGCTCAGGGACACAATGGTAGTAAGTGGGGTTTGATCCTGGGTCTTCTGGCTCATAGGCGATTGTGTTACCCACTAGGCCACTACCACCCTTAAACAACTGCTATATTATGGTATGAAATCCATGTTTTAGAACTGAGCATTATTTTCCACGGCGCAGATTGTCATTCAGGCTAAATGACATAAAAACGGATGTTTCACATGAAATATGATATATTTCAGAACGATAAGATCTTAGCTTAACCAACCTCAAAGCTACACTGGTGTCTGTAAAACGTTGTAAGACATTGTCACCTCACCAATAAGCGAATTAAGGGGCCGAACCTTAATCCCGTACCGCTTTTCTGTGTGTAGATCCCTGGGTGCAACGCTGCAAAAGCCCAGTTGGGAACCCTCAGCTGATCCAGTTCAGCCGGGAGATGGTGGACCTGCTGAAGAATCAGCCTGCGTGCCTCATGCCCCTCAGCAAGTTCATCCCGGCCTACCACCACCACTTTGCCAAGCAGTGTCGTGTGTCTGACTATGGCTACTCCAAGCTGCTGGAGCTGCTGGAGGCCGTGCCTCATGTACTGCAGGTGCCTTTCTCCAGGTTCTTTCCATCAAATGTTAACTGTACCGTCTGCTATGGCTCCAGGAACAAAGGAGAATTATTTTTTTTGTGTGCATCTTGGTGGTAGGCTTAAATCTGAATAAATGATCATAAAAAAGTAATGTACAAATTGAGCTTAAGTTCTTACCAAAATTTCAGAATCATGGAAAAGCAGCCAAAAGACAAAAAATCTTGTTTTATTAGTGGACAATGTTTATGAACCTATACTTAAAATATAAAATTTTTATGGTGAAGTGACTGTCATTGTGAAACACTGCAGCACAGCACACGGTGACACAACAAAATGTGTCCTCTGCTTTTAACCATCACCCTTAGTGACCAGTGGGGAGCCAAGACAGTGCCATTTTCTCAGTGGCACCTTGGTAGTTTGGGTATTCGAACCCACAACCTTACAAAGGAAAGACTATTTAAAGTTTTTTTTTTATTATTTTTTTTTTTTTAGATTAGGTACAATTTTAAAATCAGTTTTTACTTCAGAACTGCAGTGTCAGGCTAGAAGATATTTGCGTCTCGCATATCGTTGGGGCCTGCCTAGTTTCCTTCAGCACCTCACCTCATCGATGGACTCACCGACTTTCTTGCACTTTTTTTTGTTATTCTTTCTCAGATCCTGGGTTTGGGCTCCAAGCGCCTCTTGACCCTCACCCACCGCGCTCAGGTGAAGCGCTTCACCCAGGATCTGCTCAAACTGCTCAAGTTCCAAGCCAGCAAGCAGGTGGTCATACAGGATTTCATGCAAGCCTATCATTGGTAGGTGAAGCTCCACTAGGTCACAGCTGGAGACCCGTCCCCATATGGAGTCACCTCAGGCTAGACCGTCTTTCTTCTTTTAGGTGCTTCTCCAGGGACTGGCAGGTGGTCAGTTACGGGATGTGTGATCTGATGGATCTCCTTAGTGAAATTCCTGACACAACAATCACCATTACACACCAGGATGAGGACATGGTCATCTCTGTGCCTAAGAGAGGTGAGATGCTGCATGTTCAGTTTCAATGTTGCGGTAAAATGCCTGAAAAATATATATATATTTTTTCCCACACCAGCATAAAACTGCTTTCACAGCTACTCAAAAAGCTGACAATATATGATCTCTTTGCAGATTTAATATCAACAATTAAAGATGTAATCAAAGATAACCTCCATTCTTTGTGAGGGCCCGTTAATCACCGCTTGCAGTTTCAATGTAGGTTCATTATTGGAGGCATTATGGGTAAATCTCTTTAGAACGGACACCGCAGGAGGTGGAGAGGACCAAGCAGTTTGCCAAAGAAGTGGTCGACCTGCTCCGGCACCAGGCACACTTCCGCATGCCCTTCAGCAAGTTCATCCCCACCTACCACCACCACTTTGGCCGCCAGTGCAAGCTCACCTGCTATGGCTTCACCAAGCTGGTGGAACTCTTTGAGGCCATCCCTGATGTGCTTATGGTGGGTTTTTCTTAAATCCACTTTTTCAAATGGGAGTAAATAGTGATGCTGCATTGACAGCTCAGAGTTTGATGTATAAAGATGCACCACTAGATGGAGCTGCATGCAGATATGCTTACAGTGGCCGACAAGTGTAAATGCACATTTCATGAAACAAATTTGCTAACTTGCGAGACACTTGCCAATCACTGAAACAAATGTACAAGCAGCAAGCGACTTACAACAGAAAGGGTATGTACTGTATTCTTTTAAAAAATGTTAAACTTGCCACAGGAAACACAAAAGCTGGCTAGGTGGTTGCAATAATTCCCACGTAGAAATCACATTCTGTTTCACACTCCGTTTTCTTGCGCCATCGAAACTATTTGATTGAATGTACATGCTTCGTACCTTCAGGTGCTGGAGTGTGGCGAGGAGAAGGTGCTGTCGCTGACGGAGGTGGAGCGGGTGAAGGCCCTAGCAGCGCAGATGGTGAAGCTGTTGCATGCACAGAAGGACGCCAGCCTGCCCATGCAGCATCTGCTGAGCGAGTACAGTAAGACTTTTGGCTACGGGCTGCGCCTACAGGACTTCGACGTTAGCTCCCTGCCCGCCCTGCTCTCCAAGCTCTGCCACGTTGTCAAGGTAGAAAAGGAAATTTAAAAGAAATCTGAAATCGGCTAGGAAACTCATGATTAGAATTTCTGTGAATTTTCTGAATGGTCTCAAGTGTGTTATTTGTGGTGTTATACAGAACCAAAAGAGACGTGTGCTATATAAAGATGTATCATGCAGTACAGACCAAATGTTTGGACGCACCTTCTTAATAAATGTATGGAGTTATGTTTTTAACAAAAACGGAAGGTGAAATAACTGAAAACATGTTTCATATTCTAGTTTCTTCAAAATATCCACCCTTTGCTCTGATTACTGCTTTGCACACTCTTGGCATTCTCTCGATGAGCTTCAAGCTTAGCTGAAATCATTTTCCAACAGTCTTGAAGGAGTTCCCAGAGGTTTTTTAGCACTTGTTGGCCCCTTTGCCTTCACTCTGCGGTCCAGCTCACCCCAAACCATCTCTACTGGGTTCAGGTCCGGTAACTGTGGAGGTCAGGTCTCCACTTTTTGTCAAGTACATAACTCCACATGTGTTCATTCATAGTTTTGATGCCTTCAGTGAGAATCTTCCAATGTAAATGGTCATGAAAACGCATTGAATGAGAAGGTGTGTCCAAACTTTTGGCCGGTACTGTACATCTCACTTGTATCCCCTTTTTGATCCCGTTCTGATAATCTGCATGTTCCTTTTTATTGGGCGTGGTCCCCCAAAAGGGCTGGGTGGGTACAGAGCATAAATATTACTAGAACGCAGACACTTCTTACTTCTGTCTGACTGTTCATTTCCTTGAATGTAGAAGACAACATGTTATGATATTGGTGACTGTCCCGATGCTCTACATCTATTATTACACAGAGATGATGGGGAGGGGTCTGTTACACTAAATAGCCATGCTGTAACCATGTAAAGCCAAACAGCTTTTAAATAACATTAACAGTATGAAACTTGGGAATAGTGACCAGCAGGGGGACCAGAACCCCTGATCTGTCACCTGTCATGTGTTGCTCTTGCAGGTGGTGGACTGTGCCGAGGACCCCAATGTGCAGCTGATCAACAGGAAATCCCTGCGTGCGCTCACCTCCCAGCTGCTAGTGCTGCTGATGGGTCAGGGCGACGCGCGCGATTGGCTGAGCCTGGAGGAGCTAAGCGGCCTGTACGAGGCCAGCCACGGCGTCCCCCTGAACCCCTGCGAGTACGGCTTCCTGTCCCTCACCGAGCTGCTCAAGAGCCTACCTTACCTGGTGGAGGTAAGTCTTCCCCATTTCAGTACTGTGTGGTGAGTACTTTCCGGATGCACTGTATATGCTTGTTGCCTGTGTACTCCAGATATTACATGAACAAGGGTTTTACAGTCTAATACTGTAGTATTCTATGGGGCAGGACACTTTATTTCATTTCTTATATCAGCAGTCAGTCACTTCACTTATTGTGAAAGTGAACATGGTGACAACAAAATGTGTCCTCTGCATTTAACCATCACCCTTGGTAATCAGTGGGCAGCCATGACCTCAGTGGCACCTTGACATGTCTGCTTCCTTACCCACCAGGCCACCACTGCCCCAATTATTATTATTATTATTATTATTATTATTATTATTTATATATATATATATATATATTTGTTTATTTGTTTGTTTATTTATTTGTTTATTTTTTCCAAAAATGTTGAATTAAAAACTAGTGCTGTATTGGTTTTATGACTCATTCTTTTTTTCTTTTTTTTTTTTTTTTTTTTTTTTTTTTTTTTTCCATCAAGTAATTGAAAGTAACTAAATAATAAATAAGGTCAATTAAGTAAAGTTTTACTTTTTCTTTAGTGGATTTTCAGATGGGTCTTTAACTTGAGTAGAAACAAAATGAAGACGTTTAAAAAAAAAAAATAAAAAATTTCCACCTCTGGACAGCTGTAGTTCAATCACAGTCAAATGACTAATTCTTTAGATGCTAAATTCAGAAGACACATTTCGTTGTCAACATATGTGTATCATAATGACTAACTTTCACTCTGTATAACGGTGTCTGCCAAATGCAGTTTTTACTACTGTAGACACACATTTACCTCAAGTTTGTCCCTAAGTAGGCTTAGGCAATGAATCAGAATTGAACTAGTTCAAAGTTCTTAAGAAAACTAAAACTTTGACTTGCTTGGTTGGTGCAACTATTATAATAATAATAATAGTAAGTAGATGATAACTGTGAGGTTAAGTCACAGGTTAAGAGGTGAAGTAACAGAAGGTGAAGTAAGAAAAGTCGTGCTGTAGACACAAGCATGCATTGTAAACGTAAACGTGAACGGAAGGGGAGAAAAGGGAGGTGAACGTTTCCAGGACCCATATATATGTGTGTGTGAGAGATTTGTAATTGGGGGCGTGGCTTGTGTAGCGCCTGAAGGTGATCATCTTGCCCAGGGGTGTCAAAGATTACAAACGAGATTACTTTACTTTATATAGATGTCTTATTATCAGCACTTCGTATCGCCGGGCCATAATAATAGATCGATATAAAAGTGATCTTGTGGTATGTGGCCCCGGGACGCGAGGTTTATACGTGTTCTAGCCAGTCTGTACACCATGTGACTTGCAGGACCGCTTTTTATATTTGGTTTTATAGAGAAAGCTCCACTGTGTGTTGATTTTTGCAGCTATTCGAGGGAGAGAACGAGGAGGGCTGTTGCGAGGAGAGGGCGCGCCTCACCCGCCTCTATCAGTTCGCCCGCAGCGTCCGGGCACTGCTGCACACGTACCACTACAACCAGATCTTCCTCACAGAGTTCCCTGCTGCCTTCAGCAAGTATACTGGTCGGCGAGTACAGCCTCGCACCTACGGATACGCCACGCTGGACGAGCTGCTGACCGCCGTTCCACAGGTCAGTGTCTGCCGCTGACCCAACCATAAATACCCACAACCCACCCCAACGTAAAAAACATTCCCATTCAGGACTACAAAAAGGCTTTGAGTGGAGAACTTTATCGAATGTCTGTGCTTAAGATGTGACTTCACCCTATTGTAGTCTGTACAAGCTTTCATAGACCGGGTAGAAGCACACTTGCCTATGAACACAACGACAGGTCACTTTCACAGGTTCAACCCGACTGAGCACGCCACTGTCCCTGAGCAAGATGCTTTAACCCTGAGTGTCTCCAGGGGGACTGTCCCTGTAACTACTGATTCTGGTTCTGGAAAAGGGCATCTCTAAATTCAACAGAAGGGCAACTGAATAGTTCTGGTGTTTGAAATAACACTAGACATTTATTTTTGCTTTTATATATATAAATGTGTATATATATATATACACACACACTGTGCTAAATGTTGAAATGCTGTGTGGTGGAGGGGAACTTATTTATTTATTTATTTATTTATTTTGCTCGTAGGTAGTCTGGATTAAAGGCCATGGCCACAAGAAGATCATTGTTCTGAAGAACGACATGAAAGGTCAGAAGCTTTTTGATGTAAAATGTAATCAGCAGTTTTATTTGGTTTTATTTCATTTATTTATTTATTTATTTTATTCACTTAAGTGTATTGAATTGTAAGTACAACGTATTTGTGTGTGTGTGTGTGTCCCACAGCTCGCAGTAGCCCTGCTACTGTCCTGAGTCCTGATCCGGAAGGGAATCTAAGGGAGAGCAGTCCCAACAGTGCCAAATCTGGAGACCAGAGCTCAGGTCTGCACCGTACCTTTCTGTAGCCTCTGTACCACAACTTTAATGGCTGGTTGTATTATCTGTACAAATGTAATTATTATTTAGCTTTATTAATTCACGCCGTGCTGGCTGTGCCCTCAGGTACCGAAGCAGAGCTCTTGTGTCTGAGCTCCAGCTCCCCTGTTGACCTTCTGTGCGCACCTGTGCCCTCCTGGCTGCCCTCTCCCCAGCTGCACCCCGACCCCATCCTTCTCCAGCACACAGACCTGATCAGATTTGAAGAGCAGTTTCCGCCCAGCACTCGAACCGGTGAGTCTTTCCACAAAACTGCCCTTCCAGCTGATGCTTCCTGGTCCCTGGTGAAGTGACCTGGTGTTCATGTGTCCTGCAGAGACCCCGAGCCCCACACCTGCTCCTGTAGCCCCTGATGTCTGCTCAAGTGCAGTGCTGTCTCAAGAGGCCACGCCCACCCAACCTTTCACGACCGCAGCGACAATGGTGGCTAGGCCCGGCCCGCCGCACGCCTCAGACTGTCCCACCAAGAGGACGCCCCGTAACCGGGTCAGACTGGCGGCCAACTTCTCCCTCAGTCAGATGCCCACTGCCTGAAACATACGGACCAGCCCCACTCGGTATTCCACCTTGGCATTCGTCTGTCTTACGTCTCTGGTGCCAAGGAAACCACATCTTCAGGAGATCTTCTCGCTTGCTGGGTTAGTTGCAACTGTACGTGGACTTGGAGCATCAAAGTTTAATTTAACACATTAAGTCTCTTCATTTCTATCTAGTGGTTCCAGTGACGGACCCGTCATTTTTAACAAAACCGTTTTAGCGAAGACGTCTAGGAGAATAATCATTTATGATTTAAATGATTCATTTAAACTTCCTTAACCAATGTCCGCCGAATGTGCGTTTTTTGGCCTGAATTTTATTTCCTCCTTTGCAGACGTGGAATGATATTTGAGAGCGTTACCTCCCTTGGTGTGAAAGTTGTGCTCTTTAGAACGGGTCGTCGTACGTGACTGGTTGTGCAAGTTTTCGATTAAATTTGGACGGCCAGTTTTAAAGTGAGGCTTGCTTTGTTTGCGCCCTGGGCTGTTAGTTTGAATGTCATTTCCTCGTATCATTCTCGTCCTGCTGATGAACCCCTTTGTTATCCATTTTTAAGGGATTGTTTAATTTAAGAACAAATGAAGTTTCTATCTAGTTATCCTGAAGGAGGCTTAAAATCCAGCTATCGTAGCCGTGTTCACGATGATGCTGAAGAATGAAATGATTTTTTTTTTTTTTATATATAACTGGACGACAGAACAACAATTTTTCTATATATAAATATTAAAAAAAGTGTCATGTTTTGTTGGCGCGTACGCCGTTTCTTTGTTGGACCATACCATGTGAGCAGGTTGGGTTCTGCTCAACTGTTATCTTTTGTTTGAAGGGTTTGTTGCCGGTAGTGCTCCTCGACTCCCCTGATCCGAATCCTCGTGACCTACACTAGCATGTAGCGTGACGTTGGCGTGTGTTTATTGTGGTGATGTCATCGTGTCCTTGTTAGCGTGCCGTAGCGCCGTGTGGTGGCGAGTGGAATATGCACATTGTTGTGCATAAAACAACTCTGGCTTTCCATGGCCTGCTGTTGTTTTAGAGATCTTTATTTTCTGTTTAGAAGAATCTGCTTTGTTTGGTATCTACACAATAGACTGTGTTCTGGAGATGCTATTATTAGTCTGGTTAGCTCATTGCAGCTTTCTTGTGGAAGCGACAAGGTTGTGTCTGGTAACCTTGCGTTGCGTTGCATTCAGTGGTACGTGGTTTTAGTCGTGAGGGTGGGCGTGTGCGTTTTGTTCATCACAGGTTGTTTTAATGTGGTTGAGTGGAGCTGAACTAGAGGTCCCTGTAGGTCAGAGGGCCACAGAAGCCCTCTGAGATGCTGTGGAGGGAGTCTGGCCTTTACAATGGTTTGTATCAGCCATGGCTCTAATACTAGCGAGCAGCTGCCCAGTCGTGGTGTGTGTGTGTGTGTGTGTGTGTGTGTGTGTGTGTGTGTGTGCGTGTGCGTTCCAACATTTTCTCCATCAGTCTGCATGCTGTGTAGCACCCCGTTGTGGAGTGGCTTCTAGGTGAGGATGGCGTGAGATGGATATGCGTGTTAATAATATGCGCATCTGCATTTGACGCACAATTTGTATAATTTTGTAGCAATTTGTACAATTTCTTTGGAAAAGTTTAATAAGCAATTAAGCATTCGATATAATTTCATCTCATATATTAGAGGACGATAGTATGGCTAAATGAATGTTAGACCTGATTTATTATCAGATTTATTTTTTGGTGAACTGTAGGCTTCCAGGGTGATGCTCTTAAAATAATTTCTTTTTTCTTTTTGTTCCAACAAAGCCAACTGTACAGTTACTACTGACTCAGCAAGGACCGGGGCTCTCTGTTTTCACATGGTAAAGTGCAGAGTATTGGTGATTTATGCACTTCTGCATAGTTTTGGATTATGTATTGTTCTCTTTTGGTTTAAAAACAGAAAAGAGAAATTCTCACATTTCTATCAGACCATCACTGCCATTTAGTTGGGATGGTTTAAACATCTCAAGATGAAGTCTGTCCAGGAATCAGCTTTGCTCAAATTTTTTTCAAAATCTTTACCCTAAGTACTATTTAGACAATTGTTTTAAGACGTTTGGAAAAAGAAAAAAAACCCCACCTTAAACATAGGTTTCTCTTCAGTTTCCTTTTTTATTTGGGGGGGGCGGGGCATAAAGTTGTTGGGAAGGTTCCAGTGAATGTTAAAGATCATGAAGTCTGGAGGAGCCTTTTCATCTTTTCTCTGACATCAGTACCCCAACACCAATTTCACAAAGTGGTTAAGATATTTTCATTAATATTGAAGGGACCAAATGTTGAATAAAAGTTACAAGCATTACTCCTTTATTGTCTTTGTGTATTTTCTTTTTTGCCCCAGCCTTACATTAGAGAGGTGGTCTCTAATGTAATGTCCATGTGGCTCCATCTGCCAGTCTGGTTTCGGTGGTGCTCGGGTGAACTTGTGCTGGTAGTTGATCAGTCACAAAATGAGCCTTTCCATTCTTTATATTGAAACATTTATTTACAGACACTGGATCACCACATTTCTGCATATATAGTTTTCAGTGTTCTCATCTACGTCAAGAACGAGTCAGTAAAACAAACCAAAATCACAAGTACCTCAACACCTGCTTAGAACAAGCAGAAATATTCTCTGTGACTGAGCATTCACTTGCTATTTCAGCTACTTGAATGTCCGAATGGCAGCCATAGTCTCAGAGTTTATTAGGTGCAGACAGGAATAATAATTGCATTCATCATTGCATCACAAAAAAAACTGAACTGAAATATCGGGGTATTTCAACCTTGTGTGTGATTGATCCTCTCCAGGGTGCCCAGAGGGAACTAGACATGAACTAATGGTTTGTGAAACACAAAATGGTTGCGCAGAAGCATTCGTCTCTTCACAAATCTTAGGAAGTCACCATCGTTATTTTGCTCTGCACAAGCATTTTTGAAACACCAACCAATCAGAATGAGCGGGTGGAAGGAACGATGACTAGAGGGAAAAGCCACTATTTGGTGGACAAAAAACCTTTGAGGTGACAATCTACACTTCCCAACCTGCAAAGACTCGTTTCAGGGGAGTTACCCCCCACCCCAAAATAAACCAACAAGGAACAGGGCACATGATGCAACACATACACACCTTCATGTCCTGTGCATTCTACTGTCTCGCTTGTTGGCTTGGTCTAGTTTCAGTGGCATTTTAATCAATCAGGGAGCCACTTTCAATATGCGGGAGACTCGCAAAACGTCTGGGACCAGTTTCACAGGGAACTGGGCATGCAAACCTTTAGACCCTCAGTTATTGCCTTTACTCGTTTGATCACGTTAATAATACCATTGTGTCTTACACCATTATGTGAAGAACGTATTACCACCTTATGTAATGTATGGGGCTTTTTTCCAAATTGGTATGTTTTCATCATTTTGTATTTGCGAAATAAGTTCTCTCTCAATTTACAGTGGCACAACAATGCTTCCCCAATTCAGGGGATCCATACCAACCATCAGTAGTCTGGAGGACTCGTTGCGGCCCTGACCCTCCATGGGTTCTGCAGTGACTTGGCAAGGGAAATTATTGGTGGATCCAGGTAGTTTAGTTCTCCCAAACGTAGAAAAAAATGTCTAAGACACAGCTGGGATTTTTCTAGTTTGAAACAATGGTTTTGAAGTCATGGTTGTCAAAATGTAAGAGATTTCAGGTAGACCTCAGACGAAACATCACTGTGTATTACCCCAGCTCTGGAAAAAAATTCCATGCTGTGGTAAGATTGCATCTTCACTCATAAGAGTGCTTTTAAACTACATGTACTTCCCATACAGTTCAGCCGTTCTTTTGCGAGTGCAAAATGAAGCAACCTTCATTGAAACCACGTACGTGATGCCTACCTGGTCCTACACCACCATGGATTTAAAGGGATGCGATGAATCACAGAGTTAGTAAATCGGGTGAATAGCGGCGGTGCACTCTGCAGTCCAGGAAGAAACCTTGGTATATGTTTTTCAGTTATGTAGGAGACTGTAATTGTGCTTGGTTGTTGTAAACGCAGTCTTTTACCAAGAGGGTTCTTGGAGGTGGAACTTTTGGAGACAGACTACTAGGGGGACTAAATTAGTCACATTTTGTGATCATCGGTAGACCAAAGTAACCACTATATGAAAAACTCAACAAGAAAATGCCACATGTACATCATAGTGAGAATGAAACAAGAAGGTCCTTAACCTCACGTTTGATTCAATTGTCCTGAAGAGCCAGATTAGTGTGTTCCATGCACCTACATTGACTGCACAAAGTAATTTGAGATTTTTGAACGAGTAGCCAGTTCATTAGCCAACCATATTAGAGCATGGAAAACACTAAGGACCACAGAGATGTTCCAGTCTAATCAAGGAACCAAGGAACAATGGTGACAAATGAACTTCATTCAGACCACAGGGGCCTATAGTCTCATGTTTTGAGGCAGGATGTGGGTTGGTTTTTTGAGGGTGAGTTGGGTCAGGTGGCCACCAGAGGTGACAGGACAGGGATGGTGTTACATGATAGTGCATTGGGTTGCACCGCAGCAGTCCTTGATGATGGCCATGCTGGATTTGGTGATAGAGTACTTGTTGGGCGGTGGTTCCGGGACTGACTTCTTCATCTTTGGAGGAGCTGGAACCATATGAAGACCATTCTTTATACTCATGTTCTCTGAAACTCCAGTGTATTTATGACTTTTGAGGAAAGTGTAAAACTTACTCTCTGTGACTTTTGAGAGTTTCTCAAGCGGTGTGAGTTTCAGCCTCAGGAAATCAGCCATCTCCTTGTCCTCCTCCTGCTCTCTGTGGGTTAGAGTGATGGAGACAGGGTGAAGACTCATAACCACCCTGCGTGGGTTGACAGATTCTCACATTGTCTGAAAGATCACCACATCATAATGCAAGAAGAATTTTATGATTAAAGCACAGCCTTTTGTACCAGATTTCACCTAATAGGCTTGTCAGACCTGGTAAAAATTCCAGGACTTCTTATGAGAATAACATACTTGAGTTTTTTTTTTTTTTTTAAGTAATGTGAGTAATATATTTTCCTTGTGCATTATGCATATTGCAAAGTATTGATAATTTTTTTAGCTGATGCCACCAACAGAGTCACGTAGGGAAATTGAATCAGCGAGATCATTTTGGTGCACACGTGTTTCCATTACTTCAATTTTTAGTTTCCTAATACATTCATACTATTCATTCATTCTGTAAAACACACATTTCTATCATATTTACTATATTGATTGTTGAATGTTTATTTGCTGAGAGGACTAGTGGGCACTGGAGGTGAGTGGTCTGACTATTACGATCGGAGCACAGATCAGCCTTGCCTTAATCTCTCGACCTCTGCGTCGTCCACCAGGAAATCCCTCTTCTGCACAAGTTTATGGATTTTCTGAATCAGCTCCTCCTCCTGCTGAAGATGCTTCTTGGTCTTCTCTTTCTCTGCAGGAGTTCAAAAGCCAGGCATGAGAACAGTGAAATCAGCTCAGGTGACCATGCGATGTTAATTTAACACAACAAATAATAATAATTAATCAACACTCATCCAGTCCCTTTAAAAAATCATAATATTCATTGAACAAAGGCTATTTTCTCTTTATCTTTGTTTATCATGCTCGGTTATTCACGTCATGGCTCGCAGGTATATAAGTTCAACAAAGCTCCAACTCTCCATCTGTTAGTTATTTTTGTGCCAGATGGCTACAATTCAGAATGTGGATCCTTTATTATGAGCTAATATTGTGAAAATTTGAGCTTCTCTGGCCCCGCTGTGTTGTAAACTATGAAAAAGAACTTAATTGAATTAATGTTAATGAAAAAAAAAAATCGAAAAACATTCATAAATAAAAAAAGTACAGGGAGTGCAGAATTATTAGGCAAGTTGTATTTTTGAGGAATAATTTTATTATTGAACAACAACCATGTTCTCAATGAACCCAAAAAAACTCAATATCAAAGCTGAATGTTTTTGGAAGTAGTTTTTAGTCAGTTTTTATTTTTAGCTATTTTAGGGGGATATCTGTGTGTGCAGGTGACTATTACTGTGCATAATTATTAGGCAACTTAACAAAAAACAAGAAATATATACCCATTTCAATTATTTACCAGTGAAACCAATATAACATCTCCACATTCACAAATATACATTTCTGACATTCAAAATCAAAACAAAAACAAATCAGCGACCAATATAGCCACCTTTCTTTGCAAGGACACTCAAAAGCCTGCCATCCATGGATTCTGTCAGTGTTTTGATCTGTTCACCATCAACATTGCATGCAGCAGCAACCACAGCCTCCCAGACACTGTTCAGAGAGGTGTACTGTTTTCCCTCCTTGTGAATCTCACATTTGATGATGGACCACAGGTTCTCAATGGGGTTCAGATCAGGTGAACAAGGAGGCCATGTCATTAGTTTTTCTTCTTTTATACCCTTTCTTGCCAGCCACGCTGTGGAGTACCTGGACGCGTGTGATGGAGCATTGTCCTGCATGAAAATCATGTTTATCTTGAAGGATGCAGGCTTCTTCCTGTACCACTGCTTGAAGGTGTCTTCCAGAAACTGGCAGTAGGACTGGGAGTTGAGCTTGACTCCATCCTCAACCCGACAAGCTCATCTTTGATGATACCAGCCCAAACCAGTACTCCACCTCCACCTTGCTGGCGTCTGAGTCGGACTGTGGCTCTCTGCCCTTTACCAATCCAGCCACGGGCCCATCCATCTGGCCCATCAAGACTCACTCTCATTTCATCAGTCCATAAGACCTTAGAAAAATCAGTCTTGAGATATTTCTTGGCCCAGTCTTGACGTTTCAGCTTGTGTGGCTTGTTCAGTGGTGGTCGTCTTTCAGCCTTTCTTACCTTGGCCATGTTTCGAGTATTGCACACCTTGTGCTTTTGGGCACTTCAGTGATGTTGCAGCTCTGAAATATGGCCAAACTGGTGGCAAGTGGCATCTTGGCAGCTGCACGCTTGACTTTTCTCAGTTCATGGGCAGTTATTTTGCGCCTTGGTTTTTCCACACGCTTCTTGCGACCCTGTTGACTATTTTGAATGAAACGCTTGATTGTTCGATGATCACGCTTCAGAAGCTTTGCCATTTTAAGAGTGCTGCATCCCACTGCAAGATATCTCACTATTTTTGACTTTTCTGAGCCTGTCAAGTCCTTCTTTTGACCCATTTTGCCAAAGGAAAGGAAGTTGCCTAATAATTATGCACACCTGATATAGGGTGTTGATGTCATTAGACCACACCCCTTCTCATTACAGAGATGCACATCACCTAATAGTAGTAGGCTTTCGAGCCTATACAGCTTGGAGTAAGACAACATGCATGAAGAGGATGATGTGGACAAAATACTCATTTGCCTAATAATTCTGCACTCCCTGTATATATGTTGATTGCATCTCAAGGATGTTTGTGGGGATCTAAATGATTGGTATAACCTGACAAACACATTTATCCTTTGAGCTCTACTCGTAAAATAGGCTAATAAAGCCGTCCTGCTGTTCCCATATTCGCCTACAGTGACGCCGCACAACCCTGCTTTACTTTCACCTCCTGATAAAGATGAGCTCTGCCAGCATCACAGACAAGAAGATTTCATTCTTGCAGGAACTGGATGGAATAAAGGTGTGGAATGGGCATTGACTCAAAAGTGTGTTGAAGGGTTAAAGTGCAGATGCGCGATTTCCAAAAGAGGTCTTTGTGCGTCACACGGTACCAATAAACAGACACATAAAAACTGAATGTCATGGAAAACAGCCAAGGTGTACAAAAACATGCAGCGGCCTGCAGTTTTAGAGCGGTGTCGCTGTCGCAGGACAATAAGACGTGAATCTCGATGACACGTGAACATAAAAGTATAGACTATTTATTCCAATAATAATTTCTAAGGCTTATGATTATTGGTGAATCTATTTAATGAAATATATCTCTCAGATTTTCATGTTTTTTTTATATTCATTTTTTTTTTCTTTTCATTTCTGACATTATTGAGACAGTCCACAGTTTACAATAGATGTCTTAAGTTACATTTCAGTTATGATGCAGATGAAGCCGATTACCTTCAAATCTGTCTATTTTTGTTATGAGGAATTCTTAAATGCTCTTAGCCTATTTTAATTACATTTTAAAAATTCAGAATCCAGAATTGTCAATTCCTCTTAAAAACATCTTTAAATAATTGTTCATATTTAGCATTTACAACATCATGCTGAGGGCTAGTGGCATTTTCACCTTTTTAAATAAATGTGTCTAGGATTAATTATATGCAGAATAAAATACTGGTTTTCACAAATTATGGTAATTTGCATATACTCAAGAATGTTATGAAGAGTGGTCCAAAAAAAACTTTTCTACTGCATTTCAGCCCTGCCACAAAGGACCTGCTGAGACCAGTGATCCTCTCATTAACACAAGTGAGAGTGTTGAGGAGCACAAGGCTGGAGATCATTCTGTCATGCTGACTGAGTTAGAAAAGGAGACTGGATGCTTTAAAGGGATGCTTGAAATCATTGTTCTCTGTTAACCATGGTTATCTGCAAGGAAGCACGTGAGGTCATCATTGCGTTGCATAAAAAGAACTTCACAGGCAATAATATTGCTGATAGTAAGATTGCACCTAAATTAACCATTTATCAGATCATCAAAACCTTCAAGAAGAGAAGTTCAAGTGTTCAAGGTGCCCAAGGAACTCCAGCAAGCGCCAGGACCGTCTCCTAAAGATGATTCAGCTGCTGGATGCAGAGCTTGCTCAGGAATGGCAGCAGGCAGGTGTGAGTGCATCTGCACGCACAGTGAGGAGAAGACTTCTGGAGGATGGCCTGGTGTCAAGAAGGGCAGCAAAGAAGAATAAAGAATTGGACTGCTGAGGACTGGGGTAAGGTCATTTTCTCGGTAGTTTGGGGCATCTGGAAAAATGATTGTCCGGAGAAGATAAGATGAGCGCTACCATCAGTCCTGTCTCGTGCCAACAGTAAAGCATCCTGAGACCATTCTTATGTGGGGCTGCTTCTCATCCAAGAGAGTGGGCTCACTCATAATTTGCCTTAAAAACAGATCCATGAATAAAGAATAGAATCAAAACATCCTCTGACAGCAACGTCTCCCAACCATCCAAGAACAGTTTGGTGAAGAACAATGTCTTTTCCAACATGATGGAGCACCGTGTCTAAGTGGCTCGGGGAACAAGACATTGAAATTTTGGGTCCAAGACAGCGAGTAGGCGGGGCGAATTCAGCCTGGGATTCTTCTGGGAAGACCAGGAAACTCCCCAGACTTTAATTCAACTGAGAACTTGTGGTCAATCCTCAAGAGGTGGAAGGACAAACAAAAATCCACAAATTCTGACAAACTCCAAGCACTGATTATGAAGGAATGGGTTTGTTCAGTCAGGATTTGGGCCAGAAGTTGATTGACCGCATGAAAGGGCGGATTGTAGAGGTCTTGAAAAAAGGGCCAACACTGCAAATATTGACTCTTTTCATAAACTTGATGTAATTGTCAATAAAAGCCTTTAAAAGTTTTAAAATGCTTGTAATTATACTTCAGTGCACCACAGAAACAACTGACAAAAAGATCTAAAACACTGAAGCAGCAAACTTTGTGAAAAACAGTTTTTGTGTCATTCTCAAAACTTTGGGCCGCAATTGTAGATTTTTCAGTTTTTTGGCTTTAGAATATCTGACAGAAGCTACATGCCATAGCTTTAAATGAAATATGATTTGATACATTTGTAAAGCTTGGGTGTTTAGACTGTATGATATGAGTTATTAGTCCAAATGTAACTGTAATGTGATCTGTCACCCTGCATGTCATGAGGTGGCACTGTTTAAAGAGAACTGCTGGTGGGTGTTCATACCCGGTACGGCCACAATCATCCTCAGCTCCTGTTTCAGGTTCATGATGTCTTTGCACAGCTGAATATCATCCATCCTGGAATGACAGAAGACAGGCAGATTTGAATATGTCATCATATATTTGCTGTCAATGGCTGAAGCCAAGGTGAAAACAAGAGCAAATATCAACTTTTATGTATAAAAAAATCCTGACACTGAAAAATATTCTGGCGTAGCAGAACACTTCACAACTGGCCTTTCACCGTTCAGTGGTGGATCAATATTGGAGGTTTGTATTATTAATAATAATAATAATCCATTAAAAGCCGTGCTATTCTGCATGTGGTTATTATTTCAGTGATGATTTTCAACCGTTCAGCCATGGAGACGTTTGACATTCAGGCTGGACAGGGAAGACCACTCAGATTGTACCAGTTTATAATGCACACAGTTTGCAATATGCGACACATTTCACCTTTCAAATACTATATCTACAAGGAATCAAATTCATTTTGGAAATGGAGGGTTCCACTTATCTGTTCCCTGAAAAACACAACCCATTTGATGCTGTCTTCTCAGCAGGGTTCTCTTAATCACCCAGTTGCTCTTAAAAGCACGCCAGGAGTTTGCATGTGATCGAATAATAGAAGGAAATAAAAAAAAATAAAAAATTCTTGTTAGTAGTGTGAAAGGTGTGACGCAGCTTTTCGTAACAATGTGGACAAGGAATGTTCCAATGTTGTTTTTTTCCAAGGAAAAAATTTGGTTCTCTCGAGCCTGCTGGACCAGAAGTTCCCCTTCCACCCCCTCGCTCTGACGGAACCCGGCTGATGACTCATCCATGCTCTCCTGTTCTCTCATCAACGTTCTCCTTCCTGCCCTCTCCCTGCTACCTGCAGCTTCCACATTCTGTCCGTCCACCTGCTTGTGACACCAGGGATTAATGTCTCTATGCTGTCATTTAAACTACTGGTCTGCACTGTGAATAATACAAAAATAAAGATTTAAATAAATAAACTAAAAGACAAATATTGTTTCTGGTCACTGAGGTTAGGTTTTAGAAAAGTGGTAACATCATCATATTGAAATATAAAACCCACCAGCTGAACTTGCTTCTATTATGCACATTGCAAACTGTTCCATTTTCAGTATGAATATGTTTTTTTTTTCCATAATCTGCATATATCTGGATATGTTAAAGGTCCCCTATCATGAAGTTTTCACTTTGTGAGATGATTAATGAGTTGCCCTAGTCTGTCTATGGTACCGCAGTGGCTAGAAATAACGATAGGTGTAAAGTACGCTTTGGTCATTCTGCCTCACCGTTCAGAGAGCGGCAGCTCAGACGGTCGGATCTGGAATTTGTCCCCCCTTATGACGTCATAAGGGGAATGGTTACCTCCCCTTTCTCATGCTTTGCCCGCCCAGAGAATTTCCCACCCCTCCCCTCTCTCCTCCCAATTAGCATTCAAAGCTACAGACACCAAAATGGTGCATCCTGGGGAAATCTCATCGTGGGACTGCCTGAAAGTGGCTGTAATTCTGCACCAAGGCTGAATTTGGGAAAGAGACTTCAGATACAGTATAGGGGGCCTAGCAATATGGCCTAGCAGGTAAGGAAACGGACCCGTAATCTAAAGCTTGCCGGTTCAAATCCCTGAACCACCAAGGTGCCACTGAGCAAAGCAGCGTGCAAAACTGTTCACCAAGGGTGATGGTTAAGAGAAGAGCAGAGGACACATTTCATTGTGTCACCGAGTGCTGTGCTGCAGTGTTTCACAATGACAATCACTTCACTTTCACTTACACTTCACTTTCATTTAATAATCTGAATACTAACACTGTTTGGTACCCATAATTCTGGTATTAAATCAACAACTAGCAGTCTATCTTACCCTGGGACCTCACAAAGACATAAAAGAGTACGTGTGTGAGAGAGAGAAGGAGCGAGAGAGAGCGAAAGTGGTACTCTGAGAAAAAAAGACCCACTGCTAGCACAACTCCAGTACGAAGTGTTAAGCAGCTTCTCGCCATGCAGCAAGACATGATGATTCCCAGCAGGCCACTAAACAAACGCCACCCCTCCCTCTCAGGATTCTGTGTAACTGCAGACCCCAGACACAGGATCAGCAAAACCCTGTCGTCGAGCAGATCTGCACAGGCAGTGGTGACTCACATGAATCGAAGCTCAGACTCGCGCCGCACCAGGACCTCTCGCAGCCGCTGAATGCGGACCATCTCCACCTCGATCTCGTCTGGGGACATGGTGCTCTCCACCATGCACACATCCTCCGGGCCTGAAGCATGATCATTTATAACAAGCTTCATTATCTATGGCAGAAAGAGTGCTTCCTAAAGATAAAAATATGCATGAATCATTTATGAAAATGATAAAAAGCAACAAACAGTAGACCAAATCTACTGAACAGTAATTACATGCGATTGAAGGCAGCACACATGAATACAGATTTCGATTTAGAAGAACACAGGAGCAAAGACGACACTTTTTATTATTTAACTGCCTGATGACGGAGACGAGTCAAGTGTGAATAAGAGTTAACACTTAAAGCTGTGATTCTTACTCAGAGTTGGAAATTGGGATACAACTGATTTCCCTAGTTTCTGTAATTTAACAAGCATCTGAGTGTATGCATTTTGCATACACTTCTTATGGTCTAAATTCTATCACAAAGATAGAAAAACCTTAAAAGCTTCCTGGTCCCCACAAGGACTCATACTTACACATACATAAAACACATATACTAAAAGTTAAACAAAAGGATTTACTTTTGCTGAGGTTATGTCTTGGCTCCTACTAGGAGGAATGAAATACTTACGTTCTGAATTATGAAGATAGTGGTATTTACAGGTCGGGTCTTAGTGGACCAAATGAGGGAAATTCTATGATGATATCTTAAAGGCCTTCTTTGGTGTCTGTGAAGGTCCTCATGCCTAGTTTATTTATGTTGTAACCCTGTGTTAGTCCACTCATTCCCGTCTCACGGTCGTGACAAGTTATTACATGAGGTCCCCACAAACACAGAAAAAAAAAAAAAGTGTGTATGCGTTTCTTGGGCTCTGGAAGTATCTGGATGATGCAGTCCCTGTCATGTAATAGGCAGCCAGCTCACACTCATCTTGAGAAAATATTGAGCTTTTGATAACCAACGACAGCAGCTTGGCGGTTTGCTTTAGTGAGCTGCATTAAGAGGCTTTTCTTTGGTGATACACCTCGACGAATACAGCAAATGATTGCATTTCACTGACTAAATGGATGACTATGGGACTGACCAGTGCTTGGCTTGTGCAATGATCCTTTACAGTTTGTGTGTTTAAATATTCATGGCGTAGACAGAGAGGTCAGATGCTGTTTACTCAGCTCTGGAGGTCGCCTCGCTCCCATCTTCAACGTGTGTGTGTGTGTATATATGCAGAACACAGCAACAGCCGGAATATAACAATGTAACTGCGATCATCTGGGTTTTTTAGGGTTCTTTTTCGTTAAGATATGACAAGTTTTGCATTGTGTTGCACAGATATTTACCCCCGGACAAGAATCATTTCGCCGAGCTGGGTTAGTAGATCTGTGCTTGTCTTGCCATCTGCTTTACTAGAGCTCAAAGAGCTTGATATCACCTCACTGATTAGAAATAGTGATATTCAGTTGAACTCATGAATGAACCGATTTTGATTGTCAGTGGATGATCTGAATTGAACTGTTTTACCGTTTTAAAGACGTTAAATATGGGCATGCAACATTTATTTGTCATTTGCCATAACTGCTGAAATTAGAACTGGATCACGACTGTCGCAGCCCATCCCAGAACATCGGGTGTGTGGCAACTAAAGCTTCATCCAGCTAAAGTATTTATAAGTAAAGTAATACTGAGATCATAATGAATCAAAACTTTCCATTCCAAAAAGGAGGCATCTCTGCATGTTCAGGTGTGAACTTGTTCCTGGCCCCACCCACAAGAATCTGCACATCTTTTGACCAGTCAAAACTTTGGACACACCTACTCATTTATCGGCCTTGTATTTTTTACACTACGTAGAACAAAACTTAAGACAGGACTATGAAGTAACACACGTGAGGTTGTGTAATGAACAAAAAGTTGAATATTTGAGCCTTTTGCTGTGACGGCAGCATTTCACACTCTAGTCTTCTCTCCACCACCTAAGCTTGACTAAATATGTTTCTTGCATTGGATTGGTCTCTATAGCCATTGTTACGTCCTGTTATTTTGGGTGTGTTTCTGTTCTGTGTTTTGTGCTGTTTGCAGGTGCCTGGTGATTGTAAATTCAGCCCACCTGTACCTGCTGTGGGACAGACTGAATAAAAGGAGCCTCAGTCTCCTTTTTTGGGGCTGCGCTTGCCGTGCCATCCACCCTTCCCGCCTCCCTACCATTTCCCTTTGACATCACTTCCGGTTTCCCCTGCGCTTCCCCTAGGAGGCAACGCAACTTGTTGTGTCGGCCTGCTTCGGTGTTTGTTTTTCTCTGTTTTCCTGCTTTGTTTGCCGATATTCGTTGTAATTCGTTTCGTATGTATTTCATCTTTATTTATATATTTAGTTGTTAATAAAATACTGGTTAAAATGATCCGTTTCGTCGTAGTAGGTTTACATTTGTGTCCTTTCTTTTGTTATGGGCCGGAGCCCCTAGACCGGCTCGTAACAGCCACCACAAAGGAGATGCAACCCTCCTTTTGACTGGTACTGTATATCAGACGTAACTAGGCGTGGTGTGTTTGTGGCAGAGCTTGTCTTGGCTTGTTTTACGAACGCCTGCACCGTGGTGCAGAAACTTCATGTTGCTGATATAATGTCAGTATCAGAATTGTGGCCTGACATCACTGTGGAGCTTCTGCATTTCTGTTTCTATGGCAGCCATTCCATGTGTTATTATCTGCATCAACACACTTTCAACACGATGAGCTGCTGAGAATCTGATCCACTGTCAATGTCCAGTGTTTATTATCACTTCATAATCTTGTTATAACCCTGTTTAGTAAGTTTAGCGTTACTGTAACAAATTGTATCATTTTGAATGTTCGATGATACAATAATTTGGAATCTTGATCGAACTGTTCAACATATTTACACAAAAATGACTGCTGTTCTGTTAAATTGGGTTGTGTCTCAGACCAATAAGTAAATGTTTTACATTTTAAAAACATTTAAGGGAATTGTTAAGATAAATATTACCTTCATAATAAATGTATGAGATGTAGAATTATCTGTTTATTAACATATTTTATGGCATATCTGAAACATTGTCATTGTTATTTAAAACTACGGTCCACTGTGGTTTATAATATATTTAGAAAATATAACATCATAAAAACTGATATCTATCGGTCGAGAATGTTCTAACAGAATATGAAATCTGAGATGTCTGGAAGTGACATCCAGCACACATGTCACCATTTATGTAATATTTTTCTTCTTTTTGTTTGCCCCTGTGGAAGCCACTCTTTCCTTCAGTCATGTTTCCCCCATTTGAGTCACTGTTGCTATGGTTACCAAGTATATAAATCTCAAGCCAATGGTCCCACAATACTGTTTTATACTGTGTGATGGAAATGACAGAAAACCCAGGGGACAGGAGATGTTTTTATGAAACATAATGATGCATAATATATTTCCTCATATAACTTACAAATTCTGTTTGAAAGGTCCAAATTCTGACTAACGGACAAATACACTACATTAAAAATATACATGAAATAAATATTCATATCCACTGATCCAGGACCTGCTGTTCCCTCACAATCACATCTCACTGGCCTCAAACTGGCTGTCTCAGGGACAGCGGAGCGCTGGGACCGGTCAAGGGCTAAAAATAAGGCCAGGAGAGTCCTGCAGGCCTCCCAGTGTTCCCAGTCCAGTTTACTGCAGCCTGCGCTGGCTGGATGTTTTTCTGGGAAGCTGAGGGCAGCTGTAGCGATTGCATTTTGATTAAAATGTTGCAGGGCTGGCATCCACGGTTCTTGTGCATGGATCCATGTTCTTTCTGCAAGCCTATACTCAGAAATTCCAAATCCCTGCACACATAAACAAGCATGCACGTTCTCCTGCACTGGTTATGCCACATATGGCTATATGCATAATTGATATGCAATATAAAATGCTGGAGAGACGTGTGGTTTCATCCTCCTCACCTTCCTCTCTTCTCCACTGCGTCTCACGCACCGCTCCGTAGCTCCTGTGCGCGCGCTCCGTCTCCGAGATGGACCGTTTCAGCTCCATGGCCGACCGGGCGGGATTCGGGCTCTGCGGCGCGGCTCGGGAGAATGAGCTCCACCGGCTCGGAGCGCTCAGCATCTCCGACCGGGAGCGACGCCGAGAGACGCGGCGCGCATGCGCACTACGCCTCTGGAATGAGTCACAGGAGAGGTCCGGCGTTCTGACACATCAGCACACTTTCAGAATAGCATACCGGTGGAGCAGAGTGATAGCCACAAACATAACCCTACCCACACGTACACTGACATTATGTGCAACTCTTACCTTTATTCGGTTGCACAATAGAGCGATAGACGCGACGCATGCGCATTACCCAAGGGTAGGCCATTCTGTTAAAACAACCTGAACGGTCCTTAATCCATCAAGTCTCCATCTAGTTCCAGGCTAATCCATCATCATAAATGTCCAGAAACACCAGCCACAACACTCAAACGAGTGAAGAATGCCGAAGATCTGGTGTTGGTGGATGTGTGAGGCAGCAGGTGAGCAGTCAGGTCTTGAAGTTGAAAATAAAGAAGTGTGACGATCAGAACCTGAAGAACAGAACTGGTTATTTTATGTGCTCTAGATGTCACATTTGGAGACAATCTAGAAGTGTTAATTTAGATGTTTGCCTTGAGCGTGGTGCTAGAACAAGGCATGTGATGTCACCGCAAGGAGGAGAAATGTTCTTCATGACATACGTGTAACTCAATGGTGGTAGAACACCAACCACTTATATATGAAAAGCGAAAGTGAAGGGATTGTCATTGTGATACACTGCAGCACACGGTGACACAACACATGGTGACACAAGCAGTGGGCAGTCATGACAGGCGCCTTTCTCAGTGGCACCTTGTGGTTCGGGCAACCTTCCGATTACGGGTCTGTTGACTTACCCGCTAGGCGACCACTACCCAACCTGCCCACTGTCAACCTTGTTTAATATCCTACTAGTATTTATAGATATTTATCAGTTCAAATATAAACCCCAACATGAAATACATGTAAAAAAAAATTATTGTCATGTTCTGAAACCACAGATGTGCATAGAAAAAAATTATTCATTCACCTTTTACATCATATAATATTGAAATTGGTATCTCTCTGTTACTCAGGCTTGCACCATATCTGCACACATCACCTTGTGGGCAACTTCATCTTTTTGTGTTAATCGCAATCAGAATCGCGTTTATTGGCTAAGTTTGTGGGTGAACACATTTGCACAAGCACAATAATATAAACAATGACTATACACAAAAAACACACAGATTACAGATTCAGAATATCTATAACTGTATGATTAATACAGTTATATATTAATCATCCCAAGTATTTTTAGAAAAATGACACTCACTCACTAGTTTATCTTAAATAAGTTGAGTTTCACAAACCAACTCAGTTTCAGACACCATCAGAGGCTTGGACCTTAGACCTCAGACCTCTAAATCTGAACGGATTCATCTTCAAGTCTAAATAAAAATGAACAAATATGAGGAATAGATATTGTGGTCACACACTGAGGAGGACCGCAATAGAACTACAGTGGGTACGGAAAGTATTCAGACCCCCTTAAATGTTTACACTTTGTTATATAGTAGCCATTTCATAACATCATTAAAGTTCATTTAAGTACATAAGCACCTCATATTGACAGAAAAAAACACAGAATTGTTGACATTTTTGCAGATGTATTAACAAAGAAAAACTGAAATATCACATGGTCCTAAGTATTCAGACCCTTTGCTCAGTATTTAGTAGAAGCAGCCTTTTGATGTAATACAGTCATGAGTCTTTTTGGGAAAGATGCAACAAGTTTTTCACATCTGGATTTGGGGATCCTCTGCCATTCCTCCTTGCAGATCCTCTCCAGTTCTGGCAGGTTGGATAGTGAACGTTGGTGGACGGCCATTTTTAGGTCTCTCCAGAGATGCTTAATTGGGTTTGAGCATCTCAGGGCTCTGGCTTGGCCATTCAAGAACAGTCACTGAGTTGTTGTGAAGCCACTCCATCATTATTTTAGGTCTGTGCTTAGGGACATTGTCTTGTTGGAAGGTAAACCTTCCTGAGTCCTGAGCACTCTTGAGAATGTTTTCATCCAAGATACCCCTGTACTTGGCCGCATTCATCTTCCCCTCGATTTCAACCAGTCGTCCTGTCCCTGCAGCTGCAAGACACTCCCACAGCATACCACTACCACCACCATGCTTCACTGTTGAGATTGTAATGAAGTGAATGCCATCGTGTCCCACCACTGCCCCAGACAGGTGATGAGCAGTGCCGGGATTTCTCCACACATACCACTTAGAATTAAGTTAAATATATGAGTGTCACAGCAAAGGGTCTGAATACTTAGGACCATGTGATATTTCAGTTTTTCTTTGTTAATAAATCTGCAAAAATGTCAACAATTCTGGATTTTTATGTCAATATGGGGTGCTGTATGTATATTAAAAAGGAAAAAAATACTTTACTGATTTTTGGCTGCAATATAACAAAGAGTGAAAAATTTAAGGTGGTTTGAATACTTTCGTACCCACTGTACTGTGAGCACCAAATTGGTTTGGCGAATCTACTGTAAACCCTGTTTCTTAAACATATAGCTTTTCTTTTCAGCCATCTTTTAATTATTAGCAAACTCTCAGGATGCTGCTCTACTGTGTCATTCCAGGGGATGACACGGTAGAGCAGCTAAAAGGGGAACTAAATGAAAAAAGTTCTTCAGAAGTTTTCTTTAAAACAATGAATTGATTTTTAGACTATAATATTTTCTAATAATTGTTGGAAATGTTCTCTACATTATACCTTGTGGGATACCTCGTGGGTATGCTGTTCTTGCCAGATTGGAGTTTTGCAAATGAGACTCTTTTTGAAAAGCTTGCTGGATTCTACCCAAGAACTAGAGAAGTATTGATTGATTCCGTTTTTTTTTTTTTCCGAATTTACTGTATTCTATTACACCTCTAGTAACTTCATTGACCTGGTAAATTGTTAAACATGACAAACAGTGCAGGCTCATACCCTTTTCACCACAAATGGTGTAAATGCATTAATTGAGATGAATTGAGCTCCATGCATCATCTGCTCTTCCTGTTGTGTTCGTGGAGTTGAGCAGCTCTAGCACTCGGGCCACGAAGCCACGTCAGGGCCGCCGTCGCTGTCCCATCGCCAGTCTGGTGGGAGAAGCACAAGAATGTCGCCCAAAGGAAGGCACAGCAGCCGGTGAATGCTGTGCGCAGGAATAGTGGCACCAAGGCGAAGTTCAGGAGCTGCAGGGGTTAAAGGGCATTTATGTAGAAGACTACAGAGAGGAAAACTGGTCTGGTCACATAAGCCAAGATCTCGGGATTCCACATATCCCAGCATGCACTGTTAGAACTGCCCACCCGTCAAAGAGAAAAATTTTTACGTGAAACAGCAGATTCTCATCATTTGGCATTATAATAAGTCCCATATTATAAAGTCTTTAAAGTAAAAGTATATTTACCTGCACAAATGGCCAGTACATTAGTCCAGTCTGAAAATATACACACACATTTTTTACACTATTTACACTATTTTGACACTACACAACTAATTACTACACTAATTTGAGTTACATTTACATTTACGGCATTTATCAGACACCCTTATCCAGAGCGACTTACAATCAGTAGTTACAGGGACAGTACCCCTGGAAACACTCAGGGTTAAGTGTCTTGCTCAGGGACACAATGGTAGTGGAGTTTGAACCTGTGACTTCTGGTTCATAGGCGAATGTGTTACACTCTAGGCTACTACGACGCCTTTTGATCATCTTGCAACTGCAGCAAAAACGATTTTTATTCCGACTCAAAATATTTATCCTTAGATTCTATACATATATACAGATTATGGGAAAAACATAAATATTTACCTTGTATGTGTTGAGGAACTTCTCCCTCCAGTCCTGTGTAATGTCATCCTTACCTTCTAAAAAGCTGATTCCTGCAGCGGAATGTGGATAAAACATGTGACCAGTCATGTGACCAATGGTCGTGGCATCAACGAAACCTAAATATGACAGTAAATACAACGCTTCCGGCCTGCAAGTGGAAACTGGTTTTTTTTGGTCTGTTATGTCTCTCAGAGCATCAAGCGCTTCTCGTCTTGAGCCTCCTCTCATCAGCAAACACAAGTCATGCATCAGATATGGACTAGACATGGACGCAGTGATGTACATTTTTCTGGACAAGAGTGACTGCTAAAGGGCGTAAGTGCTACTATGGTTGTCATACTGATAATCATTAATTCACCGGTAACCATGTTTTTCTCATTTCAGCTTGATTTCTAACATCTGAGCTGTTATTACACTATGTGAAATATGAGGTGTGAAATATGAGGTGGCTCCGCCCACAGACACCAGACGTGAAAGGTGAGGGCGGGGCACAGCGTGTTCCTGTTAGACCGTTCTAAGCTTTACATTTTTTACATTTACGGCATTTATCAGACGCCCTTATCTAGAGCGACTTACAATCAGTAGTTACAGGGGACAGTCCCCCTGGAGCAATTTAGGGTTAAGTGTCTTGCTCAGGGACATAATGGTAGTAAGCGGGATTTGAACCTGGGTCTTCTGGTTCATAGGCGAGTGTGTTACCCACTAGGCTACTACCACCCTGTGCATCTTGTGCATCTGTATTTGTATCTATATCTATAGTACAGGTTAAGAAAGCAAAAATAAAAAAAATGTCGCTGACCCGCAGAAGTTTTTTCTCGGATGGCTCATTTCACAATTTCACACGTGAAATATATAAATAAAAACTACTGTCATGAGAGGACTATGAGTAGAAGTTATCATATTTTTATATATTTCTACTACGCATATTATAATCTTATCCTTCATTCTCTTCATATTTCTTCACTCTTGAAGTAACTATTCTGTGACGTTATTCTATGTGTGTACTTGTGACGTCACCTGTGTAGAACACGCTGGTGGCAAGGGGTGCGGCGGCCGCCTGGTCTAGGAGAAGTTTCCTCAGCACCATTCCCACGGACTTCCCGGGGAAGCGCCGCTCCAGGAACCTCATCCAGAAGAAGTTGAAGTTGCCATGGAAACCGAAGGCGACCACGGCCACGTTCCTCGTCTGTTTCCACTCGAAGCGCTCCGCCGTGGACGCGCACTGGTGCACCACGTCGCCGGCGGCGAACAGGCAGCCGTACAGGGTGACGTTGGTGGCCCAGGGGAAGCGCTTGACGTGTCTCCAGAAAGCCCTCCTCATTTCACCTGGTCGCGAAACGTCCCCTTTCCCTCTGCCCTCTAGCCAACAGCGTCCATGTCACGGGTTTACCTTCTCGGAGTCGATCTCAAATTCTGCGTTTCTGAGCGAGCGAAGGCATGACGGCGTTTTGTGGAACCGGAGAAACGCCTGTGCCGCGTGACGTCATCGCACGGGGCGGGACGAACAGGTCCTAGCCCCGCCCACCACAGTGGGCCCGAGAAGTGCTGCCGCTTCTAATGTGGCGATGCGTGCAGAATAATGTTAGAACCTAAAATTAGCAAGAACATTTGTGTTTTGCAAAATCACGATGTAATTGTACGAATATATTTATTTCCCATTTGACACCCTACATGATGGCAGAATGCTGCTTTATCCTCTGTGATGAGAATGAAACCTAAGGGAATTTGAATAAATATTCTATTGTGAAGAACTAGTACCGCGCATTGATAGCATTAGGTAAAGTAGTGAGAACGCGCGCATGGATATGTGATATGACGTGTCTGAGCTCCAGTTCCCTTCACCGGCGTGTCGGGTCTACTTTTCACACAAGGTTGAATGTGCGTACACAGCGACCAACATCCCAATGCGCGATTTATTTAGTTAAATCTGGTTATATTGTGTAATTTGCGACATTCAAAGTCTGGCTAATGGACCGAGGCAAGACGCGGGACAGAATATAGATAAAAAGCTAATTATTATAATAATAAAAATTATTGAAATGGCATACAGAAAATATAGGAAGGTTTTCTTGTTTTTATTTTTTAAGGACACAAGAAATGACTAAGGTCACACTGATGTATATCGATGATGGACAAATGTTCATTTGATTCATGTTTAGTCTTTTACATTCACATGCCTGACACGTTTGTTACATTGGAATGTCCCAAAAGGCTCTTTTGAGAAATTAGCGTGTGCTTCTGTTCCGATCGTCATGTTTGCATATTGGACATTTTCAGTAAAGGGTTTCTAGTGTGTCGGTGTTGCTGGATCTGATCAGTGATCATCTCACTGCTTCTGTGCGCTGTAAACGAAGGTGGAGAACCCAGCAGCGAGCCAGGCAAGCATCAGGATGACTGAGAGCAGCGGGGCGCCGTCTTCTGGGGACTTGGTCGGTCAGGCCTGGTCTTGGGCGGGTTGGAGATTGTTGTCTTGCTGTCCGCCAGAACATCATTCTTTTCCAGCTCCGGTGTATCCAGGGCCAGATCTTCTCTTCTTCAGCATCCCCCTTACATCACATCCCATACAGACTTAAAGATGAACTGATCAGAAGGGCATTGTGACCTCGTACTTGATCTGATTAAGGGCGGGTTCATATCCAGTTCCAATAAATGCAAAGCACAATAATAATTCAGAAATGCTACCAGGCATTAAACAGTCCTGCTGAAGATCGCCCGGCGAGATCCACTGTCCGCGGTGCGGGCAAAGAGGGGAAGAAGGGAGGAGGGCAGGCACTACTGCTGGTCGACGCGTTCCCAATCACCGCGCGGACTCCGATGGAAGACCTGAGGCTCTCCTGCAGGAAAAAGGCTGTCTGCGGTCGGATGGTCCAGGAGGAACTGGATGGTTGACTTGATGTGCTGGACAAAATGTGGCGGCTCGGCCATTGGGGACGTGGACAAATACTGCAAATCCAAAATGGAAAACTGAACTGAAGACACATAAAATACAAAATTATGCAAATTAATAGATTGTAATGGTATAGAAGAGGAACAATTCGGTGTATGAAAAAACCTGTAAAATTGTTTCATCATCCTGGGACAACCAGAAGGCCATGTCCCTGTTGGGTGACCACCTGCACGGGCCAATTTTCACATGCTCCTTGCTAGGGTCATAAACGCTGACCATCTGACAGACACAATGCACAAGGCAGGGCAGACATGAAACAAGCATGGCATCACCATGGGCGAAGTAAAGCTTGCGGCGTACCTGTCCGCCGGTGAAAGTCCGTGCTGAGCGGAGATCCTCAGCAGGCCCATGGACGAGGAACGATGCAGGGAACACCTCACCAGTCTTCACGTTCACTCCTGTCAAAAAGTAAAGGGGGGTGTCTGTACATCTTCAATACCACTGACCAATGGGGGGGTGGGGGGTGGAATCATACCGAGTCCGTACACCACCGGCCTATGAACGCCATCAACGACCACGTCGTTCAGTTCTACAAAGGGAGTGAAGGAGAAACCGTTACACAGTTTGTGAACTGGCTTTTACACACATGCGTGCAACACAAACCGGTCCAGGCACTTCCCAGAGGGACCAATGTCAGGACCAACACCCGACCTTCTTTTTGCTCCACCCAAGCTCAGCCCTCGCCTCCTGCTTCCAGTATCCCCAGTAGGTGAGCATGGGCAACGTGGTTCATGTGAAAACAGCTTAAGATGGAGGGCGTCTGCTGACCTGTGATGCAACACGTCTCCAGATAAATGTCTTCTTGCTGAAGTTGAAAGGCCGCTGCCGCGAAAAACAGATGAAGATAGTGTGAACTGCATTGGGATAGTGAGGACTATGGAGAAATGTCGGGGCTTCATTACTCACCCAGGAGATTAAGGCTGAGTTTGTGAGATGTCCGTGATTCGTCATCAAAACCTCCAACAAGGTGTAGCTCCAGTCTTGCAGCAATAAGGAATAAAGTCAGTAGTAAGGTGAAAAGTAAAGTAAGGTAAACATGAAAGGGAAGTGGATGTCATTGTAAAAAACACTGCAGCACAGCACACGGTGACACAACAAAATGTTGTGGGGGGACAGTGCTTTGCTCAGTGGCACCTCAGGATTCAAACCAGCATCCTTCCGATTATGGGTCCGTAATCGGAACAAAATGTATTCCCTGTGCGGCTCAGAAGGAGTGAATAAAAAGAGTCGCAGGTATTTTTTTTATAGAAAATCTTGGTAGGCACCAACTCAGTCCTATCAGATGTGCTTACGAGGTAGTAGCCACGGGTCAGATCTACACAGTGACATCTACTGGTGACACTCAGCAGTGTTGAACATTTTCCGACTTTTGTTCCATGAAAAATGGATTAGTTCCTCAGCAAGGTCCGGCCTTACTGATCTCTAACAGAACGAAGTGTAGCAACATCCGTAAAACAACTAGAACTGTGGCTTTATACAAACAACTGCAAAATGAAGAAAGAGTTTCCTTTTCTCTCAGGCCATTCAGGCTCTTAACCACACCCACCCAGGAAAAATCCAACTAAGTTTTTTTGTATTAGAATGATTAAAACAACATAATAAATGAACGAAGTAATAAAAGTAGCCATGGCCGCTGCTATAGAACCGCACCTTCTGTGTGATGAGACCGCCTGGGCTACAGCGTGCTGGGTCTGGGTGGCTGTGTGTGTGGTTTCCCTGCAGGGTTCATGTGCAAATCTCTGCAATCTTGGGTACAGCGCGGTCTAGCCGTGAATGAGCGGAACTCACCTGCCATTCTTTGCTGTGCTGCTGAGACTGGTGACCGCTTTAATGATGAGCGGAACCTCGGCCCAGGTGTCCGAGCCATCACAGTGCGCCAAGCAGGCAGCTCCACTCCCTTAACACACAAGCCAACACGTGCACATCAACTGCGCCAATATTGCGCAATATTCCTTATTCTTTTTTTTTTTTTTTTTTTACAGTACCAGTGTGTCGCACCACGACTAAATGACAGGTGGTGGCATCCGCGGAGCCGATGACAGTGACAGAGCCTGGAAGACAGCAGCGTGCATGGCTCAGGTCACTTTTGAAAACGGCTGCAGTGATGAGGATAATGATGATGATGATGATGCTACTCACTGTCGGATGGAGTTGTCGCTGCGAACTCCCGCTGTTGCACGTACAGAAGGCGCGCGGGCTCCACGGTCACCGGCGTTTTAGCCCGAAACGCTCTGGCGCTTTCCTGTCGCGTTTACATTGCAATAAAAACCAAGACAGGCCATTCAACAACCATGTAAATAGCCCGACCGAACAACGATGCGTCTGCGCAGCTACCTGAAGGCGCGGATACTTGGAGAACAATTCCGCCGTGGCGCCCACGCGCGCGACCCGCCCGTTTTCTACCACGAGCGGCATTTCTCACCGAAGTAAATACAGAACAACGGACTTAGGGACACTTTCGGCCACCGAAACGACCCATTGCGCTCAAGTCGCTGGCACTTCCTGCTCGTTGCTCTGACGTCATTGCGATCACGTGACGCCAAGATTGGTGCCAAGTTCATGTTTTGCTGCAGGAAATCATTTCTTTTACAGATTAAAACATATCAATCACAAAAACAAGGAAGGCTTGAGGTTGCGTGTCAGTGAATTCAATTCAGTACCAAAGTGCATCGCCAGCAATTGCATTTTAATGGCCGATTAAGGGCTGTCGAGCTACGCGAATTCACCAACACAGCCTGCGCCCGCTTCTCGGCGCCGCCGCGCAGCGCTACGTCGTTCTCGCAGCCGGACCGCCATTTCGGCGCTGAGCGGAAAACAAGCCAGAAAGAAAGATAACTGCGCGTTAACTGCGCGTCACCTTCCGCGTGGAAAGGAAGAAAGAAAGTCGCCACCCTCGAGCCGCTGGTCTGCGCCGTAGAAAGTTCCGAGCGCGCACTTTCTCCCGGAGTTTCGGTAAATTCGCGCACGTCTGACCGAATATGCGAGGCAGCTCGTCGTACGGCGACAGGGACCGTGGGCGAGACCGGGGGTGAGTCCGTCTATCCCGGTTTTACCACGACCACGTATTAAAATGCAACGTTCTCCTGTTTATTACGCGTCAGCGTCGTTCTGCGCACAAAAAGATAGGTTGCGTTGTTGTTGTTTTTCTCTCTGAAATAACTTGACGTTAAATGTTATACGTTCAATTTTCATCATAATTCTAAAATGTAAACTAAATTACAGTGTCCTGAATTGTTGCTGTTATGTTGCATATTTTTACAGTAAATGACTTTTTAAAAATGGAAATCCTGTTCTTCTTTCTATTTTTCTATATGTCCGTTTTCCTTGGTGTTGTGTGCACAACAAATATATAATTCTCCTGTTAAGAGAGGAAATTTGTGGCTTTCTGTGTAATAAAGGTGTAATAAATATCACTTTGTTTTTATGTATTTGATCTTTTTAGGCCGCGGTTCGGCTCGAATCGGGGTGGTCCGCCGGCCCCGAAGAAGTTCGGTAACCCCGGAGAAAAGTTGAGGAAAAAGAAGTGGGATCTGGACGAGTTGCCCAAGTTCGAGAAGAATTTTTACAGCGAGCACCTCGAAGTCCAGCGGATGAGTCAGGTATATGAATATACGTTCTTCTGAATTTAATTGTATTTTCGAGGGCATTTCCGAAGCGCGTGCATATTGTTACGGCCTGAGCCTCTTTCCCAACCTTAGTTTTAAACATAACAGCGAACTTCAGTCTTAACAGTTGTTATTCATTCTTTGTGGATTGGACAATGAATCGATTTTTAATTGACTGCCAGCCCTCGTATTTACTTTGCAATGCGATGTCCTGCGGTCCATTCTTGTTTGTCTCGACCTGCAGTATGAAGTGGAGGATTTTCGGAGGAAGAAAGAAATAACAATTCGAGGTTCAGGCTGCCCAAAGCCCGTCACCAGCTTCCATCAGGCCCAGTTCCCTCGTGAGTACACACGTCTTAACTTCAGCCTTTTTGTGGTTAGAAGGTAAATGGCATGTGAATGCATTAATGTATATTTTGATAAGACTAATTGTCTAACGTCACTTGAATGCAAAAATCAGTGGCCTGTGTGCCATTCTCCCAATTTAGAGTATGTGATGGACGTGCTGATACAACAGAACTTTAAGGAGCCCACGCCCATCCAGGCGCAGGGATTTCCACTTGCACTGAGTGGGAGAGACATGGTGGGCATTGCTCAAACTGGCTCTGGGAAGACACTGGCGGTAAGACTTGTTAAGCCCAAAGGACTGACAGCCTTATAACGACTTTTCTTATTGGCTGTTAACTTCATTTTTTTATACAGTATCTTCTCCCAGCCATTGTACACATCAACCACCAGCCGTATTTGGAAAGAGGAGATGGACCCATTGTAAATAGACTTTATTTTTTTATATATATAGTTACTGCACTTAATTTTAATTGAATTAGAAGTGCCAATAGTAACTGCTACTTTTGTGCTCAGTGTCTTGTCCTGGCTCCCACGCGTGAGTTGGCCCAGCAGGTGCAGCAGGTGGCATTTGACTATGGCAGGTCATCCCGCATTAAGAGCACCTGCATATATGGAGGTGCACCTAAAGGGCCACAAATAAGAGATCTGGAGCGAGGTGAGTGTAACGTCCTGTTACGTCTGGCCCATCAGGTGTTGCCAGTTCCGTGCCTCATGTGCCTGTAATTAATCTCATTTACTCTCTTACTGAAGCCCCAGCTTTAGCGCCCTCCATTGTCGCTCGTCTCCTGTGTTATGTAGCCCTGAAGCCATAAATCCATGTTAAAATCCACAGCTGATGTGTCTGTGAGTTACTTGTATATTTGAATACACAAGTTAAGCTACTGCCTTAAATGTATTTATTTAAATTTATTCCACATTTGGCTGGTTCATTACACAACCAGCCATAAATCACTATTTTGAGCTTGCATCATGAAATTCATTGAATTAATAGAATGATCATGTTTACTTTAACATTTACGGTATTCATCAGACACCCTTATCCATAGTGACTTACAATCAGTAGTTAAAGGGACAGTCCCCCTGGAGACACTCAGGGTTAAAGAGTCTTGTTCAGTGGTAGTAAGTGGGATTAGAACTTCTGGTTCATACGCGAGTGTGTTACGCACCAGGCTATTACCACCCATGCTGTTCATAATGTCATATTTTTGCTATTAGGTGTTGAAATCTGCATCGCCACTCCTGGCCGTCTCATTGACTTTCTGGAGGTCGGAAAGACCAACCTGCGGCGCTGCACCTACCTGGTGCTGGATGAGGCTGACCGCATGTTGGACATGGGCTTCGAGCCTCAGATCCGCAAGATTGTGGACCAGATCAGAGTACGTTACATTGGGTCACAGTAGAATCCAATAAATAATATCTCATGGAAATTGATATAAAATCCCTAGGTATTAGCATCAACAATTCACTTTCAACTGGAATCTGTACTTAAGGTATAGGTCAGGGGTGTTCAAACTACTGCCTGCGGCAAAACAGCCACAGGGTTGGACAACCCTGGTGTAGGTGAACATTTGAAAGGTGTGTACAATACAGAGACTTACTAAAATAAAATATATGATAGGTCCATGGACTTATCCTTGTGGCACACCATTGGATAAAATTGACGTTATTTAGGTTCACTGTAATTAGGAGCTTTAATGCAAGAAAGGAGTTTCTGGTGTGTTGTCCTGTGGGTTCAGTATGAATTTAGACAATTCTTAGTTGTCATCAGGTCATTTGACTGACAAACAACCTTGTGTCTTAGCCTGACCGGCAGACCTTGATGTGGAGTGCCACATGGCCCAAGGAGGTTCGGCAGCTTGCAGAGGACTTCCTGCGTGAATACAACCAAATCAACGTGGGTGCCCTGGAGCTTAGTGCCAACCACAACATCCTGCAGATTGTTGATGTGTGCATGGAGACAGAGAAGGACAGCAAGTGAGGCAACAGACTACAGTGTTACAGAACATATCCGGTTTTGTCAGTTTTCCATTTAGAGGCTTGTTCTCATTGTTCTTCACAGGCTGCTTCAGCTGATGGAGGAGATCATGGCTGAGAAGGAGAACAAGACCATCATCTTTGTGGAAACTAAGAAGCGCTGTGATGAACTGACAAGGCGAATGAGAAGGGATGGGTGAGTAGGTCTTTGTGTGAGCCAGGAGTGCAACACTTGTATTTTATTGTCTGTCTGTTGTCACAGAGGCTGTTGGATAAGATATTTGTAATGTCCCAAATGGAAGGCATAACCTACATTTACTCCTACAGTAACAAGTCACATTTCTGCTGTTAAATCATATTTGCCTAATAAGGCTAAAATATGAGGCACTCTGAAAAGAGCTGAACCGCTTATCCGAACTCTGAACCCCATCACTGCGAGATATGCGCACACAGCAGTAACAGCCATTTGCGATCATATATGCAATGAGATTTGTGCACATGATCAACTGCATGATTAACCAATAGTATGTATTGATCAAATATGCTGATCCATATGTGCTAATAGCTGATGCTGCTCTGCGTGTTCCTGAAGTCCACGTGTCTCGCAGTGATAGAGTTCCAGGGGACCGAAGCTGTCACTCAAATACCTGCTGGCGAAGCCCCGGCCACATGAGAGAACTGTGTCAGAAGTCCAACTGTATTCTCAGGCAGCGTAAACGTAAAATGCGGCAGAGCGACTGAAAAGCCAGCAGTGAAACTGTAAAAACGAGCAGCGTAACTGAAAGTCTCTGAAAGCGAAAATGAAAACGAGCAAGATGTAAGCAAAAACATATGTTGTCAAAATTCCAGTTTCTTGTTTTACATTTCAACGTCGTATTTTTATTTGATATTAGGAAAGTTTGGTTTACAAAATGTTGGCATAAATCTGATCCCATATTGTTCTGCCGTTTGTGGCATCAAAGTGCGGACTGAACACAGACCATGTAGCAAATCAAAGCGTCCACACTGGAGTACGAGACCTTAACTCTTGTATTTGAAAACATCATGTGACTATGTAGAAAATGTATGGGATTCATTGTGATACATCGTTATCAAGGCATCATAACTGAGTTGCGAGACCAGTGAAGGTTCACACCTCTAGTAGTTAGTTAGGCCAATGAAGTTAAATATTAAGATCTCTCAATATTAACATTAAAAATATTACTGTAATCCAACAGCAGTCACCATGACTTATGAGATAAAATTGATGCCCCCTATCCAATAGAAATAATACATCAACAATGAGATCAGCTTTTGAGGGTAACTACAAGTCATGTCTATCATCACTTTTGCTTAATGCTTAATTATACTGGAGTGTCCGGATCAGCAAAACAATAGAAAAAGTAACTTGAAATTAACATGGTGATGTCAAGTCCTACCGAACTGAACTGGGGGTCTATCACAGAAGGTAAGAAAGTGCCAGCCAGTCAGTCTGCTTAAGGCCACTTTATCACAAGGATTGGCTGCCACTAGGGGTGTTAAAATGAATCTAATATTCAGTGCATCGCAATGCAGACGTGGGCGATTCTGCAGTGATGCTCCGGAATTCAGCCTCGTCCACACGGCCATTCAAAACAAATGCTCTCTAAACCCATACGTGTTTTTACTGTTCTTCTGTGTAGCTACGTTTGATTGCCATTTCACTGGTTTTCGCTTGACTTTTTAAACGCATGTCGCTGTTTAACATTCGTTGGAAATGTTGCATGCGGCATTTATTTGACTGCATCTGATGCTGGTGCTGAATGCCATGTAGACGCTTTGATTTCTCCAAAAAACAGAAAAACAGAAAATGCCTGGTTGAGACGTCTGAACCATCTATTAATGCTCATCTCACTGATGTATTTGTACACAAAATGTGAAATTGAAAAAATGCCTTTGAGCATTGACACGATGCATACTTATGAGCGTGTGATTGGAAATAATGTGTAGAAAAAGCTACATTATGATTTTTGCAAAATCCTGCCAAATATCGTAATCCACCTGAATTTTATCGCGATTGTAAAATCGGCCAGCTCTACGTAATGCGTGCATTTAGCTCGCATGGTGGTTCTGAGGTTGTACAGACCCTTAAAGAAATAATCACCATAAGGGTCAATGTTTAGACATCTAGAGGTGTGTAAAATTACAAAAGTGAATGTGAAATGGTTGGTCTGCAGACTTGACCACTTTTCGAGTTTCACAGTGGGACAAATGTAGTGAGCTGTCAATGAATGTTCTCATGAACCCAAAATGTTTATATAGTCTTGTGAGCTGAGTTAATAATTTAGGATAAAAAAAAAAAAATAAAAAAAACAGCAACCTCCATACAAAACACTATACCAACTTTTCTTTAGTGAAAGCTTGTTGTGTTTGTCCTAAAGGTGGCCAGCCATGTGTATACATGGTGACAAGAGCCAGCCGGAGCGTGACTGGGTTTTGTCAGGTAAATAACTGGACCTGTTTGTTTATTTTACATCTGTTATAGCACCACCAGTTGTCTGTATGTATGTCCTTATACTTTTTCTTGTTCCTTCAGAGTTCCGCAGTGGTAAAGCTCCAGTTCTCATTGCCACAGATGTGGCTTCCCGTGGACTAGGTATGATTTCAGAGCTGAAAATGTAGATTTACAACTGTTTCCTCAATCCCTCTTTCTCTCTCTCACGCATATAAACACAGACCATATTATTGGTCTTTTTGTCCATATTTGAAAGCATTGCTTTTTAATAATTTGCTAGAGTTTCTTCACAATAGTGAAATGTGCGCCATAAATCAAAGTGATTTATCAAAGCTAGTGTGTTATGCAGTCATGATAAATCCATTTCCATTACCACAGGGGACTTTTATTTTGCAACATTGCTCTAATTTTTTTTTCTAAATCTAGTGTTTGATGCATGCATGTTAGAGTCTTAATGAAAATGTGCATAATACATGCATCTCAGGGAATCTGATCCCAAGTGATGGAACCAGGGAAATCTTTCTGATGTTTAATACATTGCTCTCTGCCTGCTTATTTTTCTCTAAAACCATGGTCAGCTTAGATACTGTTGTCCTTGTTGGACAGCCTGACATTTAGCTTGAGAGAAAATGTTCCAACCCAACAGATAAACGTCATATCATGATGTATCGCATACATCATAAGGGTATGTTTCCTAAAACGAGGACTCCTTCACTCTTTTCTCATTTTTTACATGAATGTGTCTTGGTCCAGCCCAAAGGATCATCTCATGTCCTCTCTATGAGCAGATGAGGAGGTGAAGACGGGTAAACTAGGTCCTGGACTTTTGCTCTTTGCCAGCAGAAATGACAGACATGTTCCTTTGCGTAAAGGTCACTCGAAATATTGTTATGCCTGGTGTGAAGGGACAGGCTTACATTTGTGACTGGATCACCCAAGGCGGGTGTTAATGCGGTGTGAGTACACTCTTAAGAAGTCCAGTTAGATTTGTGAGGGTAGAGACTTTTCTACCATATATCCTTGTTTGCAGTTTTTCCCCAAAGGGGACCTGAGTGCTCATGGACTACGGAACTGGTACGACTTGGCTCTTGCTTATTTTGGGTCTCCAGACATAACAAAGAACGTGGTTGACCCTTAATGTGCGCAGTTCATTGGTTGGAGGCAGTGCTAAGTAAGATTAGGAGTTCTGTGTAAGTGAGAAGGCATCACTTGCATGAACTGAAGCACTGCCATCAAACATCATAATCATGCGGTGGCACTAACTACCAGTGGAAGCCTAGACAGGGCTAGACAAATTGCAAGATGCGTTCCGTGGTCCATGTGTAGGCATTTGATGTTCTTCCCATTTCCTATATTCTTTCAGCCCAACAACCTCCTGTTGGAATCCTGGGAGGGAGGGAGTCACTTCGTTCTCATTCCAAGTAACAATTTCATGACCTTGTCAGCAGTTGCTGGACTGCAAGGCTACACAGATCCTGCAGTTGTATTGGTTTCCTACTGATACTGGCATCGTATTATTTTTTTGTGGTCTTCAAGTCTCGACTACCCTCAAAGCCCTACTGTCTGTTTCTTGTTACTGCCAACAAAATGTCACACATCCAGTGGGGCTCTTTCAGGGCCCATTGTCAGTCCTGGTAAAGATCTGGGGCTGGAGGGCTAGGTACCCCCCACCTTCAACAGGCTCACATGTGCGATGTCTCCTTTTAGTTCTGTAGAGCACTCATCAGTCAGAATAGTTGTGTTTATCCCAAGGAGGATGCTCGACCATGTGTTTACAGGTCATGAACTTGTTGGATTTGCAGAGTTGCGCCTTACTGTATCATTGTTCTCTCTCCCCTTAGGCCTTTTGAACCTCCAAAATGGCAGCCTGAGCAGACGGCACTGTTTTGGTGCCAAGGCTGCCCTCCCTCTGCAACCCAACCTTTTAGTGATAGGGTAGCTGGTAGGGTAAGTGTTCAGAGTTGCTCCTAGAGCAGGCGTATCCCACCCTGTTTCCCTGAGGGATTATCACATCATCTTCTGTAGGGGCCAGCAGCTCGAGAGTCGCAAATTGCAGAGGTTTCTTATCGTAAAACAAAAAAAGACTACGGACGTGGTACATGAAGACTCCAGTGAAGCGCCCATAAAAGCTGTAGCATATTTTGATTAGAGTGCTGAATCCGGTCCGTTATGGATTGTGGAGGTCCTGCAACCCGGCGGGAGACTGAGAACCGGTGGGGAGCTGGTTCTACTCACGCCCGTAGTTGCTGGTGTTTTGCCAAGGGTGAAGGGGGAGGTTCTTGGTGGCAGATGAGACCTTCCTCCCTCCCTCCTCCATCTTTGGCCCCTCCACATGACCACAGCACTGGAGAGGGGGGGTGACTACCCGTGTAAAAGCACCTTAACTTAGGGTAAGTACCTCACCACCCCCTTTCCTACCACACCTCTCTCCATATCTTCAGATCTTGTAGGTCAGCTTGGGACATAGGACCATTCACATTTTGAGTTCTGAACAGATGTAATGCTTGCCAGTGAAATAAAGGAGACATATTTTTTCCCCAGATCCCAGAGTTTTCAGAGCCCCACGTCCTCTGTAATGAGAAACAGACTAATCTGTGGCTTCTTGGTTTTTCTTTCTAGTGATTGGTAATTATTAGGAATGGTATTGCTGAATTACCAAATATATTCGTACAATGGACATCTAGATATTCCTAAATGGTTATTGGAATTGCTGTTGCACATTTGAAGTACAGTGTATATTTAGAATTGATGCATAAACTTTGACAACCTTAATTATTGATTATCTTCTATTACTGATTGGCCTGGGTGATTAAATTGTTGACTTTCATTCCTGATGTAAATGGATCGACTAGTTCAACCTGGTATTATTATAATATTGCATGCGTGTCCAGCCATCACTACTGTCTTTAACTAAACACTTCCTTTCAAGTTTCATTTAGACATGAATGTAAATGGCATGTTGTACACAATGGTAGAAAGAAGACATTTACTCATTCACTAGTAGCTACCTCTGTGTAACTCCTTCACATGGTTTTTATTTCTTATCCTTGAATGCTGAGGTAAGTGTTTCATGCAGGTGCCCTCAGACTACATATAACTTCAATTCAAGCATTTTTAGTGGCTAACTTGCATAACTGGTAAATTAATAAAATCAATGTATTGGCAAAGGACACAACAGGTCAATCTCATTTTCACATGAATGCATTTGTCTCCTCAAGATGTGGAGGACGTCAAGTTTGTCATCAACTACGACTACCCCAACTCCTCTGAGGACTATGTGCACCGCATCGGCCGCACGGCCCGCAGCACCAACAAGGGCACAGCCTACACCTTCTTCACCCCAGGCAACCTGAGGCAGGCGCGGGACTTGGTGCGGGTGCTGGAGGAGGCCCGACAGGCCATCAACCCAAAGCTGTTGCAGCTGGTGGACTCTGGCCGTGGAGGAGGAGGAGGTGAGATTGGTCATTTGAATGGATGCTAAAGGGGCATCTACAATAGTGGAATAGTCACTAGTGGACTTTTCAGGCTCTGATTGCCAAGCAAACTCACAGCAGCATCCACAGAAACTTTTTGGGTAATGACTGGAAGAACAGGATTCCGGATAAAAGCAGGACATTATGGAAATGATTGGAACAAAAGGTATGGGTACTCAGAGTTCTATTTCATTATGAAACCAGACAGAGTTAATTCACTTTAAATAGTTTATTTGTATGAAACTTTTTTTAAAAGTGATTATTTCCAAATGCATAGAGGATTTATTTATTGCATATTTTTTAAATCTACTGCATAAATTTATTAAAAGTTACCAATAAATCCTTCATATAAAGTCATATTTGTTCTACAAAACCTACTGGTAACAGTATTTCCCCAACACGACAACAATACTGTCACCTTTTAATGTTAATCAGTAATGGCACGCCACCAAATCACCCATGTCTTTTCATCATGAATTTTGAGAAACATTCCACAAAATCTGTTTTAATAGCAAAAATGAATAAACTTTTTACAAAGTACATTGGCACAACACCCCTGATGCGAGATTGATTGAGCCCTCATTTCTTCTTGCTTCTTCCATTCAGGTGGTAGGATGCGTTACCGTGGCAGTGGCTCCAGCTCTAACAACCCCAACCTGATGTATCAGGATGAGTGCGATCGGCGAATGCGCTCAGTCGGCCGAGACAGCCGCACTGGCGGCAGTGGTCGCGACTCTGAGCGGTCTTCCTCCTCGTCCTCCTCCTACCGAGACCGCAGCAGGGATGGGCGGAGCAACTACAGCTCTGGGGGGTTGTACAGTAACGGTGGTGAGCAGTATCAGAGCTATGGCTCCAGGGTCGGAAGCTCACAGGTGGGAGGCGGGGTCAGCGGTGGCGTTCAGGAGTCCGCTGCCCCCCCCCAGGGACCCTTCAGTCAGCCACCTCCACCGTTGCCCCCCCAGACAGTCTCAGGCCTGCAGCCACTAATGGCGCAGCAGTTCCCACAGCCCATGATGGGCTTCATGAATCCGGGCCCGTACCCGTTCGCTTCTCCACCCCCACCTCCCCCCAGTAGAAAGTAGGATGGTGCGTCCCTTTTCGGTGTGTTCCATCTTATGCTTCTTCTCAGCTGAAGCTAAATTGATTGCTTGTAGCTTTCTAACGTAGACAACAAAACTAATAGAAGTCAATCTTGTTAAGGTGTTATGAAAAGATTTTTTTTTTTAAATACAACATTTTGTTTCCAATGAATGCTAGCGTTACATGTAGCTCTATTAGCATTTTTCCTACAATCTTTATGAATATAAATTGAAATACCGCATTTGTATTATGTGGGTTTGTTGAATTATGAGACTTTGGCTTTTTTTGTATTGTGCCTTTTATTTTACACGGTAAATAAAAATGTTAAAAACCATTAGTCTTGTTTTTTGAGAACCCAAGCTGTGTCTGTCTAAATAATAAAATATGTGGTAGACTTTTTTGGGTATGAAACTTGAATCTATAAATCTTACAATTTCATGAAAAGTTTTTCAAATAATTCAAATTGAGGTTATGAGTTTGTGACTAGGGTCTTTGATGATTTTCTCCGCTCTCAGGCACTGAGGTGCACTATTGGTGTAGATGTCCTGTAGAGAGGGAAGCTCACCTCCACTCATCTTCTCAGAGCACCACACTACTCTCTGTAGAGCTTTGCGTTTGTTGGCGGTGCTGTTTCCAGACCAGGCCGTGATGCATCCAGTGAAGGCGTTCACACAGGTCTTAAGGAAGCAAGTGAATTGAAAGTGAAGTGATTGAAGATTGACAGATTAGCATGGGCCCTTGGAAGCGGCCCCATAATCTGAAGGTTGCCGGATCGAATCCCAATCCACCAAGGTGCCACTGAGGTGCCACTGAGCAAATTACTGTCCCCCACACACTGGTCCCCGGGCGCCTGTCATGGCTGCTCACTTCTCACCAAGGTGACACATACTTTCAGAAGTGAGTTCAGTTAGAGGGTATTAGAGCTATTTCTGTGAATGTAAATATTTGTGTGTGTGGTAGTAGCCTAGTGGGTAAGACACTTGCCTGAGAACCAGGAGACCCAGGTTCAAATCCCACTTACTACCATTGTGTCCCTGAGCAAGACACTTAACCCTAAATTGCTCCAGGGAGACTGTCCCTGTAACTACTGATTGTAAGTCGCTCTGGATAAGGGCGTCTGATAAATGCTGTAAATGTATTTGAATGTGTAATTTCGTTGTGAGTGAATATTTTTGAATAGTTCTGCTGCTCAACATTTGCAAATGAGTGTGGTTGTGGTGTGATGCATTCTGATCGGCTGCTGAAGGGATATACTTGCCTGAGGAACAGTTTTTTGACAGTCACATATAAAGTTGAGAAATTAAAAACACAGATATAAAGTTTGGAATTTTTACTTTTAATTTAGGAATGTGTCGAGTGAGTCTGCTGCACTCACAATAAAGTCAAAAGACAAATTCAACTGAATGGGCTAAGATGGTGGAAGACGAAGCGATGCCACGCTCAGAAAGTACCAAAAAAGGCACCGAAAATCAGTGTACAGAGATACCTGACGTATAACGTCGGCTGAACCAAGCTTTTAATTAGCTTGGATAGTCTCCTCTCGTTCATAGAAGCCCAGTGAGCTAATCGACAGAGGAAAGTGAAAGTAAAAGTACAATCCAATTATTTGTGCATATTTAGTGCACTTACACAAGTGTCCATGAATGGTTTAGAAGAGTTGGACACTGTGGAATTTATATATTAATAAGATTTTCGAGTAAAACGCTAAAAAATAGTGGATATGCGGTTGATGACCACAGGAGGGCGCCAAAGCCTACAGTAAAGGCCGCGCGGAAAAAAATAAATGGGATAAAATGGGATACAGAATGGAAAGCTAGCACAGTTAACACAGTTAACCAGAAACGAATCTCATAGAAATTCATTAAATGAATACAAAGAAGAAGCTTTGCTTAAGCTGGAAAGACATTTTTGTGGGTAAAAACGTCTGACAGAGGAACTATATGGGGCAGTGGTGGCCTAGCGGTTAAGGAAGCGGCCCCGTAGTCAGAAGGTTGCCGGTTCGAATCCCGATCCGCCAAGGTGCCACTGAGGTGCCACTGAGCAAAGCACCGTCCCCACACACTGCTCCCCGGGCGCCTGTCATGGCTGCCCACTGCTCACTCAGGGTGATGGGTTAAATGCAGAGGACAAATTTCACTGTGTGCACTGTGTGCTGTGCTGCTGTGTATCACATGTGACAATCACTTCACTTTAAGTTATATGAGCGGTTGAGTGAAGATGATCAGAATGTTGATCACGATACATATGAGGACAGACATGCAGAGTTACGCACTTATATAAATTTAACTAATAAGTGGATTGGCAATGTCAAAGGGGGATCTCAAGATGAAGAAGATAATGTTGGACCAGCGCTGTTGCAAGTCGTTCATCTTCGCTATCTAGCAGCTCAGCAAGATTGAAACTTGAAGCAAAATGTGAAGCACTGTTAGTAAGAGCAGCAGCTATAAAAATGGAAGCAGAACTTGAACCAGAAGAATTTTGCTTGATGGAAACTGAGTTTGGTGATTCAGATCCCTGTTGAAGGTCTATGAAGAATATGAAGATGAGACTAGGGATGATAGCTAAAGTAAATAAACAAGGCTCAGAGCTAAGGCTATGTAGTCTAAGTCAGACTTAAAAAAGAACAATGGTGATGATTATGAGCATCATAAAGCTGATAAATCTTTGTCTAATTTCAACCAAAAATTCAGCAGCACCATGAGGTTCTTCAGCAAGAAGAAAGGGTTCATCAAGATCTATGTCAGGTGATCCTCAGAATTCTGATGCTACTGATCTGCAGCATCAAATTGAGATCACATTGATGCTCATCAAACAGTAGAGTCTGTCTAAACCCCCCACAGAGACATTTCAGTGTTTTCAGGAGATCCTCTTTCAGTGGGGAGCCACTGAATCTCATTCGTAGCTGTGAGCACATGAGGCCAGATTCCTGTTTGTTGCTCACCAGATTCCTGTTTGGGGCTGTGGTGCCCTGGTGGTTAAGGAAGCAGCCCCGTAATGGGTTCAAATCCCGACCCGCCAAGGTGCCACTGAGCAAAGTACTGTCCCCACACACGGCTCCCTGGGCGCCTGTCATGGCTGCCTACTGGTCACCAAGGGTGATTGTTAAAAGCAGAGGACATATTTCCGTTGTGCAGTGTTTCACAATGACAATCACTTCACTTTCATAAGGCTTACAGAGAAGCCAGAGCATTGCTTGATCATCATTTCAGAAATGAACTCACAGTCACCTATGCTTAAATCAAGAAAGCAATGGAATGGCCTGAGATAAAGTCAGAGGACAGAAAGGGATTGAATGCCTTCATGTTGTTTTTAATTGGCTGATGTAACACCATGGATGATGAAAACTGAATGACAATAAGGCAAAACAGTAAGATGTAGATAGAAATGCAGAGAAGAACAAGGAGGCTGGCGAATTTCTTCCACTTTGATCTGTGAACGTGAACAGAAACATCATAGGATATTGTCACAGGGGGAATTCGATGACGTAGTTGCAGACATACTTTCGGCGTGGGGATAAGCCGTCGTACCGGTAGAGGACGCTGGGCGAGCGGGGCAGGAGGACCGGGGGCGCCTGGCCGGCGAGGAATGAGGAAGTAATGGACGCGCTGCAACGCAGCGGGGAGTCAGTTCGGGATCTTTGGGAAGGACCGGGGCAGAGGAGAACCGGAAGACGGCGGGTTTCAGGATGGTTCGGGATCTTTGGGAGGACGGGAGTAGGTCTTGGGCGGCGGGAAGGTAGGGGAGCATGGAATCCCGTCTTAACCGATGGGTCAGGTAGGTTCAAGGTCAGGGGCAGGAAGAGGTGTAGTCAGGAAGTTCCGGTCGGGGTTCCTTTCGTGGTTTCCAGGGGATCAGGCAATTCTCGAAGTCGTGGGCAGGCGAAGGTCGTATTACGGGAATCTCAATTATCGTAGGTCGTGGGTGAGAGAGCTAGCGTCTCTGGCGAGTAAACTCATACAACTCATTTAACTCATACAAAGAGCGGGCGTGTCTCCTTGGTGTTACCCCCCTTTTATACTTGCCACCGCCCGCTTCCATTTCCTCTTCCGGGTTGCCATCTCCCAGGCTGGTGAGGTGCCCTCTAGCGGGCTGGAGGCGTGTTGGCCATGACAGAGCCCCCCCTCTTAGGCCCGGCTCCTGACGGGCCCGGTAGATCAGGGTGTGGGTCGGAGAGCCGTTGCGACGCTGCGGAGACGGAGGCGGAGACTGGGGAGGTTGCAGAGGGGATGGGTGAGCCTGGCGGAGGTGGGAGACACGGAGGACTGGGCCGATGCGGCGAGGCACTCGGAAGGGTCCACGTTTTTGGGGGCATGGCTTGGGTTGAGGGGTGTGGCCGAGTCGTCCCATAGCGACATTCTGGGGACAAGAATGATTCGCTGCTGTGGCATGTCGAGGGTTGTGGCGGACGCATTGGCATCCCCACTGTTTAATGGTGCCTGTGGTCCAGTCAATGTGGGGTTCGTGGGCGGTCAGCCAGGGGTAACCCAGCACGATGGGGTCATGGGGAGTCGTGGTCAGATAAAAGGTCAGGGTTTCGATATGGTTGGGCTCAAGGCAGATTAGTAGGGGTTTGGTTTGGAACAGGACCCGACCCGAGCCCAACGGGCTTCCATCCAGCCCCCTGACTGCACTTGGTGGGTTACACCGGGTGACCGGGAGCTGGAGTTGGGTGGCCAGGTCGATATCAATTAGATTCATGGCTGCCCCAGAATCCACCAGAGCTTGTCCCTCATAACGGCCAGGTTTGGGTGTCCTCCAGCAGATGGTGATGGGAAACAAGCAGCGGGTGGTGGAGCAGGGGGAGGTTTTGGTGCTCACCAGGGGGCTCTGCGCCTTGGGTGAGCAGGGGAGACGAGCTCGGCCAAGCTGCATGGGTTCGTCGACGTCCAGGGGGGGCGGAGTCATCGGAGCGTCCGGCCAGCGTGCTGTGGGAGCACTAGGGAAAGGGGCGTGGTTACGCCATTCTCGGCCGCGCTCGGCGAGACGTCGATCGATGGACATGGCCAGCGTGATTATGCTGTCAAGCGTGGTTCCCCAATCGCGATTCACCATCTCGTCTTTCACCGCCTCGCGGAGGCCTTGGTAGAACGCGACGGGGAGCGCGGCGTCCGTCCACTCACTGTCGCTCGCCAGGGTTCGGAATTCAATCGCGTAATCACTTACGCTCCGATTTCCCTGGCGCAGCGACATGAGCCGCAGCGACGCAGCGCGCCGCCCGGTTTCGCCCTGGAACACAGTCTGGAGGCGGTCCAGGAAGGCAGGGACAGAGAGGCAGACCGGGTCACGTCGTTCCACCAGCGGCGTTGCCCATTCCAGCGCGCGTCCCGTCAACCGGGTAATAATATACGCGACCGCCGTCTCGTCATCGGGGAGGTGTGCGGCTTGGAGCCGAAGTATCAGACGGCACTGGGTTATAAAACCGCGACATTTCTTGGGGTTACCGTCGTAAAGCGGAGGCGGTGCGAGGCCCGCCAGTGCAGACGTAAGTGGGAGTGGCGGGGGAGCCGTGGCCGCTGAATATCCGGGTCCACCAGGTTGAGACTGCAGCGCTTGGATCTGCGCCGACAGATCAGCGAGTGTGGAGCTAACCTGAATAAGCGCGTGCTGCTGCTGCAGTTGCATGTCGCGTTGGTCCTGGATCGTGGCTTGCTGCAGCTGCAGGGACGTGATCAGCTGGTCCAGTGTCTCCTGCATGGACCCTATGTCCGCTACGTCAGGAAATGGCCCGCTCTTACTGTCACAGGGGGAATTCGATGACGTAGTTGCAGACATACTTTCGGCGTGGGGATAAGCCGTCGTACCGGTAGAGGACGCTGGGCGAGCGGGGCAGGAGGACCGGGGGCGCCTGGCCGGCGAGGAATGAGGAAGTAATGGACGCGCTGCAACGCAGCGGGGAGTCAGTTCGGGATCTTTGGGAAGGACCGGGGCAGAGGAGAACCGGAAGACGGCGGGTTTCAGGATGGTTCGGGATCTTTGGGAGGACGGGAGTAGGTCTTGGGCGGCGGGAAGGTAGGGGAGCATGGAATCCCGTCTTAACCGATGGGTCAGGTAGGTTCAAGGTCAGGGGCAGGAAGAGGTGTAGTCAGGAAGTTCCGGTCGGGGTTCCTTTCGTGGTTTCCAGGGGATCAGGCAATTCTCGAAGTCGTGGGCAGGCGAAGGTCGTATTACGGGAATCTCAATTATCGTAGGTCGTGGGTGAGAGAGCTAACGTCTCTGGCGAGTAAACTCATACAACTCATTTAACTCATACAAAGAGCGGGCGTGTCTCCTTGGTGTTACCCCCCTTTTATACTTGCCACCGCCCGCTTCCATTTCCTCTTCCGGGTTGCCATCTCCCAGGCTGGTGAGGTGCCCTCTAGCGGGCTGGAGGCGCGTTGGCCATGACAGATATTGATGCAAATAACAAGATACAAATAGGGCAGGACACGAAGGAAGAAAACAGGAACAGTCTTACCAGGTAGATGATGATCGGCCGAGTCTTTACGCAGGGAACAGTGATAATGACTGCAGCAATGATCGATGGCCATCTTGGCTGTTTATAGTAGTCGCATGACCTCATTTCCGCGTTGCTCCCGGTCACACGGCTGGAATCACCTGACAATAAGTGTGTGTAATCCAAGCTGAAAGAGAAATGGAGAGTTTTGCATATGACATCCAAGAGAAAAAAGAAAAGTGAGTCAATTTATCTGGCCACTACAGGAAGGAAGGACCAAGCGCTGTGAAAACTGCTCTTGGCTGGATAGACAACGGGCCAATCAGCAGAGGCCTGGCTTATGATTCAGAGTTTCTTGGTTAACCACATTTCTTTATTGAGTATTAAGGACATGTTGTTGATGCATTACAATGCTGATTTTCCAGAACGCCAGTGTGAAGACAAGCAAGGGCAATCACAAACTTAACTAGAAGCCAAAATTCCAGGGGAAATTTTGATGGGTCTGTCCGGGCATTGGTCACAGCTGCGGGCATGGAATGTGTAAAATGGGAATTCTTTACTGTGGTACTGCAGTATCACTTCAAAGAAGTTTTTTTTTTACAAATTCCCATTTTACACATTCCATGCCCGCAGCTGTGACCAATGCCCGGACAGACCCATCAAAATTTCCCCTGGAATTTTGGCTTCTAGTTGGGTCTGTCAGGAAGACAGACCATTTATTATTGTGCTGAGAATGGCAAAAAAGAACATGTCTTACGTTAAAGACCGCCACGCGAAGACCGTCAAACGTAAAGAAACAACGGAGTGGTCAGGCCGAATGGGAATTCTTTAATGTGGTACTGCAGTATCACTTCAAAGAATTCCCATTCGGCCTGACCACTCCGTTGTTTCTTTACGTTTGACGGTCTTCGCGTGGCGGTCTTTAACGTAAGACATGTTCTTTTTTGCCATTCTCAGCACAATAATAAATGGTCTGTCTTCCTGACAGACCCAATAAGCAATGCATGCTGTAACAACATCAGCAAAGCTTGAAGATGACCACTACTGCATTAAGCTGCCTCTTCAAGAAGATAAAAAAATGCCATGTAACCATGGTATAGCTGAACAAAAGATTCAAATAGTTTATGGACAACATCTTGTTAAAAGGCTATGAGTTCCAGAAGAGCAGTTAAGTCACAGTGTCATGGCCAACGCGCCTCCAGCCCGCTAGAGGGCGCCTCACCAGCCTGGGAGACGACGACCCGGAAGAGGAAATGGAAGCGGGCGGTGGCAAGTATAAAAGTGAGGTAACCCCAAGGAGACACGCCGGCTCTTTGTATGAGTTGTATGAGTTTACTCGTCAGAGACGCTAGCTCTCGCACCCCCGACCCAAGATAATTGTACCTTCCTGAAATACGACCTTCGCCTGCCCACGACTTCGAGAATTGCCTGACCCCCTGGAAACCACGAAAGGAACCCCGACCGGAACTTCCTGACTACAACCTCTACCTGCCCCTGACCTCGAACCTACCTGGCCCATCGGTTAAGACAGGATTCCATGCTCCCCCACCGTCCTGCCGCCCCAGACCTACTCCCGTCCAGTCCAAGATCCCGGACCATCCTGAAACCCGCCGTCTTCCGGTTCTCCTCTGCCCCGGTCCTTCCCAAAGATCCCGAACTGACTCCCCGCTGCATTGCAGCACGTCCATTGCTTCCTCATTATTTGCTGGCCAGGCGCCCCCGGTCCTCCTGCCCCGCTCGCCCAGTGTCCTCTACCGGTACGACGGCTTATCCCCACGCCCAAAGTATGTCTGCAAGTACGTCATCGAATTCCCCCTGTGACACACAGTGATGGTAGTATGTATGTATGGTTTGTTCCACACCATAGGGTGTACCATCCTATAAAGAGAGAGACATGAGTTTTGTGTTTGACTGTGCAAAAATGAACCAGGGAGCATCATTGAATGAGCTTCTACAAGGGCCTTGCCTTACAAACTCCCTCATTGGAGTTCTGCCGAGACTCAGCAAGAAGCCTGTTGCCTTGATTGCAGACATTTAATCCATGTTCTACCAGGTGCAGGTTCCAGATGAAGAGGGAGATCTGCTGCACTTTCTTTAGTGGCCAGGCGGTAATTTGAATGAGAACATGGTGGAGTATAGAATGTGTGTGAATCTTTTCAGAGCCATGTCATCTCCCAGCCCTTAGAAGAACAGCAGAAGATGTAGGTCCTTAAAAATGTCTATGTGGATGATTGTTGAAAGTCAGTTACCACTGAAGAGGAGGCACTTCATCTTGTGAGTGAAATGGTGACAATGGTGCGTTAAAGGTGGGTTCCAGTTGACCAAGTGGGTGAGCAACAGTAGAACCTTGCTGTGTTTGATTGCTTGGTGATAAAAGAGCGACTAAAATTAAAGATCAAGGCTTGCATACTGAACTACTAGTAGAAGGGGCATTAGGGGTGCACAAGTTATAATACTGAAGTGAAGTGATTGTCATTGAGATACACTGCAGCACAGCACACGGTGCTGCAGTGATAGCTTCAAGTTCAAGATTCAGGTGTCAGACAAGCACAAGCCGAGGCATCTTATCTGTTGTTAGTTCTGTGTACGACCCAATGGGATTTTTAGCACCACTCCTCCAAGCTCATACTGAGAGATCTCTGTAAAGAGAAAAAACAATGGGGTGCAGAAGTACCAAACAAGCAATGCAGAATATGGCAGACATGGTTATCAGACCTTGACAAATGGTCAGAATTAAGTGTGCAGATGCTTCAAGTCCTCCTCATTTGGGCCAACAAAGGCGGCACAAATCATTTCTCAGATGCAAGTCAAGATGGGTATGGCATTGCATATCTCCTGTTGACAAATGAGAATCATGTTTGCATTTTTATGGTAAAATCAAACAGATTATAATTCACAGAATGGAATTGACAGCAGCAATGGTTGCAGTTAAGGTTGACCAGATACTGAAAAAGTAACTTTTCAAATTCCTTTGACTTAATCAGTCTTCTGGACAGATAGTACAATGGTACTAAAGTACATTGAAAATGATGTAATTTGTTCTTGCAAAATCAAGTCTCTTTCATTAGAGAAGCTACCACACTTGCTTAGTGGAGGTATATCAACACCTCGCAGAACCCAGCTGATCAAGCATCAAGGAGCTTGAAGATTGAAAGTTTTGTCAAACAAAAGCTGGTTTCAAGGGCCTAGCTTCCTGTGGAAGTGTTACGTCCCAGTATAGGGGTAATGAGGACGTGAACAAATAAGTAGATGGAAAACAAAATGTAGTGTAGTGTAGTGGCCGGGATTTAAAAAAATATTTATTTACAAATAATACCAAAGAACAAATTATACAACAAAACTATATGTAATGAATGCAAGACCGACGAACTGGTCAGCCTCTGCACCTCCTGACGATGACTGGAGTTCACACCCAAAGGGAGCAGTAATGGTGGGAACAGGAAGTGCCTGGCTCGGGCTGACGGCATGTGTGTTGAAGGTGGCAACAGTGAGACAGAAAGTGCTCTTCTGGTTTGCGATCCACCCAACTCTGCAGGAGACACACCTGCTCTCTTTAAAGGCACAGTCTCCGGTCCCAACTGATAAGAAGATCACCAATCAGGCCCCAAAAAAGCACCTAGAGAAACACAGACAGACAAACACCAATAAACGTATGCTGTACAGTCTTCAAATTTAATCCATACTTGGAGTCCTGTGTTAAGAGTATGCCTGAGGAGGCAAAGCATCCTGCTCTTCTGCATAAATAGCACATAATAGCCCACCTTATTTTCCATCACATCCATCAAGAAACAGGACATATTGGCAGATATAATGTCTTAGCTAGATTAAGAAAACAGAATTGGATACCTAGATCACAATAGCTGTGATCTCAGAGTATAGTCTCTGTAGAAGGCTGCAAAGACAAGAGAACAAAAGATGGCAGACTTTGTCTGTCCAGATAAACCCCCTTTATGAACACAGGCAGAGTCAAATGAGGCTCAATAGTGTGTATTTCTTCCACGTTCCTATATGACCTCCATACAACGCCTGGACATGCTCCTAATGAGGTGGCAGATGGTCTAATGAGGAATCTCCTTCCAGACCTGGACTAAAAGATCTGCCAACTACTGGACAGTCTGTGGTGTAACGTGGCGTTGGTGGATGAAGTGAGACATGATGTCCAAGATGTACTTAATTAGAGACAGGTCTGGGGAACGGGCGGGCCAGTCCATAGCATCAATTCCTTCATCTTGCAGGAACTGCTGACACACTCCAGCCACATGAGGTCCAGAATTGTCTTGCATTAGGAGGAACCCAGGGTCAACCACACCAGCATATGGTCTCACAAGGGGCTCACATGTGCTCAGTGTGAGCCTGCTTTCATCTGTGAAGAGCACAGGGCGCAAGTGGCAAATTTGCCAAACTTGGTGTTCTCTGGCTCATGTGACAACTATAATTAAATACAGTGGTGTAAAATACAATTTGCCCCCTTCTTGATTTCTTATTCTTTTGCATGTTTGTCACACGTAAATGTTTCTGCTCATCAAAAACTGTTAACTATTAGTCAAAGACAACATAATTGAACACAAAATGCAGTTTTTAAATGAAGGTTTACATTATTAAGGGAGAAAAAAAAATCTCCAAATCTGCATGGCCCTGTGTGAAAAAGTGATTGCCCCCCTTGTGAAAAAATAACTTAACTGTGGTTTATCACACCTGAGTTCAATTTCTGTAGTCACCCCAGGCTTGCCACACCTGTTTCAATCAAGAAATCACTTAAATAGGAGCTACCTGACACAGAGAAGTAGACCAAAAGCACCTCAAAAGCTAGACATCATGCCAAGATCCAAAGAGATTCAGGAACAAATGAGAACAAAAGCAATTGAGATCTATCAGTCTGGTAAAGGTTATACATCCATTTCTAAAGCTTTGGGACTCCAGCGAACCACAGTGAGAGCCATTACCCACAAATGGCAAAAACGTGGAACAGTGGTGAACCTTCCCAGGAGTGGCCGGCCAACCAAAATTACCCCAAGAGCGCAGAGACAACTCACAAAAGACCCCAGGACAACATCTAAAGAACTGCAGGCCTCACGCCTCAATTAAGGTCAGTGTTCACGACTCCACCATAAGAAAGAGACTGGGCATAAACGGCCTGCGTGGCAGATTTCCAAGGCGCAAACCACTTTTAAGCAAAAAAAAAAAAAATTAAGGCTCGTCTCAAATTTGCTAAAAAACATCTCAATGATTGCGAAGAATCATTTTGGGAAAATATCTTATGGACCGACGAGACAAAAGTTGAACTTTTTGAAAGGTGCGTGTCCCGTTACATCTGGCGTAAAAGTAACACAGCATTTCAGAAAAAGAACATCATACCAACAGTAAAATATGGTGGTGTTAGTGTGATGGTCTGGGGTTGTTTTGCTGCTTCAGGACCTGGAAGGCTTGCTGTGATAGATGGAACCATGAATTCTACTGTCTACCAAAAAATCCTGAAGGAGAATGTCCGGCCATCTGTTCGTCAACTCAAGCTGAATAGTTAAATGTGTTTGATGATCAGAAACATTTTGTGTGACAAACATGCAAAAGAATAAGAAATCAGGAAGGGGGCAAATAGTTTTTCACACCACTGTATATGATATAATATTGGTGACGAATGTAAGAGTGACGAATGTTGTCACTGTAATAGGGCCCCGCTCAGAGGACCTTTAAAGAAACACAACAATTATTTAAATAATTGAAACTAAGATATTTAAGCAAATTTAATTCTAGAGTTATTCAGTTAAATGAAAAATACACTATTTGGAGAATTTAGTAATATGGGAACATCCTTCGATTATTTGTGGATAATCCCTGAGTCTTTTAATTACATAACGGTAATGGCAGGTGTATTGGTTGGGATAATGGGCACAATTGTTATAGTGTACCAGAAACGGAAAAAAAAGAAACTAACAGTCTGCATGGAAGAGCAAGAAAAACAGTGTGAGACAATTAATAAGGTGGAAAGTAATTCTCTCGAAATAGTGCAGCAGCTCAATAAACAATTTAAGTAGGAACCACCCTGCACACTTGAGAAAGTATGGAATGTGTGAAAGAGGAAGGTATTAACAGACAACTACTAAAGTACCACACAGGTAACTATGTTTTTGCAAACCATTATACCATGGAGATTTCTAGCAGATCTGAGCCCGGTCTGAGCCGAATGACACCAGGTGACCTTCAGCCTGACCTCTCCATTGTTTCTGTGCGTTTCACGCACAGAAACTTAGCATGGCAGCCTTGAATGTAAAACATGTCTTTTTTTGTCTTTAAATTAAATTTATTCATAAATAAATTGTTAAATTACACGATGGAGCAGGCGGTCACGTGGTGACGTTTAGAACATGTTGAAAAGATAGCATGTTAGAATGTTAAAACTAGAATGCTAACATAAAAAAGCCTAAATGGGCATGGCCAAGATGCTTCACGTAAAATTTGGTGACGTTTGGACAATGTTAAAAAATTTGCCTGCTAGCATGCTAAAAAAAAATGTTAACAGGGCGTGGCCAAGATAAAGTGGCTGAAGGACTGGGCGTTCCTAATGAAGTGGCCGAAGGACCGGGCGGTCTTAATGTGGCTGATTGAGCAGGAATCCTAATGAAGCTGCTGGTTTAAAATTCCATTGAATGATTGTGTTGGGATGCTGCTGTATCAGTATCCCTTGTATGGGAATACTGATACAGTGCTGGCAATGACACAGTAGCATTACCACTTAAAAGAAGCCCCATTTTACAAATTATACCAATGCTAAAATTAGCATTCAATGGATTCCAAAGGGGAAACGACCCTGTTTGAGCGTTAATAGCTCTGCCACGCCCACTCCGATCGCTTATAAAAGTAATAGCACACCTCACACAATAAATTTCAAATTTTGATATATACGCCGGTCTGTGTGCTTCGGTACAACCCGCATTAAGTGCCAAAAAAAAGTCTGAAATAATAAATAAATAAAAACAATTTTTGCTCATTGACACTTTTCTGTTTTTCCAAAATTGTACGTGATCCATAAATCAGACAGACAAACCATATGTCAAAACGTTGGCTTGGTCTACGAGACAACATCAAAAACCTTTTCCTATGTCCAAACTGTCTGGACACAAAGTAAAAAAAAAAATCAGATTTTTGACCTATAATATTAAACGTGTTCCGAAACTGCTTTTTGGGGAATTGCACGCGGACCGTGTGAATCCCACCAAGCATGTCTTAGCATGGCAGCCTTGAATGTAACACATCCGGGTTTTTCCGGGTCTTGCAAATCCCCTTTGGCGTCACCAACTCATTCCATATGTCATATTGTAGGTCTCGACACTCCCGTGTCGGTAGCTTCAATTGTTGCCCTCTGGGAGCAAAAAAACCTATTCCCAGCACAATAGTAAATGATATTTCATACTGACAGGCCCAAATAATTAATGAACCCCCTCCTTTTCTGAGGCTCAGGGTGGTGGTGCTGGTGGTGGGTTTAGTGCAATGACATTGTGTTTCTTTAAAGGTCCTCTGAATGGGTCCATTTAAAAGTGACATTAGTGGACCACTCAGAGGACCTTTAAAGAAACACAAAAATGATTTAAGAACAAACTAAGATTTAAACAAATTCAATTTTGAAGTTACACATTGTTTCAGAATGATAAATACTCTATTTGAAGAATTGAGTAAAATAGGAACGTCCTTTGATTATAAGTGGATAATCCCAGAGTCTTTTGATTACATATCAGTATTGCCAGCTGTATTGGTTGGGATAGTGGGCACGATTATTATAGTGTACCAGCAACGGAAAATAAGCAAGCTAACGGTCAGCAGGGAAGAGCAAGAAAAACAGTTTGAGACAATTAAAAAGGTGGAAAGTAATTATCTCGAAAGAGTGTCGCAGCTCAATCAAGCATTTAAGAAGGAACCACCCTCCAACATTCCACTTGATAAAGTGTTTGAACAACAAAAGGGGAAGGTATTAACAAACAACTACTAAAGTACCACACAGGTAGCTAATTCTACGCAAACCACTATTACCCCATGCATAAACAGAAATTTCTAGCAGATCTGAACCTGGTCTGAGCCGAATGACACCAGGTGACCTTCAGCCTGACCTCTCCATAGTTTCTGTGCGTTTCACACACAGAAACTTAGCATGGCAGCCTTGAATGTAAAACATGTCTTTTTTTGTCTTTAAATTAAATTTATTCATAAATAAATTGTTAAATTACACGATGGAGCAGGCGGTCACGTGGTGACGTTTAGAACATGTTGAAAAGATAGCCATTTAGAATGTTAAAACTAGAATGCTAACATAAAAAAGCCTAAATGGGCATGGCCAAGATGCTTCACGTAAAATTTGGTGACGTTTGGACAATGGTAAAAAAATGTGCATGTTAGCATGCTAATGCTAACATCAAAAATGTTAACAGGGTGTGGCCAAGATGCGTCACGTTAAATTTGGTGACGTTTGGACAATGTTAAAAAATTTGCCTGCTAGCATGCTAAAAAAAAATGTTAACAGGGCGTGGCCAAGATAAAGTGGCTGAAGGACTGGGCGTTCCTAATGAAGTGGCCGAAGGACCGGGCGGTCTTAATGTGGCTGATTGAGCAGGAATCCTAATGAAGCTGCTGGTTTAAAATTCCATTGAATGATTGTGTTGGGATGCTGCTGTATCAGTATCCCTTGTAGGGGCCCCCTTTGCTGGCAATGACACAGTAGCATTACCACTTAAAAGAAGCCCCATTTTACAAATTATACCAATGCTAAAATTAGCATTCAATGGATTCCAAAGGGGAAACGACCCTGTTTGAGCGTTAATAGCTCTGCCACGCCCACTCCGATCGCTTATAAAAGTAATAGCACACCTCACACAATAAATTTCAAATTTTGATATATACGCCGGTCTGTGTGCTTCGGTACAACCCGCATTAAGTGCCAAAAAAAGTCTGAAATAATAAATAAATAAAAACAATTTTTGCTCATTGACACTTTTCTGTTTTTCCAAAATTGTACGTGATCCATAAATCAGACAGACAAACCATATGTCAAAACGTTGGCTTGGTCTACGAGACAACATCAAAAACCTTTTCCTATGTCCAAACTGTCTGGACACAAAGTAAAAAAAAAATCAGATTTTTGACCTATACTATTAAACGTGTTCCGAAACTGCTTTTTGGGGAATTGCACGCGGACCGTGAATCCCACCAAGCATGTCTTAGCATGGCAGCCTTGAATGTAACACATCCGGGTTTTTCCGGGTCTTGCAAATCCCCTTTGGCGTCACCAACTCATTCCATATGTCATATTGTAGGTCTCGACACTCCCGTGTCGCTAGCTTCAATTGTTGCCCTCTGGGAGCAAAAAAACCTATTCCCAGCACAATAGTAAATGATATTTCATACTGACAGGCCCAAATAATTAATGAACCCCCTCCTTTTCTGAGGCTCAGGGTGGTGGTGCTGGTAGTGGGTTTAGTGGAATGACATTGTGTTTCTTTAAAGGTCCTCTGAATGGGTCCATTTAAGAGTGACATTAGTGGACCACTCAGAGGACCTTTAAAGAAACACAAAAATGATTTAAGAACAAACTAAGATTTAAACAAATTCAATTTTGAAGTTACACATTGTTTCAGAATGATAAATACTCTATTTGAAGAATTGAGTAAAATAGGAACGTCCTTTGATTATAAGTGGATAATCCCAGAGTCTTTTGATTACATATCAGTATTGCCAGCTGTATTGGTTGGGATAGTAGGCACGATTATTATAGTGTACCAGCAAAGGAAAGTAAGCAAGCTAACGGTCAGCAAGGAAGAGCAAGAAAAACAGTTTGAGACAATTAAAAAGGTGGAAAGTAATTATCTCGAAAGAGTGTCGCAGCTCAATCAAGCATTTAAGAAGGAACCACCCTCCAACATTCCACTTGATAAAGTGTTTGAACAACAAAAGGGGAAGGTATTAACAGACAACTACTAAAGTACCACACAGGTAGCTAATTCTACGCAAACCACTATTACCCCATGCATAAACAGAAATTTCTAGCAGATCTGAGCCTGGTCTGAGCTTAAAATATCCTTAAAATATATCCAGCATCAAAAAATCACACAAGAGGCAAAGCCAGTAGTTAACCAGCTCCTCCCACTACAGTATCCTAAAAGAGACATCAACAAACAGAGGTGAAAGAGTTACAAGACACTGGGACTTAACAACGAAAACTCAAAGCTTTTGTCGCAAATCTCTGGTCAGGAGAGATGTGCAAGGCTGACAGAATGACACCAGTAGTATTATGAATAAAGAAATAAATAAAATATACACAATCTTAGTTCAATCTATGAACCCATGCTAGCAAAATTGTTGGAGGATATCGATAGATGGATGACTCTGACGATATCGATATTGGGAAGAATAAACTTAATAAAGATTGCAATTTTACCCAAAAATTGTATGTCTTCTGGTTCATAGGCGAGTGTGTTATCCTTAGGCTTCTACCACATATGTACTGTCCACAAGGTGCCACTGTGAGTTTGGCATTTGACAGAACAATCCTCATGGCTGTGTCTCTAGAGAATGGATTTCAAGTGGCTTAAGGCTTCACATTGCACATGCAGTCTCATGTGCAATGTGACAGTACATACGGGGCAGTGGTGGCCTAGTGGTTAAGGAAGCGGCCCCGTAATCAGAAGGTTGCCGTTTCGAATCCCGATCTGCCAAGGTACCACTGAGGTGCCACTGAGCAAAGCACCGTCCCCACACACTGCTCCCCGGGTGCCGGTCATGGCTGCCCACTGCTCACTCAGGGTGATGGTTAAATGCAGAGGACAAATTTCACTGTGTGCACTGTGCTGTGCTGCTGTGTATCACGTGTGACAATCACTTCACTTTCACTTCACTTTCATGTACAGACGCAGTTGCCGAGCTGTCAGGAGATTCTAACTGAGCATGTGATCAGATCAGACACTCCTTCACGCCAGCCATATGGCCTGTAACCCTTTCATGGTCTAATGGGAGTTCTGCAGAATGTGTACTAGCATGATTACAGACCGCACAATTACAGGCGACTGATGTATGACAATGACAAATTTAGTAGCATTTTGTCAGCTGCTCTGCGAATGCACCTGCAGACGAGGGGTGCCTGTGAGGTCTAATCGCATATAACGGAACATACCACGTGCACAGTGCTACGGATTGAGACGTGTGGATTCTTTTTATCTCACCGATAATAAGCGAAGATAAGGGCTAAACTGTTTGATTGTAGAACTGGGATGAGATTAGGATTTGTACTGTAGTTGTACTGTGAATTTTGCTAATGATCCACACAGGGCACTTTCAGTCACAGGATGGTCGAACACAACATGAAATCCATGCAATCGTACCTTTTAATGCATTTATTTAGCTATAATTGCAATGATCAGTAACATTATGACAGGTGAAGTTATTAATATTGATCTGTGGTTATCAGTGGGTGGGTGTTATTAGCAAGTGAACAACTAACCAAAAAATGTTTGACTGCAATTCTTCTGTTGAATTGGATACCACCGGCTTCACTTCCTGTTCTGTAATTGACTTAATTAGTTTGGTCACTAACACCAGAGTGAAATAAAAAATGTTTTTCTATCACCACCTGTGAGCCAAGACAAAGAAGAGTCTAGAAGAGTGCTGGAATATCAGAGAGATTGAAGAGTGATCAGAGATATGAGGTAGGAGGGTGCTGATCCTTCCTTGGCTTTGTAGGCAAACATCACTGTTTTGAATCTAATGCAGCAGTGGAGTCGTCTGGTAGAACTTGGGAAAGTTGAAAACTAGTCATGCTGCAGCGTTCTGGATCAGCTGGAGAAGTCGAGTAGCTCGAAGAGGCAGACCAGCCAGAAGTAAGAACTCACCCAAACATGTACTTGTCCTTCTGCGTTGGTATGTCGCACTGCAAAGCAGAGAGGGTTTCTGTTATTGAAATCTCTTGACCAATAAAAATATACATAAAAAAAGCATTAAATACAATAGGAAATGTATATCTACCAAACATGTTGTCTGTTATATATGTCTTTTGTATGTAAGCCAGGGCTGCCAAAAAACCTTGGAATGAGATCCATCAAAGCATAATTGAAATCCCTCCTTTGGTTCACTAGGACCCGATATTTAGATAGCATCTGCTTAACATTTTACAGTGGGTACGGAAAGTATATTGCAGCCATTTGCCATTTTCGTCATTAATGTACACACAGCACCACATCAAAATTGACAGAAAACACAGAATTGTGTAGATGTGCAGATTTATAAACAAAGAGTAATATTTCAAATTTAATTTTGGCCTTAAATGACTCGACAACGCCATTTCAACTTTTATGGTGAACCAGCATATGTATTAGTGGCCATCATCGTACCCTGCCCTGACTCCCCTGTTTCCCCAAGGGACAACAAAGGAGAATGGAGTTGATTGGAATCAGAGACCCCGTGGAGAGGGAATTTTCAGTCTCATTTTATTTGCAGATCTGAGAGGGCATGCAGAAGTGTAGCTAGCTAGTATTGAATCGATACAACCCTGTAGGCGAGCATCAAGGATTTGAACTACATTTACATTTACGGCATTTGGCAGACGCCCTTATCCAGAGCGACTTACAACATGCTTTCAAGTTAGTGAACTCAATGCGAGCAGCTACAGGGAGCCTGTGGAGAGAGGTGAGAACAATCTCTCCCACAATCTCTCCACAAACTCTCTTGCAGGTGTGCACTCTGGTGAGCTCGGCCTTGCCCGGCCTGCAGACAGTCCCCTGCATCCCATCAAACCAGGTGACTGGGTGCTGGTGAAGGAGCTTCAAAGAAACCACTGGCGCTTCAAATCGTAGTGGAGTCCTTATCAAGTCTGACTGGTCACCCACACAGCAATTAAGATAGTGGAAAGAGCAACGTGGATCCACGCCAGCCACTGCAAAAGATTCCACGGTGAACCTCCTCCAAAAGCAGACGCCAGAATAATCCCGGAGATCAGCTCCGGTGACTGTAGTAACAGTAACACCGTAACAGATTAAACGTCTCACAGAACCTCAGTTCTGGGGCTGGGGCTAGTCGGACAACATCACTCAACGCAGACAATTTTAACAGACAATTTTAACACCAAACCTTCTACGTGACAATATGTGGTATCAGTGGGCCGGCTGTGTCTGATGCGGATTATATTGTTTGTGTGTGTGGATGGTGCTTTTTGCTTTTTGCTCAGAACCGAGCCACTCTCAAAAATGATTAAAGTAGAAGCATTTCAGTTCTTTGCATACATCCTGACACACGTCTACCCCCAGATGAGCACCCCTCACACTGGACGCAGCCATTGTTAAATCAGTCCAGCCCCACCCCCGATAAGAGTGGCAGAAAACGGCCAGCCAATCAATCGCATTGGGCCAGGGCCAAACAAGACCCAGGTTGCTGTTCATGCCGCTGCCAGACACAAAACAACATGCTGCGATTATACCAAAAACATAATATACCCAAAACACAAGAAAAATCCCCACAAAAGCACTTCTGCTGATAGACAACACATGTCTTGAAAAATATAGTAATTGAGATTGATGCATAGTCTGATAAAACAATCAAAAATGTACAGTCTGATATAGATGCAAGTAATCTATTATCCACCAAGAAAAGATCAATACGTGTAAAAGTATGGTGAACTTGTGAAAAATAAGGAGTATTCATGTTCAGTAGGATTAAATAAGTGCCAGACATCAGAAACAGCATATTCTTTCATAAAAGGTAAATGTTTGGGTAGCACTGGAGCTCCTTCTTCACATTAGCGAATGCTGCCACCGCCGCTGTAAAGTCCAAGAAAATAGAAATTTTCTTGCCCATGAACAGAAGAGGAGACATTATTCCGGCTCTTCGCAGGATCTGGATCCAGACCTGGAACAGGTTCACTCTAATAGTGAGTGGACACAGAGGTTCGCCATCTTTGGGGATGGGACATAAAGTATGTGAGACCTTCAGACCCTCGGGAAGTCCCACCAAGCGAAAATTATTCCATCTGGAGCAACCTTCCAGGTCTTCACATCTCCTGGTTAGATAATCGACCTGTGCTGCTAGCGTGCTAAAATTAGCTTGGAGCTCGGTTAGCTTACCCTCATGATCGTTCACCGAACCTTTGAGATTAGCAATTGTCTCTCCTTGTGCAGTCAGCCCTTTGGACAGTTTCGGAAATAATGGAGTCAGATTTATCAATGATATTGGTTCGTATCTCGTCCATCATTCATCTCTTACGCAGCAGACTTTCGTTAGAGCCCGATTGTGGAGTAACTTCCAGCTCAGGAGAAGACCGATGCTTACTGCGACCTGACTTAGACGGCTCGGTTTTTCCACGATTAGTCATTGTGCCATACATTAAAAAAGTAAAAAAATAGGGGAGCAGCTTTGGTGCAAACCCTTGGTATGATAAAGAGGGTAAATCAAGTGCAGTTAAAATGAAAATAATAAATAAAAGGTCACCCTTCTGAGGAGCTACTGGAAAACCCATCTACATCCTTATGTCTCCGCAGCGCCCCTTCATTGGGACCCATTCTGGAGAGAACATCTACATAACATCTTAGAACCCAAATTGAAAATAACATTTAATTGTTAGTTTTTAGTGTGAAAGTCTATGAAACAGGAAGATTTTAGCTTGTATTGAAGATATTTAGAGACTCAGATGTTTACTGGAAGTTCATTCCACCACCTGTGAGCCAAGACAAAGAAGAGTCTAGAAGAGTGCTGGAATATCAGAGAGATTGAGGAGTGATGAGAGATCTGAGCTAGGAGGGTGCTGATCCTTCCTTGGCTTTGTAGGCAAACATCACTGTTTTGAATCCAATGCAGCAGTGGAGTCGTCTGGTAGAACTTGGGAAAGTTGAAAACTAGTCATGCTGCAGCGTTCGGTATCAGCTGGAGAAGTCGAGTAGCTCGAAGACGAGACCAGCCAGAAGTAAGAACTCACCCAAACATGTACTTGTCCTTTTGTGTTTGTATGTCGCACTGCAAAGCAGCAAAGGTTTCTGTGGAATTTTGCGCTTTGCAGAGTAACAAAGTCACATGAGTTTTATAAGTCAAGTTTGCACTCTTTCTTGGTGGGTGCAAAGAAAGACAAAAATTGACATTAATTTCACCAGCAATTATACATTTGGATGAACACACAAAAAAAATCAAAATAACAAAGATTTTTCCCTTATGTCACATCAAACTGTCGTTACGGTCATGAAGTGTGTTCAGCTCAGAATGAGACATACCGAATGTTCCATCGAGTTCACAGAAATATTAGCCAATCAGAGTTCAAGAAAATCAACCAATCAGAGTATACAACTTCTTTACTAAACATGCTAAACAAAACTATTTAAATACTATTGAAACATTCAGTATTTTTCAGATCTTCTGATTTACAAAAATAGCTATAGTGATGGAAATGCAAAATATAGTGTACGTTGTTTACCAAGACGAGATGGATATTAATCTCAGAGAGTACAATGTTCAGCAAATGGAGCTGGCCGTCCAACTAAATCAACATGCTTGCTACCAACTGGAAGCAAGCCTACAACACAGAGAATATGCATGCTACTATCAGGAGGCACACATACAAGAGAGGGAATACAATGTGTCGCTAAGAGAGCAGGCCATCCAACAACTAGAATATGACTTATAAATATAGGAGGATGATTTAAAAAAAAAAGAGGACATGCTGCTACAATATAAAGAAGTCAAACAACAAGTAGAACTAAACTTTCACAAGTGGAAGAACAATTTAAAACAGTGGGAGGACATGCTATAGCAGTTAGAAGACGCAAATCAACAAGTAGAATGTTACTTTTAAAAGTGGGAGGACGATTTAAAACAGTGGGAGGACATGCTGCAGCAAAAAGAAGAGCCTAACCAACAAGTAGAACGTGACTTTTACAAGTGGGAGGACGATTTAAAACAGTGGGAGGACATGCTGCAGCAAAAAGAAGAGCCTAACCAACAAGTAGAATGTGACTTTTACAAGTGTGAGGACGATTTAAAACAGTGTGAGAACATGCTGCATGAAGGGGAAATGGAGGCCATAGAAAAGGAAGAATGTGACGTTGTCCGTAAGACTGATGATCCAGTATACCCGGTGGAGGATATAAGCAGTACTTCAGCTTCGAGGAGCTCATTGTAAGGGGAGCTTATGGGAATACTTACAAGTCAAGAATCTGAAAAAGGGTCAACAAGCTGCTGTGAATGTGATGAAACAAGTTGAGTCTTATCAAGTCTCAGATGATATAGACGTGGAAATACTTCAGAAATGTGAAACATCCCAACATCAAACTAATAACTAGAAGCCAAAATTCCAGGGGAAATTTTGATGGGTCTGTCCGGGCATTGGTCACAGCTGCGGGCATGGAATGTGTAAAATGGGAATTCTTTACTGTGGTACTGCAGTATCACTTCAAAGAAGTTTTTTTTTACAAATGCTACCAATGCTAAAACTAGCGATCAATACATTCCAATGGGAAATTACCCTGTTTCAGCGTTAATAGCTCGGCCAGGCCCAGTCCGATCGCTTATAAAAGTAATAGCACACCTCACGCAACAAAGCTCTAATTTTTGATATATAACACGCGGGTGTGCGTGCTTCGGTACGACCCGCATTAATTGCCGAAAAAAGGCTGAAATAATAAATAATAAATAAATAAATTTTTTTCGCCCATTTACACTTTTTTGTTTTCCCAAATTTGTGCATGATCCGTAAGTCAGACGGCGATAAACCATACGTCAAATCGTCGGCCTTGGCGAGATCTACGAGACGACATCAATATCTTCTTTGTATGTCAAACCGTCTGGACGCAAACTCCAAAAAAGTCCAATTTTGGGCTAGAATAATAAACGCGTTCCGAAAACGCTTTTTGGCTAATTGCGCGCGGACCGTAAATCCGGCCGAGCCGAGCCATACGTCAAACCGTGCGTAACGACAAGCCGCACGATTTGATATGAGAGTCGTGTGTGTGCTGTGAAGCGTTTCATCGCAAATTCTTGGAAACCAGATTTTTTCACACTTTTAATGTTTTGGACGTGATTTGTGGCCCTCCTGTAATCCCCAAAGAAGCAACCAATACGTCATTGTGTGTGGAGAGGTCAGGCCTTCGGCCTGACCTCTCCGTTTTTTTTGTGCGTCTCACGGCCTTAACGTGGCAGCCACAAATGCGAGACATGGCCTTTTTGGCCTCCTTCCCTATTTCCCATGTTTTCCTGACCACTGTTGGCGCTAGCAACACATCCAATATGTCAGATCGTGTGTCTCGGCGAGGCCTTCGGCCTCGCCTCGACTTCCGTGTCTCTAGCTTTTACGGCTGGTCACAGGGAGCTGAAAACCTCTTCCTCTGCGCAACAGTAAACCGTACTTTTTACGCTTTGAAGCCGATTTGTGGGCGGGCCGTGCGACCTACCAAAACAAAAAATATATCATCGTGTGCGGAGTGGTCAGGCCTTCGGCCTGACCACTCCGTTGTTTCTGTGCGTTTCACGGTCTTATCGTGGCGGCCTTGGACGTAAGACGTGTCCTTTTATTGCCTTTTTCCCAGTTTTCCGGCTTTTTCCGGGTTTTCCAAACCCCCGTTGGTGCCACCGACTCGTCCCATACGTCGGATCGTAAGACTCGGCGAGGCCTTCGGCCCCGCCTCGATTTTCGGGTCGCTAGCTTCAACGGTTAGCCTCAGGGAGCCAAAAACGCGTTCCCGGCACAATGGTAAACGGTACTTTTTACACGTTTTAACCCGATTTGTGGCCGGGCCGTACGACCTACCAAAGCAAAAAATATATCATCGTGTGCGGAGTGGTCAGGCCTTCGGCCTGACCACTCCGTTGTTTCTTTACGTTTGACGGTCTTCGCGTGGCGGTCTTTAACGTGAGACATGTTCTTTTTTGCCATTAATAGCACAATAATAAATGGTCTGTCTTCCTGACAGACCCAACTAGAAGCCAAAATTCCAGGGGAAATTTTGATGGGTCTGTCCGGGCATTGGTCACAGCTGCGGGCATGTAATTTGTAAAATGGGAATTCTTTAATGTGGTACTGCAGTATCACTTCAAAGAAGTTTTTTTTTACAAATGCTACCAATGCTAAAACTAGCGATCAATACATTCCAATGGGAAATTACCCTGTTTCAGCGTTAATAGCTCGGCCAGGCCCAGTCCGATCGCTTATAAAAGTAATAGCACACCTCACGCAACAAAGCTCTAATTTTTGATATATAACACGCGGGTGTGCGTGCTTCGGTACGACCCGCATTAATTGCCGAAAAAAGGCTGAAATAATAAATAATAAACTAGAAGCCAAAATTCCAGGGGAAATTTTGATGGGTCTGTCCGGGCATTGGTCACAGCTGCGGGCATGGAATTTGTAAAATGGGGCTTCTTTACTGTGGTAAGTTTTATTTTACAAATCCGTTGTTTCTTTACGTTTGATGGTCTTCGCGTCTGTAACGTTCTTTAATGTTCTTTTTTGCCATTCTCAGCACAATAATAAATGGTCTGTCTTCCTGACAGACCCAACTAGAAGCCAAAATTCCAGGGGAAATTTTGATGGGTCTGTCCGGGCATTGGTCACAGCTGCGGTCATGGGATTTGTAAAATGGGGCTTCTTTACTGTGGTACTGCAGTATCACTTCAAAGAAGTTTTATTTTACAAATCCGTTGTTTCTTTACGTTTGACGGTCTTCGCGTGGCGGTCTTTAACGTTCTTTAATGTTCTTTTTTGCCATTCTCAGCACAATAATAAATACTCTGTCTTCCTGACAGACCCAATAAATAAATTTTTTTCGCCCATTTACACTTTTTTGTTTTCCCAAATTTGTGCATGATCCGTAAGTCAGACGGCGATAAACCATACGTCAAATCGTCGGCCTTGGCGAGATCTACGAGACGACATCAATATCTTCTTTGTATGTCAAACCGTCTGGACACAAACTCCAAAAAAGTCCAATTTTGGGCTAGAATAATAAACGCGTTCCGAAAACGCTTTTTGGCTAATTGCGCGCGGACCGTAAATCCGGCCGAGCCGAGCCATACGTCAAACCGTGCGTAACGACAAGCCGCACAATTTGATATGAGAGTCGTGTGTGTGCTGTGAAGCGTTTCATCGCAAATTCTTGGAAACCAGATTTTTTCACACTTTTAATGTTTTGGACGCGATTTGTGGCCCTCCTGTAATCCCCAAAGAAGCAACCAATACGTCATTGTGTGTGGAGAGGTCAGGCCTTCGGCCTGACCTCTCCGTTTTTTTTGTGCGTCTCACGGCCTTAACGTGGCAGCCACAAATGCGAGACATGGCCTTTTTGGCCTCCTTCCCTATTTCCCATGTTTTCCTGACCACTGTTGGCGCTAGCAACACATCCAATATGTCAGATCGTGTGTCTCGGCGAGGCCTTCGGCCTCGCCTCGACTCCCGTGTCTCTAGCTTTTACGGCTGGTCACAGGGAGCTGAAAACCTCTTCCTCTGCGCAACAGTAAACCGTACTTTTTACGCTTTGAACCCGATTTGTGGGCGGGCCGTGCGACCTACCAAAACAAAAAATATATCATCGTGTGCGGAGTGGTCAGGCCTTCGGCCTGACCACTCCGTTGTTTCTGTGCGTTTCACGGTCTTATCGTGGCGGCCTTGGACGTAAGACGTGTCCTTTTATTGCCTTTTTCCCGGTTTTCCGGCTTTTTCCGGGTTTTCCAAACCCCCGTTGGTGCCACCGACTCGTCCCATACGTCGGATCGTAAGACTCGGCGAGGCCTTCGGCCCCGCCTCGATTTTCGGGTCGCTAGCTTCAACGGTTAGCCTCAGGGAGCCAAAAACGCGTTCCCGGCACGATGGTAAACGGTACTTTTTACACGTTTTAACCCGATTTGTGGCCGGGCCGTACGACCTACCAAAGCAAAAAATATATCATCGTGTGCGGAGTGGTCAGGCCTTCGGCCTGACCACTCCGTTGTTTCTTTACGTTTGACGGTCTTCGCGTGGCGGTCTTTAACGTGAGACATGTTCTTTTTTGCCATTAATAGCACAATAATAAATGGTCTGTCTTCCTGACAGACCCAACTAGAAGCCAAAATTCCAGGGGAAATTTTGATGGGTCTGTCCGGTCATTGGTCACAGCTGCGGGCATGTGATTTGTAAAATGGGAATTCTTTAATGTGGTACTGCAGTATCACTTCAAAGAAGTTTTATTTTACAAATCCGTTGTTTCTTTACGTTTGACGGTCTTCGCGTGGCAGTCTTTAACGTTCTTTAATGTTCTTTTTTGCCATTCTCAGCACAATAATAAATGGTCTGTCATCCTGACAGACCCAATAAATAGACTGCTACTGTTGCATTGCACATTGTAGAAGCTTCAATAACAGCATTCAATACAGAAAAGAAGAGCATTTTGGATTGCACTGTTATTGAAACTTCTTGACCGTTAAAAATGTCAATAAAAAAAGAGCATTAACAATTATAAAGATTTATGTATTCCGAACACATTGTCTGTTGTATTTTTTAATGGAATCCAGGGCTGGAAAAAAAAAACCTGAAGTGAGATTCATCAAACAATCATTGAAATCCCTTATTCACTAGGACCCATTCTGTAGAGAACATCCACTTAACAACTTAGAAACCCAATTTGAAATTAAGAAAAACATGTAAGAGTTATTTTTTGTGTGAATGTCTATGAAACAGGAAGATTTAAGCTTGTTTTTAAGATCTTTAGAGATTCAGATGTTTAGTGGAAGTTCATTCCATCACCTGTGAGCCAAGACAAAGAAGAGTCTAGAAGAGTGCTGGAATATCAGAGAGTTTGAGGAGTGATGAGAGATCTGAGCTAGGAGGGTGCTGATCCTTCCTTGGCTTTGTAGGCAAACATCACTGTTTTGAATCCAATGCAGCAGTGGAGTCGGCTGGTAGAACTTGGGAAAGTTGAAAACTAGTCATGCTGCAGCGTTCGGGATCAGCTGGAGAAGTCGAGTAGCTCGAAGACGAGACCAGCCAGAAGTAAGAACTCACCCAAACATGTACTTGTCCTTTTGTGTTTGTATGTCGCACTGCAAAGCAGCAAAGGTTTCTGTGGAATTTTGCGCTTTGTAGAGTGACGAAGTCACATGCGTTTTATTGGTAAAGTTTGCACTCTTTCTTAGTGGGTCAACGAAAGTAAAAAATTAACATTATTTCACATGCAATTATACATTTTGATGAACACACAAAAAATATCCAAAATAACAAATAAATATTCAAATAAGTACATGCTGAAAGTTGATCAAAAAATAAGTCGACCAGTAAAATCAAACTGTAATTATGGTCATGAAGTGTGTTCAACTCAGACTGAGACATACTGAATGAGTTCACAGAAATATTAGCCAATTAGAGTGCAAGAAAATCAACCAATCAGAGTACACAACTTCTTTACAGCCATGCTAAACAATACTATTTAACAGGGTGTTACTTGAAGAAACGGTCAGAATTTTTCAGATCTTCTGATTTACAAACAGCTATAGTGATGGAAATGCAAAATAGAGGGTATGTTGTATACCAACACGAGATGGATATTAATCTCAGAGAGTACAATGTTCAGCAAATGGAGCTGGCCGTCCAACTAAAGCAATATGCTTGCCACCAACTGGAAACAAGCCTGCAACACAGAGAACATGCATGCTACTATCAGGAGGCACACATACAAGAGAGGGAATACAATGTGTCCCTAAGAGAGCAGGCCATCCAACAACTAGAATATGACTTTTCCAAACGGGAGGGCGATTTAAAACAAAAAGAGGACATGCTGCTGCAAAAAAAGAAGGTCAACCAACAAATAGAACGTGACTTTTACATGTGGGAGGATGATTTAAAACAGTGGGAGGACATGCTGCAGCAAAAAGAAGACGCAAACCAACAAGTAGAACGTGACTTTTACAAGTGGGAGGACGATTTAAAACAGTGGGAGGACATGCTGCAGCAAAAAAAAGAGCCCGACCAACAGGTAGAACGTGACGTTTACAAGTGGGAGGACGATTTACAACAGTGGGAGGACATGCTGCAGCAAAAAGAAGACGCAAACCAACAAGTAGAACGTGACTTTACAAGTGGGAGGACGATTTAAAACAGTGGGAGGACATGCTGCAGCAAAAAAAAAGAGCCCGACCAACAGGTAGAACGTGACGTTTACAAGTGGGAGGACGATTTAAAACAGTGGGAGGACATGCTGCAGCAAAAAGAAGAAGCAAAAAGAAGACGCAAACCAACAAGTAGAACGTGACTTTTACAAGTGGGAGGACGATTTAAAACAGTGGGAGGACATGCTGCAGCAAAAAGAAGACGCAAACCAACAAGTAGAACGTGACTTTTACAAGTGGGAGGACGATTTAAAACAGTGGGAGGACATGCTGCAGCAAAAAGAAGAGCCTAACCAACAAGTAGAATGTGACTTTTACAAGTGGGAGGACGATTTAAAACAGTGGGAGAACATGCTGCATGAAGGGGAAATGGAGGCCATAGAAAAGGAAGAATGTGACGTTGTCCGTAAGACTGATGATCCAGTATACCTGGTGGAGGATATAAGCAGTACTTCAGCTTCGAGGAGCTCATTGTAAGGGGAGCTTATGGGAATACTTACAAGTCAAGAATCTGAAAAAAGGGTCAACAAGCTGCTGTGAATGTGATGAAACAAGTTGAGTCTTATCAAGTCTCAGATGATATAGACGTGGAAATACTTCAGAAATGTGAAACATCCCAACATCAAACTAATAAATAGACTGCTACTGTTGCATTGCACATTGTAGAAGCTTCAATAACAGCATTCAATACAGAAAAGAAGAGCATTTTGGATTGCACTGTTATTGAAACTTCTTGACCGTTAAAAATGTCAATAAAAAAAGAGCATTAACAACTAGAAGCCAAAATTCCAGGGGAAAATTTGATGGGTCTGTCCGGGCATTGGTCACAGCTGCGGGCATGTAATTTGTAAAATGGGTCTTCTTTACTGTGGTACTGCAGTATCACTTCAAAGAAGTTTTATTTTACAAATCCGTTGTTTCTTTACGTTTGACGGTCTTCGCGTGGCGGTCTGTAACGTTCTTTAATGTTCTTTTTTGCCATTCTCAGCACAATAATAAATGGTCTGTCTTCCTGACAGACCCAATTATAAAGATTTATGTATTCCGAACACATTGTCTGTTGTATTTTTTAATGGAATCCAGGGCTGGAAAAAAAACCCTGAAGTGAGATTCATCAAACAATCATTGAAATCCCTTATTCACTAGGACCCATTCTGTAGAGAACATCCACTTAACAACTTAGAAACCCAATTTGAAATTAAGAAAAACATGTAAGAGTTATTTTTTGTGTGAATGTCTATGAAACAGGAAGATTTTAGCTTGTTTTTAAGATCTTTAGAGATTCAGATGTTTAGTGGAAGTTCATTCCATCACCTGTGAGCCAAGACAAAGAAGAGTCTAGAAGAGTGCTGGAATATCAGAGAGTTTGAGGAGTGATGAGAGATCTGAGCTAGGAGGGTGCTGATCCTTCCTTGGCTTTGTAGGCAAACATCACTGTTTTGAATCAAATGCAGCAGTGGAGTCGTCTGGTAGAACTTGGGAAAGTTGAAAACTAGTCATGCTGCAGCGTTCGGGATCAGCTGGAGAAGTCGAGTAGCTCGAAGACGAGACCAGCCAGAAGTAAGAACTCACCCAAACATGTACTTGTCCTTTTGTGTTTGTATGTCGCACTGCAAAGCAGCAAAGGTTTCTGTGGAATTTTGCGCTTTGTAGAGTGACGAAGTCACATGCGTTTTATTGGTAAAGTTTGCACTCTTTCTTAGTGGGTCAACGAAAGTAAAAAATTAACATTATTTCACATGCAATTATACATTTTGATGAACACACAAAAAATATCCAAAATAACAAATAAATATTCAAATAAGTACATGCTGAAAGTTGATCAAAAAATAAGTCGACCAGTAAAATCAAACTGTAATTACGGTCATGAAGTGTGTTCAACTCAGACTGAGACATACTGAATGAGTTCACAGAAATATTAGCCAATTAGAGTGCAAGAAAATCAACCAATCAGAGTACACAACTTCTTTACAGCCATGCTAAACAATACTATTTAACAGGGTGTTACTTGAAGAAACGGTCAGAATTTTTCAGATCTTCTGATTTACAAACAGCTATAGTGATGGAAATGCAAAATAGAGGGTACGTTGTATACCAACACGAGATGGATATTAATCTCAGAGAGTACAATGTTCAGCAAATGGAGCTGGCCGTCCAACTAAAGCAATATGCTTGCCACCAACTGGAAACAAGCCTGCAACACAGAGAACATGCATGCTACTATCAGGAGGCACACATACAAGAGAGGGAATACAATGTGTCCCTAAGAGAGCAGGCCATCCAACAACTAGAATATGACTTTTCCAAACGGGAGGGCGATTTAAAACAAAAAGAGGACATGCTGCTGCAAAAAAAGAAGGTCAACCAACAAATAGAACGTGACTTTTACATGTGGGAGGATGATTTAAAACAGTGGGAGGACATGCTGCAGCAAAAAGAAGACGCAAACCAACAAGTAGAACGTGACTTTTACAAGTGGGAGGACGATTTAAAACAGTGGGAGGACATGCTGCAGCAAAAAAAAGAGCCCGACCAACAGGTAGAACGTGACGTTTACAAGTGGGAGGACGATTTACAACAGTGGGAGGACATGCTGCAGCAAAAAGAAGACGCAAACCAACAAGTAGAACGTGACTTTTACAAGTGGGAGGACGATTTAAAACAGTGGGAGGACATGCTGCAGCAAAAAAAAGAGCCCGACCAACAGGTAGAACGTGACGTTTACAAGTGGGAGGACGATTTAAAACAGTGGGAGGACATGCTGCAGCAAAAAGAAGACGCAAACCAACAAGTAGAACATGACTTTTACAAGTGGGAGGACGATTTAAAACAGTGGGAGGACATGCTGCAGCAAAAAGAAGACGCAAACCAACAAGTAGAACGTGACTTTTACAAGTGGGAGGACGATTTAAAACAGTGGGAGGACATGCTGCAGCAAAAAGAAGACGCAAACCAACAAGTAGAACGTGACTTTTACAAGTGGGAGGACGATTTAAAACAGTGGGAGGACATGCTGCAGCAAAAAGAAGAGCCTAACCAACAAGTAGAACGTGACTTTTACAAGTGGGAGGACGATTTAAAACAGTGGGAGGACATGCTGCAGCAAAAAGAAGAGCCTAACCAACAAGTAGAATGTGACTTTTACAAGTGGGAGGACGATTTAAAACAGTGGGAGAACATGCTGCATGAAGGGGAAATGGAGGCCATAGAAAAGGAAGAATGTGACGTTGTCCGTAAGACTGATGATCCAGTATACCTGGTGGAGGATATAAGCAGTACTTCAGCTTCGAGGAGCTCATTGTAAGGGGAGCTTATGGGAATACTTACAAGTCAAGAATCTGAAAAAGGGTCAACAAGCTGCTGTGAATGTGATGAAACAAGTTGAGTCTTATCAAGTCTCAGATGATATAGACGTGGAAATACTTCAGAAATGTGAAACATCCCAACATCAAACTAATAAATAGACTGCTACTGTTGCATTGCACATTGTAGAAGCTTCAATAACAGCATTCAATACAGAAAAGAAGAGCATTTTGGATTGCACTGTTATTGAAACTTCTTGACCGTTAAAAATGTCAATAAAAAAAGAGCATTAACAACTAGAAGCCAAAATTCCAGGGGAAAATTTGATGGGTCTGTCCGGGCATTGGTCACAGCTGCGGGCATGTAATTTGTAAAATGGGTCTTCTTTACTGTGGTACTGCAGTATCACTTCAAAGAAGTTTTATTTTACAAATCCGTTGTTTCTTTACGTTTGACGGTCTTCGCGTGGCGGTCTGTAACGTTCTTTAATGTTCTTTTTTGCCATTCTCAGCACAATAATAAATGGTCTGTCTTCCTGACAGACCCAATTATAAAGATTTATGTATTCCGAACACATTGTCTGTTGTATTTTTTAATGGAATCCAGGGCTGGAAAAAAAACCCTGAAGTGAGATTCATCAAACAATCATTGAAATCCCTTATTCACTAGGACCCATTCTGTAGAGAACATCCACTTAACAACTTAGAAACCCAATTTGAAATTAAGAAAAACATGTAAGAGTTATTTTTTGTGTGAATGTCTATGAAACAGGAAGATTTTAGCTTGTTTTTAAGATCTTTAGAGATTCAGATGTTTAGTGGAAGTTCATTCCATCACCTGTGAGCCAAGACAAAGAAGAGTCTAGAAGAGTGCTGGAATATCAGAGAGTTTGAGGAGTGATGAGAGATCTGAGCTAGGAGGGTGCTGATCCTTCCTTGGCTTTGTAGGCAAACATCACTGTTTTGAATCAAATGCAGCAGTGGAGTCGTCTGGTAGAACTTGGGAAAGTTGAAAACTAGTCATGCTGCAGCGTTCGGGATCAGCTGGAGAAGTCGAGTAGCTCGAAGACGAGACCAGCCAGAAGTAAGAACTCACCCAAACATGTACTTGTCCTTTTGTGTTTGTATGTCGCACTGCAAAGCAGCAAAGGTTTCTGTGGAATTTTGCGCTTTGTAGAGTGACGAAGTCACATGCGTTTTATTGGTAAAGTTTGCACTCTTTCTTAGTGGGTCAACGAAAGTAAAAAATTAACATTATTTCACATGCAATTATACATTTTGATGAACACACAAAAAATATCCAAAATAACAAATAAATATTCAAATAAGTACATGCTGAAAGTTGATCAAAAAATAAGTCGACCAGTAAAATCAAACTGTAATTACGGTCATGAAGTGTGTTCAACTCAGACTGAGACATACTGAATGAGTTCACAGAAATATTAGCCAATTAGAGTGCAAGAAAATCAACCAATCAGAGTACACAACTTCTTTACAGCCATGCTAAACAATACTATTTAACAGGGTGTTACTTGAAGAAACGGTCAGAATTTTTCAGATCTTCTGATTTACAAACAGCTATAGTGATGGAAATGCAAAAAAGAGGGTACGTTGTATACCAACACGAGATGGATATTAATCTCAGAGAGTACAATGTTCAGCAAATGGAGCTGGCCGTCCAACTAAAGCAATATGCTTGCCACCAACTGGAAACAAGCCTGCAACACAGAGAACATGCATGCTACTATCAGGAGGCACACATACAAGAGAGGGAATACAATGTGTCCCTAAGAGAGCAGGCCATCCAACAACTAGAATATGACTTTTCCAAACGGGAGGGCGATTTAAAACAAAAAGAGGACATGCTGCTGCAAAAAAAGAAGGTCAACCAACAAATAGAACGTGACTTTTACATGTGGGAGGATGATTTAAAACAGTGGGAGGACATGCTGCAGCAAAAAAAAGAGCGCGACCAACAGGTAGAACATGACGTTTACAAGTGGGAGGTTGATTTAAAACAGTGGGAGGACATGCTGCAGCAAAAAGAAGACGCAAACCAACAAGTAGAACGTGACTTTTACAAGTGGGAGGACGATTTAAAACAGTGGGAGGACATGCTGCAGCAAAAAAAAGAGCCCGACCAACAGGTAGAACGTGACGTTTACAAGTGGGAGGACGATTTAAAACAGTGGGAGGACATGCTGCAGCAAAAAGAAGACGCAAACCAACAAGTAGAACGTGACTTTTACAAGTGGGAGGACGATTTAAAACAGTGGGAGGACATGCTGCAGCAAAAAAAAGAGCCCGACCAACAGGTAGAACATGACGTTTACAAGTGGGAGGACGATTTAAAACAGTGGGAGGACATGCTGCAGCAAAAAGAAGACGCAAACCAACAAGTAGAACGTGACTTTTACAAGTGGGAGGACGATTTAAAACAGTGGGAGGACATGCTGCAGCAAAAAAAAGAGCCCGACCAACAGGTAGAACGTGACGTTTACAAGTGGGAGGACGATTTAAAACAGTGGGAGGACATGCTGCAGCAAAAAGAAGACGCAAACCAACAAGTAGAACGTGACTTTTACAAGTGGGAGGACGATTTAAAACAGTGGGAGGACATGCTGCAGCAAAAAGAAGACGCAAACCAACAAGTAGAACGTGACTTTTACAAGTGGGAGGACGATTTAAAACAGTGGGAGGACATGCTGCAGCAAAAAGAAGACGCAAACCAACAAGTAGAACGTGACTTTTACAAGTGGGAGGACGATTTAAAACAGTGGGAGGACATGCTGCAGCAAAAAAAAGAGCCCGACCAACAGGTAGAACGTGACGTTTACAAGTGGGAGGACGATTTAAAACAGTGGGAGGACATGCTGCAGCAAAAAGAAGACGCAAACCAACAAGTAGAACATGACTTTTACAAGTGGGAGGACGATTTAAAACAGTGGGAGGACATGCTGCAGCAAAAAGAAGACGCAAACCAACAAGTAGAACGTGACTTTTACAAGTGGGAGGACGATTTAAAACAGTGGGAGGACATGCTGCAGCAAAAAAAAGAGCCCGACCAACAGGTAGAACATGACGTTTACAAGTGGGAGGACGATTTAAAACAGTGGGAGGACATGCTGCAGCAAAAAGAAGACGCAAACCAACAAGTAGAACGTGACTTTTACAAGTGGGAGGACGATTTAAAACAGTGGGAGGACATGCTGCAGCAAAAAGAAGACGCAAACCAACAAGTAGAACGTGACTTTTACAAGTGGGAGGACGATTTAAAACAGTGGGAGGACATGCTGCAGCAAAAAGAAGACGCAAACCAACAAGTAGAACGTGACTTTTACAAGTGGGAGGACGATTTAAAACAGTGGGAGGACATGCTGCAGCAAAAAGAAGACTCAAACCAACAAGTAGAACGTGACTTTTACAAGTGGGAGGACGATTTAAAACAGTGGGAGGACATGCTGCAGCAAAAAGAAGACGCAAACCAACAAGTAGAACGTGACTTTTACAAGTGGGAGGACGATTTAAAACAGTGGGAGGACATGCTGCAGCAAAAAGAAGAGCCTAACCAACAAGTAGAACGTGACTTTTACAAGTGGGAGGACGATTTAAAACAGTGGGAGGACATGCTGCAGCAAAAAAAAGAGCCCGACCAACAGGTAGAACATGACGTTTACAAGTGGGAGGACGATTTACAACAGTGGGAGGACATGCTGCAGCAAAAAGAAGAGCCTAACCAACAAGTAGAACGTGACTTTTACAAGTGGGAGGACGATTTAAAACAGTGGGAGGACATGCTGCAGCAAAAAAAAGAGCCCGACCAACAGGTAGAACATGACGTTTACAAGTGGGAGGACGATTTACAACAGTGGGAGGACATGCTGCAGCAAAAAGAAGAGCCTAACCAACAAGTAGAACGTGACTTTTACAAGTGGGAGGACGATTTAAAACAGTGGGAGGACATGCTGCAGCAAAAAGAAAAGCCTAACCAACAAGTAGAACGTGACTTTTACAAGTGGGAGGACGATTTAAAACAGTGGGAGAACATGCTGCATGAAGGGGAAATGGAGGCCAAAGAAAAGGAAGAATGTGACGTTGTCCGTAAGACTGATGAACGAGTATACCTGGTGGAGGATATAAGCAGTACTTCAGCTTCGAGGAGCTTATTGTAAGGGGAACTTATGGGAATACTTACAGGGCCAAGAATCTGAAAAAGGGTCTGCTGCTTTGAATGTGATGAATCAATTTGAGTCTTATAAGAAGTCTCAGATGGAACAGAAATGGAAATCAATAAATAAGTCGATCAGTAGCATCAAACTGTCATTACGGTCATGCAATGTGTTCAGCTCAGACTGAGATTCATTTCATGTTCCATCAGCACAGTTCACAGAAATATTAGCCAGAGTGATACAAAACAACCAATCGGAGGGCTTGCATATCAGAATACCAAACCTTTTAACAGTTCTGCTAAACAATACCATTTAAAACCAACAAGTAGTACGGAACTTTTAAAAGTGGAAGAACGATTTGAAAAAGTGGAAGGACATGCTGCAGCAAAAAGAGGAGGCCAAACAACAAGTAGAACGTATTTTTTACAAGTGGAAGGACGATTTAAAACAGTGGGAAGACATGCTGCAGCAAAAAGAAGAGGCAATTAAACACAAAGATTATGACATAGAAGGTCTAAATACTTTGTACAATGTAATATTTCTGTTTTTCTTTGTTAATAAATCAGAAAAAATGGTAACATACGGTTAGCATTTTTGACGTTAGCAGGCTAGCATTTGCAGGCAAAAAACATGTTCCAAACGTCACCAAATTTCACGTGACACATCGTGGCTGTACCCCCTTAGCATTTTTATTTTAGCATGATAGCATAACATGTTAACATTTTGAAAATGGTCCAAATGTCACCAAATTTTATGTTACACATCATGGTAACGCCCGGTTAGCATTATTTATTTTAGCATGCTAGCATTTTTCAACATGGTCCAAACATCACCAAATTTTATGTGACGCATCATAAACACGCCCGTTAGCATTTTTAAGGCTATCATTAGCATGCTAACATGCAATTTTTTTTAAATACTCAAAACGTCATTCAATACTATGTGACTCATTTTTACCATTCTCTAAACATTACCAAATGTCTTGAGCCACATTGTGTTAAATATGCAAATAAAGCCCAAAAAAGCTCTTTTTTTTTAACCAATTTCACAAAATTAACTAATTTAACAATTTCACACGTCCTCTTTATCTTTTCTTCTTCTCATCTCTTTTTACAATTTCACCCATTGCTAAATCATCAATGATTCCACTCTCTCTTCCTTGCACTACTCTTTTAACTTTATACAACATTCTACGATAATAATAAATTAAACAATTCCACTCTTCCCTGCATCCTTTCATCTTCTTTTCTTTTAACTAGAGGTGGGCATAGATTAATCTAGAGTAAGCAAAATTAATCTAGATTAATCTAGAGTAAGCAAAATTAATTCACAAAATAACACACATGCAAAATATTCCTAATATGTACATAAATTAAAATGAAAGAAATAGCTTTTTGCACACAAACCCCATGCACCTCTCACAGCTCACGCCATGTGTCCAAGAGACCTGAACTGTGTCTCAAAAACAAAATAAAAGTCTTTAGGAAATAAGAAACTAAAAGACACAAGAAAGAAGAAATATACTTATAAATCTAGTGTAACCATTTAACTCCGGCATAACAGCTTGCGTAGTATAGACCCAGCTCCCAACCCAACTTTGTGAATAAATTTAACGGCGATGTTTTTTTTATCGCCCGATAACAGTCTCACGTTAACGCAGCACGTTTTTATCACCCGATAAGAGTCTCACGTTAACGCAGCACGTTAACGCCGATAACGGCCCACCACTACTTTTAACCTTTCACTGCTTCCCTTCTCTAGTTAAGGATTATAAGCATCAGTAGTTGAGGTAGTACAAGTGTAGCAGAAAAAAAACTGATTGTATTAGTTTAAGGTGGTTTGTATAATCATCAAATCAACATTAGGGTGCACATTATAAATGGGATAATTTTCACATGTTCTTCCTTTTCCTGTGGGGAGTGTGCCTCAGTCTCTGTGCAGAGGTTGTCATAAACCGAGATCACGGTTGCTGTTCTTGTGCACTGGATAAGGTCCTTTATCTTAACAGTTGCTGGTAGGTAGTTTTATTTATTGTGTTTTTAAGCCTTGTTGTCCTAGTTTGCTTTAGAGAAGGGATCTACTGTACCAGTCTAATGTATAGCTGCACGATTAATCTAATTGCAATCGCGATGTTACATGAACGCAAAAAGCTGCGATTTAAATGATTAGTACATGGATTGAATCTGCAACATATCACTCATTCTCTCAAAGTTTGTGAGCTGACTGAAGTCTCACTTCAGTCGAATGTGACGTGTTTGGTCACATGACTTTCGATTCGGTTCAGAATCAGGATTCCGGTAGATGGTGTCTCTCAAGTACAATGTAGGAAAAAAACAACAACAATAACAACAACAATGTGCAAGGATGTGGTAAGTGTTATTGTACAAGTTGTGGATTTGTTTGTGATTTATAAATAACTATATCCACTTTTATGAAATAAATAGGCAAAAAACTAAATCCTATATACAAGTGTACATAAAGTGCTTTGTGCAACGATGGAGGTGATTTACAGTATCAGCTGTTTAGGAGGGAGATGGCGAGGGGGAAGAAACTGTTCCTGTGTCAGTCAAAGAGCCTGTGACCAGGGTGTGAGGGATCTGAGATGATTTTCCCTGGCCTTTTCCTGGATCTGGAGAGGTACAGGTCTTGGATGGAGGGCAGGGGGGCACCGGTGATCCTTTCTGCTGTCCGTACAGTCCACTGCACGGACAGTCTGCAGTCTGATCCTGTCCTGTTTAGTGGCTGCTCCATACCAGGCGGTGATGGAGGAGCACAGGACAGACTCAATGACTGCAGTGTAGAACTGGATCAGCAGCTCCTGTGGAAGACTGTACTTCCCCAGTTGCCTCAGGAAGTATATCCTCTGCTGGGTCTTTTTGAGGATGGAAGAGATGTTGGTCTCTCACTTCAGGTCCTGGGAAATGGTGGTGCCCAGGAACTTGAAGGTCTCCACAATAGACACCGGGTTGTCTGATATGGTGAGGGGGTGCAATGTTGAAGGATGTCTCCTGAAGTACACTGTCATCTCCACAGTCTTGAGCGTGTTCAGCTCCAGGTTATGTTGGCTGCACCAGAGTACCAGCCGCTCAATTTCATGTCGGTATGCAGACTCATCACCATCCTGGATGAGCCCAATGACGGTGGTGTCGTCTGCAAACTTCAGGAGTTTTACAGTTGAGTTCCTGGAGGTGCAGTCGTTGGTGTACAGGGAGAAGAGAAGTGGGGAAAGGACACATCCTTGAGGGGCACGAGTACTGAGGGACCGTGTTCCAGAAGTGATCTCCCCCAGCATCACTTGCTGCTTCCTGTCTGTCAGGTTCCTGTCTGGTGATCCACTGGCAGGTAGCAGGTTACGCGCTGAGCTGTTGAACACCGAGCTGAAGTGCACAAACAGGATCCTGGCGTAGGTTCCCGGGCAGTCGAGATGTTGCAGGATGTAATGCAGCCCCATATTTGCTACATCATACACCGACCTGTTTGCCCTTTAGGAAAACTGCAGGGAGTCCAGCTGGTGTCCCGTGATGTTCTTTAAATGGGCTAAAACCAGGCGTTCAAAGGATTTCATAACCACAGATGTCAAGGCTACAGGTCTGTAGTCATTCAGACCAGTGATGGTGAGTTTCTTGGGGACCAGAATAATGGTGGAGCGTTTGAAGCGGGTGGGTACTTCACACAGCTCCAGGGATCTGTTAAAGATGTGGGTGAAGATGGGAGCCAGCTGTTCAGCACAGGCTTTGAGACAGGAGGGGGAGACACTGTCTGGACCCGCGGCTTTCCTGGTCTACTGTTTCTGGAACAGCCGACGCACATCTTCAACGTGTATTCTGAGTTGTGATTGGGGTCGTTGTCTTTGGGGAGGGGTGGGTGAGGGAGGAGGATAAGTGGGGAGAGGTGTGATGGTGGTCATTGTCTCTGGGGTGGGTTGATTGCGGGGTGTGAATCTGTCCCTCTCAAACCTGCAGTAGAAGGTGTTAAGTTCTTCTGCCAGGTCTTTGTTTGCTGCAGCAGGGGGTGGGGGTCGTCTGTAGCTGGTGAACTCTCGCAGGCCTCTCCAGACTGACGCAGGGTCATTGGCTGAGAAACGTTCTTTCAGTTTCTCAGAGTAGCTTCTTTTAGCCACTTTGATCTCCTTGGTAAGCGTGTTCCTGGCTTGCTTGTACAGGACCCTGTCACAACTTCTGTAGGCATCCTCCTTGGCCTGGCGAAGATGCTGCAGTTTGGGACTGAACCATGGTTTATTGTTGTTGTATGTGCAGAAGGTCTTGGTTGGTACACACACATCTTCACAGAAACTGATGTATGATTTCACAGTGTCTGTCAGCTCATCCAGATTTTTAGATGCAGCTTCAAAAACAGACCAATCAGTGCAGTCAAAACAGTTCTTCAGTTCCTGCTTTGCTGCATTGGTCCACTTCTTCACAGTTTTGACCACAGGCTTGGCCCGTTTGAGTTGTTGCCTGTAAAGTGGAATAAGATGGACCAGGCAGTGATCAGAATGTCCCAAATCTGGGAACAGAGCGATACACATCTTTAATGGTGGTGTAACAGTGGTCAAGTGTGATTTTTTCACTGGTGGGGCAATCGATGTGTTGTCTGTATTTTGGGAGTTCATGATTCAGCTTTGCTCTGTTGAAGTCCAAGAGGACAATAAAAAGAGAATCAGGCAATTTCCTTTCCATGGTGGTGATCTGGTCAGCCAGCGTGCACAACACGTCATTCGCGTTGGTCTGAGGGGGAATGTAAACTCCGAGCAGAACAAAGTGTGGCGGGTCGAGAAACTGACACCACACAACCATAAATTTAACGTGGTGTTCTTTATTTGCTAGCTGCTCAGAACAGCTGGGTTTTTGTTTCCTTACACTAACAGAAAATAAATAAATAAATAAATAAACATGGACCCCTGATTTCAATGAACAGATAACAAAGATAAAATAAAATACACAGAATTATTATTTAGATCAGGAGAAATTGGAATTTCCCACCCGGTTACCTTCTCCCCTGCAACCAGTCAACGCCCTCGATGACGACTGCTCGACCATTTCGCCCCTTGTAACGCTTTCTCAAACAGAGCAGTACCCACCTGTGTCAGCACTTGAGAAACCATTTCGGTACTTACTGCAACTGTATTGCACATTGACCTAGGCAACCGGTAAGGGTTAGTATGTGCTCCAGCAGTACCCCGCTGACTTCTCCTTACTGCAGGAATAGGGTGACTTTGCTCTGAGCTCTGTGACTGGTCGTCGTTACGTGCGTCATCCACCCCAGGTGAATCAGCTCTCATCTCAACCAAGTCCCCCCCATCCTCAGTCACAGCTGTAACATTTTCTTCAACAGACTGGCTGGGCTCATGCATACAGTCCTGCTCTACAATAACTAGATCATCAGACTCGGCATTGGACCCCCGTTCCCATTCATTTTGTGACTGTTGGTCTTGTAGTACAGCTGGAACCTTCCTTTTCTGAGCTCTAGGTTTCGGAACAGGCACATCACATGGACGTAGCTCCGACCTGTGAACCCGTCTCAACGGTCCACCTTCCACAGGTTCAACTGAAAAAGTTGTACCACATACATCCACCACCCGATACACTGTAATTTTGTTTCTGCCCACAGGACGGTGACGTAGGTAGACATGCTGCCCTACTTCTACAGGTGGACAGAAAACCCTCTCATTTTGCAAAAGGATTCTTTCAGCTGCTTTACGCTCTGAATACTCCCTAGCTCGTTCATGTGCCTCCCTGAGTCTTTCCTGGTGCAGACAGCCAGTCTGATTTCTGACCTAAATCCTGTTCCACCCCCAGTAGAGCATCCACTGGAAGATGGGGCTGTACCCCAAAAAGTAAATAGTATGGAGCATACCCAGTGGTGGAATGTGGAGTAACATTGTAGGCGTAAACCATCTCCGGTAAGTATTCAGGCCACCTCCTTTTCTTTTCGGGTGGAAGTGTACGGAGCAAGTCATGAAGGGTTCGGTTGTACCGCTCGCACTGTGCATTACCTTGTGGCCTATAAGAAGTTGTACGTGTCTTCTTTACCCCATACAACTTACAAAGCTCAGAAATGACTGCACTCTCAAAAATCCGTCCTTGGTCTGAGTGTAATCTTTCAGGCGTACCATATATCAGAAACCACTCGCGCAATAGAACCTTTGCCATAGTATCTGCTTTCTGGTCTTTTGTAGGAAAGGCCTGAGTGAACTTAGTGAAGACATCAGTAATTACTAGAACATTTTCACGACCGTCCGAAGCAGGTTCTAACACGGTGAAGTCCACAGCTATGACCTCAAGGGGGCGTGAAGCTAAGAAAGCCTTAACTGGAGCACGAATTTTGGGCTGAGGCAACTTAGTCAGTACACAACGCTGGCACCTTTTCACCCAGGTATCCACATCCTCATACATGCCAACCCAAAAACACCTCTGTCTCAACAGATTTACGGTGCGCTCCACCCCTTGATGCCCCATTCCATCGTGAACACTTTCTAAGACCTGTTCCTTCAGGCAACTGGGCAGGAGTAATTGCCAAACTTCACCCAGTCTGGGATCCTCTATCACACGGTACAACAACCCATCCCTTTCCTTATAGCGATGCCAGTGTTTAAGCAGACCTCTTGCTGGTTTGGACAACTTCAGCCGTTCTCTGTGACTTGGCTTCCCCTGTCTATCCCAAAAAGGCCTGAACTCCTTTATAATAACATCACTCTGCTGAAACTCCAGTATTTGCTCTTTTGTGAACCCGGGAAGAGCAGGAGTACTTCCTTGTCCTCCTGAAAGTTCAGCTCTCACCTGCCTCACCGTACAGCGTTCAAGTCCTTCCATCACAACGTCCAGATCGACAACAGTTCCTTTATTAATGATGTTGCAGATGGCGACACAATCATCAAATTCCTCATCAGCTGTAGTGTGCAGCTCCCCTGCAAACTCCTGCTTGGAGAGAGCATCAGCTGCCACATTACTACGCCCTGTACGATACTTTACTTCGAAATAGAAGACTGATAGCTGCGCTACCCACCTTTGCTCAATGGCCCCCAACTTTGCTGTCTGAAGATAGCATAGTGGATTATTGTCTGTGAGCACAGTGAATTTGGCCCCCAACAAGTAGCCACGAAACTTTTCGACAACAGCCCACTTAAGTGCTAATAACTGTAGTTTCATGCTACTGTAATTTTGATCATTCTTCTCTGCACCACGTAACCTCCTGCTGGCATAACCGATTACCCGTTTAATGCCATCCTGTTGCTGATATAAAACAGCACCGAGCCCCAACTGACTCGCATCCACTTCTAAAATAAAAGGATGTGTGAAATCTGCGAAACCTAAAATAGGTGCAGTGGTCAGTTTTTCCTTTAACTGCTCAAACGCCTCCTGACATGCCTCTGTCCACATCGAGCGAAACAACAGTCCTGTCTTTGCGTTCCTCCCTTCTTGTAAAAGATGGTTTACAAGATCATGAAATGGTCCTGCTATCTGAGAAAACCCCTTAATGAATTTCCTGTAGTAACTGCAGAACCCCAGAAATGACCTTAACTCCTTCACTGTCTCAGGTATTTTCCATCCCCTCACTGATGCCACTTTGTCTGGGTCGGTTCCAATTCCCTCAGCTGACACACAATGTCCCAAAAAGCTAACTTCCTGTTGAAGAAAATTACATTTCTGCAGCTTAACTTTGAGACCGGTGTCCCCCAAACGCTTGAACACCATTTCCAGCCTTTCAAGGTGCCCTGCAAAATCACAAGAGAAAACCAAAATGTCATCCAAATAGACCAGCAGCACCTGAAATATTAAGTCACTCATGGTGGCCTGCATGAGGCACTGAAATGTTGCTGGCCCATTGCAAACCCCAAATGGCATCCGCAAGTATTCAAACAACTCAAACGGCGTAACAAATGCAGTCTTCTGCCGATCCTTTTCGCTCATGGTCACCTGATGGTAGCCACTAGCCAAGTCAACGGTCGAAAAGAAAGTAGCACCCCTCAGAGCATCAAAGCTCTCATCTATCCTTGGTAGGGGAAATGTGTCACGTTTGGTCTTAGCATTAAGTCTCCTGTAGTCAACACATAACCTGAGACTACCATCAGACTTACGCACCAGTACAATGGGTGAGGCATAAGCACTAGTGCTCTCCTGTACGACCCCCTTCCTTATCAGCTGAGAAATATGCTCCTTTACCTCCCTATATTGAGTAGGGTGTATGCGCCTATAAGGTTGGACGATGGGTGTGTCATCAGTCAAATTGATTTCATGTTGGACCTTGTCTGTAAAACCCAAATCCTCATCTTCCAGGGCAAAAATGTGTGAGTATTTTTCCAGAAGGACACCTAATTTGGCCTGTTGTTCAACTGTGCCCCCAACTCGTACCGCATCAAGAATAGACTGCCTGTCTGATGACTGCATAGCTTTTGGGTCGATGGTAACTTCCTCAACTGAGGCAGAAATTCTTTGGAATTTTACCTTACAGGTCTCGTCTGATTGAATCCGTTCTGCATAAGACAGGATACCTAACTTTGTCCTAGGATTCAACCAGACATCCTCATGCGAGACGTTAACCACCTGCACAGGGAACATGACACTGTTAGCTGAAACCAGTGTAGGCAGAACCACTAAACCTGTAGGGAAGGATGTCGTTGTCGGTTCCAGCAGGAACACAGGCCCACCATCTGGCACCTGCCGTAACCCCCTAGCCATGACCGTAGCCACAGATGAAGCTGGGATATGTGCAGTGTTCGTACCAGCCACCCTAGCCAGAGAAGTCTTCTCTTTGACCGACAAGGCCTGTACTTGCTGAAAAACCTGCCTCCAATCAGAGTCTAGATGCCCACCCAATGCCTGGTCAAACTCTGTACCAGCTGCCTACAGCGGCTGATGATGTTCATTCCTATCAACCCCGACACAGCAAGATTACTTTGAGTCTCCTTAACCACTAAAAACCCACACCCTGTTAGGGTGATCCCCATGGTCTCCACATCCAGCTCAAGATAACCTAGATATGGAATTTCTAATCCATTCGCTGCGGTTATTCTCAGCCACCCCGATGTAGAGAGCATGCCCTGGTCCCCACCTGATAAGTGTTGCCAAAAGAAACTCTCTGAAATCGTGCTGACCTGGCTCCCAGTGTCCAGTAAACACAACATTGTTACACCCCCAACCTTCAACTCCACTACAGGGCACTGACCAACTGCCCGCTTCAATAATCGATCTCGATCCATACCACCATGCTCCCCCACATTGCCCGGTTCACCCCAAACGAAGGATCAAGTTTCCCCGTAACCCCATGTTGCTGTGACGCCTCTTTGACACCGACATTCCGCCTGTTTGGATATTTTCTGGCTATGTGCCCCGCACCGTTACAGCGGAAACAGATAGGCTGGCCATCTTCTGTATACTTTGGTTCCTTTGCGGGTGAATTAGACTTAGGGCCAATACAAAGATTAGGCTGTGACGTCTTTTGTGTTTCTAACTCCTTAATCGCTTTGGTCAGTTCAGCAATTGCCTCACCCTGTTCTACAAGGCGTTTGTCCTGCTGTGCTATCGTTTTGAGAAGGTCATCCACAACAGTAGATTTCCCATCTCCCAACCCCACAGCAGTACAACGAGCCTCCTCCACTTCCTCTGAGTGGACATGTCGGTTACGCGCTACTCGAGCACCACTGTACCTGTTATCCTCTGCTAACCACAGAATAGCTTCCTGCCTGACATCAAGAAGACTGGACTCTGGTTTCTCCCGCACAAATTTCCGCAGCTCCCGCCTGAGCGATGAATCCCTCAGTCCCTCAATGAATTGGTTCCGGAGAACTGTCCTAGTATCAGATAAAGCACCAGGAGAGTGATTTACAATTGAGCTTATGATTTGAGATAAGGCATGAGAGTATTCACGGAGGTCCTCACTGTCTAACTGCCTACGGTCATAAAAGGCTTGCAGAAGTTGAGTGGCATTACGTCTTTCCCCGAAGGCTTCCCTCAGAACCTTAAAGACTTCAGTAGCCCCCATAGCTCCATCCCCTTTGCATAACCGTACTTCTTCTAAAGCTGGGCCCCTTAAAAGAGAGAGGATGAAGTCAAAACCCTCTTCCACATTCAAGTCCCTTACCCTCAAAGCCCGTTCAACCTCCTCAATGAAATCCCTCACAGACCTCCCATCCTTACACAAATCCCCACAAAAAGGCAAAATATGTCGTTCACATGGCATATATACTACTGAACGTCCAGAACTGGTACCACGGTTGACAGTTTCATTTCGCCATTGCCTCAGTTCCTGTATGTGTTGCTGCATCTCTTCCATGGGGTCTTGCAGTCCCGGTGACTCTTCCAGAACCACGCCCGCCTCTTCATTTGGGCCGTGTGACATGTTGAAATCTGTGTCCAAATCTGCTCCCTCGAAGTCACTTCACTCTGCGGATGTAGCAGAATACACCGCCCCTTCTGCTGGACCAGGCTCGTCATGCCCACATCACTGGAACAAAACTCCTGTGCCAGAAATCGTCCACCACTGCCGTATTTTACACTTCAAAATAAAATGAGGAAAACAAGCAAATCCCACTTCTGACACCAAAAATGTGGCGGGGACACCACACAACCATAAATTTAACGTGGGGTTCTTTATTTGCTAGCTGCTCAGAACAGCTGGGTTTTTGTTTCCTCACACTAGCAGAAAATAAATAAATAAATAAATAAATAAACATGGACTCCTGATTTCAATGAACAGATAACAAAGATAAAACAAAATACAATGTCCAAAATAACAGTATCCAGAAAAACACAGTATTCAAAATAACAATACCCAAAAGAAAAATACGGCATTCAAAATAACAGTACCAAAAGAAAAATACGGCATTCAAAATACCAAGACCAAAAGAAAAATACGGCATTCAAAATACCAAGACCAAAAGAAAAATACGGAATTCAAAATAACAGTACCAAAAGAAAAATACGGCATTCAAAATAACAGTATCAAAAGAAAAATACGTTATTCAAAATACGGCAGTGGCCTCTGACTGCACAGTAAAACACAGAAAATTAGATTAATTTCAATTAAACAAAACAGAAACAGAAATTATGGCGTAGCCTCTGCAACTTACGTCTCAGGTTCCTTAGAAACTCTTTACAACGTTGCTTGCAATGGCTTATGCCACACACCACGGCACTAAAGAAAACACATACCGTCACATGTCTGAAAATAGACATTAACAAGAAATCTGCGCATTTCGTCGGCACACATCCATTTTATGCATTTTACACGGTTACACCTTTATGAAAGCATTTCTTTATTACCGCCGGACGTATAACTCTTTGTTTCTCCATAATTACATAGCGTAACGCCGAAACTCACGTATCATGCTCCGTGGACACAAGAACGTTTTTCACTCCTCAGCAATACAGAGTTCGCTACACCTCGCCATGTGCGCCCCTTTGCCGCTCGTGCGCCTGCACCGCCCCGGAACTACCTGTGGAGACCGGAAAATACAACCTGAGCCCTCATTTCACAGTGACCCAGTGATCTTCCGCCACCCATGGGCAAAAATGCGTACATTATTTAGATCAGGAGAAATTGGAATTTCCCACCCGGTTACAAAAGGAAGAAAACTCCCGCGGTGAATAAAATGGTTTGCAGTGGATGAAAAAAGTTTCCAGGTTTAGGCTGCAGAATTTCTTTAACACTGTGACATCAGTGCACCAACCTTCGTTAACGTAGAAGCAGATTCCGCCGCCCTTTGATTTCCCCGAGAGCTTTGATACGTGGTCCGCGCGGTGGAGGTGGAAGCCTGGCAGGTTTAGTGCCGCATCGGGGGTGCGTTCACTGAGCCAAGTTTCAGTGAAGCAAAGAGCAGCAGAACATGCAAAGTCCATGTTGGTCCAGTTGAGAAGCAGCAGCTCGTCCATTTTGTTTGGAAGGGAGCGGAGGCGGCCAGGTGGATGGAGGGAAGTTCAATGGAGTCCTCGGATTCGTGACTCACATATGGGTAGACGCCGCATGATGAGCTGCATCGTACGTCAACGTCGCCGCCATATTGCAATAGGCTCTGGAGTGAAGTGAAGTGGAGTGAAGCATATACATGTCTATGGAGGGAAGTGAATAAAAATATCAGCCATCAGAGGTGGCACGCTGGACTGACCAATCGGTGGACTCTACAGGACTCACTGGATGACGCAGACTGGGACAGCTCAGAGAACATCAACGTGTTTACGGAAGCAGTTGTGAGTTTCATTGGGATACTAACGGACAATACCGTTCAGAATGTTTCCCAATCAGAAGCCGTGGGTGGATAAAACCATCTGCGACGCTCTGAAATCTCGCACTGCTACCTATAACACGGGGACACGGGGATGATGGCATCTGGGGACATGGAGCCGTATAAGGCTGCGTCTTACAAAGTCAGGAAAGTAGTGAAGGAGGTGGAACAGCGCTATGGGAAGAAACTAGAGTCACAATATTGAACAAAGTGACTCTAGGAGCCTGTGGCAGGGACTATGGACAACCATGGATTATAAAGCACCAACATCCGGTATGACGAACGCGGACGTTTCTCTGGCAGACGAGCTGAACACATTCTATGCTCGCTTTGAGGCTGCAGCTAAAGACGCTGGCGATGCTAAGGCTAGCGATGCTAAGGCTAGCGACGCCTACAGCTGCGGACAGGAAGACTGCCAATACCGAAAACATGTTCATCATCACCGAGCATGACGTGAGGAGAACATTCAGGAGAGTGAACACAAGGAAAGCAGAAGGGCCAGACAGCATCTCAGGGAGAATCCTCAGAGCCTGCGCAGACCAGCTAGATCTGTGTTCATAGAGATATTCAACCTCTCTTTATCCCAGTCGGTGATCCCCACATGCTTCAAGGAATTCCGGTCCCAAAGAAACCCCATCCTGCCTCCCTCAACGATTACCGCCCTGTAGCCCTCACCTCAGTAGTGATGAAGTGCTTTGAACGGTTGGTCAGAGACTTCATCATTTCTACACTACCGGACACTTTCGACCCACTGCAGTTTGCTTACCGTCCAAACCGCAGTACAGATGATGGCATGTCCCATCTCACCCACACAGCACTCACCCACCTGGACAGCTGGGAATTTATGGGAAATTATGTTAAAATGCTTTTCATTGACTATAGTTCAGCATTTAACACAATAATCCCTTCCACACTCAACACTAATCTGGATCTCCTGGGACTCAGCTCATCTCTGTGTCAGTGGATCTCCAACTTCCTGGAGACCACAGGCAGTAAAGATGGGCAGACATGTCTCAGCCACCATCACTCTCAGCACTGGAGCCCCCCATGGCTGTGTTTTTGCGCCTGGACAAGGACACCAGAACCTGTTTTGCGTATGCTTGTTTGGAAAACATCTTAGCCTTGTACCAAGGTTTAAAGTGAGATATAGTTGTTTTCTGACTGTTCCATTACCATATCATGATCCGGTCCAAAAGGGGTTACTCCGGTCCGGGATCCAGACCGTAGTTTTACGTTTGTCCTGTGTAATGTTCCCTAATAGTTATCACCTGTGTCAAATGTATAAAGCTGCCCTGTTTGTTTCTGTTCGCTGTCTGTTGTGTTACACATTCCCCTGTTTCCAGATGTCTCCACTGTCCTGTTCTTCACCCATTAAAACCAGTTTTTTTGACGTAATGCAAATGCGTCCTTCTTCCTCGTCATCTTTTCTCATCGTCTCCGTTCACCTGCCTCTTCATGCCATCAAGGTTGTGACAGACCACAGGTGAAACACGTGGAGTGTCCGGGCTGACAGATTCTTCCTTCTACACCTGTCAAATGCTTTTTCCGCATCCAGCGAGACAATCAAGGTTTCCTTTTTGTTAATCTTGCAATAATCTATTAGAATAATTAGCCTCCTCCTGTTATTAGTGGACTGACTGCCTTTTATGAACCAGGTTTGGTCTGGACGTATTATGTATGGTGTTACGTTGCTAGCCAGTGCCTTGTTGATAATTTTAAGATCTGCATATATATCTGCAAGTAAGTTGATATCGGCACAATTCATGATTGAAGTTTCCTGATTTTCCATAACCATTTCATGGAATACTGGTGCTAACATAGGCCAAAAAGTGGTATAGAATTCTGCTGGAAAGCCATCCGGACCTAGGGCCTTCACATGTGTTCTACTGGTTTGTACAGTTCTGTTGTTGAGAGAGGTGACAAATCATATCCGTGATTTGTCCATCATTTAATTTTGGCAACTCAATATTGTTAGTCTTTTTCAGTTAGATGGGTTGATATCAGGTCAGTTAAAATGTTTTTGTAGAATTCCCTAAATATATCTCTTCTGAAGTTTTTTTCCCCCATTTGATTTTATTCAGTTTTTATTGGTTTATTCTGTTATTCTGTTTTAAAATGGTTTGCTAAGAAATTACTTGATTTATTATCTTCAAAATTGTCCAACCGTAATCTTTGTATTTGATAAGGAGTTTTACATCTCTTAACTCATTCATTTTTATTTTAGTATTCCTCAGTTTATTCAGTAAGTGTTCTTCATTTGAGGCAAATAAGTGTTGTTTCTAAAAAAAAATGTTTTTCTTTTTTTAAAATATGACTAATATGAAACTATTCTTTCTCATATTACATCCTTTCCCAGAAAACATGCGCAAAGATGCCATGGAGCTTGTTTATCTTGATTACTGATAATGACCACCCTGCTATAATTGTACGTCTGTGGCTGAAAGAAATTCGGTTTGATTGTCAGGATGTGTGGAAGCCGTCACAGTTCTTCCACTGAACTTCAGGCCACACTACAGAAACACCAGAACCTTTTCTGTGACTAGTTAGGCAACATGAAGGGGATCATTGTGAAACTGCATCTGAAACCTGGTAGAAAAGCAGTTTTCATGAAAGCAATGCTGATGCCATACGTCCTCCGAACAAAGATCTGATCTGATCTGCAGACCCTGGTCAAGACTGGGGTTCTTGAACCTGTAATGCGCATTGAGTGGGCTACACCCATAGTTCCAGTTCCAAAATGCATTGACCTGTGGAGATTTTAAGGTAACCAAAGGTAACCAGAACCGGTTTGCAGGGCTGAGTGGGGGTGAAAAGATTTGCAAGATCTTAATCAAGCTTACCTGCAAATGCATGTGGAAGAGCAGTCATGTGAAATGTTAATCATAAACACCGACAAGATATTGCAGACTGCCCTTTGGAATTTCCTCCGCTCCAGAACTGTTCCAGCGAGCCATGGGCCAAATCCTGAGTTGCCTATTAGAGGTGCAATGCTACCTAGATTATATTTTGAGTACGGGTTCAGATGACGAAGAGCACCTCCATGCAATTTTCCACAGACTGAAATAATATGGCTTGCGAGTTTGTAAAGAAAACTGTAATTGTTTTATGAGCATGGTTTTGCATGGCAAAAACCATGCTTACTAAACAACAATTTCTGACCCTTCGCTTCCAATCCAGCTTGCGACTCTTCTCCATATGGTATGGGGGCAGTAATTTCAAATAGTATGCCAGATGTGGCGGAAAGACCCATTGCATTCACTTCATAGACTGTGGCCGGATATCTGGTGGCGGAGAGGCCAAAATGTTTCAAAAAGTGCTCTTCCTTCATTTATTTATTTTTTTCCCACGAAAGTGATATAGAAAAACATGCAAAAATGTACAGGTGAAAAAACAGAAGTATGTTAAACTTAAATCGAACATGAAAATTCCGAAAAACTATTAAAAAAACTATTAAAAAAGACATGAAACACTGAATAAGGCAGGCTAACACAACCTGGTCCTGCACCAATACTGAGCTGTGATAAGTTTTCGTCTCTCTGGCAGCACAGTCTCAGCTGCCCTGATTCAATGACCCCTCGGGCCTAATATAGGGTAACCCCACCAAAAAATGTCCCAACTGAATATACCTGGATACCAAAAACATACCAAAAAAATTTTTATAAGCATATGCTAAACACACAAAAATAGAAAACCAAAACACCTACACTAAAGCCTTCAAACACGCCCAGTGAGGGTAACCCCCATATACACAATTAAGTAATAAACCAAAACACAGGTGTCACGCACAGGTAACAAGCAGCCAAGATTTAATCATGCCGGCAGAAGGCCACCTGTGTACTCTGTGAGCATCACAGCTCACTCCGTGAACAAAGAGTCAAATTATGCCCAATTAGAACGTGAAATCATTGATTTTTAATTTGGATGAGGAAATTCCATCAATATTTGTTTGTTGGCTGACCACAAACCCCTCTCAACCATTCTTGGACCATTCGCTTCAGTGCTGCAGTTAGAAATAATCCAGCACCAGCGACGTTGCACCCCAGCGCCGTTTCTCTTTAAGTAAAGACTTACTTAACATAAGACTCCTCTTGCTTGAACAGTACTTTGAGTCAGAAGTACACAATGGCGAAGTTCATCCTCTGGAAAACTTTGACTTTAGTCACCCCGAACGGTGGCCGGAGTGATGGCAGCGTTTCGCATGCTACAGAATCGTGGTGAAACTGAACAAAGAAGAGAAAAACGTACAGGTCTGTACTTTAATTTATGCACTCGGAAGAGAAGCAGAACACATTTATAAGACATTCACATTTGAACGAGAGGAAGACGAAGCGTATGAGGTGGTACTAGGAAAACTGGAACGCTACTTCGTACCAAAAGTGACCGTGATTAATGAGTGAGCACGATTCCTCCTACGCACACAGAAGTTGGGCGAATCGGCGGAGGGGTATATCCGCAATTGGAGCAGGTGAAAGAGCATATCAGCGAGATGGCAGGGAGTGACAGTACACAGCTGAACAAAGAAATACAAGTGAGTGGAAGATGTGGTAGAAACCACAGAAAATCAGACTGTCCTTCTAGGAGTGTACCATGAAAGGGCGCTGTTGTGACACATTTACTAGGAAAAACCAAACCATAAAAGAATGAAGCAATGCATGTACTGTGTCACTCCCAATAACTTTAAAATAGACTGATATAAGCATGATTTCAGAAAAGACATTTTCAAGACTTGAACCGCAACTTCAGGACTGTTACAGCTAACTTTAAGGAAAGCTGCATTGCAAAGGACTGTTTATAGCCACAACCACAGAGAAGAATAAGACTGTGAACAACCTCCTAGGGCGTGAAGCACTAGTGACAATGGGCTTAATCAAGAGGCTGTAAGTCTTCTGTCTCAACAGAGGTAGGCCTGCTGAAAATAAAGCCTATACAGATACACCTGAGGGACAATGCTATTCCATAGTGTCACCACAGCAAGGAGAGCGCCATCAAAGGTCTAGATGGTACTGGAGAGAATGGTCCGTTGCGGCGTGATTGAGGAGATCACAGAACCTACAGACTGGTGTGCACCCATGGTGGCAGTCCCAAAGAGGACAGATCAGGATTTGCGTGGATCTCAAACAGCTGAATAAGGCAGTCATGAGAGAAAAGTACATACTTCCCATAATAGATTACATTTTTCCCAAACTAACGCAGGCTAAAGTACTCACTGCTGGATGCAGCTAGCAGCTTTTGGCAGTTACCATTAAATGAGGACAGTGCCAAGTTAACAACATTTATAACGCCATTTGGTATATATTTCTCAACAGGAAACCCTGGATGACAAGGGAGGTCCAGAGGTTTAGGTAAGAAGGATGCTGGGCCTGGTCCACTACTTAGGCAGGTATGTTCCACATCTGTCTGAGGTAACAAAGCCTCTTAATGACCTCCTAAGAAAAGACACAGCCTGAACATGGGGTCCGCCACAAAAGGTAAAACGTTTGATTACAGAAGCATCTGTGTTCTAAGCAATTCTATGACGTCACCAAAGCCACTATAGTAAGTACAGAAGCCAGCAGTTATACTGCAGGACCACAAGGGGGTGTTGAAACCAATTGCCTACTACTTGAGAACTCTAACTGATGCAGAGAAGCGTTACGCACAGATAGATAAAGAATGTCTCGCAGCTGTGTTGGTGTGTGAGAAGTTTTCAAAATTTAAGTATGACTTAGAAGTTTTCAGACTTCAAACTGACCATAAACCACTGGTCCCACTGATCAACACAAAAGACCTGGACTCAGTCCCCTTTTAGGACGTCAAAGATTACTAATACGAATGATGTGCTACAACCATACTGTAGTATATTTACCTGATAAAGACCATATAGTGGCAGATGCACTTTCCAGACACCCTCAACCAGTTGTCACAGCAGATGTGAACTCTTCCAAAAGGTGGAGGCATATGGAGAAGCAGTCTTCTTCAGTCTTCATGAAGAAGCAGATGTGCCTGGCCCATATCCTCCACTAAACTACAACAGGTATGCTTGGAGACAGAGAGGGACAAGGATATGGTGAAGGTGATACATTACATCAGTACTGGATGGCCCAAGAATGCATCTGACATTCCACATGCTGTGAAGCCATATTACAGCGTGAAGCAGCACATGTTTACTTCCCAAGGTTTCGTCCTTCATGGAGACAGACGCATCATTCCACAGAGCATGCGTACCGACGTCCTTACCAGGATCCACAGTGGACACCAAGGAATAGTGAAATGTAGAGAAAGAGCCCGAATAAGTGTTTGAAGGCCAGCTTTAGGAAAAGACATTCAGTTCCAGACTATAGGAAAAGACATTCCGCTCCAGACTGAAAAATATGTTTGCTAGATGGGGTTGTCCCAACATTCTTATTATGGACAATGGCCCACAATTTTCAAGCAGAGCCTTCAAGCAGTTTGCAAAGAATACAACTTCACACATGTTACAACCAGTCCCCATTACCCCCGAGCAAATGGCGAAGCTGAAAGAGCCGTACAAACCACAAAGAAGATATTACAGCAGTCAGACCCAATTGCTGCTTTGGGAGTAGCTCAGAGTGTTCCTGTATTCACACATACCAGAAGTGGGGATATTACACAGACTGTTACCTCATGGCCGTGGATAACTCCCAACAGCTGCAGGACTGCTTCCACAGAATCGACTTGGAGGACTTTGGTCACCAGGACCTGAAGAACAACACTACAGCAGTCCTAGATTACATCAGGTTCTGCACAGACAACATCACCAGGGATAGATTCAACAGGAAACCCTGGATGACAAGGGAGGTCCAGAGGTCTAGGTAAAGGAAAAAGTTATAGTACAGCCAGAACCAATCTGAAGAGGGGCATCCAAGAGGCCAAGGTAGCATAGGAAAGAGGGAGGAAAGAGGACCACTAGAGGCAATGTGTCCAGCACATCACCAGTTTGGCTGGACTTTTCACCAGAATTTTCAACCAGTCCCTGTCACAGGCCACTGTTTTACTGCCAAAACAATCCACCACAAACAGCCATCACTACAGAATGAATACCTGCCCAATGGCCCTCACACCTGTCATTATGAAGTGTTTTGAGAAACTGGTGCCTGCCAGCAGACCTGGACCCATTTCAGTTTGCCTACTAAGCAAAAGAGATCCACAGAGGACACAGTGGCCACAGCCCACCATGCTGCCATGACCCACCTGGAACCGCAGGGGAGCTATGCCAGACTCTTTTTGGACTTCAGGTCGGCATTCAATATCATCCTCCCACAACGACTGGTATTCAAACTGGCAGATCTGGAACTTCAATCACTTACCTGCAGCTGAATCCTGGACTTTTTGTCAGGACTCTCCCAGAGGGTCAGGCTGGGTCACCACATCTCCACCGCTCACAGCCTCAGCACTGGGTTGCCAAAGGGGTGCGTGCTCCTCTATACCCTCTACATGTACGACCGTGTCCCCTCAAACCCCAGCAACAAGAACATCAAATGCCCCCTTCCCACCCTTTTTTGTATCCCAGAAAGGATGGGGGGTTAAGGCCCTGTATCGACTATCGTGGCTTAAATTAACGGACACCTCTGCCACTCAACACCGCCCTCTCGGGTGCAACATACTTCACCAATGGCGCCTCATAGACAGCGCGGAGCAAAAAAAAAGAAAAAAAAACAAGCGGAGGTAGAGGAAAGATACATGGCAGGGAAAGATACATGGCAGGGAAAGATACATGGCAGAGAAATCTGCGCGAAAATATGCAAAAGCGACATGGCACGGCATGGGAGCACCACGGCAATGATCCAGCACCTGAAACGCAAACATGTTGGAGTGTTTGAGGACAAAGAAGGGAGTTCAGCAGCAGGTTAAGTCGCTACAGAATCCTACTTTTGTTCCGTTTTGAGGTGAGGAACGTAATGTCCCTGGTGCTGGTGTTTAACTCGCCGCGGAGAAGAACTAGACGGGGACTTGCAGCGCCACCTACAGGTGTGGAGGGGGGATGAAACAGCGTTCAGACTGTTCTCTGTGTCTCCGCATGGACGACGGAGGGTTGTAGTAGCCTAGTGGGTAACACACTCGCCTATTGTGTCCCTGAGCAAGACACTTAACCCTAAGTTGCTTCAGGGGGACTGTCCCTGTAACTACTGATTGTAAGTCACTCTGGATAAGGGCATCTGATAAATGCTGTAAATGTAAATGTAAATGTTTACCCGTCATCCAGCTTGACAAGCATGACAAGTTAGCGTTAACTCGTTAATAACAGTAGTATAGCAGGGGTGCTATAGTTACTTTGCATTAAAAGACTAAAGACATGTTTTTATTCACTAGCCTTTTTTGGACCATTCATTTTTCAATCTGATGTCATGTATAGCTACACTGCAAAAAATCTTTTCTTACCTAGTAATTTTGTCTCATTTCCAGTCCAAATATCTAAAAAATCTTAAATCAAGATTACTAGACAAGAAAAATGACATGATAAAATTAAGTGATGCTTAAAAATTAAGATTCGTTTTCTTACCCCATTGGCAGATAATTTTGCTTGTTTTAAACAAACAATCACTTAATTTTGAGATGTTTTTTCAGAAAACAAGACAATATCTTATGCTATTTCATGTGTCTAGTAAATGTATCTTGATTAGAAAAGTTAGAAAAGCATTTTTTGCAGTGTGTGTGTGTGAGTGTCAGTGTGAGAGTTTGTGTGCATCTGCAGTGTAGTGTAGAGAACAAGTTCTGACATTCAAACAAATCCTGTAAAATTTTCTGGTTTGTATTGTTCTTTATTTTTTTTACAAATTATTTATCGTTCTGGCAGCACAGGTGGCACTTTATTTAAAAAAAAAAAAAAAAGTATATTTGGCAGATGTAAAGCATACATGTGTATGTTTTTTGTGTTAGTCAATTTTTATTTTATTATTATAACAGCTCAAGGAGCAACATGTTTGTGCACTTTCTAAAGATTTTGGTTCTGTTTTTGAATAAAGGGTTGGAAATGAATGCTTTTCTCTTTTTTTTTTTATCCGATTCTACGATTAAACAAAAAAAATTATCAACAGATTAATCGATTATTAAAATAATCGTTAGTTGCAGCCCTACAATCAAGCGACGTAGCTTGTCTTTGAACAATTCAAATTCACCCAATTCTACCAACCTGGCTCCCAAAACGCCAAAGCAGATGCTCTCTCCTGACAACATGCCCCTGAAACAGTTTACCTGATCCAGCATCAATACTCACAGCCAGTCACATCGTAGGTCCACTATGGTGGTTTCTGGAGACCCAGGTCCGGGCCGCCCAGGCATCTGATCCCGGGCCAACCAACATCCCACCTGCTGTCAAACAAGCTGTCTCCTCACTTTATCAGGCCATTACGGATCCTCAGCTAGCTCATCCCTGTCACCTACCGCTTACAACCCAGCTTATCCTGTCTTCCACGTCAGTTGGCTCAAACCCTTCTGCACGTCACCTTTTCATCCACCAGCTCCGGATCCGCCGCCGCCATGGATCATCAACGGGGGTCCCGCCTACGGAGTGCAGAGAATCCTGGACTCCCGTTGTAGGGGTTGGGGAGTCCAATATTTGGTGCTCTGGGAGGATATAGGCCCAAAGACCATCCCTGGATCCCCAGCTGCTACATCCTGGACCCCTCCCTGGTGACTGAGTACTGACTGAGTAATGCGGAAACAAGGCGACGCAACTCCTATAAATAGCCAAGATGTTCGTCATTCATTGCTCAGTCATTATTGTGATTCCCAGCATTGAGACTCGGCCGTCGTCTCCAAGTAAGATTGTTCCTTTTAATTCTCACCTTTTTTCTCTGCCTTCCCTGCCTTGTTGTATCATCTTTTTCACACGTCAACATCCGTGGATCTTGCGGCTCTTGCCGCTTCACGTTCATATAGTGGTGGAGATTCGCCAACCTCCTTGCGGCTCTCTGCACTGAGGTGTGTGTTTGTGTGTCTGTGTGTGTGTGTGTGTGTGTACACACATACATACACACACACACATTTATATACATATATATCGCTGTGCAATGTGACAATACATATGGGGCAGTGGTGGCCTAGCGGTTAAGGAAGCGGCCCCGTAATCAGAAGGTTGCCCCACAAAACGGTCCATGAAAGGGGGGAGAAGTCCATATGGACGAGTGGCGGTTGTCCTGCACCGGCGGTGTCAGGCCCGGGCCAAAGCACGGCTCGTCCGTGGGGGACCGGCATCCTGTCCGCCGTCCGCAGGCACAGTCACTCCGGTCAGTCTCAGGCATGCCCCGCTGGGATCCAGGGAGCCGTGGTTGGTCGGGAGGACGTCTGCCCCACAGACCCATGTCCAAGGTTCCATGTATGGACGTCCCCCGACGTCGCCGTCTCATCCGGATTCCAGTGACGCACCTCCGGTATTCACCAGTTCCTCGCCATGATCCATGTCATGTTTTTAATCGATTCCCCAAGTGTGACAGACTCTCGACGGCCTACGAAAGCTACCGTGGGGTCGAGAGTATCTGTCACGCTGTCCATGTTCCCCCTGGCGATTCCGGAGGCGGGGGAGTACCGACGAATCCGTGCGAGCGGACCTCGATGGCCTACGAAAGCTACCGTGGGGTCGAGGAGACGGTCGCGCAGTTCAGGTGCTCCCGGCGTTAACCGAGACGAGGGAGGCGGCGAACTCTCCAGCGGAGCGTGCCGGAGACTCACCTGAGTGACGGTGCCTGCGGACGGCGGACAGGATGCCCGTCCCCCACGGACGAGCCGTGCTTTGGCCCGGGCCTGACGCCGCCGGTGCAGGACAACCGCCACACCTTTACAGAAATATACTTATAAATCTAGTGTAACCACATCACTCTGGCACACTCACAAAAGATGCAAAACACTTGTGTCATCATTTTATGCTAGTTTGTTGTCATTGGGTGGAAGCGCTTCTGGGTCAGTGGTGCTGGGGTTGAGTGCACAGCCTCTGCTGGCCCGTTGGACGGCTGGCAGCCATGACACTGCCCAATGCAGTGAAAGCCAATGCTAGAATATTAAGTGTGATGACCAGCACAACATCAGTTACCCTTTAAGACACTTATAACCTATTACTCCTGTTGTATATTATTTATAGCTTATCCCCCCACCACTGGACCTGTAAAAGCCGAAACAACAAGGGAATTCTCGGTGCATGGTCTGTACTATGCATAACCATGACAACTTTTTCTACTGCAGGGGGGGCACTCATTCTCATTCTCTTAGTGCCACACTCTTCCCCACAAAACCAAATGTCTCCTGACATTTCTATTTACCTCAAGTATCAACAATAACTTTAACACACTCCCACAGCCCATGGTCTCCAGAGGGCATTACTCTCAAGAACATGAGTCTTGGTTACCTTACAGTCCCTCTGAACCCAAGATGGCTGACCCAAAGTATCATAACTCATTACAGTCGATCGCTGTCTCTGTCTTTGGGGTCGCTGTCTCACAGGGTCACGTTCTCTTTGCTCTGTAGTGGCAAATCCTCTTCCTGGAGGTTGGGCCTTCCTCTTTGCAACTGTTGGAGAGTCTTTTTGGGGCTGAGCAGTTGTTTTCAAGGGGTAGGAAATCACAGGGCAGTAAGAGATTCCTTTGCCCCCACCTTCTCTCTTCCTTGGCCATTTTCCAGACTCATCCAAAACACTGGACTGTCATCTGCTTTTCTCTCCTTCACTTAATAGACTTGGTCCTCTCAATAGGACTGGATCTGTGGAGGTCCCCCTCTAGGGGTGAAATTTTGGAGGAGAATTCTATCACCAGGTTGCAGATCTCTCCCTTCGACCTTGTCGTAGTGTGCTTTCCCTCAGGCTACTTCCTTGTTAGCAGTTTTAGAAGCCACTGTGTAGGCCTCCTGCAGTCTCTTTTTCCAGCAGCTCACGTAAACATCATAGTTCACATGAAAATCGTCCTTTTTTAGATCAAAGAGCAAGTCATGAGGAACGTTCGAAGATTAGGTAGTACGGCGCATAGCCTGTTGCCTCACTCTTCATACAGTTGTACGCATGAACAACTTTACCAAGGGACTCTTTCCAGTCATCCTTTTCCTTGTCTTCCAGGGTTCGAAACATGGACAACAAGGTGAGGTTGAATCTCTCCACCTGTCCATTACCCTGCGGGTGATAGGGTGTCATGTGGGAACCCTGAATACCTGAGAGTTCTTTCAATCTTGCCATGAGCTTGTTTTCAAACTCTTTGCCCATGTCATGATGTAGTTTAGTCGGGAAGCCTTGTCAAGAGCTTGTCAGCGACTGTTTTAGCTGCATTGTTCTTCATTGGATAGGCTTGGGCAAACCTTGTAAAGTGATCCATGACCATTAGTATGTATTCATAGCAATGCTTACATCTTTCCAGATGAAGGAAGTCTATTGACACAATCTGGAACGAGTAGGTGGACTGGATCGAGGTCAGAGGGGCACGGGTCTGCTTTACTTTAGTTTATTTTGCAGACGCTTTTATCCAAAGCGACTTACAAGAGTTTACTTGGCTTCTTCTGACACTCACATTCTTCTGTAACAAAGTGTAACCATTTCCAGCCAGTAGAACCTGTCTCGAATCAGGTTGAGGGTTGTCATTTCCACCCCCAAGTGGCCTATGTCTTGATGGAGCTCTTTAAAAACCAGGGGGCGGTAGGCTTTAGGGAGCATAATGTAGCCAGGGAACTACCCCAGGGCAGCGGTAAATAGGTACTTAGGTACATCTACGAGTAGCCAGGCACAGAGACATGCAGCTGTAAACAATTAATTGCAGTGTTGAAAACAGGCAGAGTCACAACCAGCTAAACAAAAAGACTGCCTGGGTCCTGGAGTAGAGACAGTGGGTAACAAACAGAAAAGAGCGAAAACACTGGAGCGGAGAAAAGTGTGGCATATTGTGCTGGGTACAGATCGTGGGGTAAGGGATTGTTTATATTGTATTCTTTTTTTGTGGTTATATTTTAATGTACGTAATTAAAGGTTTTGGGAACTAACATTTTTATATCCTTTTTTGGATAGTTGCTGTAAAGCTGCTGGGTTGTCATTTTATTGGGTATGCTCTGCGGCATGCTCTGCCTTCACCTCGTTCTTACTTGGCCTTCTATTCTATTCTCTCAGCTGCACCGTTAGACTCCATGGATGCACTTATGGCTTCCTGCCCGACTTCAACTGTACAGCTCTTTGTGTATCTGTCGATGACGAGGGGCATCCTCGACAACCCATCAGCATCAGTGTTGGTCTTGCGGATGGTGAAGTTGTAGTAAGCCAGTTCCGCGACCCATCTGTGACTGGTGCCATTGAGCTTTGCAGTAGTGAGCACATATGTTAGCCGGTTATTATCAGTGTACACCACAAACGAGGGGGCATGGTACAGATAATCCTGGAAGCATTCACAAATGGCCCACTTCATTGCCAGAAACTCTAATTTGCCCAAATGCAGGTGGTACTTTTTCTCTGTCAGGAGCCATACGCTATCACTCTCATCTTGCCTTGTTGTCACTGGTACAAAATGGCCCCTAGCCCAACCTGTGACTCATCACAATGTAACACAAAGGGCTCAGTGAAATCAGGGTACCCGAGGACAGGAGGCTTGGTAAGTGCATCTACGAGCTGGTTCAGTATCTCTTGGTGGGAGCTGGTCCACTGAATGGGTGTGCGTGACTGTAAGTGGCCTCCATTTTTTGCTTTTTTTGGACTTGACCAGCGTTCACAGGAGGTGAAGGGCTAACTAGGCTATAGACTGGATGGGATAAACGTGAGAAGTTGGAAATGAAAGGCATATAATAAGAGAAAACCAAGCATTTGACGCACCTCTCCAACGGTTGCAAGGTGCCTTTTTCCATTATGGCCATCACCAGCACCAGCTCTGCTGGGTCCATTGTGTAACCATCACGCGTTACCAGCTTTCCCAGGAACTTGACACGGCGCTTGAACAGGTCACATTTCTTTGGGGTCAGCTTAACACCATGTTCTTGGTAATGCTGGAGGACAAGGCGGATGTGTTCTAAGTGCTCTTCAATCTTTCTTGCAGCAGCTTGTTGTCTTTCTGCCAGGTGTTGGAGATTCACTGGCGGGTCCCATGACCTTGGTCTCTGCTGGTGCTCTTGTGGATGTGTGTCGTTAGGCTTGTGTGACTTTACCTGTTTACCATTCTTGTCTCTTGCGTCGGCTTGTTTACTTATGTCTGCATGTCTGCTGCATACACAGTCTTTATTGGCTCAAGCTGGCCCAATCACTTTATGACTCTCAAGACAAATGGTGTGGTTTGTAGTGTTAGTCACTGGGACAGACACGTATGGCACTTTTCTGTCTCGAATTGGCACCAATACGTCATTAAAAATCACGCCCCTCTGGTTGTCAATAGCTTGACAACATTGTGTGTAGTTCGTACAGTTATTTTAAATGCTTTGCTCACATAGTGCACTAGTTGCTTTCTTCCACCTTTAGTCTTTACTTCACTATAGCTTCAATTACATTGTAGCCAATGATGGGGTCACTAGCCACTAGCCAATATTGGCACTTGCAGCCCTCTTGAAGACGAATCACGGTTCAGTCTGAAGTTGACTTCTATCCAGCCAATGTAGGGAATGGGTGTGTCATTTGCAGCCAAAACTGTGAGCGTCTCATTATCCAACAGTTTTGAAACGCATCTGACGACTGTATGGGGAAGGCGGATTTGACGTCAATTTTCATTTACTGGACTGCGCCCCTGAATCCCACAATACTCTGACTGGCTGAGCAGCCACTGTTTCACATAAGGGGGGTGGTATTGGTGGTGGGCTTGGCTGTTCGATTTGGGACCCTTGACTGGTCCCATCTCAGCAGTCCCTCCCCATTTCCCGCTGACGGTCTCTGTGCTTGGCACCCACAAGAGTAATGGCCCTCTCGCCCACATTTGAAACAGTGCATACAGCTTTCCCCTCTTCTCTGCATTTTTTTACAACCCTGTTCTCTCTGCTTTAGTGTCATGATGTGGGGACTGATTTCCATAGCTGCCATAAACATCTGTTTCATTTCCTTACGTAATTCTTCAATTATCTGCTGAGTGTCAGACTTGGTCTCCTTACCTTTAACTGTCTTTACGGCCTCTGCAGTGGGGGATTCTCTGGGTTTGCCGTAGGTCCGAACAGGTGTTGAGGCTGTCTGACGTTCTGTTTGGAGCTCCTGAACCCTGGGACTCTTGCCGGCCGCAGACCTCTTTCAAATCTTTTGTTTTCCAGCTTTGAAGCTTTGTTGACTTTCTCGATTTCCTCATCTGTTATGGTCAGTATCTGGTATTTGATAGTCACTGAGCAGTCCAGTTTCAATGGAGCGGAGGAACTTCCGCTGGATTGTGGCTCTACTGTACAGTTCATCCGTCTCCTCATTTACTGCCTTCCATAACAATTTCTCTTTGAGTTCAAAGAGAAAAACAAAGTTCAGGGCAGTTTCTTTGGGTTCTTGGGAGATATTGAGAAGCTGATGATAAAGCTCAGTGGGGCTGTCTACCTTGTAGTGTCCCTTTAATATGGTGAGCAGTTTGCTAAGAGTCAGCCCCCTTTTTATCTCCAACATGTCTTTTAGAGGCATTCCCGGACTGAGTGCCCTTCTTCACTCCCATTCTCATCAGACGTCGTCATGTGTGCACGACCGCGTCTCGGCTGAGTCGCATCGGCGCGACAGACGGGCACGTTTTACACCTTGAATCAACGTTTTAATGATTTCTTTACTTAGTTAGCCTGAAGCACGAATGTAAAGTACAAGACAATTTCTCTGCCTAACAAGAGAATACACAGAGAAACTTCAACACAATTGCATGGACAATACAGACTTTCGTACCGGCTAACATCGGGAATAGCACACGTGCTCTGCGGCTCAGCCTTACACCCAGCCCAGCATCGCAATTTAGCATTTCAACTCAGCAAATTCACTCTCCAGTACAACATCCGTTACCCTCGAAGACATTTATAACTTATTACTCTGGTTGTATATTATTTATAGCTTATTCCCCCCCAGCTTACCTGTAAAAGCAGAAACAACAAGGGAATTCTCGGTGCGTGGTCTGTACTCTGTATAACCATGCTGGCGAAAACTATATTATTCCATATTATGGCAAAATAGACTAACTGGAGCTTAGAAGGTGATTAAGCATAAGCATAAAAACAAAATGGGGGGGCACTCATTCTTATTCTCTTAGTGCCACACCAGCAACCATAACGGGACATTGCTCCACTCCTCCCGCCCACATTCAGTCAGTAAAGTGGGTCAGCAGCACAGTCACGGATCTGCAGCACTACAGTATGGAGCCAACAGGGAAAAAGCAGAGGCCTGAAAAACAGGTGGGGTCCCTCCACCACCACCACTCCCAGAGGCTGAGCAACGGCTGAAGGTATCTCTGCAGGGATGTTCTCTGAACCACACACTCCCTAAGACACAAGTGCCTATATGAAGTAAATTCAAAATGATACATGATGTGCATATATCCTTTCTTCAGTCACTGCCACTAAACTATAAACTATTTACCACAATGAACTAATTTTGATTTCCCTAATGATTTTGCCATCTCTTAGTCTTGGTTGCCTATGAGAGCATAATGACAAAGAAGTGTAAGACTGGGATATGTTTGGTAATTGCCATTTGGACTCTTGTAAGTTATAATTGACCTGTATAAACCTCATATTTTACCAGTTGATGGTGATAGTGTACTGCATGTGGTGTAGCCTCCAGTTGAGACCAACATGCAGCTGTGAGAACTCTTAATACTTTCTAATAATTTTGACAGGTTTTACAGTAGAATAGCAATTTTGTTCATTTCTATATTACAGGAAAATAAACAGTGTCTACTGTCACAGAGGAGGAAGCAAGAGAGACACTTTCAAGGTTAATGTATTACAATAGAAAACAGAACAGTTGTATATAACCGGGTACTATAATAAAAACATGGACGTTCTATGTCTCTAACAGAATGATTATGGAAATGAAGCTACCTCTCCAACAAACCTATCCTCAGTAAGATGTTCAGCACTGATTTATAACCAATCTAAGTAAGCATGTACTCTTGTCATGATCCGGACTGGCAGGGGTTACTCCGGAGTCCGGACCGGAGTTTCATGTTCGTCCTGTGTAATGTTCCCTGATCGTGTTCACCTGTTGTCTATTTATATAATTGTATAAAACAATCCTGTTCGTGTCTGTTCGCCGTCGGGTCAGTGCGTGTTCATGTTCCCCTGTCTCGTGAAGTTTGTATTAAACCCCTGTTGTGTGAAATTGTGCAAATGCGTACTCCTTCATCGCCACGTCCAGCCCATCCGTGACAACTATAATGTCAATGCTATTCAATAGCTCCCTGTAAACCAGTTTTGCAAGATGTATTTGGGAAAGAAAATCAGCAAATGTAACCTGGAAATTAAACACTTAAAGCTGCAGATCAAAAAGACCAAAATATACATATTACTGCTGGATCAGTTAAGGGTGGATGAAGGGGTCAGAGATGTATGAATTATTGAAGTGTTTGAACAACATAATATTCTTTTAAAAATTTGTGTACAGGAAATAGAGGGGGGCAATAAAGACAGTTGAACAAAAAAATCTTTGAATTCTCATTCTAACATGGTGAGGTAATGGGTCAAAGGAAATGATTTTGGCATACAGTGTCTGAAAACTCTTCCATCTCATATATCAGTGGGAAGGTCAGGATGTTCAATATTTGGATCATTACATGGTTCTACATTTACATTTACATTTACATTTACATTTACGGCATTTGGCAGACGCCCTTATCCAGAGCGACTTACAACGTGCTTAAGTTACCATCGATGAAGCGATCAATTCCGGTTCACTAGGACCCCAACTACGAATACATCTATTTTATTCACTCTGTTGTAGATTCTGTACACAAAGTTCGACAATAAGAAAGTTACAAGTTAATCTAAATATTCTTTAAAGAGGATGGTCTTGAACTGTCGTTTGAAGGTGCTCAGTGACTGAGCTGTTCTGACCTCTAGGGGAAGTTCATTCCACTACAGAGGGAGACGGAGAAGAGTCTAGATGAAGGTTTTCCTTTTACCTTCAGAGATGGAGGGACCAGGCAAGCAGTACTGCAGGCTCGGAGTATACAAGGTGCAGTACGAGGTGTAATTAGGGCTGTGAGGTAGGATGGTGCTACTCCATGTTTGGCTTTGTAGGCCAGCATCAGTATTTTGAACCTGATGCGTGCAGCTACTGGGAGCCAGTGGAGGGAGCGTAGCAGAGGGGTGGTGTTCTAAATGACAATGTTCTCCTCCTAATTGTGGCAATTTTGTAAAGAATCACACATAATATCGCATGCCCTTTCTGGGGTGATCCTGAGTTTTTGAAAGCACTGTGTACAGTTCCAACATTCTTATAGTCATTTAAACTCTGGCTCTTGTCCTGCAATAAGCCATATTTTAATGTTGCTTTGGGCCTGGGTCAGGGTAAGGGGTAAGCAAATAGGGCAAACACTGATACCTATCACCAAGCAAGTAGCCAGCAAACTCTCCTAAGATGGAAGGATACATTTTAGTTCAATTGTCCTTGTTGCAATTGGCCTTTATGTACATATTTTTAACTCAAGAAGCACAAATTTCGTGCTCAATGTACATTCACAAAAAATTTGTGAGTCGTGAACAGAACCTGTTCACTTGACTTCTACATTGGTGATAATGTTGGCATTGGCGTTTTGAGACCAATTTTTGTGCTATCGGTCTTGTCTTGGTCTCGACGCTGGGACAACGTCTGCATTCACGAGGTGTCTGGGGAGAAAGCACCATGAAAATAACATATTACAAGGTTGTTGACTAACTCTTTGTTTCTTGTCATCAAACTATGAGGGAAAAACTCCTAAATATGACAATGAATATTGTGTATGCATGCATAATATAGTCGTTTGTTCGGGCGGAGATATTTAGTTTTTTTGCAAGCAGCTAGATCACCACAACAGAGCCCTTTAAGTGCCATGAAATTGAAATAATGTTTGTTAAAGTGAAGTGATTGTCATTGTGAAACACTGTAGCACAGCACCTGGTGACACAACGAAATGTGTTTAACCATGACCCTTGGTGAGCAGTAGGCAGCCATGACAAGCGCTCAGGGAGCAGTGTGTGGGGATGGTACTTTGCTCAGTGGCACATCGACACTTCCAATAATTCATGCTGGTGTGACTCACACACACACACTCAAACATCCACATGATGTAAAAATGTGATTCATCAGACCAGGACACCTTCTTTCAGGTGGCATCATGGTCCATTTCTGATGTTCCATTTGTAGGAGTTTTTGTTGGTGGTGGACACAATTCAGCATGGACATCCTGACTGGTCTACAACTATGCAGCCCAACAACCATGGTGCACTGTGGGTTCTGACACCTTTCTATCATGACCAGCATTAAAGGTTTCAGCACTGTCTATTGGAGTAGATCTTTTGTAGGATCAGGCCTTATCCCACATGTCAATGTGGTATCCATGACTCTGACACTGATTTGTGTCAGAAAGTGGCTTCCTTGGGACACTTTTGGTCACCCCTAACCACTGCTTACCAAGAAGTGCTGCTGTGCTGGAGATGCTCTGACCCAGTTGTCTAGCACAATCTAATACCTATTAAAACCTCTCATATTTTTTGTCCATTTGTCCTGCTTCAAGATGAGAATCTCAAGAACACAACAAAGGCCACTTCAACCAGATGCTGGCTGATCAGTGTCCACACAAGTGACATTAATGGTGGGAATCCACCAAACGTTATATTCTAATTTAGCCTCAGACTTTCAGAAGTTATACCTGGAAATGTAATGTGTGACTTTTGTCAGCTTCACCATCACTGTCATAACCCATCCTGCCATGGCAGCTTTATCTAGGTCACATCCCTATATTATGGAAAAATGCTTCATTTTCCATAAAAAAAAGCTGTTTATAAACTGGGATAAAAGGTCTGGAGGGCTGGGTTTAAACCCAATGAGTCAGACAATCATTGCACAAAAATGTCTCATCAGTGGTGGGAGGAACAATATCTAGGGCAGATATGTGGGCCAAATTACACAATATCACCTACACAGACATTAGCATTCTTACGTTGTCATTGTCTCCATCCTACAGAACCAGTTTAATAGAGCAAAAATTGAAAACGGAGAAAAATTAAAGACGGTGCTCAAAGAGAAGCATACTGAATCCCATTCATTGCCACTTATGATGTAACTGGTGGCCTCCTGTTAATCAGACCCATGACCTACATGCACAACATAATTTGTTGTGTACTTAAAAATACTTGTATGTAATTCAAGTGTAAAAAAGGATGTAGGAAACTGTTTATTATAAAGGAAAAGAAAAACACAGCATTGCACCGTTTTGGTTAGACAAATTGAGCAGCCCGTTGAGTTCGAATATCTTTTGCATATTTACTTTTTTATTATACTGTAAATATAGATTTTTAAACAATCTGTTTTATGCATTTCAGAACTGGTCCTGCTTTTTGTTGCTGTGTGCTTATTGATCTGTCTCTTCTAGTCCTGCATGTGTTAATGTTCTGTAGATCCCTGACATGGATCTGGTGGTCACCTCAGGCATAGATGGACTTGACACGGTGGCCATGGTTTCTGTTACAGACTGTTAATAAGACCTGCCAATGCAGTAGGTCTATGTATGGGAGAGCAAAACCCTCACTCACTCAGAACCAGATGTGGCCTTACAACCCATCCGATCACACTGAAACACTTGATGCCACCCCCACATATGCCTGAATCGTGCCCTCTGCAAATCTTACACCTGATAAAAAGTCACAATCTAAAACTATTTGCATCAGTAAGGAAATGCAAAGAGAATATCCATGTTTCTAACCTGCCCCAGATTTTTTGATTCATTACTTAAGCCCATCCACAGCATGAATCTCATTTCTTATTCTATGCCTTATGCTATATCTGAATCAAGCGTGCGTTGTATCATCGAGACTAAGGAAACATGGTGAAAATATTTAGACGTCTGGAGTTGTAGAAGGCATGCTAAAATTGTAACACAGCAATACTGATGTTAAACTTCAGAAAGTCAGACAGTGAGAAAGTGGGTCAGTCTGGCTCCGTCAGAAATGTTAAAAAGCAGAAAAAAACACTCAGCCAAGGGGTTCTGAGAACATCACAGCACCACCACAGCCTCGGCTGGGTTCAAACACCCTGTTGTATAATGCCCTCTGAACAGCATTATACAACAAACCAGTCCACTGTAGGGTCTGCTGAATTCAGTCCAACTGATGAAACTGATGAAGTGCTGGATTTTTTATTGTAGTTTGGACCTGTAATATGTGATGTTATGGATATGTAATGAATATATTTATGCATATCCAAATAAAGTTCATTTCATTTATAATCAGAATTCTGGAAAAGCAGGGATGTTCCTTCAATTTGAATTCACTGAAAAATATGAGGCAATATTTTATTCACAACAGCACATATATAACATAACAAATGTTTAAAACTGGGAAATTGTACTTGGAGTAAAATCATACATTTACTTATAAAATCTTTAAAAGCTGCTAAAATTAGCAGGCATTAATTAACAATATTAATTGAATAGAGAAACATAATTTTGCTCAACAAATCCAGACATAAGTGCAAAAAATAAATGTCACAGCACTATAATGTCATATTGTCAGTCTCATCTGTCAGATTCAACCAAAATGTCATCAGTGACACAATTCCACCTCGAGGCTCCTGTCTGGACCTGTCAAAAATGAGAAACCATCCTGTCATGATGGCTGGACATGGCGAGGAAGGAGGACGCATACGCATGACGTCACGAGACAGGGGTTTAATACATAGTACACACGACAGGGGAAACATCACCACACAATGATTATACACAGGTGATCACGATCAGAGAACTTTGCACAGGATGAACATGAAACTCCGGTCCGAACTCGGACCCGGAGTAACCCCTGCCGGCCCGGATCATGACACAAACAACAAATGCCACAATAGGCTCATGGCCTAGCCAAAATAAATATGAAGGGGACTGTAAGGTTATGAAAACATATGAAGCATAATAGTCTGTACATTTCAAGTTTTCATGTAAGACGCAGATGTTTCTGCTTCTAAGATTAGAATCACCAGGAGAGGCTAATCCAGGATTCCAGGATGGACCATGGAGACGACTGCTCTGTGAGAGTGGACCAGATGTGACAAGAGTGGACTGACAAGGCTTCTCCAATCATGAGAGACCTTCAGATGTGGCCTATAAACAGAGAAACTCAAATTGAGATATCTCCAAAATTATACTGCACTGTAGAGTAAAAAGGAAATAGAAATGTTCCATATTGTCCATATTGGCAAAATTGTCTGCTAAATGCTGCAAATGAATGAAATGTCAGAATGTGAATTAGAGGAACTAGGAGAATGTTCCACTGAGCTTTAATACGCAAGGGTAGGAAAATTGAGACATGGACGCTCAAATCTGGAGAATGAATCATCTAGAAAGGTGGATTTGGGCTAAAACGAAGATGGATGTTCAGATGGATAGATAGAACTAAGAAAATAAAAGGTGCAGTTAAAGAAATAGAAAGGTCAGATGTGTGGCAAGGGGCCAAGGGGATGCAGAAGAAGGAATGGACCAGAAACATACAGTGACAACTCATGCTAGTAACTATCACATTTGTAGGTAACAAAAAAAAAACAGAAATATCCTATGAATATAACACTCACTGCTTTTCATGATCTATTTTGAGGCCTTCGGTAGGACTGCTTTAGGCAGGTAAGATCAGGGTTGTCCTGAGAAAAGAATTTCCTTTTCTGCTCCTGTATCACAAACATAATTACCCGAGGGTACGTTGATAAGAAGCTCCAGAGTGGACGTCTGTGGTCAGTAAAACCAGCCAGCACCTCGTTTAAACTGGACTAGACTGGGCTGGTCTATATCGCAGCACGCTGTCCTGTTCCATTCCGTTCTGACATCACAAGGCTCGTCCTCTTCCTGTCGCGATGTCATTTCTCACTCAGGGGAAGTCGCAGTGGAACAGTGTCAATATTTAGCTGCAGCCAGATATTTGCCACTCGCTTTGTTCCCCCATCTGCTCACCATGCACATTATAAATGTTCTAAATAACGTGTGTGTGTGTGTGTGTGTGTGTATGACGGTTTCCAGCAGTCCTGAAGGTAATCCTGAACACTTTCCTATTGTTCACTCATGTTAATGAGCATTTCCTGAATGAGCTTTTGATGCCGACAATGGAGAACAAAGCAGCCATGAAGGTAAAAAGAGGAAAAAACAGATTCATCAAACATACTTCACTTTCTCCTGATAGAACAAATATTAAAATTACTGCTGCAGAGTAGTTGTTTGTGTGTGTGCGCGCATCTGCCCTTTAACATCTGAATCTTCTGCAACTGTGGCATCTTAAATAAACTCCATTCCTTCATATAACACCCGTACTTTACTACTATACCTGCTTTTACTGTGTCAACTCAATCGGTCTTGTTGGAAATGCACCAAATCATTTCACTGCATGTTGTATCCGGCGTATGACTGCGTATGTGACAAATAAAATCTGAAATGTCTTAGTTGTGAATGGTCCCGTTCTGCAGGCAGCTCGAAAAAAAAGCGACATTTTTCAATGTATTGTAAATATAAGCCCCGCCCACCGGCGCCGCCCGGGACTCGCCGATTGGCTGACCGGGGCGCGCGCCCGCGGGAGGCGCGGATATAAGGGCGGCGTGCGGCGTGCGTCGCGGCGCCGAGCTGCGGGGACCTGCGGATGAGGAGAGGACCGACCCATCCTGACCAGGAGGAAGGTAAAGAGACAAATCTTCCAGACGCCGACGCCTACAAAAAATGTCGATTCAACTTTAAACGATTAACCGAGACGTGGTGAAAATATCACAAAATGTCATTATTATTTTACCTTTAATAACTGCAAATGTATACTTTAAGGCAATGGCGATTGTTAGAAATAGAAACTGTATTTTCTAAACGGAACAGGCTTGATTTATGGCTTTTGAGTCGAAGGACGAATGATCTAGTATAACTAGAGTCAATATCATGTATCGCTATTTTATAATAAAAAAAAAAAATTAGTTTTATGTTAAATATTTGGGCCCATAGCAATCCAGAAATTTGACATTTGCAATACAGAAATATCTGACTTATGAAGTGTTGAATTCAAACTGCACCATCAAATTCAAATGCACAGTAAAACATATTTTTATTTGAAAGAGATGGGAAGCACTTGATGGTTTCATGGTTTTAATGTTCTACTTGTACTATAATTATCATTATTTGAATGCACTCTTTGTGTGACCTTTCCCTTTCTTCAGTAGGTAAGATGTCTCTGGACGTGAAGGAGAAGATGCAGGTGCGCCTGGTGTTCCTGGGCGCCGCCGGCGTGGGTAAAACCGCTCTCATCCACCGCTTCCTGCAGGACACCTTCGAGCCAAAGCACCGCCGCACCGTGGAGGAGCTCCACAGCAAGGACTATGAAATAGGCGGAGTCAAAGTGACGGTGGAGATCATGGACACCAGCGGGAGCTACTCCTTCCCTGCCATGCGCAAGCTCTCCATCCAGAACAGCGACGCCTTTGCGCTGGTCTATGCCATTGACGACCCCAAGTCCCTGGAAGCTGTGAAGATCTTTCGAGAGGAGATCTTGGAGGTCAAGGAGGACAAGTACACGCCCATTGTGGTTGTGGGTAACAAGCTGGACTGCGAGTCTGACCGGCAGGTGTCGGCTGAAGATGTGCTCTCCACTGTGGAGCTGGACTGGAACCACAGCTTCCTGGAGACGTCAGCCAAGGAGAATGAAAATGTGGTGGAGGTGTTCCGTGAGCTGCTCCAGCATGCCAACCTGCCCAGCCACTTAAGCCCCGCCCTCCGCCGGCGCCGTGAGACCTTCCCCAATGAGAACATCCGCCCGCCCATGAACAAAACCAACAGCTGCATCCTCTCCTAACTGGTGGAGATGGTAAGACAGAAGGACATGCAAAATGAGCAGACACTGAGGAGCTGCCAGGAGGAGTGGTCTTAGATAACATCAGTGCAGGAGAAGGTGTTCATCATCAACTGTAAAATCCATCGCTTTCCACTGTGTAAAAGCCATGCAAAGATAACCTACTTGTGTGGTAGCCCCGTCCCATTTTGCACTTAGTCTCTTTGCTCCCAGGCGTAGGCGCACCATCTCGCGCTATTCAACGCCAGCATAGGCAATTAAAGCTATGTGTAAGTGGGAAGAGTTAAATCTGTACTGACAGAAGGGGCGCTAGATGTTTTCTTCATCTCGCTCATGTATACTGGCTGGTTCTGCCCGAGTATCATAATAAAAGTCTTCATGTCCTTCATACCTATTAACGGTACAGGCCATGCGGTGATGTTTTATATGTAATCTTATATGGATTTTATATATGGATTTATATATGGATTCAGCATGTAAACGTACACCTGCAGATGGAGGTAGCATTCATTATTGTCTAGACATGAATAACAAGGTCTGAAATGCACACACTGCTTTTACAGTATTAATACTGTACATTACTTTTTGCACTAGTGTACAAATAGCATGTGCCCAGAAAAAGGCATACACCCGGGATATGGTTATGATTTGCATCTGTATGTGTGTTTTGTGGCGTGGTTAAAGCATGAAGTCTTGTTGCCTGTAAAAATGGCCGCAGGCTGGTTGTGTTGTCCGTGTGTCATGCAAGTAAAGGACATTTAAAATTCTGCTGGTGTCGCAAGCCTGACTTGTTTCTTTTTTTGAACCTGTTTCTGTGAAAGCTCACGTACGCCATCTAGAGGAGAAGAACATCATAATCAGGCCGATACTCCTATTATGCTAGGGCACCTTAGAGGACATTCTGTCATTTTCTCCATGTCAAGGCCACATTTGAATAATTTTTCTTCCTTTGGATAAGAGAGGAACAAACATAGGGGTTAAGATCAGGTTCAAGTTAAGAACAATGGAGAATTATAAACGGATTCTGGTTTTAAACAGGAAGGAGTTAGAAAATTTAATAAAACCATTCATTATGCTGGTCTACACACTGGTGCTAAAAGTCAATGTCATACCCATAAATACAGAACCTTCAATATGCTTTGAGCATACCTCGGAGAGATAAGCAGAGCTGGCCTAGCGGTTAAGGAAGCGACCCTGTAATCAGAAGGTTATCGGTTCGAAACCCAATCCACCAAGGTGGCACTGAGGTGCCACTGAGCAAAGCACCATCCCCACACACTGCTACCCGGGCGCCTGTCATGGCTGCCCACTGATGGTTAAACCAGAGGACACATTTAATTGAGTCACTGAATATATATATATACATATATCAGTTGTGGAAGAGCAGATTCTTCATAATGCAGAGACAGTTCCTCTCTTTTGAATAAACCTTCTAACCTTGTCTGCTTCCTCAGCACCCAAAACTCTTCAGTTCTCGTTTCTCCTTTTACAGACCGTAAACGGCAGTATTTTCCCGCATGAGTCCTCGGCACTACTGTCACACCAAGTACGTGTCTCTGGAGTCACAGAATTAAACAGATATAGATAAGGAGGAGCTCAGTCAGCAGTAACATGTATCATACGGTGTAAAATAGCCCCCTCGTCTATTAACCAGAAGAGCACAAAGTCACATGTTCAAACCCCACTTACTACCAATGTGTCCCCGAACAAGACACGCTGAGCATCCCCAGGGGGACTGTACAGATCTGTGAGTTTAACATGCTCTACTACTGTTCTGAAGATGTGTGGCTTTAACCATCTCTGAGAAATGGGCTGTTTAAAGTCATACATTTTGCGATTCATTAAACCTTTCATCCTTGGATAGAAATCTGGGAAGAACCCAGTAAATCATGCGCTCTTGGGGAGCAAGTAAGTGGTATTTACAGCTTGGTCTCTAAGTGAGGGGTTTCTGTGATGGACATTTTAAAGCACTGATGTAAGTCGCTCTACATAAGAGCATCTCCCAAATGATGTAAATGTAAAATGATCCAGCAACAAAGGAGTAGGTAGAACACGGAGAGGCTTTCAACAGAACTGTGTGGCCTGATAAACCTCAATTTAACCTACTGAGTGATGTTCATGGAAAAGTGCTTAATGATCTGAAGGGAGTAGACAAAGTCCTTTCCTTTCACCATGAACATGGAGGTATCGCAGCTGTGGTGTGGGGAGCTGCATGGCAGCGAAAAGCCCATTCATCGAAGACGGGCTTGGTCGCCCCAATCGAAATGAGATGTTCTTGTTCAACAAAGTAATGTTCCTGGTCACACCAACTTGTGGTTCTCAGTAGAGAATACTTCATGGTTGGGAGAATTTAAAATGTAAATGTACTTAAAGCTTTTAAAGAGTTTGCTTATATCATTTGGACACATTCCATTTTGCTCTCTCAGGACTTCTGCCAGATTAACCAGATGTTTGGTCAAAAATATCCATGAATGTTTTAGTAATTTGCTGTTAAGAGCAGTAGAAGTGCCATGGTTTGCAATGCTGGGTTTGGCGAATTGTCAGGAAGGTGACCATGAGGGGTTCTGACAGAATACATCTACACAGTGTGTATGTGTGTGTGTGTGTGTGTGTGTTTCCCCTTTCCCATGCAGCTTTGATACTAGTGGCATTGTTTCCTCACTCTCGCATGAGGAAGTGGCCTACAGTCCGTTGCTCTCTAGTTCCTCTTGGGCTGCATTAAATAGTGTTCATCATTGCAGCCGATCGTCAGAACGCCAAGCAGCTCAGGAAGCCCCGAACTTCCAGCAAGGTATGGTGTGTCATGAAGCAGATGCAGATCTTCTGAGATGTTTCTTCTGAGATGTTCTCTTTTGGCTGCTTTTGCAACTTTTTGTTGTAGGGCAACAGATGAACTCTGGACATGTAAACGTGAAGGTTGCTAACAGTGGACTTTGAGGAAGTGGACTATTTATCCCTTTCAGTTTTAATGATTTGTTCAGAAGCTGTCCTTGAGTTGTCCTTGACCCTGGACTTGGTCAAAGCTCCACAGTGAGTAATGTACAGAAACCTGAGGAGTTTAGAACAAGTATAGGGTCAATGGCTTTTTCCAGGGAACAGGAGTTCCTACTAAACCAGCAGTGGTGGGGAAGCACAGAAAAATCTAGTTCATTCCAGCCTGCATTACCATGGTTATGATGGTTATGATGACTTTAAAGCCCAAAGAGAAAAAAAACTCACCTGCAACATAAACTGTGTGTAAAGTATCCTTTTTGAGAATGTGAAAATTAGTAGAAGCATGGTTGCAGCAAATGGAGCATTGCATTGCGGGATATAGTGGGTGTGTCTTTAGCAACTGTGTGTGAAGGGTTCTGGTCTACATTTGTAACTCTACTTTCTCCTTCGTGACCTGATGGGTGGCAGTACAGCATTAGATACATTTTGTTCAGCAAGCTGAAATTCAAGCAAGCAAAGCTGTTTTTTAATCCCTAAGAATACATTTCTAATACTTAGAGGGAACACCTTTTTTAGGACGTTTGCATTTCAGAATAATTCATTTGGAATAGTTCATTGGAGAATCACAAATTAAAAGCACTGTGCACTTGTTCATGGGAAAAAAACAGATAAGTAGCAGATAAGATTTTATTTTATTCTGAAAGAAAGGAAAAGGTTTGCTGCTGATTACAACTAACAACTAACTAATCTGAAAAACAAGAAAAGCCCAAATGCAGCAGTTATTAGTCATTTCCAGCATGGCATCTTGATTGGCTAAGAGGGATCCTGGTAGTAACAATATGATAAAATATCACTTTAAATATCTTTCTGCTTTATAACAAAGCTTATACCAACACCATGTGGTCTTGCTTTAGATCATAAATGAACTAGATCATAAAGGAACAAAAAAATCTTTATAGGTCTCAAAAAAAGAATAATACATATTATAAAAAGCTGTAATATATTTTAAACATTTAATTGGTTAAGTAATTATTTCAAGTTAAATAAGTAACCTCACTCACAGCTGTACGTGTCGTGGCAACATTTTGGCATGTTTGCCACGCAGGGAGACCTGGAGTAGCAACCAATCATTGTTTCTTGCTTAACCCGCAAGTCACGTGAATGGTCAAATGAATGGGAAACACCTCTATCTTGATCAATTAAATTAAATACTACTATTAATAAACAGTGAACGCTGGTAAAATTTAGCATAATAACAATAATATTACACTGAGGAAAACTGTTACACATTAAGTTGCAAATCCAGTTTGTATAAAGATGATTACAAAGGATGTCATGGCCTCACTTGCACATCTAGATTATCATAAAATATTATTTAAAATAAACATTTGTGTGATTGTGGCTTGCATTAGTTGCAATATTGAATGGGAAGCGGTAGTTTGTATGGATTTAGAAATGCATCAAATGCATCATAAAACAATGCATTTAGTTGAAAAGATATTCTGCTTAGTTTTCATCTGTGTGTGTGTGTGTGTGTGGGACAGACTTGCATGTTATGCATGATCACGCCTGTCTGAGACGTCTGACAATATGAATGCAAGCGTAACAAGAATGGGTCCATATTAACATTTTTCTTTTTTTTTTTTTGTCCTCTGTAAAATACTGACCCCCCCCCTTTTTTTTTTTTTTTTTTCTTTTTTCCCAATACAGCCTAAGAATCATTCAGAGCATTTACATCATATTAGGAATTATAATATTATATAGGTCATTCAAAGATATGCAGTGACTACTATTATATAAGGGACTAGAGCTTCCATGAATGCAAAAGGTCAATATTCCTCAACCATTTCATAAATCATACACATACATTTATGTACATATAATTTACAAAGTATCCTACATTATAACTATAATTCATCTAGACATTATGCAATGTATATATAATGTTTGTTCATTTGCTATCATGGTAACAGTATTATAGGCCAGCCCCTCAGATCGTGGATCCCCTCAGTCATCCACAGTGATGTTCCGGAACAGGTAGGCCATGGACTCTCCATTGTGGATGCGACGGATGGCCTCAGCCAAGATCATGCTGACGTCCACAGTCTTAATCTTTGGACACTGAAGCTTCTGGAGTTCATGAGGAACTGTGTTCGTCACCACCACCTGCATAACATACAAGTTGCTCCACATTACCATAATACTATTTAATTTGTTAAAATCTATCTGTTTAAAAGATTACTGATGGTGATTTAATCCAAGCATTTATATACTGTGGACACTATTAATCAGAAGCTTCCATGATTAAAATAAGCATAATGCATATTCTGTAACATTTAAACATGTATACATGCAATGGCAATAAAGTCTAATTTAATCTAAAACATTTTTTTCTTAAAAAGAGTAGTAATATACTTATATTATATTATGTAATAATATAATATAAGTATTATGAATATATGAATATTACCTCGTCGATAGCAGAGTCCTCGATCAGCTGCGGAGCGTCCGCTGACAGTAAACCATGCGTGGCCATGATGTAGATCTTGTAGGCCCCCCTGTCCTTCAGAATCTCTGCGGCCGCCACGAAGTCCCGCACGTCATCAACAATATCATCCTGAGTAAAGGTTAGAGGGCATTTACAAAACTCCTCCCAAACATGCATCAGACATTTGAGGGGGAAAATAAATAAATAAATGTGGAGCTCACAACAATGATGGCAATCTTTCCTCCCACATCTCCTACCACTGTGATGGGTGGTTTCTCCTTAGCCATCATTACTACAACAATTCAAAAGAGGAACGGTGAATAAAGTCCACTATCATGAAATAATATTTTTTAAATATCATAACAGGTTTAAAATGGCATGTGATCTTGGTTGTCTGCTCTTGACTGTCCAGGACTAAACATAATTTAGAGAGCTTGCTATATGACCTACTCAGTTATATTTTTATATATATATATATGCATGCGCACTCTAGTCCCTATATATAGCCTTAACCACTCAGCCATTTTAATCCAAATGAATATGAAAAAGGTCACAATGCCATGCCAAATTAAAGGAAAAATCTAGACAGAGGTCAAACTGGGATCATGTAAATCACACATTAATTTAAAAAAAAATCATAAAATGAAAATTCATCTATATAATGATTATTGATTGGTACATTAACAATGTGTTTCATCCTACTAGCAGTGTAATGCAGACTGAAGTAATAGCGTGTACATTTACAATTTGTTTACACATTTACAGTCCGGCAGCGCCATCTAGAGCAGCTTCCTTACTAACACTTCATCTTAAAATTCCTATAGATTTTGACCCTAAAAAAGGCTAATGCAGCATTAAGAAAAAAAAAAACTTAAGAGTTTAAAGTTCCAATAACTGAGGAAGCATTGACTGACTATCCCAATTTCACCCCGATGAAACAAATAATCCAAACAAACCAGTAAACATGCAGAGTGACCAAAACCAAGAGCGTTGGACTATGTTCGCATCTACATAAACTCCATAGCCAATCCCTCTGATCATTCAATCACAACAGAATATTTATAGCAGACGAGAGCTTCCAATCTTAAATATTTGGGACAATTATGAATTAAATTTTACATACATTAATTCTGTTGTAAGGATGGGTATTGGTATGTTGTTCATACCATTAATGACATTAGTAGCAGCGGACTTCAGCTTCAAAGTGTTTAGGATAAAATCACCTTAAATTTTAGCTGGCATGTGTGTATTTTCATATATTAGTCATTTTTAATGTTCCGAATGGTTTAAGCTTGAAAGTTCTCAGTAAACAGAGAAAATGTGTTAGATTGATTTGCGTTGTGACTGGGATGGAGATAACGAACGGAATGGAAGTGGCCATACTTGGCAGCTCAATCCCAGGAAATGGTGCTTGTTGTCGCCCTAAATTACCAACACAGACAGGACATCAGCGGATATCTGAACTGAGTTGAAGGGTTCTGCCTCACCCACACCCACACGCACGCACACACACGACAAGCATCCCCAATTTATTGATTTCTCAATGGTATCACGTCAAAACAGATTTTGACCTTAATTCCAGGGGTCATCATAGCATCATTCAGGTCTATAGACTCCATATAACAAACATTTCTTTCACCACATTAAGCTGACAAGAAGCAGAAGAGAGTCACGACTGGATTCCATATAAAAGCGGTTTAATCTGCTAAAGACCCGTTAAAAGAAACATCCACAGTTACATCTTAACTTTACCAACATAAAATATGGTCAATTCTACGATATGTGCACATGAAAACATGTTTAAACTTGTGTGAATAAAATAAAGTGCAGTGAGGTGTCTACTTACACGGCAGCTCTAAGCCGGTGGAGCCACGTACACTTGGTGGTGACTGTCGCCCGTCGGTCATGTCCGACTCTGAGCACTGGGCCTCACCGTGCAGCACGACCAGGCCCAGACGCAGCCTCTCGGCAAAGGACTGAGCCCTGTGTTCACACACACACACACACACACACACACACACACACACACACACACACACACACACACACTCTGGATTCTACAATCCTTCACACAGTCTTAAAAGTTATTCGGTGGTCCTCCGCATATTTTTAAAGGAGCGGGGTACTGGTTACCTCTTAGCAGCAGATGGGGACTTTGCCACTATAACAGCATTCCTGTAATCCGGGATCTTACCAAAAAAAAAAAAAAAAGGGAGACGTTGGAGTAGAGCTGTTTCACAAGGTCTTTCCCCTAATCCCGTAGATTATTCTGAACTACTTTCAAGAGCAACGTGACAAAGCAAAAAGGTTTCAAGGTTCTGCACAAAAGTGGCATATGTTTATCAATTTCTACATTTCAAGAGATGGTAGTGGTCAGCTAACTGCAGGCTGGTCTTGTTTACCTCCTCTTGAATGTACTGAAGGAGGAAAGGGGAGGCGCGCAAGTTATCCACAGGGAAGTTGAAGAAGCCCTGGATCTCCTTCTGGTGTAGGTCCATGGTAATGATGTGGGTAAGACCTAAGAGGATGGACAGTGAAAGTACAGGGAAAGGATCATACATAGGAATGATGAGTGTAGAAACGGTAATATTTAAGAATCCACCCAAAATTGTATCATGACCCTACATCTAGAAGAATCCATCCAACTGACACAACACTAATAGACAAACCGGCTTTTGCCAGCATGGAGGCCAGCAGTTTGCAGACGATAGAGCCCCTCTTCCTCATCTTGCACTGCTTGCTGTAGGGGAAGTAAGGGATGACCCCAATAATGTTCTCAGCACACGAGGTCTTGAGGGCGTAAGTCATGATGAGCAGCTCCATGATGGCCGTGTTAACATCTCTGCAGAAACAGCGAGAGGAACACTGAGGAAGTGGCAGAGTGTGGAACTTGCAGAACTTGACCTAGAAGTGGTTCTATAAGGAGCACTGGGGTTTTATTTTTGTCACTTTGTTTGATTAGTAATATTAACTATATTCAACTATATTTCCGTTACAAAAAAGGAGCTATAATAAAAGTAATGACGATCAAACAGAGAATGATGCCGAAACAAGTCACCATAAATCACAAGTAGACTCAAAATTACCAAAGCAATAAAGTCCATTTCCACATGAACATGCACATGCAGACTCGTATTACAGCCCTGACTCCTTCAACATTTCATACAAGACCAGCTTCAGCCCTGAAGTCAAACATGGGATTTTTCCAGGACATCACTAAACCTGAAGGAACAATAAAGCCATTGTTTGTACAAGCCTACAAGAGCACCACCAGGCCCATTTACCAGGGCCAGCCATATTACGAACCAGGCTTATCTGACCCGACTTGTATTCAACCCTTCATTTGTCAACACTGGTTAATACCTGGTCATGATAATTCAGGCACATCTACAGGAATTCAAATGGCATTCACATTCACATTTTCTCTTCTACTGCAACGATAGAGCTATCTGGCATGGGAGGGAGAAGAATGGATACTGAGAATTGACTGGTACACGGGTATCCAGTGCTGATCAGCGGTGGAAGGATCCTCACAAATGTGACCACGCCCACTCCTGAAACTCCAAAAAACGCAAATTAAAATGTTAAAACTAGGGCTGTCAAAAATAACACTTTAATCAGCGGGACTAAATTTAAATATTTAAAGCATCAAAATAAGTTAAAGTTGCATTTCCTATGGTATACCAAAAAAGGATTTGATTAGCTGGTGCTTGCTCTTCCCTCTTTAAAACATCTTCAACTTTTTACCGCAAGCAATGCGAAGTGACAGACCCACAGTACAGCCTAAGATGCAAATTTCAAAGCATAGCAAAATTTAGTCTGTAAAATTTCATCTTGATTAATCATGATTCATTTCCCGACATGAACATTACATTTTGTAACGAAATAATAAACGCGAGTTGACGCGTTTTAATGGATTTGCTGCCTTGGTAAAACGTTTTAGATGAAAAAGAGAGAACTCTGAAGTTTTTACCCTGGTCTAACTTGATGACGGTAACACTGGCTACAGAATGAGCCTTTGTGTGCTCAGCCCTGTGCTGATAATCGCGAGCCTCATGTCACCGCCAGCCGCAGCTACCATATCATTCATCTCAGGAACAAGTGATAAAACGGAGACAGATAAGAACTTCACTGGTCCTCTGGTGGTCAGGCCCGGCAGAACAGGGAACCCGCCACCACTTCCTGTTTCTGCAGCAGAAGGGCCGAACATCAGGAGGAAGAAAGAGCTGCCTGAGAGCTGTCAATCACAGTTTTAAACTCATTCTGGGTGTCAGAAATAATTACACAGCAATAAAGAGGGCTGGGTGAGTAGTTAGTTCCTCCTCTACAACATACACATAACCATATTTGTCCAAATCTGCACATCTCGAACGCAGTAGCGCACATGACCAAGACGCAGCACTTCAGTAAGACAGTGGCAGTGAGTAAAAGAGACATGTTAGGGTATATAAATCAACATTCATGTCCTGTCCACACTTTTTATTTTGGCTATAACATGAAAGTGTTTCCTGTCCTGCTCACCTGGGAATAGTCTGGATGATGAAAATGTCCTGACCCCGGACGGACTCTTTGACATCCACCCTAGTTTCTGAGGATTAAGTGGTGAACTTGGATTAAGTGGTGAACTTGTACAAAGAAACAGACAGCAGAACAAGTTCAATCGCTGGAAACTGGACTATCGAAGGATTTTATGAGGAGGAATTGGCTGATAGCAGTTAACATTCACCAGACTGACTCAGATAAGATAATGTGCTATAAATTAATCTTCTAAATACAGACAGATAGAAAAAAAAAAAAGATAAGGCCAGGAACAAATCCTCACCTCTGTTGGCCTCCTGGGACACCACCGACTTCCCCAGTTCAACACCAAGACGTCTGTCAACACAAATACAGGTAAATCATGAATATAGACAACACACACAGCAAAGAATAATTCATATTTTCCTGGTACCAATGCACTCTGGTACCAATGAACCAAAAAGCTGAAACCAAAAACACAAAAGACCACAGGATGGAGCCCGGAACGTTGCATCACACCTGGAAGAGGATGCTGTGCGATGTTCTCCACCACCACATACCAATCCATTTAGCAAACCTTAATCTTACGAATGAATTGTGACAAACGATTTTGAGGTTGTATTAATCGATTGACTGATTTGAACATGGACTGAAGAACGAACAGTTTGGACAGGGTTACAGCAAATGTTAGAAGAACCGAGAAAACCTGTTGATTACTCAATATCCCAACACCATGAGGCCACGTCCACAGGCAGAGGTTTGGAGGGGCTCCACATAAGGCTGGTTCTGCTCAGAACATGGGTGAAGCCATCTTGGAGTTTGATTGGATCTTTACCTTCATGGATTGTTCGCAACGTCTTTCCGAACACAAGTGTATTATAACATACATGTGTATCTACGTCCGTGGTTTAAACGAATCAATTGTGTATTAATCGATTGACAGCCCTGTTACCAATAAATTTCAACTTGGACTGGAGAATGATCAGTGTGAACAGCACAAACAGCAAAAATTCAAAGAACCAAGATCCCCTGTTGATAACAACACATTATCCCGATGGGTGAAACCATTGTTGATTGTAACTTGTTCCAGTCATCGCGATTTCTGCCTTTCCAAACACATCACACACGCTGTGCAGACACTGCACCTGCGTCGCTCTATGTTCACCCAGACATGCAGTTCCAGCTCCAACACAACCTGTTCTCCACGTTCCCCTAACACTAGGGCAGGGCTACTGCATTTCTGTGCGTGAAATCATCAGTGTTGCCTAATTACCTTAAAGCTGGTCTTCGCAAAGTACACACAGACATGGCCAAAATTGCTGGCACCCCTGAAATTTTCCCAGACAATGTCTCACAAAACTCCAAAAATGGGATGGACAAAATTATTGGCATCCTTACCTTAATATTCGGTTGCACATCCTTTGGAAAAAATAACTTAAATAAGTCGCTTCCTACAACAATCAAAAAGCTTCTTACACCTCTCACCCGGGACCACTCTTCCTTTGCAAACTGCTCCAGGTCTCTCATATTGGAAGGGCGCTTTTCCCAACAGCAGTTTTAAGATCTCGCCACAGGTGTTCAATGGGATTTAGATCTGGGCTCATTGTTTGGGGTCATTGTCCTGTTGGAAGACCCAAGATCTCAAACGCAAACCCAGCTTTCTGACAGTGGGCCCTACAGTGCGACCCAAAATCCTTTGGTTATCCTCAGATCTCATGATGCCTTGCAGTGCCAGATGCAGCAAAACAACCCCAAAACATGATTGAACCTCCACCATTTTTGACTGTAGGTACAGTGTTCTTTTCTTAGTAGGCCTCATTCTGTTTCGGTAAACAGTAGACTGATGTGCTTTACCAAAAAGCTCTATCTTGGTCTCATCTGTCCACAAGACATTTTCCCAGAAAGATTTTGGCTTACGTGGCAAACTGTAGTCTTGCTTTTTTATGTCTCTGTGTCAGCAGTGGGGTCCTCCTGGGTCTCCTGCCATAGCGTTTCATTTCATTTCAACGTGGACGGATAGTTCGCGCTGACACCGATGCTCCCTGAGCCTGCAGGACAGCTTGAATTTCTTTGGAACTTGTTTGGGGCTGCTTATCCACCATCCGGACTATCCTGCGTTGCAACCTTTCATCAATTTTTCTCTTCCGTTAACGCCCAGAGAGATTAGCTACAGTGCCGTGGGTTGTAAACTTCTTGATAATGTTGCCCACACCAGTTACACCACACCACACCCAGGTGAGTGTAAAGGAGCATCACGTGCTTGAAACAATCTTTTTTTTTTTATCCACAATTTTGAAAGGTTGCCAATGACCCCCCCCCCCAATACACACAAAGGGAATAAATACTTGATTTTCTGGGAAAATTTCAGGGGTGCCAACAATTTTGGCCATGGCGGTAGGTAGCCGTTAACGTGCCGTTTTAATATCCATTTACAGCATTTATCAGACAGCAGGCGGCAGGTGGAGAGTCGGCCTGACCTCATCTTTTCACAGGACGTCTGCCACTTGCACGCCTTTCATCTCGGTTATCGAGAGCGGCAGGCCAGGTCTTCCTCTGCCAATTAAGCCCATTTCCAGGGAATTTTATGAGAACAGAGCGGAAAGTTCTGCTAATAGAGGTTCCGCACGCATTCTTATTTCACAAAAGCCACCGACCGGCCCACTACGCTACCAATGAAGAAGTAAATCCAGCGTGCATTACAGAGGGAGCAGACATGCCGTGTACATCCGGAGGCAGAACTTCGCGTTCAGAAGTCTCCATCAGTCTAACTCACACGCCTCAAAATATTCCTCCCGATATCGGCCTTTTTTAATGGGAGCACAAACGTCAACAGAAACGGATGAGAAGTTGTTCCGCTGCAGAACCAGGCTATCTAGGCCAACGTCAGATATTGTGGACGAGGCCAGAAAACGGGGTCACACCTGAAAACGGCGAGACGATCTCGTATGCGGCCACTACAGCCATTCAGTATTTACTGACGGAACCATCAGGAAGAACTGTTCTAACACGAATTCCGTAATACGTGCATCAGCAGATACACACGGATTCTTACGAGTGTGAAATGAACACTGGGGTTAATTAGAACACAAACCTGTATTAAAGTGTAGTGGCAGTTTTCACCAGCAAACCCAATTCCATTTGTTCCAAATCGTCCCTTACGTGCGCCTGTCAGCGTTTTTATTTTTAAGGTCATTTTAGGTCACTAGGCTTCGGTGGGATTCAAGCAAGAGCATTTATGGTAACGATGAAGCATGGAGCAGCGCAGGGATCGATTCACGGCGTTACAATGTGGTTTATAATGATCAGCAGCAGCAGCATTGTAGTAGTGACTCTAGCGAAAGTAAATGAGCGTAAATATCGGTAGAGGCCACCAGGTTTACCCTCAACCCGCCAGATGGACCGTACTCGTTCGGTTCTGGCGCTTACTCGGTGATCCTGCCGGCCAGCTCGGCGCACGCCGCGCTGGAGTTGGACGAGAAGACGCGGTAGCCGCTCCTGGTTTCGTGCATCGTGGACAGCCGGGACGGACAGGAGCGGGACGTGCCAGGTCCGACTCGGTTCCGGGGCATAATCCCGAACCACGAGCCCACTTTGCAGCCGACACGGTTAGGAGAAGGGGCGGTTATTGGTTATCCAGCGGCTGTAAATAAGGACTTCGCACCTCCGCCGAGCGCTCGGCTCAAGTCGGACCACTTCCGGTCCCACTGCCCCGCGTTCCTGGCCGCCACCAGCCGCTCAGACACGGACACTCGCCGCTGGAAACTTCGTAGCAATGCGGTCCGTATGAAAAATCCCACGGCGGTTTTCATTGGTCGGGCCGGCGGCGTGACGGACAGGGCTACGCGACCAATGCGACGCGAGGGTCACGGGTGGAAAGGGCGGTGCTTATTGAATTTCCAGCCAATCACTTCGCAGGTATCGTTAATTATGCAAGAAGAATAGTTGCTCTATTTTGAATTCTTCTTCTTTTACAATTTTTCATGTTATCTCTATTAACGTATTTTCACACATATAAATCTTATATTATTATTGTAAAATATATACTATTGCACTTTAACCCATTTACCTAAAGGTTTGTGTGAAACACTTGAAATAAAAGCACAAAGTATCATTCATAACATTATAAACAAACTGCTAAATCAATTAAATGTTCCGGTTTCTTATGATGTTGATTGTATTTATAAAAATAAATATGTGATATACGTCCAGTGTCTTGTTAAAGTGTTGCACTTTAACATTCTTCGCATTGTACACAGCAAACCTGTGGCGGTTCTCTTTCTCTTTTTCGTAAATAAAACACAAGAGCAAAAATAATATAAAAACATTAAGCCAACTTTATGGCAGTGTATGAAAATAATATGACACATATTTTCACATTTTCAACCGCAGGCCTAGTAACAGGTCTGCCATCGTTGCTCGTTGAGTGAGATGATGTAATCAGTCATCAGTACAAACTCCGCCCACTTCTGGGCCGCTTGGCGTCTGTCAGTTACTGGGCCCTGAAGAGCTCCTGGTGCTGGGGCCATGGCGTTGAACCCTACAGGTCACCACGATGATGTCTGCAGGAAGCTTCCTCAGCTCTTCAGCACCTTCTCCTTGAGAAGGTCCAGGATGACCTGCCTCTCCTGGCTCTCCAGCTCGAAGCGCCGCTCCCGCTCCTTCCGCTCTGCGCTCAGTCGCTCCCGCTCCAGGGCAATCTTGCTACGCTGGATCTCCAGCTCCTCGCGGCGCAGCGCCATCTCCTCCTCCCGCAGCCGCTGCTCCGCCTCCGAACGCTTCTCCAGGAAGCTCAGGATCTCCGAGTATGTCTGGCAACAGCACTGGCACGGCCGCTTGGCTGTGGGCGCTGCCAGCTCCGCCAGCTCCTCCGGCTCCTCGGCCTCTGGGGTGACATTGAGGTTATGGGTCATGTTAGGTCACGTCAAGCAGCAGAGTATACAGGTATACAGTTGTACGGGTGTTAGTGGTCTAGAGGCTATGAAACAGAAGATCACAAAGTCACAGGTTCAAACCCCACTTAATACTATCGTGTCACTGAGAGGGACACTCAACCCTGATTGTGTTCTAGAGGACTGTCCCTGTCACTACTGGTTGTAAGTCACTCTGGATAAGGGCATAATAGTAAGTTTGTTACCCACTAGGCCACTACCCTTTACACTTCTTCCACACTACTCAACGTTTAAAACAAATGGACGAATGAACAGTGCCAGTTAAAAAATGCATCAGGACCAGCGGAACCTGCTCATGCCGACCCTATGGTGACCTGCTGATGGTCTTTTACTGAAGTTTTACTGAAATGGAGGGTATTCTGAATATGAAAAATGATGAACCGCAGGCCACCCATGTCCTTCACTTCACCCTTCAGTGCTCTGATGTGTAATGGTGGATCGGTGTGAGTTTTCATGCGCTGTTGTAATCGTTACCGAGATGAAAACGAACGTCCTGCACTGTGACACAGCAGGTCTGCATGGGTGGCTCCTCACCAGCGTGTGGCACTGCGTTGGCCGTCAGCAGGCCGGGTTTCTCAGGCTCTGGCAGCACTAGCTCCTCCACGGCCCGCTTCCTCATCTCCTCGTCCTGATACTTGCCCTCGCCGCTTCCCATAAGCCCCTTCTCTGCCTCCAGCTCCAGCACCTCATGGAGCAGGTCTTCCTTCTGAGCGTACAACCTCTCCGTCCCAAACCTGAGGCGGGGGACATTTTTACTCAAAAACTCTACAGATGGGGCTGAGATCATAGCACCATTTGCTGCTTGGTGTGTGAAGTGTATGGAACAGACTATGACAGGGGGGGGGACCTGCGCAGGCTGCCGAAGTCCTGCTTCTTGTAGTAGTCCAGCAGGAGCATGGTCCTCTCTCGGCAGCGCCGGGCGTCCACCTCGAAGCTCTCGTCCTGCAGGGCGGCGGTGATGATCTCCCCGACGCGCGCCCAAATGCGCCCCGACTCCTTGGAGGCGAACGGGTTCTGGGCGATGACCTCCCGCAGGAGCAGGATGTCGTGGCGGGCGGAGAAGCGCACCTGGCGCTTGCGCGGGGTGCCGGAGGTGCCTGGGATGGAGAAACCTGGAGGCCAGAGGCGGAACGGTGACGTCACCACACCGCGTTACGACTAGGGACGCAGCGCAGTTATTATCAAAGCAAACGTCTGGAGCAGAAGCCCCTCCCATTTCTGCCAGCACAACGTCACCAGATTAGGAAGCGAAACAGAAAGAACGCGTGTTTACCGCGACCGAGGATCCCGGGAGCGACGCGCGTTCGAACGCACGTTTTATCCGCCGTGCAGGGACGTGAACGGCGGCGTTAAAAAGAAATGAAAGAGACGCGCTTACCGCTGTTGTTGGGCATTTCCACCACACGTTCCATCTCCGGCCGCGGCCCGGGTCAGCTGATACGCAGGAAGTGTTGAGGTCACCGCACACGTCCACTCACCAGTACACGTTCCACGCTGACGTGTAACCCAACTTCTCCCGAAATGTTACGCGCAGCCGCGCCGCCAGGGGGCGCGCGAGGATAACCGAGCGGCCACCGCGTCGCCTTCACCGGGACGGGCTCAGAATAATAAAGCGGTACGGACCAGCTTCTTCTTTAATTATTCAGGATTCATTCACTCTCCACTTCGTGGATAAAAGTAAGAAGTGAAACACGGCAGCGCGGTGACACAACGAAATGTGGCCTCTGCTTTGAGGGGCCAACAAGTGCTAAACACCTCTGGGAACTCCTTCAAGACTGCTGGAAACCATTTCAGGTGACGACCTCTTGAAGCTCATCGAGAGAATGCCAAGAGTGTGCAAAGCAGTAATCAGAGCAAAGGGCGGCTATTTTGAAGAAACTATAAAACATGTTTTCAGTTATTTCACCTTCATCTACCAATGTAAATGGTCATGAAAATAAAGAAAACACATTGAATGAGAAGGTGTGTCCAAACTTTTGACCTGTACTGTACATGAAATGGACGGCATAAGGACAGAAGCTGGTCTGGATGTTGCATGGTCTCTTCCATGTCTTCTTTTAATTATCGTTATTGCCATGAGGTCGTATGCCTCCTACATCCAGTAGAGTTTTATTCTACCTTCACTTCCCTGCGGACTACGAGTTTATATGAATATAACATCATGTTTTATTTTGGTGAAATGTGAGGTATGTGGGGTTTAATCTGCTGTCTTTAAACGCCTGTGAAATCACCTTTCACTTCTGTAGATAACGGCTGATAACTTTGACCTTTGACCACCAAGCTAAGTTCAGAGTCCAGAGGACTCGGAATCAAATTGAAGGCCTTCCACATATCTATTATTAATCATATGCACTGAACTTGACATATGGACGGATGGACAACCCAGAACAGAGAACTATGAATATTATATAGGTGCCGCAGTTTTTAATACTGCTTCCTGGACCGTCCCCGTCATCTTGTAATGTTGTGTAACAGCGGTCTCGTATCTCCACTGCACGTGATGGAGTTGACGCGTCTGGCCTCAAAACCTTTTTTTCACAGGGATTGATAGCAGCCTGTTGTGGTGGCTTCTCGGTGACCGGATGTGACAACGCGCTGTTGTCTGAGCGGGGGGAGCTGGAGAGCAGATGTGGGGTCCGGAGCGCTGCCCTCGACCGGGCAGACGTTGTCATGTGCTGTTGCATCAATGTTCCGCACACTCCCAAGTGTAGACTTTTATTTATGTGCGGGTCAGTCGAGGTCTAACACCAACAGCAGCAATAATAGCAAGTTTCTAGAGTGGAATTCACCCAGTTACAAAAAATCTCAGTTTAAGGAGACGTGGAATTTCTTCCATCAGCACCAAGTTTGTTCTGTTTGTGACTTTTAGACAGTTCAAATAGTTCAAATAATAAAATATTAATAATATAGTATTAATTAATTATTACTTTTAATTGCTTTACATACAGGATAAAGAGAATCACGACGCACAAAAAAGCATGGAAATATATAAATATTAGACAGTTCTAGAGCCTGGGGAAGGTTCTGCACCAGGGGTGGAACGTCTGGTGCGTGGGACAGTGAGGAGATTTCTGCTGGAGGACGTGGGAGAGTGGCAAGGAGTGTATGGAGCCAAGTGAGGAGAAAGATAAGGAGGGGCAAGCTTATTGAAAAGCCTTTGAAACTTTAATTCTAAATCGGACTGGTAACCAGTTAAGTTGGGATCAAAGTGGCACGAGCAGATTGTCTTATACGGCCGAGGACGCAGTTTCTGTCATCTACACAAGATATTCTGAAACTATGAACCAGAGTTGGAGCCTCTTTGAATGACAGAAATGGACGGGGGCGGCCAATGTCGCCGAGATGGTAGAATGAAAATTTGGAGCGTGACCGGATATGTATTGTAAGTCAAAGTTAAGCAAGGAATCTAACCAAACCGCAACAGAAGCAGGTTTGGAGGTGTAGAATCCATATTAATAGCTAGAATGTGTGTGTGTGTGTGTGTGTGTGTGTGTGTGTGTGTGTGTGTGTGTGTGACCATGTGGGGTGCTCATCAGCCTTGGTGAGTATTGAGTTAGGTCCAACCAGCAATGTTTACATTTTTATTAACATTGAGTTTAAGAATGTTAAGCTGCATCCAAAGCTGAAGATCAATGATGCAGTCAGTGAGTGAGTTACGAGGTGGAGTCATAAGGAAGTACCGATATAAAGCTGAACAACATCTAAACTGATCTTCATCCCATCGGTTCATTGTTTGCAGTCACCATTATCCCTCTCCTCTCTGGTTCTATCTGGTTGTGTTTGGAATACTGGAGCAGAACATAAAAACGACGTCCTGAGCAGATTGCTGATTGGCTGAAGTGACAGCGTGGTGGTTGTGAACGCTGAGCCTGCAGACTCACGTCGGGAAGGAGGTCTTTGTGTTAATCTGTCATGTTTTAGTCGGAGTGACATGCATTCAGAAGACAGTAATGACAGTGTCCGCCAGCTTCAGTGCCTTTTTCGCAAACATCACCACTCGACTCGTACTTCAGTAATTGTGCATGCAGCTTTTAATGCTGCATTTTGAAGATTCTCACCAGGAGAATCTTCCTTCTCATTCAATGTGTGTTTTTTATTCCCATGACCATTTACATTGGTAGATTCTCACTGAAGTCATCAAAACTATGAATGAACATGTGGAGTTATGTACTTAACAAAAAAAAGGTGAAATAACTGAAAACATGTTTTATATTCTAGTTTCTTTGCTCTGATTACTGGTTTAAACACTCTTGGCATTCTCTCGATGAGCTTCAAGAGGTCGTCACCTGAAATGCTTTTCCAACAGTCTTGAAGGAGTTCCCAGAGGTGTTTAGCACTTGTTGGCCCCTTTGCCTTCACTCTGCGGTCCAGCTCACCCCAAACCATCTTGATTGGGTTCAGGTCCGGTGACTGTGGAGGTCAGGTCTCCACTTTTTGTTAAGTACATAACTCCACATGTGTTCATTCATAGTTTTGATGCCTTCAGTGAGAATCTACCAACGTAAATGGTCATGAAAATAAAGAAAACACATTGAATGAGAAGGTGTGTCCAAACTTTTGGCCTGTACTGTATACTCTATACTCTCCTGCAGGGTCATGGGTGGTTAATGCCAGACTCCTGAGAAAAAATATGTTTTTTATCGAGTAGAAAATGCTGTGAAATTCTCACCCAAAAGCATCTCCAATGTGATGTTTAACCAGTCAACATGTAACATGCAGATTCACTATAAAAACCACTACAGTGGGTCTAAAAATTAAAGACAAGCCTGTTCAAATGCCTGGACTACAGAGTAGCTTTGCTAGGAAAACGCCCAGCCCACAACCAAGTCTCTCAGAAGCCTGTGGGGAAATGCTTTATATTTTGGTCACAATTTCAAAAGGTAGACATGGGACAAAAGCAAAAATAGAATCATCAGCAGAAGAACACCAACACACCTGGGTGAAACAGGGCGTGGCAGTATCATACCTTGGGGTTGGGGTTTTCTTCTGCTGAAACCGGGGCTAAGTATTCCTTTTGTTCGACGCCTCCAGACAAAAGAATGGCTTGAAAAATTTCAGACCATACATCCAATAGAGAATCTTTGAGGTGACCTGAAGACGGCAGTGAGAGTGAAGTGATTGTCATTGTGAAACACTGCAGCACAGCACACGGTGACACAACAAAAATGTGTCCTCTGCTTTTAACCGTCACCCTTGGTGAGCAGTGGGCAGCCATGACAGGCGCTCGGGGAGCAGTGCGAGGGGACGCTGCTTTGCTTGGTGGCACCTTGGCGGGTCAGGATTCGAACCGACAACCTTCTGATTACGTGTGGCCGCTGACAATGCCCAGACAATCTGAAAGCTTTTGCCAGGTAGTCAACTTGTGCCATGCTGATATATTCTTACCCACTTATATCAAAGTGTTATTTTAAGGGTGTGAACAATTATGCAACCAGCTTATTGTGCTTCATTTTCGGTTGAAGCGCACAGGTCAACAGTTAAACATGGGAAGTGTTTTGAAAGGATTTATTGTGACCTCACCTGGTATTTTAACAGCGACGTCAACACTCTTTATAGTCACAGCAAAGCGAAATAAGAGTCACAGAGATTTTCCCCAGATTTACGGCTCACACACTTTCCAGTTTTCCTGCTGTAAACACGGCAGGGAGAGTGGAGAATCCGGACATTCGTGTAAACGGAGCTGAGGATGTGGAGAGGGGTAGAGCTAACCTAACCTGTCAGGCTGTCAGGGCCTGGAACCATAAATTAGTGTCTCTGGAACTGGAACCAAGAGTGGCTTTGTTCAGTTTTTTTTTGCTCTTCCTCAGAACACACTTATTTTCAACATTAAATGATTTTTGAACGAACAATAGATGAACATCACAGATTTACATTTATGGCATTTATCAGACGCCCATATCCAGAGGGACTTACAATCAGTAGTTACAGGGACAGTCCCCCCCTGGAGACACTCAGGGTTAAGTGTCTTGCTCAGGGACAAAATGGTAGTAAGTGGGGTTTGAACCTGGGTCTTCTGGTTCATAGGCGAGTGGGTTACCCACTCAATACCATCTTACCAGGTAAACTACCAGATAAATCAGTGCAGGCTTATCATTTACCGCCACTCTGATCTTCATTGGTTCCAGGTTCTAATGTAGGTACTCTCATCCAAGAAGACCTTGAATATTAAACAACCAGCTGGAACTATAAATTACTTTTTGTGACGTCACCAGTTATTGCCCAGTACTGATGTCCAGCTGAACTTTTTGAAAATCCATTTCTAGCCATCTCTTGGCAAAAAGTAACTGGATGAGTTTATTGGGAGGCAATGTTTTATCCCCTCCCCTTTCCCACACGCGCGCACACACACACACACACACACACACACACTTCTCTCTCTCTCTCCCTCTCTGTCTCATTCTCTCTCACTCTCCCCCTCTCTCTCCCCCTCTCGCTCTCTCCAGTTCCCCGGGCCTCTGTACACCGGGAGAAGTTGTGCGGACGCACCGCGGCGCACCGGGACGGAATCACGCTGGGAGCGTGGGTAGATAAAGAGTGGAGCGGGGCGGGAGGTGGGTGGGCGCGGACGCTCCGCTCTCTCCCACGGCGGCTGCTCTCCTCTCCGACTCGGACCCGCACCTCCGCTCCGCCGCCGCCGCCGCCGCCGCCGCCGCCGCGCAGGATGGAGACGGAGCGGGACGACGAGGCGGAGCCGCGGGAGCGCGTCGAGCCGCTCTCCGACGCCGAGCGCGCCATCGTGCAGGACACCTGGGGACGCGTGTACGAGAACTGCGACGACGTCGGGGTCACCATCCTCATCAGGTACCGTTTTCACCTTCCAGGGGCGGAGTGGAACCCGTGAAAGTTTCCCGCGACGGAGTGGGTGGGGGGGGGGGCGGCACGTGCCCGCGGTGAACTGGGTCATGCGTAATGAGTCCATGAAACATGCAGCTTCTTCCTCACAGTGTTTCAGAATGTTCTGTTCCCAACATGCAACGCTTCATTCACATCGTAATAACCCCCATCATCTCCACACAGGACCAAAAGGCGAGCAGCGCACACGTCGGTTACGTAACCACTGCTTCCACGCGCACAGTCTACATGCAGATCGTGTGTGTTCGGCGCCAGATGGTGCCAGTACATTTTGCAGTCGGTTGCATGTTTCAGGACGGAGGACCTTTGCGACCCCGCTGCACCGCTGTCCCTGTGCATCCTGCACTTCTGGCACATGGGCCCGAATTCGACATTAATGTGACACGGGCTTCCTCTCAGCCCGCTGAGAAGAAGCAGGGCGTCCAGACGGGGCTCTGGACGGCGTCTGGTCATGTAGACTTTCCATCTGGGGTATTGGACTTTCCTAACACAGCACCAGCGGCTCGCACATTTAAACCCGGCGGACTTGTTAAAATGGAATGCTTCAGGTTGCCAGGGCGACTGTCAAGAGGGAGGGTGGCATGCTGGGATTTTCAGGTTTGAGGTGACAAGCAAATCCCTGAGCACAATTTCAGTGGCGAGTGGCACTGGGATGCCACTTCTGAATGTGTGTGTGTGTGTGTGTGTGTGTGTGAACATGTGGGGTGCTTATCAGTGGGTGACAGCTCCCAGAACTGCCGCTCACTCGCCTGCTCCTCCGTGGTCGCTTATGTGGACCGAGAACGTCCTGGAATCGGAAATCGCTCCATTACTACATTAACACGGAGAGCAAGAAAGAGATCAGATGAACGTGTCTTATTTCTTCTCTAGTTTATGCATTCACAAACACAAATTAATTTACGGCAGAGTCCCTCCAATGACCCTGTCGTCTTCCTGTGTCAGCGCAACGTGATGTGCTCAGTATTACTTGGGTGACAGCTCGCTAACTTGTGACCCCCCTCACAACACATCAAAAGACCAATTTTGGAACAGAATTAATTTTACAGATTCCATTCAAGTTTTTTTTTTTTGTATCCCCACTTTTGCAGAAAAATGCAATACCACTCGTGTCTGCCAAATGACAGCACTCTTTTAGTTAATGGGCTTTGCATTTTTTTCCACGTGAAAAATATATAACATCACATCCCATTTGGGCCCTTTAGTCTAGTTAAGTTTTAGTTTACCTAAAGTCTGAGCACTTTGGCCTTGTTTTAATCAGAATTATCCATGACTATTTCAGTCTAGTTTTAATCAACAGAAACCGATGGCATTGTAGTCGAATTTTAGTCACTGCAATTCTGTTAAACCCAGTCAATATCGCACAAGTACCGTCATTTCCGTCATTTTCTTTTAGTCAGATCCATCTCATAATTAAGACATGTTTATCTGGTTATTATGTTATGGTTACCTTTTAGACTGAAGAATACGCTGCATTGTCGCGCCACAGAGGAAGGAGCTGGCACCAGAGCACATTATTGAAAACGCGGGGGTCTTAATTAACAAAAAGCAAACCGGGCACAGCGGCCATTAAAACAGGACACACAGGAAAACAAAACCAAAAAAGCAGCTTAACTACATTCAAAGACCAACAGGGACATGAGGGAGGACTGGGCCAAATATTAACACACGGGGTAAACAACAAAGGGAAACCAGGTGATCACTGGTGCCACCCTGTTATACGACGGGCGCAGCGGCATTGAGTACATCCATTCCAGATGAGGAAAACGCTTCCCACTTTATTGTAAAGAAAGTTCATCCAAAGATGTGTCAAACGTGAAAAACTTTACTATCCGTGCAATGTGGCACACCATAAAACAGGAAATAGGTATTTCCCCTGAAAAGCTGTTCAACTCTAAATGCACAGGTTTGATCCTACAGAAACGTTTTGTGATCAGCCACGCAGCTACAGAGAAATGCAGTTGTGGTCCAAATCAACTCTGAGGGCACCTGATGGAGGAGAAGCTCCACACTCTGATCAGAAATTGCAACCATTGTCTGCTTAGCTATTCTGTCAGGATGAATTTCATCGCCATGACACCAAACACAATTACTTTCGGTTGGAATCGATTCAGTCCAACTTAATGCAGACTGCACAAGTAAATTACCAATGAAAGAGGAAAACAAGATTCCTTAATTACCAGCCAAACTAATGTGCATTGCTTTGATCCCGAGGAATAATCGAAGAACAATGTTCAGGAACAGTAGCGTCTGGAAAACAATTGGCAAATTACGGGATATAATTCAACACAGCTGGATAGTCGAATGCCTTCAAAAGCATTAAGCTGACCAAACTTCAAGATCTGACTGTTACCGTGCGGCCTGAAACTCCTGTAACTAGAACACCACTGGTCTCATTTTCCACATATCCATGAAATTCACTTAGGCTTGTTTGAAGCAATGTTGAGTGGTGTAGTGGTCTTCAGTAAGGTTTCTTATTCTGTTGCTGGAGCTTTCTTTCAACTCTTCCGTTAATAGGTGACTTTGAGGCATCAAAATGAATTTAAAATTGGTGCATTAAATGTTAATCATTCATTCTGCTTTTATCTGGATTAGATCGTATTATTCTCTGTGTACGTTGGTAGAGTAACTGTTGAAGCTACTTATGAAAAATGTACATTTTCAAAAAGTGGTTACTCATTGTCAGTCATTTTCAGTCCACACCAATAATTAAATGTCTTGCTCAGAGATACAGTGGAAATAAGTGGGACTTGACCTCCTGACCTTGTGAGTGGTCCATCACCATTACCCACCAAGCTACAAATTTTGTCAGACTTATTCATTAGCATTCATTTCCATGCTTCTCGTGGGAATTAGTGTGGTTTTATTAATATCCTCACAGCTGGGTGCCATGCGAGAGTTTGAATCGTTTCTTGGCCTCGAGGCTCCATCCCTGCTCCAGCCTCCAGAGTTCTGGAGATGAAGATTTGAGTTTTTTTTCTTCTTTTGTTGCAATGGATAGTGCACAGTATTTAGTAATTCCACGGTTTAATGGCAGGCATGATTGGACCTCCTGCTGCGTAATAAGATTTTCTGCAAGCCAATGCTCCATCTCTCACAGGCTGAAGAGACACGTTAGGTGAACTGAACTGGATGCCAACACCGTGTGAGCATGCTTGCTTTTTCACCCTGTGATTGACTAACATGTGGACTCTAAATTTGATCTGAGCATTTGGATCCTTATGCATAGAGTTCTGAACTTGTGATTGGATGTCGATGCAACTTTTGAACTGAATACTAGGCCATGGTTGTTGTAATGTTTATGGCAAAGAAATTATTCAAATGATACAAAATAAGTCTCATTAGAAATGAAAATTCATCAACACTCAAGAATCATGGTTCTTACACATTTTTACAAAAAAAATTCCATGACTTTTCATGACCATATGCAAAGCATATTTTCATGATCATATGTTCCACAAAAACCACAAAAAGTCAAATTTACAAAATATTGTTAAATTAAAATTTTGACAACCCTGAAAAGCACAACTTAAACGACAGTGTTTCTTCTTAAAAGTTTGCATAAGCCCGAGTAAAATAGCCCCCATCAGGTTCGGGTACAGATCATCAGCAGTAATTTACACAACTTTTAAAATTTTAGCCAATAAGAAATACCCTCAATACATCCAAATGCAAATTCTCCCTGGTGTTCTGGATAGAACACCAAAAAGGAACACATTAAAGTAGATTATTCATCAGTCAATTTAAAGCAACATATCTCACATATGTATGCTCAAAGGTTATGAAGTTATGGTTGGAGCTACACTATAAAAGAGTCCTGGACGTCAGTTATACTAAGTAAATTGTCCTCCATTCTGTAATTTTCTTCCAAGTCTTTCATGTTAATTCCCACCAAATGCAGCACATGTTCCATGATAATTTATGATCACAGAACTTGCGGTTCTCAACAGCCTTTGAAGCGGAGAGCAAAGTGACAGCTGCTGGAGGTACGCATGGATCGCTCGGCGTGGCTAAATTGGCACGCCTAGCTCGGCCTAGATAGCTCGCTGCAGCCAGCTTGGTGTGGCTAGCTTAAATGTTAATCATTCAGGGAGCAATATCAGATCTGGATGGTGTGGCTTGGTATGGCCAGCTTGCCGCAGTTAGCTTGGCTTCATGTTCAAGTTCAAGTTATTGTCATTTTCAGCTGCTGAAATAGGTGTTAGAAGGTACAGAGTGTGACGTTTCTCCGGAACCTGGTGCTACATGTAACAATTAAACCATTACATACTGACATAAAGTGCAAACAGGGGGACACGCGCAGTACAAGAGGAACATTTAACTAAAACATGTTGACAACAATGAGACAGACAACACTAAACTAGTGAAATTAATAAAATTGTGCAAATAGTACTGTGCAAAATGGATAATATTACTCAATATAACTGAGGTGGTGTGTGTGTCTCAGTTGAAAGAGGAAAGTCCCTGAGTGTTCGGTTGTCTGATGGCCTGTGGGTGTAGGAGAGTGCACATGAGGGGTGTGTAGAGTCCTTCACAATGCTGGTGGCTTTCCGGATGGTCGAAAATGACCAGAAGACCACAAAGTCACAGGTTCAAACCACACTTACTACCATCGTGACCCTGAGCAAGACACTTAACCCTGACGGTCTCCGGGGGGGGGGGGCTATCCCTGTAACTACTGATAGTAAGTCCCTGTGGATAAGAGTGTTTGATAAATGCCACATGTTTTTTATGTTGTGGTTGGTCAGTGTACATCACTGTAAGCCTCTTTTCGTTCCTGATGGTTTGTTATGGAAACTATTGGACGACATTCTCCAACCCTCATTAGTGTCCCGATTTTGCGGCTCACGCTGGAGTGTGAGTAATGGCTGAAGATACTCAAACTTTGGCTTTCGTCCATTTTTTATCTTATCTGCAAAGATTCCAGATAGAAACGAGCACCGACCCTAAAATATCCTACAATGTAAACATTTGTCTGAATATACTGTAAACCGGATCTGTCCCTTCATCGGATTTGTGAATTTGAGAAATGGTTTAGATGCTTGGGAGGTTTTGGTTTCTATTTGGATGGGTATATATTAATCCCTTACTGCATGTCCTAGGAAGAGGGGACATTAAAATGTCAGATGGCCTCGGGTGGCGTGTTTAAGTGCGATTCCGCAGCTGAGACGGCGGTAGAGGAGCCTGCACCTGCATGTAATTACAGCCGCCACGACTTAATGACTTCCCTCTCATCAAAGCCTCTTTAGCTGCCGGCTGCCAATCACACATCGTAGCCCCGCCCTCGGCTCACCAGACATGCACTCACACATAATCGAAAGTGTTCTGTGTGAGGTATGTAGACCCCCGTAACGCCACACTTCTGCCTCAGATCTGATCAGCATGAGAGAGGAGTGAATGGCCCGCAGGCTCGCACTGTGTTTTTCATTAGCTTGCTGCAACCTACAGAAATGAGCAATGCCTTCGCTAAATGAGATGGAAAGTGAGCTTGTGGCTTCAGGGCTCAAAAATGCATGATTGTCATGAACGAGAATCATCCGATTATGAGTTATGAAGCATGGAGAGGGGATCTTTCCCCCTGAAATGGCAGCACAGTGTTTTTCATGCTCACTGAAATATTGTGTGATTTGATTATTTAATTTATGCTATTTAGCAGACACACTTTATCCACAGTACTTTTAAAAGTAACGTGTCAGTTAGTTTGTGTCTTACTATTAGCGTTTTTTCTTATTATAAGGAATTATGGTTATTATAGAATTATGGTGTCCAGACCCTATATGTTACATTTTTAATGACAACAAATAAACTCACGCAATTACAAAAAAGGCATTTATTTGTGGTATTTCTGGAACATAAGAACATTTTTTGTTGATACGTAAATATGTGGTCAGATGTGATACTGCAGGGAGATGGCTAGACAGACATTCTGTTATTCCCAGGTTTTTCGTGAACTTCCCCTCGGCCAAACGGTACTTCAGTCAGTTTAAGGACATGGAGGACCCTGAGGAGATGGAGCGAAGTACTCAGCTCAGACAGCACGGCCGTCGGGTCATGAACGCCATCAACTCTGTGGTGGAGAACCTGTACGACCCAGATAAGGTCTCCTCTGTCCTGGGGCTGGTTGGAAAGGCACATGCAGTCAAGCACAAGGTGGAGCCCATCTACTTTAAGGTTAGATAAAGCCTTTCATCACCATGCATAAATGAACTAAAGGACGTAATCCAATATACCTTTGTAATCAGTTTACAGAGGTAAAGTAAAATAGATATTAACATAAATGTGTGAGAATCAATGTGGGGTAATCTATTATAGCACTAAACCCTGAGAAAACAATTTCTATAGTGTTTCATAGTAAACTATTTTATAGTATTATTTAAATGTTTAATACTAAATCATTTTGGATTTTGGATATCATTGTATCCATTTATTTATGTATTTATATGTATACCTATGTTTATATTTACCTATGTATTTATATATATATTTGCATAAATATATTTAGAACAATAAATACTGAACAATAACAGATATATACTGAACAAAGCCAATGGATAAGGTGACTAAATGTAAGGACAGTGGGAAATATTCATTTAATTTCATTTGCTTCTTTTATAAATGAAAACAGTGACAGGATCATAATGCATTTATTCTTACATCATATTATGGCAGCATTTTTATTTATATAAATTGGGCATCATACTAAATGCATAGTGATGATACAGGACCCTGGAGGTGACAAAGTGTGAAAAAAAGGTTTTGTGAGATCTCTGGGTTCTTTTGGGGTATGTTAATTTGGCATGATATCATGGAAACACTAGTAAATACACATCAGATGAAGAGCTTTAAGGGTTTTTTTAGATTGCCCTCAGATATAACGATAGTCACTCCACAACTTTTACATAAATTTAAGACATCTTGGCCTTTATTTATTTATATGAGCGTAGATTTGGGTCTAAATGTTACCATACAACATAAGTCATAAGTCTGGAGTCATGCAGCCCCTCAGAGTCCCAAAACCTCAGTCTCCCATCTGGGACAACTGCCACGACTGCATCTCTTGGCATCAGGTCATCATGCAGTGGATGCCTGGAGGTCCTTTAACAATACAAGATCTGCCATGGATGAATATGATAACTTTTTAAAAAGTGATCATGGATATGTACATTTTCTTTGACTGCTTTACACAATTACACATGGGGTACTTGTGAGTGAAATGACATAAAATATGTAAAGATAATGGTAGTGTAATTGAGGATCATGTAGAGAGACTCCTATGACAACCACAGTGTAATAAAATGAAAACTAATAGCAGTATTCCAATTTGCCACTTCTGTAATTATTTTTTTATACTTATTTTAGTGAATGCAATGACATTGAGAAAAATGTACTTGACTTAATGTACTTTGACATGAAGACATGAATCATGCTGTCATATTCAGTCAAATCAAGAAAATACTAGACACATAACTAGAAACATTGTATAAATAAAAACATGTAAACAGATTAATAAAACTGAACTGAAGGAATGACACTGGAAAAATATATAAAAGTGACATCTGTAATAATGCTGGGAGGAACCCATTTCTCTGTCCCCCTCTCAGATCTTGAGTGGCGTGATCCTGGAGGTTCTGGCCGAGGACTTTGGAGAATGCTTCACAGCTGAAGTGCAAAGGGCCTGGACCAAACTTATGGCGGCCCTCTACTGGCACATAACAGGAGCTTACGCAGAGGCGGGCTGGGTCAAGCTGTCCAGCTCCGCTGTGTAAGGGTTGGTGGGACAAGGGGGAGGGTGGTTTTTAAAAATCAGCTATGTACAGCTATCATACAATCTCTGTATTCTACCGTCAACCCCCCAGGTGCATCGCCTCTAGGGACCTTTCCTCAGCTTTACTGAAGCGTTGTGTACGTAATTCAGCTTGTTAAAATATTGTCTATAGTGTAGTGTGAGTGTGTGCAGGTATGCCCTCAAAATGCTTTCTGTTAAGTATATAAATGCTTTTAAATGGAACAGGAAACATAGGGCACTGTTTTCAAACTGCCGCTAAACGCAGCACTACATGCTAAGCGTGGACTTGTTTGCACAAATAAGTAGATAAAACAAGAAAGAAACACTTATCGGTTTCTTGAAGATGACTTCAAGATGATCTTGTAATTATTTCACCCAGAACAAAGCTTTAATGATGTTTTTGTAACCGCAAAGACAGATTAGGAGGAGGCAGATGATTGAGAGCTCTAACACACATTCATTTCTCATTTTGTAAAATTTAAACCAGCCTGTGTTAATATGTCACATGCTCAAGAATCAGATCCCATTTCTTTCTTTCTCGTTTTATCTGTTTATTCAGGATAAATCTTGAACATTTACCTTTCACTAGTGAACAGCCCAATGCTTAGCACATAGCACTGCACATTTGAAAATAGTGCCCATACACATTTATGTCCACAGAGATGCACTGAAACAAAGAATACACAAAGTGAACTCATGACAACTGATGTACCATGGGAAAAGGCCTCAAAAACATTCCATAGACTTTCCATATGCCCTACGTTCCAAAATAAACTGCCATAAGACAAATATAGTTAATGTTGGCTAAACAATTAGATAAGGTCTCTGGCTACCAGTCATTAGTTTCAACATCTGGCATTGTGGTCAGAGCCCATGTCCTGCATCTCCCCATCATTTTGGTCTAATGAGGTACCAGGAAAAGAAATATGATAAAAATGCAGCCATTTCAAGTTGAAACATAGGCACACACACACTCAAAACATATGAACACACTCACGCATAAATGGTCAGAGCAATAAAAATACTTGAGACCAGAGAAAGTGGACTACTTGGTTGTTGTTTACGCAACAACCCCTGCTTTCCTTCATATGACGTCAGATATGTCAAGAACAGCGAGTCGTTTCAGGACGGCGCCATTCTCAGAACCAGTTGTTTGTATTTGGAAAGATCTGCTCCAGCCGCCTGAATGATGAGGCTGTGCCATGTGCCAGCACTAAAAGCTGATTTATAGATGTATCCTTACCTTGCAACGTAGCCTGTGCAAGTGGTTCACTCCATTTTGAGCATTTATAACTGCAGTTATACCTCCAAGCCACTAGATGGCAACAATGTATGCTACTGTGTTTTTGTATTATAAATAATTGAGTGGATTGTATAAGAGCTGGAGATAAAAATTAAGATGTAAAAAGATGTAATATAGCTAAAGAGAGTCACAGAAATGCTGTAACAAATTGACAGACGTTCTTTCTTTTTAACTAATCTCTCCTCAATTTGGTCTATGTCTGTTGTACTCCAATAGTGACTAATCACAATAGTTGCGGCCTGTAGAGATGCTCTGAGGACATCCATGTTAAAATACATCTTAGGCTATGAAGTAAATTATGATGCAAATTTTATACATCAACCCCTAAACTGAGCTAATCTCACAAAATGGCAACTGACTGTTTTTCTTCTCTTCAGGATGGAGATCTTTCCTTTTATCTCACTTTTTCTCCATAGATCATTTTAAGCATCCATCTTCCATCTCAACACTTCACTTCTTTGATCCTCAGCTCACATTCACATGCTAACAAACAATTCAGTCATATCACAAACTGGATACTACTAATTTTGAAACTACGGAGAATACATGCTTAACTCTACAATATTTGTATTTGCTTTTACTCAAAAAAACAATCAGTTTCCCACACAAACCTTTATTACTTTAAAAAAGCGTTAAAAGTAGCATTAGCATTGTGTCTATTTCATCATATATTTGGAACCAATTAGACCATCCACACAGGCTTTAAAACCAGTGTTGTCGCTACCAAAATGCCATTGGTTTTACTTTATGGAAGAAAATAAATGTCCCATGATTTGAACCTGGAGATTTGGTGGAACTGAAGCTGCTTGCCCCAACTTTGCCCCCAATTGGTTAAAAATCTAAATGTCAGTCAAACGCAAAATTCAAAACACACACAAAGGCAATGTGTCCTTTAAAAATGCCACGAGAGACACATATATTTTGCAGCTTAGCATATTTATCTAAAGTTAGCCTGAAACAGCACAAGTTTTCAGGCAGAAGTTGCTGAAATTGCCTTTTTATACAAAAGATGAAATAAAGATTAAGTAAAAACATGTATGTAAGTCAAAAGTATGGATTAATTTAAACAAAATATTATAACATATGCTCATTCCACAATTAAAATTAAGAAACACAATTTAACCTTTGGCTAGATCTGATCCACACACACACACACACACACAAACACACATACTTACTGACCCACACTGAAAGGCATTTAACCTACAGGACACACGGGTCCATACGGTGTAACCCTATGTACATTTTCCTTCTGACAGCCTTATGTGTGTGTGTTACTGTTGTGTATTGTTTTAGTCCATTTTAAGCTTGGACTTTATATTTTTCTATATATATTTAAAAAATGTTTATCTGTATATGTATTGGAATATGATTAGATGCTGTTTTAGCATGCTGGCTCAGCCTGTTACAGACTTATACCTTTGTAAACCTGGTTATTCATTATTAAGTATTCAATAAACCACTACATACAAATAAATGCATACCGGTGAGCTTTGGTTTGGGTTTCCATTTGTTCAACACACACACACCTAGACTTGCTGTCCTGCATATTTTAATGGAATTAATGGTCATGTGGCCTCGCATGCGAACCCTGTCCCCTGGACCTGACTCATCACCTCCAGATATAGGGGGATCATCAAGGATGCTATGAATAGAGCCATAGGTGCGTAACTCACCTGGCACACTGCTAAAAACAGCATCCGGTTACTACAAGTAACTGATCACATTGTCGAGGAGCAAATATTTATGTGCAAACTGCAGTTTCATCATGGTGATAATGATAATAATTAGATCCAGAGCTAATATTTCACTGTGGAGCACTACTTTCTGTGATTTTTTGCAATTACTTTTGTGACTGAGGTTAAAAATGACAATAATGTAATCAAATACATTAGGAGCATAAGTAAATATATATATACCACAGCCTGTAATGAGCATTAATAAAGAAGGCCGTTACCAGTTTTAAACAACCAGTTGCACTCTATTTGCACTGATTATGGTTATGCATGCAGTTTACAGAACAGCCACTGGGATGAGTTGTTGAAACCATCAAACTGGGACATCTCTTGTTGTTTCAACATTGAGCCTTGAATTATTACAAAAATGCTTATAATCACACCAGAAATTTTTATCAACTAAAATTGTTTTTTTTTACCATGCAATAGTATAAAAATACAATACTTATAAAATACAATAGCTTTTTTCCAGATTTCCTTTATATTTTTATTTTTTACATTATTTGAGAGATTTGTATGTTTAGGGTGTTAGTAGTTTAGTGGGTAACACACTCGCCTATGAACCAGAAGACTCAGCTTTAAAACCCACTTGCTATCATTGTGTCGCTGAGCAGGACACTTAACCCTGAGTGCCTCCAGGGGGGGACTGTCCCTGTAACTTACGATTGTAAGTCGCTCTGGATAAGAGCGTTTGATAAATACCGTAAATGTAGTCAAATTAGCGCTATCAAATTTTTTACTGTTATTCTAGATTAACACTTTAGTAAAACTTTTTGAAATAAAGTATCACATCGAAGGCTGAATTTGAGATCTACTGCCACAACAGACCTTGCCACACCTTGAATTTAAAACTACGTAAACCTTTTTGCCGTGTGAGGCTATATTTTCATAGAACTTGGTGTCCAGCACCATCAGGTACACGCTACGCTGCAGCCCTCTAATGGGTGCTAAGGTGCTTCTTATGCGGGGGAAAATGCCAAATGCCATAAATTCCTCCCACTGAAGCTTTTTATGCACCATGAGGTGCAGATGGAACCGAGATGCTTCTCGCTGTTGAATGAACTCGGCTCTTTTATGAGGTTTGTGCAAGACTCTCATTAGCCTAGGCCTGGGGAATGAAACTGTGTCTGATTTGAATTTTTCTTCATGGATACACACACAATCCGGTTCCCAAAAACTCCAGGCTGCAAGTGTGATGTGAGGTCAGCACTGCAACATACAAACAGAGATGAACGAGTCTAAAACCAACAAATCTTCAGGCTCCCTTTGTAATCCCTCGACCTAATCCTGAACACTATGAGGGTGGACAGAAATAGCCACACACAGACTCAGCTGAGTTGGCAAAGACAGGTTCTGGTGATGCAGTGGCCACGGGCCTGTAGGATGGAGCTTCACAGACCCTGAGACCGGACCAGACCATGTGCACTACTATCATGGTCCTCACCACTCTGGCCATCATCCTGCGACGCTGGTTCTGCAGCAGAGTCAAGCCGTGAGTAAACATCTCGGCAGCACAGAATCTATTTTTGACTGAATGGCTCTATGTCTTGAGGCTTGTTTCTGTTATGCACAGTTATCACCAGTTTAGTTAACCAGATTAGTTGCATTAACCGGATTAGTTGCATTCACTTTGTGTTTTAAATGTTTTCCTATGGTCATGTTCTCCTATGGTCACACTTACTGACTAAACGATTATTCATCAAGCTGCAGTAAAGCTTTCTAATCAAGATTTTCTTCACAAGAAATGGCTCGTTTTCTTCCCAACAGCTTTTGTAATAATGTTTCAGTGCAAAACAAAACTGTCAAAAGGTATTCTAGTATTCAAAGCTTGGTAAAGCCCATTGAGTAAATTTTTGCAAAGACATAAGTGTTGTTGCCTTGTCATATGAGTTCCGCCTGTAACTAATAATGGATCAATTAGATCTCGGGTGTGTATAAAAAGAAGCCCAGTTCACTAGACCTTCACATCAACTGCAACTAGACCTCTGCAAACATGCCTAACATTCACCCTGAGACTAAAGTGTTGATTATCAAGAGGCTGAAGACCAGATCCACTGCTGATGTGGCAGACACCTTCAATGTGTCTCAGCGTCAAAAAAAAAAGATTTGAAGAGACTGGAGATGGTTTTGACAAGCCCAGGTCAGGCAGACCCTGCAAGACTACTGCTCAAGAGGGCCATTCCAAGGTCCTTGGTTCCATCCAAGGCCAGCCCTTTTCCCACTGCAACAGAGCTCCACAAGACTTGGTCACCTGAAGTACCTGTGTCAACCATAATATTTTGTCGGATTCTGTCTCGAAATGGCCTCCATGGTCGAATAAGTGCCCAGAAGCCAGGACTAATCAAAAGACAATTGAAAAACCATGTGGCATTTGCCATGGCCCACAGGATGCTAAAAGGATGGACACTGGAAAAGTGGCAGAAGGTGGATTTTTCAGTTGAATCTTCTGTTGAATTACACCACAGTCACTGCAAATATTGCAGGAGACCTACTGGAGCCCGCATGGATCCGAGATTCACCCAGAAAACAGTGAAGTTTGGTGGCGGCAAAATCATGGTCTGGGGTTACATCCAGTATGGGGGTGTGCGAGAGATCTGCATGGTGGAAGGCAACCAAGAAATCTTAGCTACCTTTTATTTTCCCAACCATAAAAGAGGCCAAATTCTGCAGCAGGATGGTGCTCCATCACATACTTCTATCTCCACATCAAAGTTCCTCAAGGCGAAGAAGATCAAGATGCTCCAGGCCATCCCAGTCACCCGACATGAACATCTTTTAGCATGTGTGGGGTAGGATGAAAGAGGAAGCATGGAAGATGAAACCAAAGAATATTGATGAACTCTGGGAGGCATTCAAGACTGCTTTCTTTGCTATTCCTGATGACTTCATCAATAAATTGTATGAATCCTTGCCAAACCGCATGGATGCAGTCCTTCAAGCTCATGGAAGTCATACAAGATATTAACTTTGGATCTCACAGCACCACTACTTAATTTGCTGACATATTTTTGTATTTGCAGTTGTATTTTGTTCAATTTCTGTATAGACGAAAAACTTTTGTCTTGCCAAAATTTGACCTTTCTGTCTTGATTAAACGACAAATCTTTTTTCAGTGAAACTAATTCATTTCAATGCATTAAACATAATTTGGTAGGGTTTTAGCTTTTCATATGAACTATTTCTAACACCAATTGGCTAATTAAAAGTCAGGTTAATAGAAGGTGTTTCTACAAAATAGATAAGCGACAAGACTTTTGTCAGGGACTGTATTAATCAGCAGAATGCAAGAAACCAGAATGAGTTTGACCACTGCTTTTCAATTCTTACGTCACCGTTGCAGTAGAGGGAGGGTTGTGCAAATTTAGCACAAGCAATCACCAGGTTTTCAAAAATCTGAATCTAAGGCCGTAAAAAAACTTTAAAACATTAAAACTTTATTTTAATATTTCATATTTTAGTTTTTGTTTAATGCTGTTTAAAATGCTCAAGAATAAGCAATTTCATTGTTGATTAAGACTAGCTGAAAACTGAAAGATGAAGCACACTGCACATTGTGAAAGTAAGTGAGACAACAATATTGTGGACTGTTTCTACCTGAATTGAGTGTACAAGAAAGAATCTTAAGTGATCAATCAACTTTTGGCCATTAAAATGTCCCTCTGGGATCCTAATGTTCCTTGTGTTTGAGTGTTGAACTCAGTATTAGAGGACGGAGCATACCCTGGTGTGAAATTAGGATGCTACGGTTGTAAATAGGAACCACAGTGAAGGAAATTAAAGAATGAAGGGCACCTTCAGACAGGTGCCACGTCTGATGAAACATCTGCCTTCGTGTGTGAATATTCATGACAATTTCACAGAACAACCCATTCCTGTAATCCTCACATCGGCCTTCTCTAGGGTTTTATGTTGGGATTCTAATGAAAACTTCCATGGCTTTTTCTTCAGAAGACTTAGCAGGCAGGTACAGAGGAGAATGCCAAAGTAAATGCCAGACAGAGCCAGGCGTGCTGTGTTTCAGGATGTGCCAGCTTCCAGAGCTTTCTTCTGCATCTGACAGAAATGCCACATGCATATTTAACAAGCTACACTTCCTAATATATGAATCTTAAGTGTGCTGATAACATATGGAATCAGATTTGAGCCAAAATTTTTAAACAAAACATTACTAAAATCCGACATTGAAATGTAAAATAAGAGGTTGGAATTTTTAACGTTTTACGTTTACGCTGCTCTTGTGGGCGGGGCTTTGCCTCATAGCCAGCAGGTATTTGAGTGACAGCATTATAGCTGACGTTGCTCTGCCTGTTTTTGAATCCCACGTATCTCGCAGTGATAGAGCTCACTTCTGTAGGACGCTCTCCTCCTCGTCCCACCTCTCTCCTCCATTTAAAGCTACAGACACAGAAACTGCGCGTCCTGGGGAAATGTCATTGTGAGACTGGAAAAAGTGGCTGAAATTCTGCACCAAGACTGAATTTCGGAAAGAGACTTTAGATACAGTATAAATAATAATAATAATAAAATAATAATAATAAGGGACATTTAAGAGGAACTTTAGGCTTTGTTGTTGGGGACCATATTAGGGTAAACCAAGGAAGTGATTTATTAAGTAAAAGACAGAGGAGTTAAAACTGTGGTAGTAGCCTAGTGGGTAACACACTCTCCTATGAACCAGAAGACCCGGGTTCGAATCCCACTTACTACCATTGTGTCCCTGAGCAAGACACTTAACCCTAACTTGCTCCAGGGGGACTGTCCCTGTAATACTGATTGTAAGTCGTTCTGGATAAGGGCGTCTGATAAATGCTGTAAATGTAAATGTAAATGTAAAACTGTGTCTGTGATTTGATAACCAGATAAAAAATACCAGATAAAATAATATTCTACTGAAAGTGACACCCATAAGGCGAGTGAAATACCAGGAATTTGTATGATGCGATTATGATTATGTAAAATTTTAGGAATTTCCCTTCCCTGTTAGGAAGATGATTAACTGCACAGGTCTGGTTTCACAGCTGATTGGTTAATTACTGTAGATGTGTTTTGAAAGCAAACATTCACATGGGGCTAATATTTTTTGACAACCCCATTTTTTACTATATTTCATATGAAGCATGCCTGAAGGCTTTTCCTTGAGGCTATGTTACCTGCTGCAGAAAACAGCCGCTCAGATGGTGTTGATGTGGCAGGGATGCAGAGGTAAGAAGTGAAGCGATTATCAAGGTGACACAACAAAATGTGTCCTCTGCTTTTAACCGTCACCCTTGTGACGGTGTGAAAGGTGACCAGGCATCACGCGTGGTCTGTTTTAGCGCGTAACAGTCTATTTGTATATTTGTAGTGCTCCTTTAAATGCACATGGCACTAGGCTGTTTTCGGAGTTAGTCAGTTTTTTGGGCGGTTTTGATGTAGCTTTACTTTTTCATCACTCAGAGGAACCGAGCAGACTGCCCCAAGCTCCCGTGGTCCCTTTTTTTTTATTTCCTGTACATATAAATAGTGACACTTTGGTATGTGTACTGTCCCAATCTCAACTGAAAGTGAAGTGATTGTCACTGTGATACCCAGCACTGCACTCATAAATGTGTCCTCTGCTTCTAACCATCACCTAAGTGAGCAGTGGGCAGCCATGACAGGCGTCCGGGGAACAGTGTGTGGGGACAGTAGCACCTCAGTGACACCTTGGCGGATCGGGATTCGAACCAGCAATCTTCTGATTGTGTGAGAGAGTTTTTCAGTAGTATGGAAGCATGCGTGACAGTTTCATATGTAAATGCACATATGTTTGTGTAACAAAAATCTGAAATATTTCCTAAACGACCCAAAGTATTCCTCCATAGTTTTGGAAATACAACCATTTGCAGCATTCTTAAGAATTATGAGACACCTTGCAACTTGACACCACTGTGACAGAATGATGCGCTTAAAGCAGACAGGAAAACACCTGGGAGCCTCTTCTGTGTATGACTTGGCCAAAAGATGCTTACTCTACCATCAACAAGGTGAAAAAACAAACATCTCAACGTGTTAAAACCAAGTACACATCTTATCTATCACATCCCCATCTGAAGTGAAACACTGCAGTACAGCACACGGTGACACAACAAAATGTGTTCTCTGCTTTTAACCCATCACCCTTGGTGAGCGGTGGGCAGCCATGATAGGCACCCGGGGAGCAGTGTGTGGGGCCGGTGCTTTCACTTTACTCAGTGGCACCTTGGCAGTTCTCCAGAATTTTGATTCCGTCCTATCCTGCTACCATAATCTTCAACCCACAAAAGGCATCCCAGACCAGGAGACATGTCCGTAGAGTCTCACAAAGACTTCTTCCCAATCCAGGCCTTCGGTCCTTGTGTCAATGTTTCACCACAGCTCCTGTCCTTCAGCACCCCGATCCATCCCTCCCCTTCATCGCATAGGTGGACACTATCAGACTGGCACTGTCCTGTCTCAGCGAGTACCAAACCGGATGTGTCATCCATGTTGCTATTTCTCATGCAAGTTCAGTTCAATCCAGCAGCTTTTCGGGGTGGGGGACTGTTAGCAAATGGGTTTTCTAGGTTGCAAAGCAGCGGCACCCCCTTTCTGGTCTGGCTCGATTATCAGAACCTCATCTCCACTGTCAAACCGAACAGCTAAACCCCACGGCAAGCACGATGGACACTCTTTTCGTCTCAGCTAAATGGAAGGTATTCGGCTGCATCAATTTGTTCCACCTGCAGTCTCTCTGATGGCCAGCAGGTGTCACGTAGTGAGAACGCAGAAGTATTTAATCAAGCGCCAGCCGGAGGTCTGTCGATCGTTCATTGTTGCTCACATGCAAACGACTCGACTCATTTACATTTACATTTACAAAATTTGCAGACGGCCTTATCCAGATTGACTTACAACGTGCTTTCAAGTTACCATCGATGAAGAGATCAATTCCGGTTCACTAGGACCCCAACTATGAATACAATTTTTTTATTCACTCTGTTGTAGATTATGTACACAAGTTCGACAATAAGAAAGTTACAATTTAATCGAAATATTCTTTAAAGGGGAAGGTCTTGAGCTGTCGTTTGAAGGTGCTCAGTGACTGAGCTGTTCTGACCTTGAGGGGAAGTTCATTCCACCACCGAGGGGCCAAGACGGAGAAGAGTCTAGATGAGTGTCTTCCTTTTACCTTCAGAGATGAAGGGACCAGGCGAGCAGTACTGGAGGCTCGGAGTATACGAGGTGCAGTGTGAGGTGTAATAAGGGCTGTGAGGTAGGATGGGGCTGCTCCATGTTTGGCTTTGTAGGCCAGCATCAGTATTTTGAATCTGATGCATGCAGCTACTGGGAGCCAGTGGAGGGAACATAGCAGAGGGGTGGGGTGGGAGAATTTGGGAAGGTTGAAGATCAGTTGTGCTGCTGCATTTGTATGAGTTGTAGAGGTTGGATGGTACATAGTGGTAGACCAGCTAGAAGGGAGTTGCAGTAGTCCAGTCTTGAGATTACTAAGGACTGAACTAGTAGTTGGGTGGCCTGTGTTGACAGATAAGGGCGGATTCGTCTAATATTGTAGAGAAGGAATCTACATGAGCGGGAAAGGTTGCTGATGTGAGTCGAGAAGGAGAGTTGGTTGTCTATTGTTATGCCAAGGTTGCAGGCTGTTGTAGAAGGAGAGAGCTGTGAGTTGTCCAGGTAAATAGCAAGATCTTGATGTGGTGAAGAATCTGCTGGAATGAATATTAGTTCAGTTTTGGTGGGATTGAGTTTGAGGTGATGGGCTGCCATCCAAGACGAGATGCCGGTTAGACATGCAGAGATTTTGGAAGCAGCATGTAGATCAGAGGGAGGAAAGAAGAAGAGGAGTTGTGTGTCGTCAGCATAGCAGTAGTAGGATAATCCATGTGAGGAAATGACCTCACCAAGTGATCTCATGTAAAGGGAGAAAAGGAGAGGACCTAGCACCAAGCCTTGAGGGACACCAGTGTAGAGTCTACGCGAGGTAGAGGTGGATCCTTTCCAAGTCACTCATCAAGATCGCTCATCAAGGTAGGAAGCAAACCACTGCCATGCTGAGCCCTGAATTCCAAGCCTCTTCAGGATTGACAAGAGAGTCTTGTGGTTAACGGTGTCAAATGCTGCAGAGAGGTCAAGGAGAATAAGCACAGATGACAGTTTTGCCAATCTGGCTGCATGTAGCTGCTCGGTAACCACCAGAAGGGCAGTCTCAGTGGAATAAGCTGTTCTGAAGCCAGACTGGTTAGGATCCAGGAGGTTGTTCTGTGACAGATGAAGTGATAGCTGATTGTAGACACAGTGCTCAAGGGAGGAGGCAAACTGGTCTGTAATTGTTGATGTCTGGAAGAACCCTGGCTGTTTTAAAGGTGGATGGTACATGGCCAGATGAGATGGAGCTGTTTATGATATAAGAAATGAAAGGGATGAGGTCAGGGGAGATGGTTTGAAACATTGCAGAAGGGATTGGACCTAGTGGACAGGTGGTTGGGTTGCCTGTAGCTGTAATCTGAATGATTTCATCAGATGTGATCTTAGAAAATTTGATTTTTCAGAGGGTAGAGTAGGATTAAAGGTGGAGAATGTCTCACAGATTTTTTCAATCTTCCCTGTGAAGAAGTTGGCAAAATCATCAGCTGTTAGGGAAGACTGGGCAGGGGGAGTCTGAGGGTTGAGTAGGGATGTTGTGGAGTTTTTGAGGGTTGTGGGCAGAGGCTTCTAGTTTTGCTTTGTAGAAAGCAGTTTTAGCAGCAGTGAGGTTAGTGGAAAATGTGCGCAGAAGATTCTGGTAATACAATAGGTCTGAGTCAAGTTGAGATTTCTTGTATTTTCTCTCCGCTGCTCAAAGTACTCTTCGATTGCTGCGCAATGTATCGGAGAGCCAGGGTGCAGGGGGAGAAGTCTTTTTGGGTTTTGTTGATAGAGGACAGAGTTGATCCATGGAAAGGGAAAGTGAGGTGAGGAGAGAGTTAGTAGCTGTCTCTAGTGGTAAGGAGAAGAATGAGTCAGAGGTTGGGAGATGTGAAAGAATGCAGGAAGATACAGACGAAGGTGAGACAGTGTAAAGGTTGTGTCGAATAGAGGATGGATGGGGGACAGTTGTGGATCCTGTAGGTACAGTGAGTGTGAAGGTCAGGAAGTGGTGGTCAGAGATGTGAAGGGGAGTGGTCAGAAGTTGGAGAAGGACGACTGAAGACCAGGTCCACGACATTCCCTCCTTTGAGTGTGGGAGATGTTGCTGTTGGTCAAGGAAAAAGAGTGGAGAAGGGGAAGAAGGCAGGATGATTGGAGTTTGGCTGATGGAAGGTTGAAGTCACCAAGGAGAGTTAGGGGGGTTTCTAAGGAGAAAATGCTGAAGAGAGTGTCCAATTCATCTATAAAGGGCCCAAGTGGGCCAGTGTTTCATTTGCATTTAAGATTTAGCATTTAAGATTCAATATGGACACATTTTAAAAAACAATACTATTATTCATCGCCTTTTTCGGTTTGCTTTTTCAGTTAGGAAATTTTCACTTAATTTGGTTGTTAGTTCAGCTTTATCTGTTCAATTACAGCAATTCTCAATAAGATTTTTTTATTCAAATACATTTGTCACTAAATTTCTCACTACTCCTCCACACCACCGGGTGAAAGACAAGTCAACGATAGATTTTGTTCTGGTGAGATTAATCAGATTGCAATGCTGCACATCTATCTGCACACTGTCAAAAGTTTGACCCGACTCTTATAAAAGATTGATAACAAAATACACTGCTCTTTCAAACTTTTATTACAAAAATACATGCATACATGCAGCATTAAAGACATTTTGTGTCACTAATCTTAAATCTTGCATGCAGTCCATTTTTGATAAACACACTTGCAAAGAATTTTTTAAAAATTTGCCTCTCTGCTTTCCTTACATTCCTGCAGAACTGAAGAATCCCTTCGCATGCGTATCATTGAGCAATTTTTGTTAAAGAATTTTTTTTCGACCAGATTTATTTTAAGTACATACAAATCAGCATTATGATCAGAACATATTTATATACAAATAACACACACTGGAAAAAATGTAAAAGAGTAATTCTAATAATTCTTTCGATTCTGATTAGGAAATTAACATCTGTTCAGATGCAAGTCGTGGCTTGAGAACAAGTTTAGGATAAGATGCAAGTCTGGGCTCGGACGAAAGATCTCTGAAAGATCAACATTCTGTTAAGGAAATCAGTGATGAATTTAGTTCTGACTAGCTTTTGGATCAACTATCTCATATGTTAGAAGAAATGGACTTTGAGGGAACAGTTAAGGTTTTTGACAAATTTTATAAAATGATGAAAAAGATAATACATAAAAAACTATATTTGGCTAAAGAACCGCAAAATAGTGTTTTACTCAAAACATTGAGTAAGCTACATGGTGATGTCTCTGAGATTAGCTCATTCCTGTCAGCTAACACAGTAGGACTTAGTAGCATCGCCAGCAAAAGTCCACAAGTCACACACCCATCACAAACAATAGGGCACAGCAGCCAAACATGGGTCTGAGGAATTACCAAAGCACCATTGAGGAAAAACATGAAGAAATTATCAGGACTAAATAGTGTACGGTGCACTGAATACTCCATTTACTTGTGTGGACATGCATTCTGCAATGCAATGCGTTTCAATGCATATGTACAGTACAGGCCAAAAGTTTGGACACACCTTCTCATTCAATGTGTTTTCTTTATTTTCATGAACATTTACATTGGTGACTACCTGAAATGGTTTTCGAACAGTCTTGAAGGAGTTCCCAGAGGTGTTTAGCACTTGTTGGCCCCTTTGCCTTCACTGTGGTCCAGCTAACCCCAAACCATCTCGATTGGGTTCAGGTCAAGTGACTGTGGAGGCCAGATGTTAAGTACATAACTCCACATGTGTTCATTCATAGTTTTGATGCCTTCAGTGAGAATCTACCAATGTAATTAATTGGTCATGAAAATAAAGAAAAAACATTGAATGAAAATGTGTATCCAAACTTTTGACCTGTACTACTAGAGGTGTGAACCTTCACTGGTCTCACGACTCTATTCAATTACTATTCTCAATGTCTCTATATCGATGCATCACGATGTAGCCCATAAGTACATTTCTACATTGTCACATGATATGTTCACACAAGTGAACATCTCAGAAAAATGGCCTGTGTTCAGTTTGCACTTCCCTGACGCCACAAACACCTGGTTCAGACGTCCAAAAGTTTGGTTCAGACGTCCATGGTGTTAGCAAGGAGAAATGTCAGCAAGGAGAAATGTGACATTCCAGTGCAAATTGTTGTGCATGAAGATTCAACACCTCTGTTTCACATGTCTTTGTTGGACGGCCTTTTGCCGAGCCAAACGTGTGAGGTGTTGGCCGTCGGGACCGCCCACTCTCTTTGTCTTCCCCAGATGGGAGGCACCGGGGGGGCGTGACATCAGAAACAACAGGTTCTGATTGGTCTGTGACAATTTCCTGTAGGCCAGTGACAACTTCCTGTAGGCCAGGGGTATAAAGGTCTGCTCTCATGTGGGGAAGGGACTTTTTCTTTTCTTTTCTTTCCCAGCTGTCTTTCCATCGAAACCGGATCTTCTGGTTTTCGAGCCTGCTCTATCATCTCATTATTTCCCATGGCTCTGCCTCTTTCTCTCTCTCTCTCCCCCTTTACTCTTTCTTCTCATTTTTGTTTTCTCTGTAACCTTGGTACCTTTTTATATTCAATATTCACATGTAACTACAATAATTATTTACCGGTGTTAATAAATTAAAAACTGTTCATTTTTAACCTCTATTGTGCCATGCCTCTTTCTGCCAGGTAATATCTCTCTCACCCCTCCACACGGTGTTTTTACAATCTCAAAATGAAAAGTAGTTCACATAACTATTACAAATTGTTTGCCTCACAGTGTTTATTGCAATATATATAATTATGAGTGCATGTTTGTATTACAATGTTGTTTTGGTATATATTTATTTTGTCTTTTATTTTAGACTATTCGGTTTGCCATAGTGGAAAACTCTGTAGTAAGAGTGTCAGACCATGAGATGATCAAAAGAAATTATGAATTTCATGCCAGAGTACCCCCACCCCAACATAAATCAGTTGCAGAAGTCAGGAGACGTCTACCTGTCCATTTTTTTACTCTGATATAGACACTTTTGGTGTTAAACTATGTGACGCATAACACTGCACATACTGGTATTATGTCAAAATCTCTTTTATCACCTAATTTATTCCCAGTGTACAGAATATGTGTGTGAAATTCTCTAATAGCAGTAATGAAATGACAAGAAATTTGCATGTTATTCATATGTACAGAAGCACTTACATTAGAACGTTTTAAAATATGCAAGAAGCTGGATAGTGTCACGGCTGACAACAGCTCAGGGGTCCGTGATTAGGGCTCTGTAGAAGGAAAGGGCTGCTGCATTAATGTGGACTGTGTTGTGCTTATCTTTCGTTTCCTTTACGACCTCCTGACGACCGTAAACCGTCATATCTATTTTCTTTGTGTTTGCTCTGTTCTTTGTACCATTTTTTGTTAGTGTTAATAATAAAGTCCCTTCCTTTAGAGTCGAGGCAAAAACAGTAAGACAGAGTGCTTTATTTGGCAAAAATCTTCTTCTGGCAAGTAGGTCAAAATGCACTGGTTAATGATGAAAGTTCAGCACCCTGGTGAAAAAAGGGTGGTAGTAGCCTAGTGGGTAACACATGCTTATGAACCAGAAGACCCCACTTACTACCAATTTGACTGTCCCTGTCACTACTGATTGTAAGTCGCTCTGATGAATCTGTAAATACACTGGCACAGAGGAGAGGCTGTTCCTGACCAACTTTATAAGCATTCAGTGGTGTAACAGTAGTGTATTTTGTGTAAAGGGAGAGGCTGAATGTGGTCATGAACACTACAGTCAGCTGAGGAGTGCAATTTTATCTTGCGCACGACATAAATGTTAGCATTTAAATACAATTACAACAACTAGGACTTTAATCTTTTGCACCCTTTAACTGTTGCACCCCTAATAGGACTGGTCAGGTCTGAGTCAGGTCAGATCATGGCCGTAGTTTGCCCCCGGGCCTTAGTTTGAACACCCCTGGTCTAGACAGTACAGTAACTTCGTTTTGAGCTCTTGAGGCAGACAATGGCCTTTAACATCCTTAAAAAATATTACTTTGTGAGCTTATTTAACATTAATACGAGTTCCCCTAGCCTGTCTATGGTCCTGCAGTGGCTAGAGATGGCGATAGGTGTAAAGAGCGCTTCGGCCACTCTGCTTCAAAAAAGCGGCAGCTTTCGTCCTTTTATGTCATCACTGGGGATTTTTTTTTTCTGGAAAACGCTGTCACGACTTCCTGTCTGTGCAAACATTGTCGTTGGTGAATGGTGTTGATGATGTAATTTCTGTGAATTCCCTCTCAACCCCTATAGGCTGCTCTCCACCTTATTGTGTGACTGGCTCAAAGTGACTGTACTTCTGCACCACGGCTGAATTTTGGAAAGAGACTTCAGATACAGTATTAGGGGACTAACAAGGCTTATATAAAAGCAGAAATATATATATATCTTTGACAAGCCTACAAGTGATAATTTCTTGACATTCTGTGAAATTTTTATTATGTTTATAATGTTTAAGCAAAAAAAGCTAGAACACATCTTAGATCTGAGGTGGACCAGTGAATTTGGCCATTTGCCAATTATGTAAAAGCTTGGTGTCCATTTATTCAAGAATTCCCCCATGACTACACACCCCTGGAAAACATTGTCATTGGTAAAGTCAAGGACAACCCTCTAACTGATTCAGTTATGATGATGAGCAGTCACGGCACGTCACAGGGCGTGTCACTGGCCACCAATCTGACATACAATGACACCTTCTCTGGTTTACTGCCCTTTTCTGCCCTCCTCTTCTAGTCACCCAGATGAGCTGAATGAGAAGGAGAGGATGTCCATGCAGTACGGCCCCGCAGTGTTGGCGACAAACTGAAACCACAGTCATCATCGTGGGCTGACTATACATGCGGTAGGTTTAATAAAAAGCCTTTTAACCCCCCCCCCATTTTATTTCTGCGAGCAGCAAGAGGCAACGAAAGAGAGGCGAACATCCCCCTCCCATCATTCACTTTGTTTCCATGGTGATTCTCCAACACACAGACATCCCCAGTCCCCCCTCCCACCAGGGTTCAGTTGGAGTATCACTGTCAGCATGTGGCTGGAGAGTTTCTAGACAGAACAAGCACAAGCATGCAGCTCCTAATAATGGCATCTGCACTGTGTGCAGAGCTGCCATGGGTAAGATTAATGCATTGTGGGTAAAAAGGCACAATCTATAATGCACAACCCAAGTTAATCATATGACATATCATATCACTATTACTACTATTATTATTATCATATCATATACTGTATACACTATATATACTAAATATATCCATACACTGATATATTATCATATTACTGCTACTTGTCTGTCCGGTTTATTTATTTTGTCTGGACCTGCACTATATCATGGGTCGGTGTCCTTTGTCATGTTTTTCTATTAATCTTTCAGACCTTCAGACATGGCATTAACACGCTGCGGGTGAGCCAATCACAAATGGACACCTCACTGCCGCCATTAGAAGCTGTGACCACTTGTGATCTATATGTATAATTTCCATTACATTCACCGTGCTAAAGGAATGTAGCCGCCATCTGAACAAGGTCTGTCTTTCAATAATAAGTCATTATTTAGTGTCACGATGGCTGGACATGGCGAGGAAGGAGGACGCATACGCACAACGTCAACGGGGGTTTAATACATCATACACACGACAGGGGAAACACCAGACAATTACCCGACGGCAAACAGACACAAACAGGATAGTTTTATACAATGATACACAGGTGATAACAATCAGGGATCATTACACAGGACGAACATGAAACTCCGGTCTGAACTCCGGACCCGGAGTAACCCCTGCCGGACCGGATCATGACATTTAGTAAATATGAAACATCACAAAAAAACATCACCAGCGAATCACCGCCCCTCGTGAGGACAGTCTGAACAGTTTCGTTATGTTTGTTAACTTTTAGTGCTTTCCATTAAGTAGAGAATTAGTGGCAGGTGCTTTTAATTAAGTTCGTTTTTAAGTAAGCTCTTATTCAATAACCGAGTCAGAAAGCAGAAGCTTTCTGAAAAAAATGAAGAAAAAAAATAAATCTTTGGCAGTCTTTGGTAACCAGCAGAAGACACCAAGAACAAGAAGATCTCAGCTCATTTTATTATCATTTGGAGTCCACGTATATAGGGCTCTAATGATGCAATTCAATACAATTCACTTTTTTTTTTAACAAAATGAGCTGCAGAATATTGCAATCTTATTTTATATAAATAAAATTCTGTATAAATTCTGAATGCCACAACTGGCTTGAACTGACCCAGCAGACATGTGATGCGGGGAACTCAGACCTGCATATCGGTTAAGGAAGGTGTCTCGTAATTGGAAGATTGCGGGTTCAACTCCTGAGGTCCACTGAGGTCCCCTTGAGCAAGGTACCGTCCTTGCTTGTGAATGTAAAAATTTTATGACAAATCATTTTTATCTTCCGGTTTTAATCCTGACACGTTTATAAAGATTTTTAGATTTTGTTTATTAGGTTGTAATGTTGATCACCTGAAAACCCATTTACATGTAAACAGACACTGAACGCTGATTAACCTTCACAACTTGGATACTGATGGGTTTCTCAGTTAATTCATGGCTGACAGCAAGCAAGCGTCTTTTGTCTGAAGGTTGCCTTTTAAAATATACTCATAATCTGTGGCGCAGCTTTGATATAATGGAAGCAGCATACACAGCTCTAACTCATTATTCAGTCACTACATGAAATAAAAACGTGGAAGGGATGTCTGGAGAGGGTTAAACAGCTTCATGCACGTCAACAGCCACACTCCTGCTAATATGGCCCTCATAACACTCATCCTCTCTCTCTTCAGTGCTCCGAATCCGGTGTGCCACTACTGTACCGGTTGGCACGGCAACTCTAGACACAGAAGAGTTGTGTACAACAGTAAATATAACAAAATGGAAGGAGCCATTGAAACTTATCTTCATGTACGATTGTGTGTTACAATTTGTATGTTTTATTTCATGGCACGTTCTTGAAGGGCCCTATTTTCCTGCTGCTTTAATAGATATAGTGCATGGGTTGTGTTCACTAATGTCACAGTCAGAAGATTAATTTAACTTTAATGATGTATTGACAGGAGGAGCTCTACACTCTGTGGACGTGACAAATGTCATCTCTGTTGTAGACATTTCAGGAACATGCTTACTACCAGGACATTATTGAACAGGTCCTACATGCTACTTTTTAATTATTACTGGGTTAAAATTTGGTTCGTAGAAATAATCGACAGTACTTTAGTGATCAAAAGTCATGAACCTTCCGTTCATTTAATAACATGTCATGGGAAGGGCCGTGAGGCGCATGAGCAGAGACATGAAGAAGAAGATGGAGGGCTGTAGTAGCTGAACACGACGTGGCAGAGAGAGGTGTGAGTCGAGAGTGTGGACGCTGCGTAATGGATGTCAGTTCAGAGGAACACTTGGCGGAAATGGCACATTCTGCAGCAAAAAATTCCCTTCCTTCCTTTACTTTACTTTACTTTACTTTCTTTGACTTGGCAGACGCTTTTATCCAACGCGACTTACAAGAGGAAGACACCAGCAATTCTCATTCGGTTTCCATAAATTGTGAGTTACAAAACTAAGAGCCCTGATAAGGCCTAACTTGTCAAGAAGAAGAACATGCTAGAGAGTTGTTAAGTATGTGTGTGTGTTAGACTCTATTGAAATACTTTTTAAACAAGTGAGTTTTCAAATGTTTCTAAAAGGTGGTAGTAGTCTCGGCTAGTCAAATGGAGCAGGGCAAGTCGTTCCAAGGAGAACAGAGTCGATTGGGATCGGAGACCCTGTGAAGAGGATTTTTTTTGTCTCATTTTTATCCTTCTTCAAACATACTACAAATGTTTAAGTGAAGTGATTGTCACAGCACACGGTGCACACAACAAAAATGTGTCCTCTGCTTTTAACCTCTTTTAACCTCCTAACAGAAGACACAACAGAAGATCCAAAGTTCTTGCCACACGTTTGCCTGGCTGCTAATGGCTTCTAATTTTTGACAGTTTCATACAACTGAGAAGCACTTTAATTGTGTATTTTTTTTGTATCCAGTACATTTTGCACCAATATCCTTGACATTTGAAAAGAAAACTAAATTACCATATTGTCCTCAGTGACAAAATGTCATTTTCAAGTGTCTTGGTGTGAATTGAAATAACAATATATATTTGGAACAAAAGTTTGAACTCCAGAGAACAAAAAGGGGTTTAATAACAATAAATGGCTCAGGAACACATACCAGGGACCAACGGTGACCGCACGCCAAGACAAGGTACAACTGCAGGTGGTGTCAGTGTCACATATTAGGTTACACCAGAGAAACAGAGAGAGAGAGAGACACAGTTGTATTAGAGGAAGAAGGAGGATAGGAGCAATAATGACTGATGGGGTCAGTAAAAAATTAACTGATGTTAGCCTGGCACCACACTGGAGGGACGTGAGGGAGTGGAGTATAGAGAAACGGCAGAGTCACGCGGTAAGATCGTCTCGTGTTTGGCTACGGTTATAAAGCGACCGGCGGAACTTTACCTACTATTCAGAACCTCCTGCTGATACCCATATGCGTGTGTAAATAATATGTTTTTTACTATAACCAAGGTTTACTTTTAAACATTGTATCATAATTAACACTGAAATGTTTTTAGCATTTCAACTGGGTAAATTAAGGTCACAGCCAAATGTTCAAATGTTAAATACTAATATTATATCATTTATATTTTGTGTATTGTGGAAAATTTCTTAAAGGTCTCCTATTATGAACATTTTAATTTGTGAGTTTATTTAACTTTAAAACGAGTTCCCCGAGCCTGTCTATGGTCCTTTAGTGGCTAGAAATGGCGACAGGTGTAAAGAGAGATTTGGTCATTCTGCTTCGCCATTCAGAGAGCGGCAGCTCAGATGGATCTGGAATTTGTCCCTTTATGTCGTCATAAGGGCAAAGGTTACTTCCCGTTCCTTATGCTTTATCCATCCAAAGAATTTCCCACCCCTCCCCTAAAAAAGTAGCTAGGAAAGAGACAGTACTAGGGGACACAGATATAAAAGCTTCATAAAAATTTCATAACAGGGGACCTTGAACTAGTCACTTTAGATTAACTCAGACCTTCTGTCTGTTCTCATTTCTCTGGTTAGATGTGGGTCTTTGATGTACAGACTCTTCTTAATTCCATGAGCAGACAGCTGGTGAGTCCATCAACGGCTCCATAATTTGAAGAAAGTTTCTGAAAATGTTTGTATTGTGGATCCTTGGCTCTGGAAGAAAAAACTCACAGAATATTAATACACGCTAGACTGCTATGGCTACCAAATTATTACCAAAAATGTATTTTGTGCTATTATTGCCCTAAATCATCCCAGTGGGCCTTAATAAAGCCCTAACTCTTCACAGCACCCCAACCATAGAGGATCTTTTGAAAGCTGGGAGTTTGAGTATGAAGTATAAATTGAACTATTTTCAGTTTATGGGTAATTATAAGGCACTGTTTGTTCATTTGTGCATTTAGATCCTCATGTGGGATAATAATGTGGAGAGGCTTGAAAATATTTCCCAGGGTCACATCCTAGAATAGCTTCAGAAAAAACAACAGAACAGAATGTTCCATACAAATGTCTTGGTATGAATTGAAATAACAATATATACCAATACAATATTAATATTTAGAGCACTTTTGACAAAAGTTTGAACTCCAGAGAACAAACATGGGTTTAATAACAAGACATGGCACATACCAGATTCCCAGGGTCGCATCCTAGAATAGCTTTAGAAAAGACAACAGAACAGAATCTTCCACTGGATGTGTTAAAAATGCATGATCCAATGCAACAATGCCTCAGGTAGCCAGCTAGATCAGCCCTCTTAGTACCCTAGCTGCTACATGAACGGAAATTGCATCCAAACAGTAAATATTTGACTTTTTTTTACTTCTTGAGTGTATCTTACCAGTTTTCAGTCTCAGTTTTATGTTACTAAAAGTAGTCTGTTTTTATGTTACTGAAGTAGTATACAGTATTACCGACTACCTGGTACATGCAATAACATGAATTAATGGTAGATTATATTACCTAAGATAAGTTTAACTTCTACTAGAAACAATGTTACAATGCGAATTAATTTAGAACTATTTGCATTTTTCTGGATTATTGTTCAAATAAACCTACCACTGACATTATAGACTGATTATTTCTTACAAACTGAGCAGGAAATCAAATAATTATTCCCCTCAATGTATATATTATAAATTAATGCTATTGTCTTTGTTCCAGTTATCTAGAAGGTTTCTAAAATGTCTACACCATTGTTGGGTTTAGTTATTCACTTTGAAGCTCACCAACATCTGTCTTTTTTTGCAGTGTGCTTCTCTGGAGAAGTACCCAAGGAAGGACGTCAAACATCATCCCAATGTCCACCCCCCAAGACAATGCCTGCCATAAAAAAAACCCAGCCTCTTTACACTTGTGACCAAAATTGGTCCCTATCTGTCCTCAGGTCATGGTGCGTTGGGAGGACTGAAGACACCGGTCCCATTGGGTGCCTTTTGCACACGATAGCCCATCTCCACAGATGACCTTTACTACTTTGTGCATTTATACTTGCATTAACATACATTCTATGTTGCTTGTTTTTTTTTATACTCGATCAATGGTTGGCAACGCATGTAGGGTTTTCTGACTGGTTGTTTTTTGAAAGCATCACTTGTTCAACTTTTCATTTTCTGAAAATACCAACAGGGGTTAAATTGTGCTATTCTTACATCTTCAACTATTTCTTCATAAATCTGAACACTGAAATGTGCTTTCTTCATAGCGCAACATTAAAGCAAAGTGTTTCCTTTTTTCTTATGTCAAATTAGATACATTAAAAACTATCAATGACCAAAAATGTGAGATGTTTCATAAGAGAAATGCTTCAAAATGCAACTTAAGTCATTTTTCGGTGTCAGTAGTTCAACTTGTCTTCCATCCTGTAGAAAATAAGCAAAAAGCATCCTTCAGGTTGTCAAATTTGCACCCCGGGTGAAAATCAATATTCTTTTGATGCCGCTGCCCTCATCCATCTCTTCATCTCTTGCTTAAAACGCCTCATTTCGGGGCAAATCAGACACTGTAAAAGGATGAGAAACTTCTTGCAAATATGTAAATCAGGTTCCCCCCTCTAGTTACACTCCAGACAGACAATTCTGCGGAACCTGGACTTTGTCACACAGCGGCCTGGGCCTCTTCACCAAATGAGATCCAGTCCCTGCACTTCCTGCCTGATTAGATCAATAAACGATCAAATGGCGGTGCTTGCTCTTGTTGTTGTGTCCTCAAGATCGTTGGCATGGCAATCCATAAGTCCCTTGTTTTCCTCGGGCCCTGGGATGGTTACAGTAAAAGGCTAGATGTTCCTGAGCCTGCATCCATTCCGGCCAATTACAGTGCAGCCGGAGCGCCCGCTCTTGCCTGATTGTGCGCCGATGGACTTTCGGCATCCTGGGCTAGGGCCACGCGCTTTAATAGGGCTAATCGAACCACACACCGGCAGCGTTCTACTGCAATCAAAGCGATCAAGAGTTCCGACGTCTAAAGTGGCGTGGCGGCGTCCATTCGACGTTCCACCCGGCAGTGCTCCCGTGTGGCTCGAATAACGGCATGAAAGGCTTGTTTTCATCTTTCGGAGAATAGAGTGGCGGTCTGGTCTTTAATAGACTTGCCTTCCTGCACTCCACAGCGGGGATCCAGAGTTAAGAGCTAATTTGATGCTGTGGAGGAGAAGCCGGGGCAGATAGGGCTAACTGGGTCTGCAGGCTCGTAATGACGGATGGTGCATTTTTAACAGGCACGAGTAAAGAGGCGAGGATTAGACAAACACATCCTCATGGTTTTCTCTTTGTTCTCCTGTGTTCACGTCATTACACTGGAGAGGCTGGAGGATGAGACCAGTTCACCATCGATGTGTTCTGGATTTAATAAGACAAGACTGACAGACATGAACCACAGGGCTGAATGTCATTCATACTGTAACCTATTTCAATTGAAAAAATAGGGCTGTCTTATATTCAGGCCAGTTGGGTATGTCACAGACCAGTGGATATCCTGATAAATGTGCTTATTGAGAAATATTTAGACAATAGATTGATTGTACACTGGGGCCTTATTATTGGACGTTATAGTATCTATGTCAAAAAGTACATCTGTTCCGTCTTAATGTACAAAAGACCACAATTAATGTTATAAAAGGACAACAGAGAGTGCAGGTGTCACGTCCTGGCACCCCTGATCCACCGGATGGCGCCACATTTTAATCTGTCTGTCTGTCTCTGCCCTAGCTAAGACATCAACATGTGTCCAGTTGCCCCTGCTTATATAGTCTCCCTGTTTTCTCTAGTATATGTCATTGGTCTGTGTTAAGCAATTTATGTTTGGTTTATGTTCAGTTATGGTCAACTGGGAAGTTATAAAGTTTGGTTTGTGGAGATCTCACACTTTTGTGCCGTCGCCATTTGAGTGTGGATGAACTGAATTGTCATATTTTGTTTCAATTTTATTGGGGTGATTGTATATATAAACACACACACACACACACACACACACACATATATAATCACCTAGTACGAATCAGACTATGAAATTAAGGGATTCTGGCATAGTCAGAAAGTGAAGTTGGTATTCTGCCACAAGTACCACAAATACTTGGCTTATTCCACTTGACTTACTCCACTGTAGGCCATTTTGCCGTATAAAGGGTCTTTTGAGTGTTTTCTCTATCCTCCAGGAAGGATTAGGTTGTGAATAATTAATCTGCTGGCATAATCCACAAAAGGTGATCAGATAATCAGTTGGTGTTCCTTTTCCCATCTACAGCCATGGCACTAACATAGAGCAGAAAATACCACGGCCAATTAAATCCCCTCGGGAAGGAGGCACTCTAAACAGCGCCCATCCTCAGGTCCCTCCCCAAGGGTCGGGGGTCGCAGAGCAGGGGTGTGGATGTTTCAGGCTCTCAGGCTCCTCCATGCTAATTAATGCTCTCTCTGTAACTGAGACAGCGAGTAAATTCAAGGGCGTGAAGTTAATCCTGCTATCGTCCCTGCACATAATTACCCGCTGGCACAGCTTCCTGTGGCTTCAAATCCCCTCCAAAGGTACAAAACTGTGGGCAAAGATGGAACACTAACATCTTAACAATGGTTAACTCAGTAAAGGGAGTGTGACATTTTGCCTCTGAGAACCCATTTTGGTTTCTTGAATCATACTAGAGGGGGAAAAAAGCCTTGAGAGGTTCGCTGCACAAATCAGAATCCATGCCACCCAAGTACAGAGGATAAAAAAGAACTGCATTCAACATTCGTAAAAAAAAGAAACAAAACACGTATTGATCATTTTATTTTGTCTGTATATATTTGGAGCATTGTGTAATAAAAATTAAATAGTTGGTTTTTGGTGGCTTCATTTTAGTTTTAGTCTTGTCAAGTTTTAGTGAACTAGTGTGGGCATTTTTGTCTTTTAGTCAGAATTATCCATGACAATTTTAGTCTAGTTTTGATGAATGTACCTGGCAGAGCAGACAAAAACATACATTTATTTTAGTCAAAACCATTTCATAATTAATAAACAAGGTCATCTTATTATAATATTTTTGTTACCTAAAATACTCAGGAATACACTACATCCATTCCAGACATGAAACACACTCTGGTTTGTTCTCTGGTAGTAGCCTAGTGGGTAACACACTCGCCTATGAACCAGAAGACCCAGGTTCAAACCCCACTTACTACCATTGTGTCCCTGAGCAAGACACTTAACCCTAAGTTGCTCCAGGGGGGGGGACTGTCCCTGTAACTACTGATTGTAAGTCGCTCTGGAAAAGGGCGTCTGATAAATGCCACAAATGTTAATGTAATGTAAATGTTCTATGTTTTTCGACCACAAATTCTGTTCATTGTAAAGAATGTGCGTCCTTGTTGATTGTGGGTATCTGTATTTCTATTGGCTGTACTGTAATGACTATCATTAAAATACAACAGCCTGCTTTACACTGGAGGTCATTTTATTTGAATAGAAAAGAGATATAGCATTGACTTTCATCCACTGTCAGTACTGTAGTAAAGCATCCATTGAGTCCTCACTCAATGGATATGAACTGTGGAACATGGAAGATATTAAGAATAATAACTACTGGTACTCTGGTTTGATAACCAGCTATATAGACAGTGAAGTGATTGTCATTGCTAAACAATCACAGCACACTGTGACACGACAAAATGTGTCCTCTGCTTTTAACCATCACCCTTGGTGAGCAGTGGACAGCCATGACAGGCGCCCAGGGAGCAGTGTGTGGGGACGGTGATTTCATCAGTGGCACCTCAGTGGCGGATTGGGATTCGAAAACTTCTGAAGAAGGTCATACATCATCGGTAGATAGATTTGTTGCGTTCGTTTTGTTGAAGTGTGACTCCGGGACTCCAGCTACTGGTTTGCGTTTCGATTGCTGCTTTTCACCAGTGCTGCAGTTTCTTATCTTGTGTGAAACCCTGTGCATGTCTGTCTGTGTTTGATTGTCTATTCTTCATCACTGTAAATGGCAGAATTCCCCACAGTATGGATTCTACGGGCTTCATGAGTGTATGAGTGAGTCTGAACCAAGAGCAGGGGATTATCTCACCTTTTTATTCAATCAGTTACGGTGTATCCACACCCACGTGGAAACTCTATGATGGAACGCAGCGCTGGCTGTTCCTGGAGACAGGGAGGCAGCATCTCTGGAGACTGGCCTAATTGGAGACGGGGGCGGAGGTCATGGATGAGAATCCATTTGCATGCATTTGGCAGTGAGCATCTGTGCAGAGGTGCGGATGAAGCGTTTGGATAAAAAGCTCCTGGTGAATTTGAGTTAATGGACTTTTGTTTTGCAGTTAAGGCTCATGAGATTTCATTTCTCTGCTTTTCTGTATAACCTGATTCCCCCCCCCTGTATAAAATACATAAGCTCATCTGTCCATCACTCGACACTGAGTGTGCGGTCAACACAAAAATACCCCCAATTCGCCTCCAATTGGGCTGCGGAGCAGCAGATGCCCTCCTGACTCCAGGCTTGTTGCCTCCTCAAGTCATCCACTAGCAGCGATGATTGCTGTCAGGCCGCTGTGAGGGGGGCGGAGGAGGGTGGAGAAGATGGGAGTAATATGCTGGAAAAGAGAGAAAACAGAATCTGAAGCCCTTCTCCATGGCGGGAGCTCACTGAAACGGTATCTGTGTGCGTGTGTGTGAGAGAGAGAAAGAGAGTGAATCACATGAGAGAAATCACGTCCCATGCATAAGAAATCAAATTCTCCATTACAGTCTGTAAAAATATATAGTTTATGACAGAATGTCATTTTAGATTCATAATGTAAAATAATTGTAGTCTGCATGATGAGCTGAGATTATTGCTTAATATTGCTTATTATGTTGCTTAATAATGTGAATTTACACAGAATAATTATAGAACTCCTTGTATATTTGCACAGACACATTTTTTGAATGATTTGATGCTTGAAGGACTACTAGAATGATATACTAGAATTGTGCCTTTATCAGACTGCTAATGAAAAGACATGAAAAACGGGTCATTGAATGATTCTCAGTTTGTTTATGATCTGTGCAGTCCGAATAAAATTAAATATTTTACATTTTTATATTTTCTGTCCTGCTCTGAATGGCTTGCCTTTGTTCAGGATTTCAGTCTAACGTCGCCATCTGGCTGTGAAAACGCTAACCAACACGTTTTATGAGCAATAATCATTTTACAAGCTCATTTGAAGTTTTTAAAAAACCTTTAAGCCTAAACATTACACCACAAACAATTCACATATTGGTCCAGTTTGCTTTTTTGTCTTCATCTTCTCTGTATTTTGAGATGTGGGATGGTCAGCTCCTCCTGACCATCCTAGTTTAGGATCTGGTGAAGCCCAAGTAAATGTTAGACAAGATCGTTGCCATGACAACAAACATGCAACATTTTGCTTCTATAATTCTTTAATTTTATTAATATAAATTAGTTGTTTGTATTTGATTTCTCAGTCGCTGATTCAGAACTGATTATTGATGTAAGTTCTAATTGTACATTTTAGGGCAAAGATATATTATTTGAGAAAGGTTTGAAAAAAATGTATTTAGGTGCATTTAAAGACATAATAAATTATTACAAAGTTCTGTTTTGTATATTGAAAAGTGAAGCAACCCCTAACTTCTTGTCTTTTCCAGATTATTAATGAAGACATGAGGTGAGGTTCTGCCAGCTGTGCCTGGTTCGGCCTGTCAGACAAGGTTCCACTCAATGAGGAACGCCCTGAGAAATGAAAATCCACCCTCCACCTGAGAGGAATGTCACATTATTTTCCTCCTGGACGAACCTGTATTTTGAGGCTGGAGGATCTTCGTTGTCCTTTAGATACAACAGTTCCTGTTGAAATGCAACACTCTCAATTGAGGTCCTCCATTTGCTGGACATTAGGCAACCAGTGCAGAAAACATTGTGCTGATGGAGCTTCTGCTGAGGACTTGGTACCAGACACCCCAGCAGATGCCTTAATTTATGACACTCAGGGTCAAGTGTCAAGCTCAGGGACACAATCGAAGTAAGTGGGGTTTGAACCTGGGACTTTGTGGTCTTCTAGTTCATAGTGCAAAGTTTTTCACATTTTCACAATGTTTCTCTGGTGCCAAAAGTGAGACTAAATGTTGATTCGCCTGTTTTCCATACATGTTCCAGGGCATTGCTACAAATATAAATAACCCAGCATCCCTCCACGCCCAGTTTCTGCAGACGGGGGCGGTAAACCGCAGTGACCAAAAAGGTGGGGCCAAGACCCTCAGAGGTCACGACCTGACAGGTCCATTTAACCACTTCTTGTCCTCCCCAGGATCAAAGCATTGTTAGATATTTCATGCCCAACATGCAGAACAGATCAATGATTATGTTTATTATTTTTACACTTCTACTTTACTACAACAACAACAACAACTACCACATTTATTTCGTATATAGCCCACAATCACATACAGCATATCTCAATGGGCTTTGACAGGCTCTACAGTTGACCCAAGAATAATAATAACTAATCACAAGTAAATTGGAATGTACAACCTGTAAAGAATTTTACAGAGATCAAAGTTCAAAGGTGGTAATAATAATCTGTTGTTTGTGAATTCATGTCCCTGAGTCCAGAACAAAGTTGTACTTACGTTCCGGATGCAACTTTGCTGATTGGTGAGACTCACTTCGGCGCCGGGCGCTGATTGGCCAGACTGTTGTAACGCTGCGCGCTTATTGGTTGGGTTCACATGGCCTCAATTCCAGCATCAAAACAAATACCGGACAGAAAAACGCCTCGAATGTTGTTCTTCTGTTCGTTCCTCGATTTTTTTTCTTTTTGGCTGATATTGTGAATTCTTTTTTCATTCTTCTTTGATTTCGCCGCCGCTCCGCTTCTCGCTCCCGCCCCGCCCCGCAGGAAGTCTGGTCCCCCCTGCCGACTCAGGCGCAGTCTGCTCGCCGTCAGGATGGATCCGCTCCCGCGGGTCCACATGCGCGGGGAGTTCGCCGGCCGCCCCGGCAGGAAGGTCCGCTACGCCGTGAGCCTGACGGAGGAGGAGCTGACGTTCCAGCAGCTCAAGACGGCGGGAGCCGCGGCCAGGAGCGGGGCGGTGCTCCACCTGCGGGACTGCGTCGGGTCCCGGGCGTTCCGCGGCGGCGGCGGCGGCGGCGGCGGCGCCTACTTCAGCGCCTACTTCTACCCGCGCAGGCGGCGCTGGACGAGCCCCGCCGAGAGCCGCCAGAGAACGGAGGTGTGCTTCAGGGTGGAGCCGCACCGGGAGCCGCACCGGGAGCCGCACCGGGAGCCGCACCGGGAGCCGCACCGGGAGCCGCACCGGGAGCCGCACCGGGAGCCGCACCGGGAGCCGCACCGGGAGCCGCACCGGGAGCCGCTGGAGGAGGCGGAGCGCTGGGCGCGGGCCATCGGCGCCCGGAGCGGTGAGCGACTTTTTTACTCCTGCGGGGACACGAAACGCGATCCATATAACGTGGCGGTGCAGATCCTCTCTGGATGCGCTTTTATACACGAGTCTGGTGCCTAAAATAAATAAACATTCAAGGACACTGGAAAGTTGCCCCTTTACGCGTTTATAAGTCCAAACTCCATCGCTCTACTTTTGATGATCATTAGTTTTGAATTAGTTTTCTGCATAATGTCCGTGCAATTGATCGTTGTGAATGTTTTATGATTCGGAACTTTTTCACGAGTAAGGGCCCAGCTGCTGAGGATGAGAGATCATATTGATGATATTTTCCAGCATCACCTCTGGCCAGCCAATCAGAATGGCCGGCTGGGGAAGACTCCTGGTGTCAGTGGAGCCAGGCCTGGCCGAGAGAGGCTGTTCGCCTCTCGGCCCGGTAAACCGTGTAAGCACAGTCTCGGTGAGCAAAGGGTTCGAGGCCTAAGTGATAATTCTAGGACGATGCAGAAAAAGTGGTGAATGATTGCACTGAAGTACGCCAGTGTGGACATTTCCGTGAAACACCGATTTTTTTTTTTTTTTGCGCATTTCAAATTAAAGTCTCACAGTGCAATACATACAATGCATTCGTTTCTAAAGTTTTTAGTTCTGTTTGCATGCTTTATATTCAGCATGTGAGTATTCAGAACACGGATCCGGAAATCATTGCTGGAAATTATGGAGCAAAGCATTTTTATCGACTGATTTGACGACAGAGAAGCGAATGTATACTTAGATGACCGTTGATGTTGGTGTAAACAAGGAAAATGACTAGTGTGTTTGATCAGAGAAGTCAGGGGTCACCCCTGTGGGAAGGAGCTGAGCTGGAAGCCCGCTGGAGACATGACTGGATCTCAGTTGCACGCTGGGAGTTGGAGCTCGGAGCACGCTGTGCATTCGGCACCCTTTAGCTTCTCTCGGCTGGATGAGAGCAACAATGAAGATCCGTTCTTGTAACACGGATCGTCTCCCTCATTCACAGTAGGGGTGTAGGTCCAAGACATTTTCTGCAGAAACGTGAGAATTTGTTGTATTGGTTATCGGTTGACCCCTGTGACCCCTTTCAGCCGGTTTGATTGCGGGAACATCCAGGATAATGAGTGGGATCGCTAGGTGGGGCAATCAATCAATACAACCATACATCATGACCCTATTATCAGTATCAGAACCCGGGCAGGTTGCTTTTAATGTTGTGGCTGGTTCGTGTGTTCAGTTCCAGCAGCGTTGTCTGTAGTGCTCTCATCTGTAAGAGATCATATAGAGCGGCAGAATAAAAAAAAAAAAAAAAACGATGACTACTCGATCTGCCATGCAGTTTAATATAGCCTGTTATAAAATGTCAACATGTTAATTATTCATTCACAGTGCTTTCTTAATATAGTTAAGGTGCATCAGTATATTGAAATAAATTAACTAACATTTTAAATTTGGTGCATGAAATCTGTGTGCTACAGCGATGTTTGTGAATCTGCACGTTTTTTAATGTTTATTTTTTATGAAACTTTGATGTCTTATCTGTGTGTAGTCCACGCCTCAGGACAGCAGCCAGGCGTGTCTGTTATCTGTTAATAGTGCAATATACACCGAATATTCAATATTCTCTTTGGCGTCTCCTCCCAAACTGGGACTAAGACCACCGGCCTGGTTAAGTGGTCACTGGTGCCATCTCTTTTACTAGCAGGAGCCATTAATGTATCAGGATGTGATGTATAATTCACGAGTGCACACACACACACACGTGAAAAGCGCAAGTCGAGATGTTGGCTAGTCAGTCAGTAAGATGGCGCCAGTTGCGTTGAGTGTCTTCTTGTTAAAGACTGTCGGTAATTTGCAGGGTCATTTGCGTTATACTGGATAGACGACTCGTTGACTCTACCATGTTGCTCACATTCACATGTTACAAAGACAGCGGGGCGGAAAAATTTTGGCAAAGATAAGAGAGGTCTATAATATTCATCAATGGTACACTTGATAAATGCTGCTGTAAATGTACACTTCAACTGTGGGGGAAAAAAATCCAGGTCGCATAGTATTTTGTTTTTAAGAATGTTTTTTGTGTAATTGTGCAAATACAGTGCATCTGGAAATAATTCCAACAGTTGATCTCTTCTCACCAAGCTTGGTCCCAGTCATGTGCCTGGTGTATTTAGACCCCATGGTGGAGGTTGGTGTCTGGCTGTTATACAGATTAGTACAGGTAACGAGTGAAGGATAGAAGAGCTTCTTAAAGAAGAAGCGACAGAATTCCAGATTGTTTGCAGGCGCTAAAGGCTAAATACTGCACCGTTATACAAGTAAATTATTTAAAAATCATGCAGTGTGATTTCCTGGATTCTTTTTTTACATTCTGTTTCTCACAGTTGAAGTGGACCTATGATGAAAACCACAGACCTCTCTCGCCTTTTTTTTTTTTTTTTTTTTTTTTAACCAGTTAGCGCTGATATCTATACTTAAATTCTGCGGCAGACCACTACAATTTTCAACAGGCATTGCAGTGGGCTGCCCCTCCCCCTGCTACCCGTAGGACCCGAGTTTACAGGAGAGCAAGTTTGCTAGAAAACGTACAAATCAAGAGCTCGGTCTGGAAGTATTTCGCAAATCAACCAGATGAACGAGGAAAAGCAAAAGTTGTGGAACCGTTTACAAGAAGAGCTTTAAAGTTGTCCTTATCAAAGCGAGCAGCAGGACAGGCATTTAGGTTCCTAAAACAGCAGGAGTTTAGGTTCCTTCAGTAAAGAGATGCTTAAATTTGGGTACATTTTTCACACTGAAGGAGTAAGAAATCTGAAGCTGTGTCTAAAAAGTCTTCGTACTCTCAGACCGGTTCCTGCGCTACCGGAATACTCGTTGGTGTCTAAAGAAAGGAGATCGTTAGGAGATCTTAATGGCGTGGCCTCTCCAGACCCGGCAAAGGAGACCTCAGTCAGTCACTGCCGTCCAAGGCTAAATGAGACTTTTATTGCCATCGTCATCTTGATAAGCAGAAATAAATCAATACATCCAAGGACTCTTGGTTGTCTCTCTAGAGATCTTTGTGTGGAAGAAGCCCTCAGAGACCTTTGATATTTTGAGCCGGGTGCCAGCTCGTTATCTAGGTTACCCACGGTGCATTGCGGGACGCTGTGTTAATGAAATGCCGAGGGCGTTGTCTCAGGAGAATGGATGTAGGCGGGGCGTAGGAGCATACTATCCGGCAACGTGAATCATGGCAGGCGATATTTGATAAGTTCTCCCCGTCCACAGAGCTGACTGTTTTCATTCAGAGCGCAACAAGGTGGGTCTGTGTCACATGACTGGGGTGTCACACTCAACTCTGAACGTTTTAACATGTTTATCTGAGTTGAATTCAAGCATTTAATTAGAATTCATGATCTGAACTTGATCCTTGTTGCTTGTGTGGTGAATATAATGCAGGTTCAACTTAAAAACTCTGTTGATCCGAGAAAGATTGTGATTGGCCTGCGTCGTTCCCGTATTTTTAAATTTTTTTTTACGTTTGTTTTGTTCACCCTCCCTGAAGTTTGCTGCTCTTGTTCTCACTCAGCCTGCCAAGCAGCATAAATTCAAGTTGTAGTTCAGGTCCAGATTCAGGACCTGCTGTTAGAAGAATTCTGCTTTCACGCCACACTTGATAACATCAGAGATCTTTCCTGGTCTTTTCCCAACTCGGAGAAGATTGGAGTGAAAAGTAACCTATTTTAATGACGTGACTGCTGAAGGGAAGGACTGAATGAACATCTGAGGCACACGGGGAGAAAATAAGTCAGAATAAACGGCGTTTTTATTTTCTGAATGAACTCATGGTTTTGGGAGGGAACGTTACTCACCCACAGCTCCACGCCACATTCTAAATTCTCACATCTCACTTCCTGTGTGGTCGGGGGCCCGGGCTTCACTCGGGGGGCAGAAAGCACCAAAAAGAGGCAACAAGAACGGCGAAATATTAAGATGATGTGAGTTATTTTCTTCGAGAAATGGCCTACATCAGGGTTTCATGAGATCAACAATTATCACAATATTCTATACCCTAAATTCTATACATTTAATCAGAATTTGAGCACGGATCACACACGCTTCCGCCGAACATGCTGAGGGGGCTGTTCGTGACCTTTTAAGGCCGAGCAGTCGGCCCATTCACGCTGCCGCGGGGCGCGGTGAGCATGCCCAGAGGGCGGGGCAGTGTTGTAGAAATGCCACGGGGGAAAACGCAGAGGCAGCCGTGAACAGCGCGGGTTCTAGAGAAACGTTCTGGGGACTCTGGCTTTATTAAGCCTCGCGACTCTTTACCCACATGGGGCATACAATATGGTTCTTATCACAGGTGAAAGTAGAGTATAAATTGTAGTGAAAACCAGAGATTAGATTAGGTGTGCTTTCTTAATCCCAGTCGGGGAGTTTCTCTGTCACTGCAGCACACTAATAAATAAGATAAACAAATAAGAAATATGTATATGTAAATGGTTAAAAGGGTCTTCCAGAATGTGTAACAAGAGCCACACAGCACATATGATGTAATATAATATAATTTGTCCTGCTGTCAGCAGGGTGTACACCGTTTCCACCCTTACTTATTGTTTTATTGCCAGTGCCCTTATGGAACTTTATACCTGGGCATGAATTCAATTATGAAACCAAATTCTGCTGCTTGGTTATTGTTGCCCATTAACTGGACTCATGAATTGAACTGATTAGGTTTCAAGGTCAGAAGTCATCTGTGCATGTGACATGTTGACAGGAGAGGGGTTAAATTGTCCAGAATAAAGAAGTGGGGTGGGTGAGAGATGTCAATCATGCCTACAGGCTCCTCCTTTTTAAAAAAAAAAAAAAAACTTTGTTGATGCAGCAGAAATAATTACAGACCAATAAAACAAATGTCTGGCTGCGTGGGTTCCTCCTCTCCAACATACAGACAACCAGCAAGCAGCCACTTCTGTCTGAAGAACCCCTCAATAAATGTGTTCACTGTTTAGTTTTCTTGTTGTAATAAGGAGGTGATATCTGATTCATGTTCTATCATCGAACCATGTGCATGTGTTGATCTTCTCTGCAGATGTTTTCCATCTATTTAAGCTTGTGGTGACCATGACCCTGTCCAGATCGCCTCAATTTCCCCTGCCTGTAAACGCAGGCTTTTTTTAAAATTAGCCGAGACATAAAACTGACGCGGTGTTGGGGATTTTGCTCCTTCGCCCACTTCCTGCCATCAAGGGTTTAAGTGTCCTTGTGAAGTGGGACACACCCACACCACCCACTTATTTTGTTCATGTCCCGCCCGTTTCCCTGCAGGACGACACCGGGATTACGATTACGGGTGGTGCTCGTCATGTGGTTGTTCGGGGCAGCCAAACCCACCATTTAGCCTCCATGAAGTCACCGTATCTGTAAAGCGTTCTTTACTTTACTTTACTTGGCAGAGGCTTTTATCCAAAGGGACTTACAAGAGGAAGACACCAGCAATTCCCATTCGGTTTCCATATATTGTGAAACTAAGAGCCCTGATAAGGTCTAACTTGTCAAGAATAGAACATGCTAGAGTGCTAGACAATTTTTTTTTGTGTGTGCCTGTGTGTGTGTTAGTGTTAGACTCGTTTGAAATACTTTTTAAACAAGTGAACTTGTTACTGAGATTAGGCAGCCTTCTTTAAACTGTACGTTTAAACCATTGAAAATTGCATCTAAAGAAAAATATCAAAATGACTGCTAATTTCTTATAGCGATTAATATCGGAGTATTGTTTTTGCTTTGAAACTATTTTAGGCTCACTCCCCATCTTCTTCTTTCCTCTTCTGTTCCAGGCGTCCTGTACCGTGAGGTCGGTTGGCCCTGCAGGATGCTTCTGCTTCTGAACCCCCGCAGTGGGAAGGGTCACGCCCTGTCCCTTTTCACCAGCCACGTCCAGCACATGCTTAACGAAGCTGGGATCCGATTTACACTAATAGTGACCAGTAAGAAAGCACCTTCATATTCATACAAAGCTCAGATCCGTGCCAAATTTCCAGTTTGCAACCTGTATTCCAGGCCCTGGCCCTGAAAAAACAGGCGGCATTTATTATTTCTGCGAAGCCACGTCCTGACCGTTCCCCTGGATTACGATTATGGGTGACTCTCGTCATGTGGTTGTCCAGGGCAACCAAACTCACCATTTAGCTTCCATGAGGGTTCCTTAGGTCATATGTGAAGCATTTGTGGTGTGTGCAGCAAATTCCTATTTTTAGCAAAACTTTTTGTGTGTGTAACTCCTGTAAAATAGCAAATTAGTAATTAATAAGAAATTTACAATTTTTTACAGCAATTTTCAGCTATGGATCTGTTTGTGTTTCCAGAACAGCTCCCATTCAGTGTATGCAAATGAATGCTTTAATGCGCATAGCGTGTTGGCGTTTAGAGGGCAACGTAGTCAACGTGTCTCTCTCCCCCTCTGTCACCCTGTCAGTTTCCTGACAGTCACCTGTTAGCCGTGAAAGAGTCCAAGGTGTGTCTACGGTGCTGAATACTAAAAAGAGTGTGCAGGTTTAACCTAAAACTTCATTGCCAAACTTCAATATTGTCGCCGACCAAGTCCACCCCCACGCAGGATAATAAGCAGGATAATGCATCCTGACACACTGCAGTTCAGTTTGAAATTCTGCAGTTCTCAATCCAATTCAGCACCCTCACAACTAGCACAGCAGATATCTTCAGAGGTCTGGTGGAGTTTTAATGTTTGGTCTGATTGGTTTGCAGTTTGGAGATTGTTAATCCTCATTTCAGTCAACTTCTCACTGTTGACCGTTACTGCAAGAACCTTCAGTCTGTTGACCAGTGAAGATGCCATTGCACAATGACCAGACCACTTCCCCCCAAAAGCAGCCACTGTTTCTTATCAGATGGTTCACAGCTCCAGATCCTGGACCTGGTGAGAGGGAACTGACCCCCCTCTACTGGTGCTGAAGAAAAATAAAAGAAGCAGCAGGTAACTGGATGCTTCCCCAGGGGGCAGATGTTGATGAGAAATGGACAGGGGACTTGGCTTCAGGCAAGGGGGAGATCTTCCTTCAGACAGGAACTGGGTTCTACGGGACCAAACACGATCACATGATTTGAGAACAGTGAATTGTGGGTACATTTGAATGTCGTAATTTTTTTTTTAACAGTCAAAGAACGAGAGGTCTGCTGCACAATGCCACATTAAAGGACTATATTAAAGTGCGAAATGCACTGAATATAACCGGGAGTTCCAGCGACTATTATTGTCATTTTCAAAATGTATGCTTTGCATGTAATATAATATAAAATCGGCAGGGCAACAACCAACATGCGTAAACACACTTCCATCATGCCCCTCCGATTACACACAAAAACCATCCACAACAGCATATGTGCTTCCTGTATTTACTTTGGTTGTTCCCGTGGCGATACATCTGACCAATTAGCAGGGAGAAGTGATTTGAAACGACGCATTTTGGTTACGTGTAAGGGAACCAAACCAAGATGGAAATGATACAATATCCAAAATTCACCAACTGATTTGGACCAAAGCAAACGTACTTGGGTGTGAAGGCTCGCTTTGTGGTCCTCAGTTCATCCACTAGGGTACTACAAGAAGAACCACAGTCCTTCATTGGTTTGTAGATTCATTTCTTAGCCTATAATTGCTGATATTGTTACCTGATTCTGGTCACCTTACGAGGTGCTTCCATATCTCCACTAAGACCTGGACGGGGGGGTTATTCCAAGGCTTTGGTGAGTACAGGAAGTACACGAAATTCTAAAACCAGGATGAATTGGTCTGCAGTCCACCACCTCGTGGCCCTCGTTTACAACGGGATTAATATTTAATCCAGACAAATGGAGCTTCATGCAAGAAATGTTTAATTCGCCATGGTTCAGCAGTTAGACATTAACGTCGCTCGCAGACCTTGTCAAGCCGGGTGGTCTACAGCCAGATTCTTTCCTGTTGTTCTTCATTCTTGTTCAGTGATTCAGGTCGATCATTGATCGCTGATACTAGCAGCCTTGGGGGCAAAGTGAACACCATTCCCGAGTCTTTTCATTTCAGCCTTCAACATTTTCACCCTGCGTGCTTTATATCGTCCTTGTGCAGGAATTGCTGGAATGAAAACTCCTGGTATTGGGTCCTTTCCTGCAGGAGAACGATTTCACAGAACCGATCATGTTGTGCAAGTCAAATATTCAAAATTTTTTTAAAAGCGAAAAAAGTATCTGTGTGTGTGATTAATAAAATGTGTGATGCTTGCACTTCGTCAGCTCGATCAGGCACGCAAAAAGGTATGGAATAATGGAAGCGTTTCATGGGGGGTGTTTTACTAGAAGCGAGATCATTTAATTATCTTACAGAGTTGATAAGGGACACAACTTGAAAAAAGGACAATATCTTTACAAAACAAAAATCATTATAATAGTAATTTTTACAGAAACAACTAATTTCTTAAACGTTTGGAATCTGTTTTCTTGATAATATCAGCTCATCATTCGCTGTGTTCCAGAGCAGCAGAACCACGCTCGGGACCTGGTGCGGGAGGCCGACCTGTCTCAGTGGGACGTGCTGGTCATCATGTCTGGGGACGGCCTGCTGTTCGAGGTGACGTAGCAGCTCTGAGGGTGGAGAAACTCACACCGGGGTGGTGAAAGGGTTTGGAACTGTGGAAAAGTACCCAGACAGACATAGGTAGTAAATATTCATTTATTCTGTCTTCAGGTGGTGAATGGGCTGATGGAGAGGGAGGACTGGGAGGACGCCATCCAGACCCCACTGGGGATCCTACCAGGGGGTTCGGGGAACGCGCTGGCAGCCTCCATCCACCGCTACTCTGGGTGAGAACCGCTTGTCGTGTCACCATCGTGCACAATTGGCCAACATCCACAGATAATAGGAATAGAATTAAAGCCTTTGCTGGATTTTTCATCAGCGTCATGTGGGGTATCAGCACAAACCCACAAACGATGTTCTGGCCCAGTCACAGCACGGCACAAAAGGGGGGGAACAGTCCAGAGGCTGTTTTGTTCTCTTTCCTGTAGAGGGGCTGAGTGTCTGGGGCTTTCTGGTCATGGAAATATGAACCTTGTGCTTACTGATGATATTGATCTTATTACATATACTAATATATACAGTACAATTGTGACGTGTGGTTTTAGTTAAAAAAAAAATCTTGATTAGGGATTTGTTTTTATTTCTTCAGTGAAAGATGAAATGTCATATTACATGCATCTGAAGGTTTGTATTAGGCTTGTTTGCTAATGTCAGCTGAAGTCTATACATTCAAAAATGCACCAAAACACACACACACATCTGCCTAAACCCGGTTTCAGGCAGAATGCGCCAGACACGACACTTAGGAACCCAGAATACCCCCCAATAAGATAATCAGTGTGGCATTTATTCAAGGATTCTGATTGGTGTACTAGATAGTGTTATGTTGTGAAGTCTTATATAGTGTCCCTAAAATATCCGCCATAGTGGTGGTGACATTCAGAATGGGCGCCCCACGAAGTGGAAAGTAATTGGTCCTTGCGGCAGGCGACCTCTGCCCCTACCAGCTGGGTCGTCTTTGTTGTCTTCTCACCGCTCCTTTCTCGGCAGGTTCCAGCCAGTGTCGGGCGAGCAGCTGCTGGTGAGCTGTAGCTTCATGCTCTGCAAGGGAGTGGTGTCGCGCATGGACCTGACGTCAGTCTGCATGGGCTCCAGCCGGCGCCTCTTCTCATTCCTCTCCCTGGCCTGGGGCTTTGTGGCCGACGTGGACATCGAGAGCGAGAAGTACCGGCACATGGGCGCAGCTCGTTTCACCATGGGGACCCTGGTTCGGCTGGCCTCGCTGCGGGTTTACCAGGGTAGGCTGGCATACTTGCCCGCACAAGAGTCGTCTTTGTCCCCCTCTGTCACAGCTCCACCTTCAGCCACACACACAGACATGTCTCCAGAGCTGCAGCCCTCAACCTTGGGCTTCTCCTCGATGCGCCATTCGGTTGGGAATTCACAGAGTTTGGGCCACACCCTACATGACTCCTGCAACTCCAACAATTCCTACAAAGCCGAGCGTAGAGACACTTGCTCAGTCTCTTCCCATGGGCCTCCAGACTCCCTCTTGGTCCCCCTGGACCAACCTGTGCCCAGCACTTGGACGGTGGTGCAGGAGGAGAGCTTTGTTCTGGTGCTGGCCATGTACCAGTCTCACCTGGCTGAAGACCTTGTGGGTGCCCCCAGTTCGGCCCTGGAGGACGGCATCATCCACCTGATCTACGTCAAGGCAGGAATTTCACGCTCCGCCTTGCTCAGGCTCTTCCTTGCGATGGAAAAGGGAACCCACCTGGCTACAAGCTGCCCTCACGTGGTCTACGTGAAGGTTCGGGCACTACGCCTGGAGCCTTACTCGCCCAAGGGTACGATAACAGTGGACGGCGAGCTGGTGGACTACGGGCCAGTGCAGGCCCAGATCCACAGCGGGCTCGCTCGACTTATAGCAAGTTAACAGCATTAGCGTACAGATCCAGAGAGTTCCAAATTCTGGTACTTGAAAATAAATATGCATTCCTTTCAGAACATCTTACACATGATGATATTTATTCCTGATTTGTGTATGGGTGGTGGGTCTGATTTATTTATTGATTTCCTGCTCAGTTTCTGTTCCGGAATGGAACAAGTCCAAAGAGCTGGTTCTTCCAGACAATTGCACGAGGATAACTATGGTCTTCCTAACATGGCCTGATTTGCTGTGTTGCTTGCCTCAGTGACTTTTCCCAAAATGAAAAGAGCACGGTCGCACCAGTCTGATTTACTGCTGCGATTTGACCCAGTGTTTTGCCTTCTGGTCCGCTGGATGGACCATTAAATATTTTTGAAGGTTGTCCAGGAGAGATCTGGGTTTTGAGGTGGCTCAACTCCAGTTTGTGGGTGTGGCGCCCGTCCTCAACCCATCCCCCACATCCTAACCAAACCGCTCCCTCCTCCCAGACTGAATCAGATGACTGTTCCCCTCCTCCCATATGCACTAGGCACAGTGGCGATTCTGCCTTAAATCACAAAAGGAGAAACTGACAAACAGTTGCTCTGCAGAAATTAGCTGCAGTTGCTGACACTGAGAAAGAGGGGAGGTGGGGGTAGGTAATGGCTATAGACGGCATAGGATTTCTCCAGGATTTTGTCGATTTACAAGATCATGGACACCTTACTTTGGTGTCCATTTTTGCCTTTAAGCAAATGTTCTGGAAGACATTTGTTCTCAGTTTACTACTGTTAGCTCACATAAAAAATTATTCAAACTGTGAAACTGCTAGGTAAAGCATTGTGTTCATGTATTAAACCCAGTCCTAGACTTAAAGAGACCTTCAATGAAGTCTAGGACTAAGTCCGTGAAAAACAAACCGATCCATGAAGTACTAAATATTTGAAGCAGTCAGCTATGCAAGATGTTTTACACAAATGGTGTGCCTTGATACAGCGCCTTCTAGTGGCAGGAAGATTGTCAAGCTGCATTGGGCAGATAGAAGGGCATGTGAGGGTGGGGTCACTAAACCCTGAAGAACTGGTCAACCTTGTGTTCACATTCCTCAAAGCTCCTCATGACGTGAGTAGGACCTTTAACTCAATAAAAAAAATAATAACATTCATTCACTGTGATATAGATATTTGCCGACACTTGAAATGTTGAGAGACTTAATTTTTACATGAGCTAATTATGGGATGGCCAAAAAGATAATTGGGTTTGATAATTAATTAGAAAGCATCAAAAACACTTTGTAAAATAAGTTCTGTTGTTTTGGCATAGTGACCCTTGGGTGAAATTTGTGGGGGATTTATTCACCAAAACATCTGATGTATGTGATTAGTTATTCTGATGCTATTCTTTAAACCATGTCTCAAAAAGAGCTATTTTTTGTTGCAAATGTAATTTTTGTAAAATAAATAGTTACAAATAAAAATGACAATACAAGAAGCAAATGCTCTCATTGTCTGAATGCTATTGTTCTGCTTGCAAAAAGTTTAATGCATCACTTCCAAAGGTTGCTTTTAAATGCGACCAAAATAAAAGTAAAAAAAAATACAAATAGACCCAAGGAGAAGAAAAAAAATCATATATATATAGCAATTTATACACATATGAGCCAAGCATTCACATGACCACTTAGAACTCTTGTTAAATATATATAATTTATATATAATTCTACATAGTCATGACGTCTGTACAGAAGGATCAGGCTACAAATGTTTTTTTTTTTTTGTTTTTTTTTTGTTTTTTTTCTTCTTTTACCAATACAGGCCACTGTGAAAATGTCAGAACATCATATAGTCAAGTCTTGTGTGGAGCCGTTTAAGGCTTAAAGCAACATGTTTACATGCTTTGGCTGAAATTGCTTATGGGACGAGTGCTGTACACGAATACGGAAAGAACAAAAATCTTCAGTGTGCTTGGTAAATTCTTGTTTTTGTCGCAAGACCCAGCTTCACATTTTGAGGACAAGTGAGATAAGATCAGAACACCCCAATGGAAGAAAGCACAGGTGAGAATGTGTTTGGGTCTGATAACCTGCCAGGAATTAGCCATAATCAAATGGAAGACACAAAATTCACATTTTGCTTTTGGATGTTAACTGAAAAACATGAACTCTTGTGCAAAGTTGTCCTCTTGTGTGTAAAATCTAGCTGGGCCTGTTTTCATATGAATTACATGGTGATGACCTCTGACCCCAGAGTGGTGTCTTTTTCGGGTCACCGCCCAGCCTTGGTGTAAAGCTTGTGGCGACGTTTTTGTGCAGTAGGCCCTCTCAGCATGTATGAAAATGATGTGAACCTGAAATGTAAACAAAAAAATTCAAGCCTCATTCGATTGGGAGTCTGCACTGCCCCCTGGTGGTTGTGAGTGAACAGAGTATCAGCATATTCATAGTTGCTACATCATGTTAATACCGACAACTGAACTCCAGGTACAAAAGAGCAGGGAGACACTGGAAGAAAAAAATTATGTTCTTTGTGCTCAGCCTCTTGAGGAATTGATCTCCCGAGGCCCAGATCAAGTCCCAGGTAGAATGAACAGCACTAACACCTACTCAGATGGGTAAGGGGCCGTGTGTAAAGTGAGAAACGGATTGGAATGAATGTGAAGTAAGGCAACGTGTTTATGTAAATAGACTTGTAAAATGGAGCTGTTGGCAGGGGCAGTTGTGTTGTTTGCTTGTTGTGGACGGGAGGACGGGCCATGTCAGCCTGGGAATTTCCAGTGCTTTAGAACATATGTGATAGAAAGAAAAAAAAAAAAACATTCACAAGAACTGAATATTGTGTTTTAAAAATCAGGGCTGTCAATGTTAACTCATCAAAAGTGCTGATCAGTTTTTTTTTTTTTTTTTTTTTTTTTTTAAATTGTCATTTATCCATTTCCCTACTAAAGTACACTGCATCTCAGATAATACTAAGGAAGCAAAATATTTATAAAAAAAACAGTGGTGTCAAATTTTCCATGAATGGATTGTGTGCAAATGGGATATTAGAAGTCTGTATGTCCACCTTAAATGTTTTAATTGCCACACATTTCATCCCAGATGTATAGCTGCACGAATTAGTTTCAACAAGTGTTTAATAACAAAATTTGGATGTTAAAAAAACCAAAAAAAATTAGAATTAAAATGTTATGGTCAATAGAGAAAAATTTGGGGCTGTTTATTACATTCACACAATTCTTTACACCACAACGCTTGTTTTCCAGTCATCTTTACTGCAATCACTGCGTTAAGGGGTGTCAAAATGTGTAAAAACTGCATTTAAATGCTAGCGATACATTTACTGCTAATATTTTCCTCTCCAATCATAAGTGCATGTCCTCGCAGGGAGAATTGATCACATTCAGTCAGATGATTAAAAAATTGTTAATCGCTTTAACACTTTATAGCAATACATTTTACAAAAAAAAACACCCAATTTAACAAGCTCACTCTTTCAAATCAGCACATTTCTTTATCACAGTTACATTTTTTTTTTTAATATTATTTAATGAATGGCAAAAAAATTATTACATTGTGATCTATTTTAACACCACTGTTTTTTCAATAACCCCTTTAACCCCTTTCTTCTCAGGCAGAACCTATCACTAAAAAAAGCACACTGCATCATATGTATAATATTTTTAATTAATGGCAAAAAAAAAAAAACTTGTAATACATTAACCTAGACAGCGCTGCTGTTTTAAATGGAATGAGAACTATGTACGAGTTCCAAAAGGCTCCAGAGACCATTATGAAGACAGACAGTGCAAGGGTCAACATAACCCCCTGGAGCTGGCCTTTCTGTACGAATGTAAACGTTTCACTCAAAGATTCTGCGTGTACGAAAAACTGGACAGCATTTTCCTGTCTGGGTTTTAGGCCAAAAAAAAAAAAAAAAAAAAAAAAAAAGCAATTTTCAAATAATTTTTTAAAGCCTACCAAGATTGTAAATGTTGATTGGCAAAAAGAACAGAGCAGCAGCGAGCGTAAAGACGAGGACTGTGAGACCAAGTCATGCTGGGAAATTGAGTTCTTCACAAAAAGCAAGTAGAACAGTCGGCCTGAGCTACCGGTTTGTCACAGAACATCATGGAAAAGCAGAGAAGAATTTTCACCGCCCCGCCCCAGCTCGTGTCTACAGTTTGATGGATGGCCATTCAGGGATGCCCACAGCAGGAGCAGTCAATGTTTCAAGCCCCATCCACGTCTCCCTGAGCGACCGGAGTGTTGGCGGGAGAGGGGGGGCGTGTGCATGGGGAGTAAGTAAGCAGTAACCCCACCCTCACCAAAAGAGGAGGAGGGGGGGGGTGACAGCACACCTGGCCAGCATGATTCTCACCAGAGAACATTTGTATTTCACTTTTTGTTCCTCCTTTTTTTTTTTTAAAAGAAACCTCCATAAAAGGGTAAAGGCAGTAGGCTGCTGGCAAACACAAGTTTTTGTAGCGCAGGGGGAGTAGTCAGGGTGGGCGGAGCCACATTATAGCTCTTTGCAGACAGGAAGGTGGGATAATTACTGTGTGTATGTGTATATATATATTTTTTTTTTTTTTTATGAAGTGAAAGAGCACTGGTCGGGGACGCCAGCAGTGACGAGGGCCACCCGGTACTGCTGGAGAACGCCACGGATGCTCTTGACGAAGCCTTTGGACAGGGGGAAGAGCGGGAAGCCAATGTCGGGGTAGCCGCTGCGCTCAGGTAAGAAGCTCCGGTAGCTCTTCCTCCGCTTCTTTGGTCTGACCGTCGGCTGAGACGTCTCCTGGGCGGCCTTGGCAGCGTGCAACCCATCGCTGGCCACCGTCGACCCGCCCGGGCACTCGGACCTGCCGCAGTCCGAGCTCTGGCTCAGGTCCTGCTGCGCCGCGGCAGTGGAGGTGCTCAGCCCCGAGTCCTCCAGCTCCTCTTCCCGAACGTCCTGCTTGCTGGGACTGCTGTGGGCCAGGGCCTGGGGCATCTCTTCCAGCGGCTCGCGGACGGGCCCCCGGGGCCCTCGCTCCACCGCGGCCCCGTCCAGCTCCAACCACGACTCCAGCCGGTGCACCAGCCTCCAGCCGCTCCAGCGGAAGTGTTCGCGGATCTCCTGCTGAAAGACCTCGACAGGATGCTGCAGTAGCTGCGTTGTGGACTGCACCATTTTGATGAGCGCCATCTCGTTGTAGCAGCGGCTGTTCTCGTAGCCCTCCTGCAGGCCGCGGTCGCTGTCGAAGCCCGCCTCGTTGTAGTACGGCTCGTTCACCAAGATCAGGCCTGAGGAGAGTTACGTTTTTTTACATGCTGGTTTAACCGTTTTATCTGTTAAGGCATTGACGATTAGTAATGTTAATAATGTCAGGACTCACTTTCTAGGACATCTGAACAGTTTTCTTGATCTATAATTACCAGGTAAAAAGTTTTCTAACCTTGAATTGAGATGAGCACCTGCAGCAGGCTGGACTTGCTGGTCCATCGCTCAGTACCCTACAAAGAGGAAAATAGAGAATCGTAAGAGGAATAAGTGAGGAACCCAGTTTTTGTTAGTTTTGATGCATTTTTGACAGTTTGGGGCTGAAATAAGCAAGAAATGAATAAGGGACGTTTCTCTCTAAGCTGGTTATCTACTTTGTCATGCAAATCCTGGCAACGTACATGAAATCTGACAACCAGCCCCACCAACTGCCTAGAATAGAATAGAATGCCTTTTATTGTCACTATACGCATGTACAATGAGATTAAAAGCAGCTCCTTCAGTGCAGACATATACATAAAAAAAAATAGAGCAGAAACTAGAACAATCTCAATTCGCGGACTCGGGTGCGGTACGCCTGGTACCTCGATTATAGTGCCCTCAGATCCACTCCTACAACCTGTGAAATGAAAATTACCACTCCATTTTCTGATGGTCACACATAGTCTTTACATATACTTTGTGATTACTGAAAAACATTTTGGTTTAGTGCATGAAGAAAAAGAAAAGGTGTGGTCTCAATGTGCAACAAATTGTGACTCTAGGGTAAATTTCAATGTCGTTTTCACAGTTTTGTATGATTAATGCACGCCACCTCATGTGTTGTCTTGTTATGTGCCTTGGTGCATCAGTATAGTGTTTTGTATTGTCAAGACGTAACAGCGCTACATTTTCAAAATGTAGGTTTTGCCTAAAGTGGTCAATGCATATAATATAATATAAAAATCGGGCAGGGCAACATCAAACTCATGTAAATTTACTCCAATCATGTCAAATAGTCCACAAGAGCGATACATCGGACCACTCAGCAGAGAGAAAGTTCTCGCGCAATTTGAAGTGACGCATTTTGGTTCACTTGGATTTTTCCCCATGTGAAAGGGAACCGAACCAAGAGGAAAAATAATACGATATTCAAAACAGACCGACTGATTTGGACCAAAGCAAACGTACTGAAGGTGTGAAAGCATCCTAATGCTCATCAAATAATCAAACCGTTTTAGACGCTGGAATCTCCATGGCGACTGGCAACACGAAGCCCAAATGCTGAATGAAACCATGAACATTTAGGTGATCTAGTTCGCTTGACGCTGCCGAGAAAGTAGTAGCAACATGTGGAAGAGGGTGGGAATTCCGTTACCTTGCCGATCCACGTGCCCAGCAGGCTGACGCAGACCTTGCCGTTATCGTAGAGGTTTGGGTTGAGGCGCCCGCTGCACTGGGACAGGTAGCGGAACAGCGGGGGAACGGCCGGGTAGATGTTGGGCAGCTGGATGTCGAAGAGGAACAGGCCGTCCTCGTAGGGCGTGCGCGTCGGCCCCTTGATCAGTGCGGAGAACAGGTCCTATCAGAGGAGATAACAATTGTGAATTCTGAGTTATTTAAAAAAAAATAAAAAAAATTCACAAAACATTTCCAAACAAAAACATGGTTCCTGTGGCTTTTTGGGTGCTTTTGTGGTGGTGGAGCTAAAGGCCTAAAGTAAAGTCAACAACCACAACACTTCATAGGACAGAACACTAATACACTCCAGCACTTTCACTTTCAATCACTTCTGGACTCAATCCCCCCAGAATCCTTGCACAATTTTTTTACTTTTTACTTTCACTTTACTCATTTGCACACCTTCACCCTAAAAGTGTAATACTTGGTTATGTTTGCAATATTTGCATATTGGTTCATTGTATACTTGGCTAAAGCATTTCACTGCATATCATACCGTGTATGACTGCGTATGTGACAAATAAAATTCGAATTTTGAAAAATTTCCGATTTGTCAGTGTCATTGTGCATCCCGTTGCTTGAACTGGTTTTGTCTGATGCAGTGGAAAGGGGACGTTTGAGAAGCCGTGGACTATAAACATTGGTGATGTTTTGGAGTTGAGAAACTTGCCATTCGGTCCTCAAAAGTCTTCACCATGATGCCGTCCGGTAGGGAGGTGGCCAGCAGAGCCATTTCTTTCCTCACTGTGCTGAAGAACTTCTTGGCCTCTGCTGGCTGGAACTCCATTATCTTGAAGGCGTGAGTTTCTGTGGGATGCAGGACCATGACGTCATTTAAAAAAAATGCAATTATGAGGCTGGAATTACAGAGTGTGCCACCATCTGCCTGGCATGTAAATAACTGATTGGAGGTGGTGGTGGTGCGATCTACCTGGTGCCTCGTCCAGCACGGAGAACACCTCGCCCTTGGCACTGGTGAAGGTGACTCCAGGCTTGCCGCCACTCTGCTGGCACAGGACGGGCGTGTCACTGAGCCACTCCGAGCGGACTGGCGTCTGCGGCTCGGCCGGCGTCTGGGCGGCGGGCACCTTCTCCTGCTCTGCTGTCGCCTCCATGCGCTCCTCCTCCACAATGGCCACGTTGTCCAGCGTCTTCTTCAGGTTCTCCTGCAGTTTCTTGATGTCGTCCAGGAAGCGCTTCTCCTTCGTGGGCTTTCCCTCGGTGGGCGTGGTGGCAGTGGCGGTGGCCGAGGGCTCGACGGAAGTGGGAGAGGTGGGCGAGCCGGTCCACAGCTGCTCCACGGTCATGTTCTTCAGGCTCTCCAGGATTTTCAGGGCCTCCTTCAGCTCTCGGAAGCCCCTCATCGCGCCATCCTTGCTGGACTTCTCCTCCGAAGCAGGGACCCCCGTCGGCGCCTCCGGACCAGCCGCAGCCCCCATGATGTCACCAGAGCTGGCGGAGTTGAGCGGGGTGGTAGGTTTGGAGTCCACCAGAGCGCTGGACGTGGGCGTGGAGGCAGGGGCGGGCTCCTCCTTATGCTCTTCTTCCACCAGGCCATTATCGGTTTCCCAGCTGTCACTCTCATCCTCCCACTCCTCAGAGGAGGCGCCGCTGCTGCTGCCCTCCACAGAGTCGTAGTCGGTCTCCTCCACCTCAGACTCCACGTTGTAGAGGTGCTGAGAAGACACAACGTTTCTGGTTGAACATGACAGATGCTGGAACTTTTTTCCGAAATATGAAATTAAATCCGGGTGTCTGGGAAATACTTGAAGCCTCACTGTCGATACCTGAGGAAGGACGATGGTTTTGGAGTTGTCGGCCCACACCACCTCCACCTTACTGCTCACGTCCACTCTGGATACGTGGCCCACTGACGTCTGCAGGGGTCGAGAACAAAGAGAACAGAACAGCGTTACGGCGGACAGACACCAAGCAAAACAATCAGCATGATGCCACAGTAACGAGGGACTGGGTGCAATTACGCCGTCATTTACGCCATCCTCGTTTTCAGAGTTGCCTATTCTGATGACGATGTCCGTGGTGCGGAAATGGAAGTCTGGATGGTCAGCGATGTCATACACGCTGACATCCTCTTCCTCACAGATCACCTGTACAGTCAACAAATATCATTATGGAAATTAGAGCAACTCTAATTGTGATTTAAATGGTAATTAGCAAAAGGATGGATTAAAGCAAATAAAAATCTAAATGCTTGTGTCACAGGCTGAAAAGGTAGTCGTGGTTAACCCGCCTCACCCTTTTGTTGGCGGAGTCAGCTGACAGAAATATATTTTTTTAAATCACCGTAAATTCTCATCTTGGTTGGAAAGCTAATAAGAAATAGTCCGTCATGACCATCAAGGAACATGAAGGAGTGAGAAAGAGAGATTTTCTCCAGTAACGCTACAGTACAAGACGCGGTGATCATATCCAGGCCCAACACCCCAGACATATGAAATCCGACCCCAGCCGCACAGTAGCTTCTGCTGACTGACCTCCACATCGCTTCCCGCAGTGCTGAGTCTGATCCACTTCACCACACACGTCCTGGCCTTATGGTCACCGGACTGGATGACCCCATAAACCCCAGGGTCCTGAGGAGCATGAGCTGAGACACACACACACACACACACACGCTCTCTCTCAGAGGTATCCAAAACATCAGGTTATGATCATAAGGTTGAGCTTCTGACCAAAACCACATTATACACCTTAGGTCTGTTGCTTGAAAGAAAGACATAAATCATGAAAACCTATAATTAATAATTTAAAGATCTTTTATATCCTGTGAAATTACTTTTGAACTGCAGACAATGTGACTCAACCGTAAAAAGAAGTAAGAGCACAACAGGAGAAGTGGCCCTGCTGGCCGGCCGAACAAAAAAGCAACGCAGTCTGCGGAACGGACATGACGGAGCAACATACTGCGCTTGTCCACCACAAAGTCCCCTGGGCAGAACTCATGGTGGTCCAGGTGCTGGATGGGTATGAGTTCATTCGATCGGATGCCTGTCTCCAGCCTGCCGTCCTTCCACAAGACATCAGCTGACGTTACCGTGGAGACTACCTCCACCGCTACCCTGCAAAAAGCCAAATAAACAAAAACAGCAATTAGCAGACCTTTTTATCATTTTTCTAACTGTAACCAGGTATTATTTTCACTCTTCAGCAGAACCCACCTGTCTCCGGGCTTGAACTCCCTGGAGAACTTGGTTCTCTTCTTCTTGTGCTTCCTCTTGAGGTTACGGATGGACAGAGGGATGCTCTTCTTCCTGCTGTGGACTGTGCCGGTGCTCTGCTGAGAGGCGGTGGAGCTCGCAGAAGAGGTGATGGAGCTGGTGTCGTCAGTGTCCTCCGCCAGCTCCTCCTCGGAGTCCATCTCGCCCAGCCATGACCACGGGGTCACCACCGGCCCCTTCCCATCCGGACCCTCCGCTGGCCGCTCCACTGGTCCATTGTTGGGGCAACGGGGCACCGAAGGGACGTCATCGCTCCCATCTGCTGTCTTCTCAGCTAACATTCAGTAAAGAAGAACGTTTGATTCAGAGCTGATCATCTCCAGTAGTGCTGACTGGCAAAAGAAAAAAATTGTACTAAAACCAGAAAAGGATCGAACATGGTGCTTTACATTCATGCATAAATAAATAAATAAAGTCTACTCACGCTCAGCGTTCTGAGTAATAATCATAAGAGACTATTTCGAGGGTGTAAGTGACATTTTGCAAACTTGACAGGAAATTGACTTGACTGATTTGACTGTGTTCCTTTTCTTGGTTGAAACACATGGGTGACAAATAGTCACAAGCACCTTTTTGGCACCAGTTGCTTCTATGTATTCAGTGTTAAGTCCTTTGTTTTTAATAACTAAAACGAGAATAAAATATTTCCAAAAAGTTGATCAAGAGCTTCATTTCATTTACAACATTTATCAGACGCCCTTATCCAGAGTGCCTTACTATCAAGTAGTGACAGGGACAGTTCCCCACTTAGGGACACAATGGTAGTAAGAGGGGTTCGAAACTGGGGCTTCTGGTTTATAGGTGAGTGTTTTTTTTTTTTTTCCCCTCCATATGGATCCCAGATTTCCACTACTGTTATTTATTTTTATGAAAAATAACAGATCGCTTCAAAACTTCCTTTCTAGGTCTATGGCAGCTGGAGCATTGTTTTCTTTTTTTTTGACCACTGAATTCAAATGTGATCAGTGGTTTATAATTAATTAAAAAGCAGGGGAAATGTTAATTTTCTAGAACTGGTTGGTATTTATTAGAAACGGTCACAGTCTCCTCTGGACGTCCTTGACCCTGGCCCAGATCCTGGATGGCCTACCTTCTGCTTTCGCAGTCCTCTCTGTCGGCTGCTGGGCGTGGCCTGACTGGTCCACAGTCTCGGGGGGCTTCTTCCCAGTCTCCTTCCTGAACATTCGTTTCAACTGGTAGCACAACGAACGCGACGTGCAGCGCGACGTCAGAGATTTAAGTGGAACACACAGAGCACGACAGCTACACAGCAGAAACTAGGACCTTTCAGCTACCTTCCTGGCGACAGGGTCCTCGGGCAGCACCGGGGCACCCTCGGGTCCCTCGCAGGTGATCCGGGTGGCGTCCACTTTGGCCGGGAAGATGTACAACGCTCGCTCCCCAAGCTGCCTCTGGGTGTGGTCAAAGTAGCCCAGCCGCTTCACTCTGAATAAATTTAAAAAAAAAAAAAAAAAGTAAAAAAAACAACAGTTTACAATATACAATATTTCATTACGCTTATACATAGATAGAAATCTACAACGTGTGGAATAATTATTAGAAGAATTTAGGCTGAAACCAGGGATTCTGCTAAAATCGAGTACCTGCCCAGGTTCTCCTGGGGGATGGTGGAGGATGGTGGGTACACGCTGTCGGAGCCCTTGGGGGAATAACTCTTGGTGATCCAAGTCACCTTCAGCTCCACCACTTGGACCTGCGGACATGGACAAATGGTTTGATTAGGCATCCTTACAGATTTGTCGTTTTTTTTTTACGCACTTAAATAAAATGCTGTCACTTTGTCCTCAGCTTCAGTATTTATTCCTTGAATTTTATGAAAACCTGCCCACCTCCTCCACCACCACCCGGAACTTGCTCTTCTTGCTGAGCACCGGCTTCACCCCATACAGCCACTGCACGTTGGCAAAGACCTTAGACGGTCCAATAAGCACCTGGCCGGGGTAGAATCCATACGCCTCATCGAAGAAGAGACCCTGAAGGTGCAGATCGGAGAATAAATCAGGTCATTACAGCCCCACCCATCACACCATTTACTGACAGGACTTCTGTCCAATGTGGTCCAGGAAGCCCATCAAACCCACAGTCTACTGAAAGTGGAGACCCCGCTCACCGAGTCACTAACATGGGGACAAACATCATAGAGTTTGGAACCGTCCTCTTCACTCATTGAACACCTAACGCAGAGACATAAAACACCACAGTCATATTTTCCACGCATTCTACACAAATTAAAATGGCAACAGTGCTTACATGCTGAACATTCACAGCATTTTTCATGATAAATAAAGAATGAAAATTACCGTGCACCGTTGGACAGCTTGAGGATGATGTGATTGGTCAAGTCGTACACTTTCCCCAGCCAAAAGTCATAGACAATGTAGTCCCCGTACATGAAAGACTAAGAGAGGACATTTTTAATCGCCTCTTCAAAGTACAGCGTGCCAATTTATAAAGAAATAAAGACCGTTTGAGGGCGATATGTCTCACACCGAGCTATAATGGGAATAGATCAAATGCACCGCTCACCCAGATGTGCTGCAGGTCTCTGCTGTTGACGGGGTACAGGACACAGTTGGTCCCCACCAGCTTGACTGCGCACTCAATGTTCACATTGGTCACTATCCCACACTGCTTGTCCTGCGGAACACAAAAAAAAAAAAGCTCAGGCAGATCAACAACTACTAAAAAGCTGGATGGCAGACTTTAAAAAGCCTTACTGGCAAGTTTAAGACACAATGGCAGAGGGAGTTGAATTCCTCATCCAATCAGATCTATAGTTTAAAAAGCCTTATCTGCAATACCCAAAAAAGGATTGGCAAAAAAAAAATTAATGGAGAGAATATGAAAGAGAGGGTCTTACATTTGAATTCATTCTCCGCACAAAGTCTCGAGGCACAATAGATCGATCTTCAAGTTTCAGCTGAAACGAGAGGGAACGAAGGTGATTAGACGCCATGGAACCGACCTCCTGAGATGAAGACACATCCTGTGATCAGGTACTGAATGATGACTGTCGCATCATCATCATAACGAGCTGTCTGATGTAGGATATAAAGAAGCACATGAAATACACTATAACATTAAACGCCTGTACTATACAGCCAGCCCCTGTTAAAAAAAAAAAACAAGGCGGAGCAACATGGCAGCCAAGACGTCACAGGGCTGCTCTCTATGTAGAGCTTTGTAACAATAAAAAAAAAAAAAAAAAAAAAAACACTAAATTCAACATATGTTTGTATTTGGTAAGGGCCCAGCAGTGACAGACGCATTAAATTTTAATATTAATAAAATTACTATTATATAAATATTTTTTACAATACAGACAAGATCCCTATTGCATGAATGCGATTGGCGGCTCCTGGTGAGGTTTTGAAACTGAAATAAACCCAAAATGAAGAATGTGACAAAATGATCATATCCTCCATCCTTTTTCCTTTCTCGCCTCTACTTGACAGCGTAATTATTAAAATATTAACATTACGTTCACATTTCTGGCATTTATCAGATGCTCTTATGCAGAGCGACCTACAATCAGTATTTACAGGGACAGTCCCCCCCCTGGAGACACTCAGGGTTAAGTGTCCCGCTCAGGGAAACAATGGTAGTAAGTGAGGTTTGAACCTGGGACTTGGTGCTGGGAAATGGAGGTGGTAGTCTAGTGGGTTAGACACTCGCCTAGAACCAGAAGTGTTCTTTCGGACCTCATTAGATAGAAACATCAAATGGTTATAGTCTCTTGTGCTAAAACAAAAGAACTAAATTAATATGTATCTACTTATCCGGCAATTTAAAACAAGGAATTGGATTTCATGTGGAAACCAGCAATTTTCTCCAAATTCTACATTATACATCGAACATTAAATTACGCGGCTTATATGAAGAGGCCTAATTCTGCCCAAATCTGACTGGAAAGGAGGGAGATTATTCACATGCCCACATGTGTTCTTTATTCCGCACGCAGATGCACATCCGGACCCTAATAAAGAGGAGTGAAAAGAGGTTATTGATCACTGCACGGCGACCTTTTTACACAGGGCCTGCTGACTCTCTCCGGGTCAATTCCTATTAGCAACGGAGAGCAGAGGAGCCCCGCAGATGTCTCAGGACGAGATGGATTGGCCATTCAAATGTATATTCAGAATCCATGAGGAGTCCTTCTCCACCCCAAAAAAAAAAATCCATCAGGGGTCTGTTACCATCACCAGAGGTAGAACCCCAGCAAGGCTTTCCTCAGTGAACGCCCCATGAGTCAAGTAAACAGTATTTTAGAGATCCTGCAAAGACACTTATTTACCATTGGGGACCATATTTCCCCAAATTCGGACATTCTGAGATACAACCACCTGACACTCGATGCAAATTGTGCTTTTGTTTGTTCATGTTCCTCACGAACTTAAGACAGATTTTTCCCCAGACACACTACAGAATACCAAATGACCATGAACGGCTAATAAAGGACAGGGGACCTTTTTCAGCAATGTCATGGTTAAATTGCACGGTACCAATGAACTTTGGTCCAGCAAATAATATGAAAGTAAATATTGGTTGTTTTTTTTTTGCAGTTTATGTTGCGGCATAGAAAGGAAAATGAAATATCTGGTAAAACTGGCAGTTTTCCTGACAAGTGTTACACTTGTGTATTCCCCGTGCTAAAAAAAAAAAAAAAAACATTTATATCTTCAGGTTTGATAGAAAAGAATAGATAGAAACAGGAAATAGTTGCTTTCTGGTTATCTGTTGGAGAGGAGGATGAACTTGAATAATGCTTTTAAATCAACAGAGTTTGAAAAGGGGAGGAGCTTGTAGGCATGATTGACAGCTTGCACCCTGTCAATCGCACCCTGTAACACGCCCAGGTGTAGCACAGCATCCACCTCCGTTCTCTACACGCCTAATAAACCTTGATGCAGAGTATGCGAGTGGGAGTCACAAACATGGGACCACGCCCACTACCAACGGGCACATTATCAATTTCTCACGTGTTGCCGACTTCAACTTCACCCCGCATTGTCAGCCAAATTCCCAGATTCAACTGTACCCCGATTTTGTGCTGCAGAACTACCGTAGAACAAAATCTGCACAGTCCACTATATTTCCAGCAACGACTTCTTACGCAAGCTGAAGAAGAAAAAAAAACGACACCACTGGTACGCCATGACCGTACGCCATGACGTAGCGTCAATACCCAGTGAACAGCGGCGCAGGAAGATGAAGGCGGAGAACAAGGCGGAAACTGAAGCGACCACCAGCCGCCAAACGGCTTCTCATCCTCCTGCTCCACCCCCCACAGCCAAACAATCACCTGACCGACGTCCAGATCGTCCATCTCTTCTCCCCACGCCGCTTATTCTTCTGTTTGTGTGCAGGGCCCAGAACGTGCCAATTAACAACAAGTCAGCAGTGCGTCCGGCGGGGGGAGGGGGGGGGGGGGGGGGGGGGGGATTCCAGCAGTCTCCAGCCGCTCATCGCGGAGAAGAGAAAAGAAGCGTCCAGCTGGGGCTTCGGCATCAGAAAGGGCGTGTTCACAGCTACTGTTAGAAGGTAGAGATGGATTACAGGGATCAATAGGAATCCGCTCGTCCGAGGTCTGTTTGGACACCCCGGCATTAATGAGCACGAGGCTGGAGAGGAGCTCCGGACACTCCAGTTCATCCTTTACCTCGACAGCAACACAACCCCGGTCCTGCGGAAACGCCAAGTGTCTCGATGTTCGTCGCGATAAATATTGAATGTTAACGTTTGACATGTATTATTTCAGCCAGGCTTCAGTCTGGACATGTGGAGCAGCTGCAGCTCCCACTGTGTCTCAGAAAAGACAAGTTTGAGTTGGTCGTGCACAGCAGGACTGTCCCAGAGAGACGCCGCTGAAAGGACAAGACCGAATATATCAAATCTGACTGGCCGAGAGCTACATCAGCAGCTCGCCATCTACACGTTTACTGCAGATTTCAACACCGTGCAGACAAACCACAATTAGCTGCCGATCTGGATATTAATAATAATAATAATAATAAAATATTCTGTCCAATCCAGCGAGGATACGCAGGCAAGAAAACACAATCTCGGTCTCAGGAGACACAACATTTCCACATTACATCACTGCACTGCATTACATCCTCAGAGAAACTCCCCAGGGGGCGGGAACAGAGGAGTACGTGGGCGGGGCAACGCTGCAGCGGCATGGGATGTCACATCCTGGCTCTTCGGCCTTCATCTTCACTCTTTTTTAATTGAAAAGTGAAACTTCCTACATTTGAAACCAAAAAAAAAAAAAACATCTAAACCGTAGCTAAAACACACAAGATATAGGTCAAATAATTATTCAAATTATTCATCAGGTATCGGCCACACTGTGCTGATCTATGAAAGCGATGTGAGAAAAATACTGTACGTACCTTGGTTGCTAAGCAATAGCAAACAGCGCTAAAAATAAAATGCAAAACCAGCATGGAGGTATTTCACGCTTGCTACACCAACGTGTTCCATGCGAGAACTCGAGCAACTCCAGAAGGGCCATACTGAACATGGTCAGCGGACACGTCCGAGCAGCGTGTATGTGAATACGGTCCGATAATTAATCTCAGCAAGGCGGTTTATTCATTAAATACCAGCACCAGACCGGCACTCTGGATCGCCCGACGTCCGAACGCCGGGTATCAGATCCAAGAAGGCCAGGTCTGTGTGTCCATACATTTCATTTTTTCCACTTGTGTGTGTTTAGGTGTTTTTTTTTTTTTTTGGCAATGTGGGCGTGGGCCACTTTTACACGGTGAAGGCAAATGAATATGATAAAGACTCTTACAATTTCTTAAATGAATTTAAGAAGCTCATATTTAAGAAGCACATATTAAATGATCACATCAGAATCTCAGGCCCAGCACTACTAAAAAAGGCAAAACTGGGGACAAATCTTTTGTGTCACAAAAAGAAAAAAAAAAAAAGGCCAAGGAGTCTAAAAACGGATGAGATCCAAGGAGGACAGGGGGGGGGGGGGGGGGGGGGGGGGGGGCATGCTGCTGGGACAAAAACACCTGATTAGTTATTCAAAAATGAAACCAACGGAAAAAAAGAAAATAAAAGAATGCGCGTCTTATCCATCCATCCATCCATCTTGCCATTAGCCGCCTCCCCCAGCCGGTGTCTCCAGAGACAGGAAGCCGGCCGGGGTGTCGGCATGCGCACCACGCCCTTAGCGCCAGAGCTGCAGCCTGAGAGCCATGACTGGCAGGCGCAGCATTGCACGCGGGTACCACGCGCGGCGTCCTCTTATTGCCTCTTCAGGGACGCCATCTGATCACGTGTTACCGGCCCCCACATTTTAAACGACGTTACGCCAACGTAGGTGCCCACCGTGCAATATGGGTGGGGCCAGGTCAGAACCTCCTCATATGCACCACACAAATTGGACAATCTGACATGATCTGTATATCGTGAAGTCCAGATCGACCGACACCTTGTGTAGCTGTAGTTCACTGCAACAAAATATTTCACACACACGTCGGCATCATAACTACACCAACAGAGTGTTCGTTTTTGACCTGATATTGGAAGATCAGGCGGATTTTATTATAAAAGACAATAAGCCACTGTTCTCCACTGTTCACAAAGGGAACAAAAACAAAAAGAAAGACAGGAGCCGGCCTTTGTCACTGGGATCCTACCAGTACATCCAACTCGACAAAGGAAGCAGGTGGAACCTGGGCCCGATACTGGGCGGCATGGGGGGGGCTTGTATTCAAGAACGAGTGACATTTCCATACCCGCAAGTCACGGCGAATAAAATTGTGCGTGGTCATTTAAACACGCGCGCGCCATGTATTGTTTGAACACTTTCGTCAATTCCGTCACGTTTACGACCGTGGCGCCTTTCATTCGCTCACGATAAGCGTGTTGTTCGTTTATCGGCGTCTAGAGGAGCACATCGGTGAGCGAGGGTGTTGTTTTGTGCGCCGCTGAGCGCAATCGATGAGGAAAAAAGATGGTTAGCAGGCGCGGCTAGTCGAGCGCGTTAGCGGGAATAACCCGCGAAGGATGGTACGCTGCGTGGAAATCGGGCCGATGTTCGGGTGTTCGGTGGTGGAAACGCACCTTGGTTTCCCGCACGTCCTGCTTCACTCCCTCCGGGTACCACTGGACGCGGACGAAGCCTCTTCCCAGAGGCCGTGTTCGCGACTCCGCCGCCCCGTTCTCAGTATCCGAGTTACCGGGCCCGGGGCCGCTGCCCCCGCCGCCACCTTTACCTCCGCCGTCAGCGTCCACGTCCGAGTCCGAGTCGAAGTCGTCCTCGCCGTGGATCATGTCGACCAGGCCGAACCGAACCGAGCCGCGGTGGCGGCCGGAGACCAGGTCGTGGGTAAAGAGGAGCCGCTGGGAGCCGCCCGCCACGGACGGCGCCTCGGAGCCGGGGCTGGCGGCCGGAGAAAGGGCCGGGGTCCGGGGTGATGGGGATGCCGCGGGTTCCGCCATCGCTGCTGTAGGGAGGTGGAGCGGACAGAACAAGGCGGATAATGAAGCGGACCTGTAACCAGGGACGCAGCGCACGTGTGTGCGTCGCGACGTCAGCGACGTCCGTGGGGGCGGGGCCTCGGTGGAAGGGGCGGGGCTCTGCGTGTAACTTACTTTGAACAGCCGAGTAAACACCCAGCAGCGGTGAATATGAATATCAAAATCTATTTTCACCATTTCATTCATATATATATTCTGGTGAAAATAGATTCTGATATTCATATTCACCGCTGCTGGGTGTTTACTCGGCTGTTCAAAGTAAGTTACACGCATATATATATATATATATATAGAGAGAGAGAGAGAGAGAGCTTAACCTTTCCACAGAGCTTTCTACAGTGGAAAAAAAACACGAAAAATAGTCAGTATCCACACAACATTCCGACTTTCAACCTTCTTCTCACGATGGATGGATATCCAAGACAGTCCACCGAAGTACAGCAGCAGAGGCGGGCCGATACGAGCCGTTAGTAAAACCGCTCGGCCCTCGTTCGGTATTTGTCATTCTCCACAGAAACACGAACGTTTCGCGACGAAGGGGGACACCTTGTAGGCTGTGTAATATTCCACACAGTTGCCTTTACGCCACTTTGACAGTCGATCATCCCAGATATGAATTAATCTAGAAATACAAGAACCCGCACAAAACAAGGAAACAGCACCTCGCGTGATCATTATGATTATTTCTGGAAAGTGTCTCCGTGAACTGGTCATTATTTGCCCACTCACGCCTCTGCTTCGTCAGTTTCACGCTCATCATCATCATCATCATCGGCCACGTGGTGGCAGTATGATGACGGGTTCCGACTCGGCGGCGGTTTACAGAACCTCTCCCGTGATAGGTGTGGCCAATTAAGCCAATTAGCGACCATTCGAGTCACTTGACGAGATGAGAAACGCACCTTTTCTCGGGTGCTGCGACGTCGGTCACGGGGAGGAATGTCGGGGGTCTGCGTCCTGCCCTTCCTGAAGCCGGCCCACGTCACGGCTGCGGGGTCCCCGGGGCGCCAGCGCCGCCACACCCTGCCCGCCAGCGAGTTCCGCTCCCTCAGCCTGGAGGACGCCGTCAGCGTTTTCGAGATCGAGAGGGAAGGTGTGTGTGTGTGTGTGTGTGTGTGTGAGAGAGAGAGAGAGTGATGGTTTAATAAGGTGGTGTCTGTAAGGTGGTCCGTGTTTCCTCCCACGCAGCCTTTATCTCCGTGTCGGGGGAGTGTCCCCTGCACCTGGACGAGGTGCGCCACTTCCTCACACTCTGCCCTGAACTGTCCCTCGGCTGGTTCGAGCAGGGCCGCCTGGTGGCCTTCATCATCGGGTCTCTGTGGGACCAGGAGCGCCTGAGCACGGTGAGATCATTACTACATCACGCCATCACTATGCCAACACTACATCTATGCCAACGCCATCACTATGCCAACGTCACACCATCACTACATCTATGCCAACGCCATCACTACGCCAACGTCACACCATCACTACGCCAACGGCATCACTACATCTATGCCAACACCATCAATACGCCAACGGCATCACTACGCCAACACCACACCATCACTATGTCTACTCCATTGCTACACCGTCAGTACACCTACACTACCCCCTCAAAAGTTTGGACATACCTACTCATTTATGGGTCTTGCTATTTTTACATTATAGAATGAAAGTGGAGATTCAGGACTGTGAAATAATACATGTCAAGTTGTATAATAAACAAACAAGGCAAAAATGTGAACATTTGAGTCAGGGGAGCAGACTGCAACGTTTGCAGCATTGGCTCCTCTGAATAAAGCTTCTTTTTACCATGGCAGTATAAAGAGGCGACTCTGAAAAAACAGATTCCTCAAACATGCTTCACTTTCTCCTGATACAACAAATACTAAATATGTTTCTTGCTTTGCATTCTTCCAAATTGGCTCAGTCTTACTCTGAGTGTTAATTTTTTTTATTCTATTGTAATCCATTAGTTACTGGCCGCAAAAGATGTCATTAAGATTCACCTTTAGTTACATTGTAATATTGTTTAGATGTTGGAGCTACCAGTAACAGGTCCACATCTGCCATTATAAAGTGAAGAGATGTCAAATTATTTGCGCACGATGATGAATTGTTGCCCAGCGAATAGAAACTGAGCGTTGAATTGCAGCAATGATTCTAAGTTGATTGTGTTGGATGCTACAGACCTGCCACGAATGTTTTGACGGTAAATGGGTGCTGGTTTACTGGGACCGCATTACACCATTACAACATCTACACCTACATTTAGCAGCTTTCCTTCAACATTGCTCCTTCTCAACCATTACCACATCTTACATTATTACTACACCTTTACTCCATCTACAGCACATTACTGTATCATTAAATACACCATTACTACACCACTGTCCTTACTATCATCTTATTATCTGGAGTTTACATGAAAGCACAAAATGATCATTATGTCATATGCTACATAAACATATTATTATGTTTAATGTAATTACATACTTATCCTAAACCACATGAATGAATCAGATTTTATCATCTTATTGTTGTTAGAAATTAGTAGATTATCTCAGTATTTTATTATTTGCAGAGTAGTAGTTTAATATTTAATAATAGTAATTTAATATAATTTTTGGGGGGTAAAAAAACTTAAATGACTTGTCCCATAATGCAATTTTCCAAGAGACGATATAAATTGAGACACAATTTTTACAATGTTAGTAATTTTTTGAAAAACAAATTGTTGTTGCAGGACGCCCTGACTCTGCACAAGCCCCTCGGGACCACCGTCCACATCCACGTCCTGGCCGTGCACCGCACCTTCCGCCAGCAGGGCAGGGGCTCCATCCTGATGTGGCGCTACCTGCAGTACCTGCGCTGCCTGCCCTACGTGCGGCGCGCCGTGCTCATGTGCGAAGGCTTCCTGGTGCCCTTCTACCGGAAGTCCGGCTTCAGGGCGCAGGGGCCGTGCGAGATCACCGTGGGGCCGCTCACCTTCATCGAGATGCAGTATCCTGTCCGGGGCCACGCCTTCATGCGGCGCAACAGTGGCTGCTGAGGCGCCCCATTAACCAAAAGCTCCCAAGCTGTTTTTAGAAATGTTTACTCTAAAGACAAAAAAATGTCAAAAATTATCACTGTGTGCTGTGCTGCAATTTTTCACAATCACTTTCACTTCACTTTTACTTACAGTAGAGCATCAGGACCTGCTAGTAGGACCATGACCAGGTCTGACAGTCTCTTCTGCCTGCAGTTGTGAACGTCTGATTTTTTTTATAATTACGAGCAATAAACACAAATATTTTTAAGAAACTCTGTATTTATAAGCCCGATAAAAAGGCACCACACACATTTACCCTCACACAACACATAATGCTTATTAACATTCAGAATAGAGGTTAATCATGATTTTCTAGGTGGAAACTTTTTTATATACTGATATAACTTTAATATGCATTCAGCAGCTTGTGTATTCTATATGTTGTGTGTACTATGGTACTAATAAATGCCAAACAAATGTAAAATGTTGTCTTGTCTTTTGATATTATATGACAATCCCGACAACCACAATCCATGACACTGAAATTTTTTTATTTTGAACATTATTCCCACACAAACATTGAAATTAAACTTGGACGTTTACAAAATTGCATTTAAAATGATTTGTTATTAAACAAATGCTTATGCCAGATACAAAACTGTACAAAATGGCAATTCATGGTAATTAAAAAAAAAAAAAAAACTGTACCAAGTGTACGTTTTAAAAGGCCAATGTTGATATAAGTGTACGAAATTCCCTGTATTTGCCTCAGTGTAACAGGATAAATTTCTCCCTGCTGCAGCGCCAGGAGCGAAACGACTAGATATTCCTCATCCTCTGCAATTAAGGCTGTCAACAAGACCAGCACATGCCAACGTCCTAATCCCGAGGCTGGGATATATGTAACGATTCTTTCATGTGGCACGTCCTATTTGAACTTGCTTCCCAGTTTCCAGACAAGAAAGTGTTCATAATTACCCAACCAAGTAAAAGTGAAAATATATGTACTGAATTGTAAATCAAGGCGTTCTGCGTACCTTAAAACTCTAGAACCACAAAGACCCAGGTTACACCACGAACCGAAAAGTGGCCTGAGCTGTAAAAAGTAACAAAAAGTATTTGTACATTGCACTTTCAGGAACACCTCCATAACGTTAGTACAGTAACTGTATGAAAAAAGTTAGTCCTGAGACAAAAATGGGTATCAGTTCAGGGGCAAAATGTGACAAAAGCTTTTGAAAGACATCATTTCAAGGCCTCTGCTTGTAGTCATGTCACCTCTGCCACAGTGCAGCATTTTTTGACTGGTTTTATTAAGGCTACTGTTATTGCACAACGTGGTCGATGTCGTAGCGCTCGCAGAACTTGCTGGTTAATGGCAGGCAGGTGAGGTGCTCCAGCCAGTACCAGTTGATGGGGTAGAAGTAGAACCAGACGATGAGCGAGGAGAACAGGCCCGTGTAGGCCAGCAGTGAGATGAGGATGAGCACCCGCTTGCGGTACTTGTCAAAAGTGCCGAAAGTGACATATGGGAGGAAGGCGAAGGAGAGCAGCAGGCCGCTGAGGAAGCCGAAGATGTGGGCGATGTTGTCGATCCAGGGCAGCAGACCGCACAGGAAGAGGAAGAGCACAATGCCCAGCAGCTTCAGGAAGGCCTTCCTCGGATTCTCTAGCATCTGCCAGCCCTGGAAGAGCTCCACAAACAGGCAGGCCAGCAGGCCAAACTGGGATCCCGCTGGGCCCACCTGTACCAAGGAAGATAAACATCTGTGATTTATAGTGCAATAAAATAACCTATACTGGTTATCTTTCCGTTCACAGATTACGTTTTTAGTTTGTGACTAGGCTTAAATCCCGGAACGCCATAATTTTTCATCAATTAATGTTTTTTCCATGGTTTGCCCTTGTCCCGTAAGAGTCAATTAATCTTGGTGTTATATTCCATCCCTCACCTCCCTTGATGAGTCTCTTCACCATCAGATGAAAGATAACCTACCTATGCTCTGCAGACCATATTACACCAATACCAGCAGCACTGTGCCCCCAGCATCCTAAAGTTCTACATTATTGGCCAATTCCTCCACGATCTTCCCCACATTGTTTATCCACAAGCCTTCGTCATTCATTGCTTTCTTCTTTCTAATATATAAAATTAAAAGTAAATAAATGACACCCAGCACAGTTTGCTAATGAGATGATCACGCCACCCAAGTGGCTGCGTGCTAGAGGCCTAGAGACCTTGTTCGAAGCCGAGATACGAGCTACACGAATGACTGTCCCTGCAAGCGCCCTGATTAGACTGACGTCATGTCGATGACCGGTCACCTGCGGCAGATGGCTAATCTGTGGACACAACCTTGCGAGGCACCAGAAGAGGCATCACACACACCACACAGCCAGCATGACTCTTCAATGTGGCTTTCAGAAGAATTCAAATAATGACTGAATTAGATTCGATTAAATTGCTTTGAATCGCGATTTAATCACTTTTTAAAAAATGTTTCTGTTAAAAATACCAAAGTTTGTTTTGTGGATCAGAGACCAAACTCAGAAGCCATTATAGTGTCCATTATGAGGTCATTGGTTAAGTACAAAGCAAGCAAACAGATGATGTGACATTCATTTTTTTTTTCAAATATTAGACATTGTCAGATATACTTTAGGACCACTAGTAAAAAAAAATCTTTTGAAATAAAATAGGGTTTGCAATTGTGACATCTCTTGGCCTCTTCTTTTGGTCGCAAGGCAGAACTGTAAATTCTAGCATTGCGTGACTTCTAAGTGATGATGACTGCTTCCAACCACAGTGTCATAAGATGACGTTTGAAGTATGAATGGCATTGTGAGAGAGAGAGACAAGTGGAGGCTTTTTTTTTTTTTTTTTGGAATGGCACTGGCAGTTCTCCTCTGTCCAAATGTGTAGCTACACCGTAAATAACTACTCCAGTTTTGGCGAAACCTCATCCCGCCTGATTTGTTTGCGGGACCTGTGTAACAGCCTCCATCCCACAGAGCAGAGGCACCAGGGGGCAGAAAAGAAAGAACAGGATTGGTTCATGTTAACTGACGCAAGCTGCAACTTTTCATTTAGTCATTATTGTTTCGGCACAGCATTGTTTCATTATCATCTCGTGTATCGACTTTATATCAACTACTTCTATTTATCCAGGAACTATTTTGCGATAATTATCTTTATAGCTTAGAATAAATAAGTAAAACTTAATACATAAATAAAGAAATACTTCTACTGCCCTAATAAAAAGCAATAATCATGGTTCCTCCTCCTGCCATAGGCTGTTGGGAAATGGCAAAATTCGTTTTTTTTATTCAGATCTGACTGATTTGTGTGGGTCAAAATTCAATAACTGACTGGTTTATAACGAACCAAAAAGGGGGAAAAAAGTAAGAAAAGACTAGATTTGAAATAACAGTTCATCAACCTCTAGTGTGACTACCTTCAAAAAAATTAAGCAGCCACGCTCCTGCAGGCTCGTCTAATTGGATAATCATCCCGTATTCACAGCAGTTGCTAAGTGGCTTGAGGATGACTGCAGTGCTGTTTTAAGGGCTATATTTGTCATGTGAATTGGTTTATGATGCTTTCTGTTGGCTGCATGGGGCTCTTCTCACACTGTGATGGCAACACACGTCAAGACGGCAGTGAGCAATGTGGGCCACGCTCTACATTTCTTAGGTGTATGCAAAAAGTTCTCTTTTTAATTGCACGTTTTGCCAACGCAGCTAGTTCAATTAACAAATTTAATTCTGTTCACAAAAGAAACATTGACCGCTTTGTATCATTTATGGTTCATTTCTGTAATACATTATGCCAAATAAATTCATATATTGTAAAAACTGTGCATTTCAACTGATAATTATGCAAGAAAACATCATGATCTCCATTACAATACAATGTATTGTATACAATGTATACAATGTATTGGAGCATGGATCTGGAGAAAATAGGCTGCAGTTGCAGGTACCAATTCGGTAATCCTTCCTCTCAGACAACCAAGATCTTGTCAAAATGTCATGGTTTTGGAGGCTACAAAGGCTACAAAACGAACACCAACAGCATGAGTTTAGATGCCCTTGTGTCCTTCTCACGTCTCACATTATCAATATGACTTATCTTGAAACTGAAACATACATACATATCCACTTTTATGCCTGACGCTCACCATCCTGCTAAACTTAGTTCCTATAGTGGTCAAATATAGCCGGATACCTCAGCACACCCGTTCCGCTTTCTGATATTATTAATATATACTGAAAGAGGATTGTTCTTTCCATCAGCACATCTGACTGAAGATAAAGGGTGGAATTGGTGGGGGGATTATTTATGTCAGTTGATCATCAGTTTTAAAACTACCTGTAATTGAATCTTTTCTAGACATGAAGAATTCTTATTTAGGGACACTTTGAGAATAACATGTGCCCTGATGAGTGGTCAACATGGGGGAAATATGACTTTCAGCCCATAGTAATTATCTGCTACTGAAAAAAGAAATCAACAATAACTAATAAATAAAACACATATTAGGTGCATTATGTATTATAGCCCTGATCTGACAAAAGACTTTTAACTACATGATGCTCCCTATTTGAACACTCTTGTGGTTAGTGAAGTGTCACAATCATTTTCAGACCCTAAGTTTCAAAATCAAAACAGATTCTGTAATATATTGTTTCTTGTATGTATTGGAGGGCATTGTATCCTGAGTCGTATGAGCTTACAAAGGCTTTTAAAGTGCAGTGTGCTTTCAAAGCCAGTTGGTGTCATTCTTATGGAGGCTTATGGCACATCCTAAGAGACCTTTCGCACAATCAACAGCCAGTTAAGGCTGTCAAGAGGTTACCAGAAGCAAGTGGGGGAAATGTTTACCCTCCAGACAGGGTCACTCATATCCCATAATCCCCAAAGCTCCTCCAGTAACCAGTGTTAAGCGCTTTACCTCACAGTCCATGGAATGGGCAGACTTTCACCCCTCCTCTACCATTTGTTTTTACCCTCTTCGTATTTGTCACATCTGCTTTCCCGTAAGACTACTTTCAATCCACCCTGACAGGATGGGTTTAATTTGTCAGACCCTATTATTAATGAACAGACTTCTGGGCACCTCACTGGAAACAAAGTTAAAATTCCCAAAACAAACTAATGAAGAAAAACATCCAGTTAACACTAATCATTCCCCCCAGGCTGTAGTAGAATTTGTAACTGTGCTCTAGTTGGGGCTATAATAGTATTTGTAACTTTGCTCTATATATAACAGCAGTAGTATTTGTAACTGTGCTCTAGTTGGAACTGTAATAGTATTTGTAACTTTGCTCTTGTTGTATTGTGCTTCAGGTGTCATTGAGGCTGTAGCAGTATTTTAACGGTGCTTTAATACTGTAGCAGTATTTTTAACTGTGCTACAGCTCATTATGGTTATGGTTTGATTCTCCCCCCTTATGTAGTCTTCATAGTTGCGCTCGCACCTCAGCTCTGTAGGGTAAGAAGAGGGCACTGGCCAGGTTGCCGGTGACACCACTCAGGATGTAGATGATGGAGATGCGCAGCCAGCCTGCAAGTTTCTCTAGGTCCCTCAGGATGGTCATCTGGAATACCACAGACACGAGACAGTGCAGGAGCCTGCAAAACCACAGAACATCAAATCTCCATATATCTCCATGATATAAAGCCCAAACCATCAAGGTTCCGTTGAGGTGCCCTTGATCAAAACTCCATCCCCACACACTCCTCCCTGGGCGCCTGTCATGGCTGCCCACTGATTGTTAAAAGCAGAGGACGATTGCGCTGTGTCACTGTGCGCTGTGATGTGTCCCACAATGACAGCAAACAAAAAAAAACAATTACTTTCACTAAGGTTATACACCGGGGTGGGCAAACGTTTTAGCTCATTTGACAGACAGGCCGGGTAAGCACGTAAGTAACTCGCTCTGGATAAGGGCATCTGCCAAATGCCTTAAATGTAAATGTAATCGCCAAAGTCTACAGTCTGTTTTAACTCCGTATCTCCACACCATCTTTCTTCCACTAATCGAAACAATTTACTTCCAACCACTCATTTACCGCGCTCTCTCTGTGCCTAAAGCGCCACCTGGTGGATCACCAAGCATTACAGGACAAGGCCAAATGAAAGAAGTCATAAGTATGATTTGATTTGGACAATTCTCCACAAATTTTCTGTGGATCGAATTAAAAAACCCAACGGGCCTGAATGTGGCCATAGTTTGCCAACCCCTGTTCTAGACAGACGCACTGCACTTCCATAAGTCTTTGCACAATTGTCAACAATCTTCTACATTTCATAGAAAAATAACTTAAATTTTAAAATTGAACTAGATCAGTATTGACAATTTAAATTTTGAGCATAACAAAAAAAAAGTATGTATGTATTTTGGTCACAACATTTTAAACTTTTCTATAAGCTTCCAAACCTTGCACGATATCCTCTAACCAGATATTATTACTTGTTTTTGTAGATCCAATATTTACAGAATCTTTTCCAGTTGATTTTAAACTCAGTTTTTTGGAGGACACTACAAGCTACCAGGTGGCTACAGATGAAAAGAAAATGATGCTTGCTTGACAACTAATTTAAAAAAAAATGTCAAATGAATTATAAGGTTGAATAAAATCGAGATTTTTTTTTCATACAATGAGTGTGGTTAGCAGAAACAAACCCTGCATGAAGCAACAAGGAGAGCCACAGCCTGTAAACCTGGTCAGGAACATCAGGGTTTAAGAAGGGCAGCAGGCCACACACGTCATCCATACAATGTACCTGGCCAAGACATGAGATCATCAACACCCACTTGTGCATGGGAAACATTTACCAGTTCAATCATTAGACTGCTTTAATTAAATAATCAACATGGCCTGTAAATATAGAGCTCACCTGGGAACAGAGTGTTGCCTCCTCGTGAAAGTAGCCGTGCATGAAAGTGCAGTACTCTCGTGTAGTGATCTCACACCTGGCGAGCAAACGTAGAGAACCTTACCATCAGCGGAAGAATGGACTATTAAAGAGTCATGGAGAGTCGCAGCGACGCTGTGTACGCTTTTACTCCACAGTGAATAATACTTGATTCAATTCTTGACTGTGCAAACACCCAGTTAGTGAGTGTTACGAGTGTATAGGGGGTGTTCTTCAGTCTCGCTTGTTCTCATTAAAATCAGTCATACACTCTGTCCTTCCCAAATTCGAACTATGTCAAGCAACATGTTTGGATATTTTTATACCTGGTATTGCTCATTTACCTGAGATTTTGTTCATCTCAATAAATAATAATAAAAAAATTTACATTAGCATTTATTCCTGGGATTTCATTTTAGTGTCGCGGTACTCAGCCCTGTTGAAGGTTTTAACCCATAGGTGATGTTAATAATGGGAGAATGCATGTTTACCTGCCCTTCGTCCCGAAGCAGCAGGGTCTTCCTTTCAGCTTACAGTCCATGTGACGCAGGCCGGTGATGTTCAACTGTCCCCGGACTGTACAGATCTGAAACCAGAGCACGAATCAAACACAGTCACCAATTCACTCAAGGTGTCACAGCTCCCTAAACTCAAAAGTTCAACACGTGTTTGGTCTTAAACAGGATGTTTTGTAGCAGTGATCTTGCTACTTTTGTTCTTCGCTCGAAGCTTTTGAACACAAAATGCACCGTTCAAATAGACACACTGCATTCCTGCATTCACAATAATAGCGATTTACAATAATAATATTTATATATATATAAAAAAAAAAACTCGCTTGTGGTAAACCCCTGCCACCTACTGACTTTGCCTTTTCCAGCTGACGTCCGATTGGCTGAAGATAGGTTTGGAGAGCTGTAGGCATGTGTAAAGGAGCCACACAGTTGACTGACACAACATCAGATTGCTGCTTGCACCCCCCCCCCCCTAAATTATTTACATAATGCTGATGTAAGAAAGAAGTTTACAGTTACGTCGACACACCATTATTAATCTGCCTCCTTGTTAGTTGCCGCTAACACTACAGAATTAATTCATCAACTTATTATAAAAATACGGAAGCCAATTCATTTAAAAGAATTAACTAATTAAACTAATCAGTTAAAAGCATTGTTGAGCAGCATCATTATTATTTATGTACACTAGTTCTATATCATGTAATGAAGAGTCAGAAGCTCTTCAGCAACTTACTGGCCACCGTGTGATGTTATCAGGCCAGATGTGCGGTTTTGTCGATGCAGGTTCGTCACAAATCCTGTCCCCAAAATGTGCAAGAAAACAAGAAGCTGCAGTTACAAATGCAAAGAGCAATTTATGTTTTATAAAAAACACGCATTCAAAAAACAAAAAAACACCTTGGATCCTGGTGACAGACTGAACCAGAAGACCTGTTATTGTCCATATGCTCTTTAGACCATTTGATGAAGGTGCCCAGAGTTTCCTATAAATAAGAATGGCATAAAATACTGTATTTAGATGTTAATTTAAACTTCTCTTCCTGATTAAGGCATGTTTGTGTGTGTGTGTGTGTGTGTGTGTGTGTGTGTGTGTGTGTACCGAACAGTCTTCCCGGAGGGTCTGGAGGCAGCCAGAGTTGTCGTTCTGGACGCAGCAGCCAGACCCCTCCTCCAGCTCTCTGGCTTTCTGGATTAGCCTCACAATCTGGGTGTCCTGCCTCATGCAGGGGGCAAACTTTGCCCCCAAGTGGATGAGATCCTCCTGAGAGAGCAGAAACAGAACATTGATAATTATCAATAAGTATGAAAAAGATTAAAAGAAATTCTACACACGAGTGTGGCGAGTGTTGAGTGAACTTGACTGTACAGTCTGCATGGTTTTACCTGTTTCTTCCTAGTGCAATGGAAAGGCTAAATAGAGGCTAAAAAGGAAATGTGGGAGTTCAAATTGAGTATCTTTTGATTGATATAAACAATGTATATAAATATTTTTTATTTGAGTTATGTGCATTATTCCCTCTACCCTGATTTTTACATAATTAACAGCTACAAAATTACAGCCATTTCTTGTGCTATTTCTTAGTGCTAAGTACTTCTCATGATGTTACTACCATATGTGGCATCTTTGCATTTTTAATATGATTAAATAAGATAAGATAAACCTTTATTACAATATAGTTACAACTGAGCAAACACCGTCCCCACACACTGCTCCGCAGCACCTTTTATGGCTCCCCATTTCTCACAAAAGGGTGATGCAGGATTAACTCTTAGTGTCTCCTGGGGGACTGTCCCTGTAACTTCTGATTGTAAGTTGCTGTGGTGAAGGAGGCTGATAAATGTTGTAAATGCAAATCCAAATGACTTGATCCATTTTTCCGTGAAACAGCTTTCTTAACAGGATTCATTTAGGACATTAAGTTACTGGAACACTCCAATGTGGACTCATGGATTAATTTCAAAAATACACATCACGTACACAACACTGACACCAAACTCCGCCTCTAAGCCTTAACCATCACTTACAGAACCTGGGCCAATCCAGAAGTTATCCTGCTGGACATACTTCACACTCTCATACACTCCTTTGTTCCTCAAGACCTATGAAAGTCCAAGTGAGAAAGCAGACCTGTTAGACACTGAAACAAGACCAGGAGAAAAGTGATGTTCCAGAGAGAATTTACACGTGAGGTGTAATTGTAACTGAGGGGTTAGCAGATGTCAGGGCAACTGTTGCCAAGGAGGCTCACCAGCTCAGTGGTGGAGTGCTGGGCAAAGCCAACAGGAGCAAAGCCATAGGTGCAGATGGCGAGCAGGGTGATGACAATGTGGACAAATGTGATCCAATATGTGAAGTAAGGCCTGCAAAGAAAAATTGTTAGCTATATTTAAACTGAAAAAAGACAACAACTGTGTGCATGTCTATTTATGACAGGGTACAATATTTGCATATATTTTAAGAGATCCATGCTAGAAATATAAATAATTTCATTCCCCATAATGCACATCTCTCTATTTATTCTTGTTGTTCCCATTCCAGGACTCCCATTATGTCACATGTGCTACTGACTACATAAATTACATTATTGTAAAATATGATTAGATATGTTTTAAAAATAATCAAGTTAATCAATCTTAAATATTTTATGTACCTTTGCCCAAACGTCACTAGAATGTTTAATAATTGGATTATCTTGCTCCTTTTCCCTTGAATGTTGAGATATCAGACATACAGAGGGTAGAAAATAAACAAATAAATGAAAGAGGTGTACTTTAAATGTTCCAAACAAATAAAGCTCTCTCTCTCCAATCCAGCAGAGAGACACAGACATTCTTATAATGAACTTACTTCAACAGCATTGCTGACAGAGGCTATTAAAATATTCATATTACGTTTACTCCCCTCTCGAATCTCCGCGTATAATTCAGATTGATGTGGCTAAATTTGACCTGCTGCTCGCTTTGATAACGACAACTTTAAAGCTCTTCTTGTAAACGGTTCCACAACTTTTGCTTTTCCCCGTTCATCTGGTTGATCTCCAAAATATTTCCGGACAGAGCTCTTGATTTGAACATTTTCTAGCAAGCTTGCTTTCGCCCGCTGCCAGGTAGTCGGGGGAGGGGCTGCCCACTGCAATGCCTGTTGTAGTCTGCCGGAGATTTCCGTGATCCGGCAGATGAAAAACTGGAATTTAAGTATCGACACCAGTGCTAATTTGTATCGAAATTGATACAAAATATTGATATTGATTAGTATAGATTTTTTTGACAACATTAGTTCAGACTCACCGGTGGCTATGAAAGTCGTCCAGCTGCTTCTGTACCTGGCTGCTGATGCTGCGCCGGTAGTGGCGGTTCAGCCATTTGCCCACCACGCCCATGCCATACTGCCGCTTGTGCTTGTCGAAGGCAAAGTGCTTCACCTGTGAGGCAATGCGTCGCCCTCTCCTCTGGAGGGGCCTTTCGGGCTGAGGAGGGACTTTGCTGACATCCTTACTATACAGAGAAGGAGAGAAGTGAATAAAAAAAAAATGTAGAGAAAGAATCTGTTTATCAGTCGCTCGTTGCATTTATAATTGATGATCAAAAATGAAAAAAATGACTTTTGTGAATTAGATATAAAAAACAATCAATCAAAAGTCTTGTTTTCATGTTTTTAATTTTAGTCTCGAATCAAAACAACGAAAAAGAAAAAACGAATCACAGGATCAAATTTGGTTTTAATATTTAATTGATCGGGTATATATGACCCGGAAGTTTTTTTTCTTGCTAGTTGCAGTTTTAGCATATTTATTGCTGGCTGTACACTGTAACATTTTAGAGCCACAAGCAAAGCAAACCTTTTTAAGGTAATTTTTTTTATGAGGAAAAAAATAAATAAATAAAGCATGATACACAGATCAGAAATGGAGGATTTTTTCCTTCTTTTTACTCACAGGCTCTGGTAGGGAGCCCCCTCTTGAAATGGCATCTCTCCAGGGGTCCAGGTGGCAGAGAGAGGAGGAGACTCAAATACATCGTCCGCCATGGAGCTCAGCTCATCATGAACATCTCCCTGTCCAAGGGAAGGTAATGAGAGTTATGATCGTGTCAAGAGAGAAATCGAGGAATCAATCTGACTTTCCATAACACTACCACCACTTGGCTTCAGGTATCATCCAATAACTAAATAATAACAGGTATCATAATAAAATGAAAAGACAGAGCCCCCCGCTAGGCCAGGGGTGGATGCATTTTTCACTAATATATAATCGCAATGATTTCCCAACCTGATTATTTGCAGTTTCAATGCAAATTAATGACGCACCACTAGATGGAGCCAGAAGAGCAAGATAACAGTACTAGACATTTTATTTCACCCCCTTGTGGTCTCAAAAAGACTAAATAGATAGCATGTAATCAAATTGATCAAACTTTAATACACTGGTGCTTCAAAAACGTATGGATGAGGAGGAAGACAATACCTTGCTGAAGAAGACAGAATCTGAGGTATCACCATCTACTGTATCGTCCTCCAACCAGCTGTGCCGGGCGAAGCTGCGGCGGGCAAAATTGCGTCCAACATGCGACCCTTGCAGTCCTGGGCGCCCCTATTCCACACCAGCATTACAGTTTATGGGTAAACCACCTGCAATCGGTGGCCAATAAATTATAATAGAGGAGTTAAAAGTCCTGACCTTCAGCAGGTTGGATGCTGCCCGTATGCTCATACGAGCCACCGACTCCCTCTTGCGCCTCGGGAGGCGGGTGTAGCCGGACCGCTGGCTCGAGAACGAGCAGACTGAGGTGATGCCAGGGGTGTGTGGGGGGTGGGCCATGTGTGGGGTCCGTGGGCGCTCTGAGTCGCTGGGCTGGCGAAATGCTCTGCCTCTTGCCAGGGGGTCCACTATCTGGAGAGGATAAGAAAGTTGGTCAGGTGTACCCGTTACGTTTCAGAATGGCACGAACGCATCAAATGCTGAATAATATTTCAGTATGTTCAGATTTAAAACTAAATTTTCCACCATAATGATGGTATTCCTTGTTTGTAGTGGACAGCTTTAGGGTGAAATACTGCCCCCTAGTGGGTGGAGTTTTTAACATGACAAAATCATTGCGTCCGGCATCAAGGCTTCAGAGATTAATGATGTAACACAGCATTTCGAAGAAAAGCTTCTGACAAAAGCTTCTCTGTCTATGGAAACTCACAAACTGCAAAGAGGAGCTAGAAGTGAACTAGGTAGCTGGAACCAGGTGGGATCAAAGCATGAAACAAATTAGGTGCCCAGCCACATAAACAGCATGCAGAAATTAAAGAAAGGGTGTGTATGAAACTGTTTCACAATCACTTCGCTTCATATTTCAAAAGAAAAATTGCAGCATCCTTTGCCATAGTTTGTAAGACTGCTTTACAATTTCAGTACCTTTGGCATCCTGGTGGCAGCCGGTGAGTCCAGCTGCTCCACACTAGAGGGGTCATGCTCACGGTACTGAGCCTTCAGTTTGCCATATCGCTGGCTGCAGTGTCGGAGACTCTTCCGCTGCCACAGCTGCTGCTTGGTCTCGCAGTCACTGCCCACACCAAACCACTGTGCCGTGCCTCTGCGAAAAAAAGAAAAACCAAACGATTACACTTTACAAATTACATTTTAAAAACTAAAGCATCTGCTCTCGCGGCTCACAGTGCACCACAGTTTTTGGGGCAGACTGCCGGGTCCACGACCAAAAGCTCCAAC